>NC_060251.1:32166724-32841081 GCF_921293095.1 Ischnura elegans | reverse complement strand
CTTCACAAAGCCCAATCGAATATGTTTTCCATTTACTGTCTCATTAGATGTATATCGATTCAGCGTTTTCTTAAAATATATATTGAATTGCTATAACATGCAGTATTTTACATCCGCGGGCGTATTTGACCATGAAATATAGGGTGGATGACCTAACGGGAAGATAAATCAATAGGATTGCGAATTTATATTTTCACATGTGAGTATACTTGACAATTCCATATGATTGTGGTAGCAAATATGCTAATTTGCGTATCTTTATTACTATTGATGTTAGACCGAAGAAATTTTATGAATATGATTATTAAAGCATTGCTCATGCTGCACCAATGAAATATATTCGCTTTTTATGCTCCCATTCGATACCTATCGAATACACTTTTTGTAAAATATAATGAACTGCTATTACTTACCGAATATAACATCAACGGGGACAGTTGAACATTCTTCGGTTCTTTCTCCAATTTAAGTTTCATAACCGTATTAATATATTTATTGTAATGAATGCGTTTTGTTTTTATAAACCTTCCTTAGATCTAAATAAAAATGACAGCATTGAGAGACATACATCGTCAGAGAAATCCGAACATTACTTCATTATTCGAGACATATTTATTCGAATAATCATTTCATTAGTCACTGTTCGTATATTTTCTAATAATGATGTATTTAATTTCATTAAGTCTGCTGTATTCAAACGTTAAAAATCAAAAATGGAGGTGATATAATTCTAGGTTAAGGGCTAAAATAAGAAAAATCGGGTACATTTCATAAGTTCATATATCGTACATTATATATTTTTTTCTATATTGCGTAAATCATTCATATCAAAACGGTTTCCCGAAGCATTGATCACCGTGGTTACTAAGATGGTCTTAAGTATTGTTGACAGTGAATGAGCGTATTGCTTGCCTATTTCACTCATTTAATCGATATTTGGGGTGTTTCTTTCGCTTTTTGAACCACTTATGGGCATATGACTCGGAAACATGTAACACAACTATGTTCCCACCCCCCTAATTACCCGCTTGATGAATTCAAGCGCCCAATCGACTCGTTAACGTCCCTATAATAGCTGCGATTTGATTCACTGATTGGGTGATTGATACAAATTAGCAGCCCAAACTGTGATAGGTGTGGGTATATGGAATATTGGACGTAAAAGTAAAAAAAAATTCATCGGGAGGAAAAATCTGAAAAGTTGAAAAAGTCGATTAGTTTTCGAGATATATCGACTTGAATTAACATGGGAGCCTTATGGGACTAAAACTTTTTCACTTTTATTATGTATTTTTAAATATGTGAGGAACATGAGATTCCCTTGGTATAAACTAGATTTTTTGGTTGATTTTTTGGTGTGGTTGTCAATGCGATGAATTAATATTTAGTATTTTTTATGATTTTTTGAAAGTGCCCCATGCTTTTCTTATGGCACTACGTTAGGATTTTTTTTTGACCAACTTGCAATCATCACAGGACAAATTCCTTGAAACGCAAGATACTAGATTTTTTGGTTGATTTTTTGGCTATCTCGAAATTTTCATATGTCGAAACAATTCCGAGGAATAAACGATTTCGACTTTCCATTGTAGAGGTGGTCGAATTTTCAATCTTGGATTTCGGCGTTGAGACATGTGCCATATGAAAATTTGGAATCTTTAAGAAAAACCGTGAAAGGGTTCTCCGAACCCTCACGTTTGAGCTTACTTTCGCCGTAACCCTCTTGGGTTATTCATAATAAAATTCCGAAAAATGTCCTGCAAGCGAAAAATCATTGTCGCCATTTTTTTGTGGAGCATGCAATCTTGAATATCTTAGCAACCGTTTAAGCTAGAGGAATGAAATTTTCAGATAAATAATATTATTAAAATGGTCAACTTTTGCAATGATGACCATTCCGCTCGATCGATTCATGTGCGAGTTATATCGATACGAATCTCCTTGGATACGCTTTAATCGCTAATAACTTTTTTATTAATCAAGTTTTGAACATGAATGTCATACAAAATACGACTGAAAATGTCATTCACCCGACAAAAGTTAAATCAGGCGAATCAATTGATTAGACTCGAAGTTATGATCGATACAAGGTTGTATTCGATTGAGCCATTTTTTGGGCTTATTTACATAGTTACGGAAATAAAAATTTTAACAATATGTAAGGAAAAAAATGAATTATGCGCACACATAAATTATTTAGATGAATTATGTTTCCTAATGAAGATACATCGATTTGAATTTATATCTTTTTGTATTAGGCCCCCGTAAGAAATACACGCATCCCGTCTGTCTACGTCACCAATATAAGAACATAGGCTAAATTTTGAAAGCGGGGACATTAGAGAAGGCAGGGATAAGGGAGTGACCATAGAAGGGATATCAATAGGATTGCGGATTTTACAGTACAGATGTCAGCAGTGTCTAAAGTACGATTCGATTAGTATAGCAAATACGCAAATTGGCATAACTTGATAAATGTGTACGTTGGACCAATGAAACTTGGTAAACAGGTACATCTTGGTATTCCTCACGATACTCTATAATAGTATGTTTTGTATTCAGTCTCATGTTCGATATATATCGAATCTACTTTTTGTTAAAATATATCGAATTGCTATAACATGTAGGATTTAACATTCAAGGACATAGTTTACTAGGGATTAAATAGTAGATACCCAAAGACTGGATTTAAAACCAATACCATTGCGGATTTTACAGTACAGATGTCAGTATGATCGAAAAATCGATTCGATTATTATAGCAAATACGTAAATGGGCATAACTTCCATAGATTTACCGTTGGATCAATGAAAATTGGTGATTGGGTACATATTGGTATTCCTCACGATGCCCAATGAAAATTTGTTTTGTACGTAGTCTCACATTCGATATATATCGAATCTACTTTTTCTTAAAATGTATCGAATTGCTATAACATGTAGGATTTTACATCCAAGGACATAGTTTACTAGGGATTAAATAGTAGATACCCATTGACTGGATTTTAAACCAATAGCCTTGCGGATTTTACAGTACAGATGTCAGTATGATCGAAAAATCGATTCGATTATTATAGCAAATACGTAAATGGGCATAACTTCAATAGATTTACCGTTGGATCAATGAAATTTGGTGAATGGGTACATATTGGTATTCTTCACAATGCCCAATGAAATTTCGTTCTGTACGTAGTCTCACATTCGATATATATCGAATCTACTTTTTCTTAAAGTATATCGAATTGCTATAACATGTAGGATTTTACATCCACAGGCATAGTTGACCAGGTATTAAATAGTAGATACCCATAGACTGAAAATTAAACCAATGGGATTGCGGACTTTACCGTACAGATGTCAGTATGATCGAAAAATCGATTCGATTATTATAGCAAATACGTAAATGGGAAACTTCCATAGATTTACCGTTGGATCAATGAAAATTGGTGATTGGGTACATATTGGTATTCCTCACGATGCCCAATGAAAATTTGTTTTGTACGTAGTCTCAAATTCGATATATATCGAATCTACTTTTTCTTAAAATGTATCGAATTGCTATAACATGTAGGATTTTACATCCAAGGACATAGCTTACTATGGATTAAATAGTAGATACCCATAGACTGGATTTAAAACCAATACCATTGCGGATTTTACAGTACAGATGTCAGTATGATCGAAAAATCGATTCGATTATTATAGCAAATACGTAAATGGGCGTAACTTCCATAGATTTACCGTTGGATCAATGAAAATTGGTGATTGGGTACATATTGGTATTCCTCACGATGCCCAATGAAAATTTGTTTTGTACGTAGTCTCACATTCGATATATATCGAATCTACTTTTTCTTAAAGTATATCGAATTGCTAATACATGTAGGATTTTACATCCACAGGCATAGTTGACCAGGTATTAAATAGTAGATACCCATAGACTGAAAATTAAACCAATCGGATTGCGGACTTTACCGTACAGATGTCAGTATGATCGAAAAATCGATTCGATTATTATAGCATATACACAAATTGGTATAACTTGAAAAGTATACCCGTTGGACCAATGAAATTTGGCGAATGTGCACATCTTGGTAATCCTCGCACTGCCCAACAGAAATATGCTTTGTATGTTGTCTAACGTGCGATATATATCGAATATGCTTTTTCTTCAAACATATCGAACCGCTATAACATATAGGATTTTACATCCACAGGCATAGTTGACCAGGTATTAAATAGTAGATACCCATAGACTGAAAATTAAACCAATCGGATTGCGGACTTTACCGTACAGATGTCAGTATGATCGAAAAATCGATTCGATTATTATAGTATATACACAAATTGGTATAACTTGAAAAGTATACCCGTTGGACCAATGAAATTTGGCGAATGTGCACATCTTGGTAAACCTCGCACTGCCCAACAGAAATATGCTTTGTATGTTGTCTAACGTGCGATATATATCGAATATGCTTTTTCTTCAAACATATCGAACCGCTATAACATATAGGATTTTACATCCAAGGGCATAGTTGACCAGGTATTGTATAGTAGATACACAGACTGAAAAGTAAACCAATAGCATTGCGGATTTTACAGTACAGATGGCAGTGTAATCGCAAGATCGATTCGATTATTCTATCAAATACGCAAATTTGCAAAACTTGATTAGTTTATACGTTGGACCAATGAAATTTGGCAAATGGGTACATCTTGGTATTCCTCACAATGCCCAAATGAAACATATTTTGTGTATAGTCTCACGTTCGGTATTAATCGAATCTACTTTTTCTTAAAATATATCGTATTGCTATAACATATAGGATTTTACATCCAAGGACATAGTTGACCAATATAATTATGTGGAAGATAGCCATAGACTGTAAGTTAAATCAATAGCATTGCGGATTCAACAATACAAATGCCAGTATAATCGAAGAATGGATTCGATTATTATAACAAATACATAACATTGGCACAAGTTGAATAGTGTATCCGGTGGACCAATTAAATTTGGTGCTTGGTACGTCTTGGTATACCTCACAATTCCCAAAGGTAATATGTTTTGCATGTAGTCTCACGATTGATGCATATCGAATATGCTTTTTCTTAAAATATATCGAATCGTTAAAACATAGGATTTTGCATGCACGTACATAGTCGACCAGGAATTTTAGTGTTGATGATCAAAGATTGGAAGGTAAATCAATCGGATTGCGTATTTTCAATGCACGTGTCAGTATACTTGATAATTCGATACGATTATGATATCAAATATGCCAAATCTTTTTCGCAAAATGGAATATCTTGAGAATAACTATTTTTTAAGACCAAAGAAATTAGAGGAATCGTTACAATTCAGTATTTTACAAACTGCATTATGGATATTCGTTTTGCAAGTAGAATATCTTTATATATTTATCTAAAGAATCTGCGTTGTATTTTCAAGAGTGGCTTATCACAATGCTTATGAACTTTAACAGTTGAAAAATAACCACATAATCAACACTCTCTTAAAATTTTTAAAACCTTATTCCGATTACGTGTCAATGGTTAACTTAATGGATCAAAGAATCAATTATCCGTCAAATAAAATCACATTGAAAATAACAAATATTTCTAGCAGTGAAAAATTTAGTTCCTTACCCTTTCAAAAAACGGCGGGGAAATTTTTTAATATTAAACCACTTATGGACACATGACTCGAAAATATGTGACACAACTATGTTTCCACCCCCCCTAATTACCCGCTTGATGAATTCAAGCGCCCAATCGACTCGTTGGATATATAATAGCTGCATTCGGATTAACCATTGACTCATTGATACAAATTCACAGCCCAAACTGCCGGACCAATCGAGTTGAAATTTTCGGTGGTGAAACTAAAAAAAAGTTCATCGGGAGGAAAAATCTCAAAATCCCGAAAAGTGCGATACATTTCGATATATATCGAATTGAATTAACATAGCAGCCTTATGGGACTAAAACTTTTTCCTTAATTACGCCATAACTAGGCGTCTCAGGGTAATCGTCTCCCACTGACGTAAACTAGATTTTTTGGCTGATTTTTTGACACCTTACTGTTTCGTCGATCTCTTTCGATCACTGTCGAAATAATTTTTAAAAATCGACAATGTTTTTCTTATGGACCAACTTTGGAATTTTTTTTTACCCACTTTCAAAACTGGTTGCACATTCGCCGCCTAACACAATTTATCTAATTTTTTACCTGATTTATTGGCTATCTCGGAATTTTCGTATGTCGAATAGATTCCGAGTTATTAGCATTATCGAAATAACATTGTCGAGATAGGACGATCGATAAATATCGATTTGAGAGCTGGCGCTTCAAAATTAGGCTATTCAGCTCAAAAAAGCATGCCTACAAACGTACCTTCGGTACGTCCAGGTTTTCATTTTTATTTAGATTTCGTAATATTTAACGAGTTATTTCATTCCGAAATTTTCCCAAATTGTATTCTTGAGCCCGCGGCAATCGCCGCCATTCCTCCCCGCCAAGCGGGCGGTGGTCGGTCTCCGGAAGAAATACACGCATTTCCCTATCCCATTCATGTATTTAGGCGGGTGAAATTTGCGGAGGGCTGACAGGACTATACCCAGTAAAGCCTCACGGCATAACTTTTTAAAGTATTGATTTTTTCATTACGAAACCAGTATCGCATAGGCGACACTCATTTGTTATGTATACGGATTTTGCATTGACATGGGCCCATGCTTTAGAAGGTGACTTTGCTGCTATGGTGAAACGGAAATGCGCATAACTTCCAAAGTATTTCACCTAAGCCTATGAAATTTGGCGAAACGGTACATCATTGTATTGTGCATTTTACCATATAAAATGTAGTCCAGTACTGGTCATTACTTTCGATATATATCGAAACTACGTTTTCTTGGATTTTATCGAAAGCTAATAACTTATTGGAATACTCATATCCGGGGATAGTTGTGCCGGCATAACATGTGAACCGACCAACCAATGGAAAAAAAACAAATGACATGCGTATTTCCGAGAACCTATGTCAGTATAATCGAATTATTCGATTCGATTATTTTAACTAATATGAATATTGAGATAACATGATAAGTATTTGCGGTAGATGAATGAAAATTGGTAAATTGGTACATATTGGTATTGCTCATAATTCAATGGGTAAATTTGTTTTGAATGTAGTCCCATATTCGATATATATCGAATCTGCGTTTTCTTAAAATATATCGAATTGCTATAACACATACGATTCGGCATCCACGGGCATATGTGCAATGGTAATAGTTAGTGGATGACCATAGAATGATTTTCGAATCAATAGCTATGAGCATTTTGCCGTACAGATTTCAGTGTTATCGAACGTTCGATTCGATTATCATAAGAAGTAGGAATATTGACATAACTTGGGAAGTATTTGAGGTAGATGAATAAAATTTGGTAAATGGGTAGATATTGGTATTTGGCATCATGCAGAGGGGATATACGTTTTGTATTTTGTCTCACATTCGATATATATCGAATCTGCGTTTTCTTAAAATATATCGAATTGCTATAACACATACGATTTGGCATCCACGGGCATATGCGCGATGGAAATAGATAATGGATGACAATAGATTGAATTTTGAATCAATAGCTTTGAGCATTTTGCCGCACATATGTCAGTGTAATCGAACGTTCGATTCGATTATAATAATAAATAGGAATATTGACATAACTTGAGAAATGTTTGAGGTAGATGAATGAAATTTGGTAAATGGGTACATATTAGTATTTGGCATAATGAACAGGGGATATACGTTTTGTATGTCGTCTCACATTCGATATATATCGAACCTGCGTTTTCTTCAAATGTATCGAATTGCTATACTACGTAAAAATTAAGCATCCACGGGCATAGTTGTGATTGAAATAGATAGTGGATCACCATAGAATGAATTTCGAAGAAATAAATTTGAGAATTTTACCATACAGATGTCATTATAATCGAAGTTCGATTCGATTATTATATGAAATACGAATATTGACATAACTTGAGAATTATTTGAGATACATGAATGAAATTTGGTGAATGGGTACATATTGGTATTCCTCATAACGCACATTGGAAATACGTTTTGTATGTCGTCTCACATTCGATATATATCGAATCCGCTTTTCATTAAGATATATCGAATTGCTATATCACATAGTATTTAGCATCCACGGTTATAGCTGTGATGGTAATAGATATTTGATGACCATAGAACGAAACTTTAATCAATAGCAATGAGTATTTAACTGTACCGATGTCAGTATTATCGTAAGATCGATTCGATTATTACGGCAAATACGTTAATTGATATAACTTAATTAGTATTTCAGGTAGATCAAAGAAATTAGGTAAATGGATACATATTGGTATTCTTCTTAATCCAGTAGTGAAAAATGTTTTGAATGTAGTCGAACATTCGATATATATCGAATCTGCGTTTCCTTAAAATGTATCGATTTGCTATACCACGTAGGTTTTAGCATCCACGGGCATAGTTGAGAAGGTGAGAGATAGTGAATGACCATAGAATGAATATTAATCAATATCTCTGAGCATTTTACTTTATGTTTGTAAGTATTTTCGAAATATCGATTCGATTACTATAACAAATACGAATATTGACATAACTTGAAAAGTATTTAAGGTCGATGAATGTAATTTGGTAAATGAGTAAATATTGGTATTCCTCATAGTGCACATAGGAAACATGTTTTGTATTTAGTCTCTCATTCGATATATATCGAATCTGCGATTATTTAAAATGTATCAAATTGCTTTAAAACATAATATTTAGTGTCCACGGGCATATTTGAGAAGTTTTACAGATAATGGATGAAAAGAATGAATCCGTATGGATTAATTGATGATAGTATGAATAGATTTGTGTATTTTTCAAAACTGATGTCACATCAACTATATGTTCGATTCGATTATTGTAGAAAATATGTAAATTGACATATCTTCATAACTATTTCAGTTATAGGTATGAAATTTCGTGTGTGAGTACATATTAGTATTCCACTTGCTGTCAAATAGACATTAATGAAGACAGTGGCCTAAGTTCTTATAAATATCAAATATGAGTTTTCATAAAATTAATCGACTGGCTTTACCTTTGAAATGGTGAAATTTTCGAACTTTTCAACAACTTATGGACCCAAGACACAACTACTTATGACACCACCATATCTCCTTACCCACCACGACACGCTTGAAGAATTCAAGCATTATATACTCGTTATATATTTAAAGCTGGAAATTCATTAAAATTGCGTGATTGACCATAATTAGCAGCCCAAACTACCGGGCCGATCGAGCTGAGATTTTTTGTGGTAAAACTAAAAAAATATTCATCGGGAGAAAAAATCTGAAAATGCCAAAAAGTGCGATACTTTTCGAGATATATCGATCTACTTTAACATGGGCTCTTATGGAAAAAAAATAAATTCGCGATATGACCTACTTTAAATCGCCGCACGCGGACGAGATCCAAATGGGAAACATTAGTTTTTTGACCGATTTTTTTGACATGCGAAAAAAGCACCTAGGTCGAACCGTTTTCGAGATATCGATTTACACGCGACCTTATGTGATTTCGATTTGACAGCTGGCGAACGAAACTTAAGCTATGTAGCTCGCGAAGATGTTGGCACAAGCCTAACTATTCGTTAGACTTTGGGTTTTCTTTTTTAATTCGGTATTGTAATAGTTAATGAATTATTTCATTTTGAAATTTTCCCTAATTATTTTTTTGGCTTCCCGGCGATCGCCGCCATTCCTCCCCGCCAAACGGCTTGAGGTCGGACTCGGTAAGAAAGACACGCATCGCCTTATAGGAGGGAGCATGGCAGTAGACGGGAGAAATACGATAAGTATGGGACGATACCCAATCAACCATCGCGGTCCTTTCTTCGAAATGCATTGCTCTTTTGTTTTCAAATTATTATCTTAGGCCTCATGCACCATGGGTGGGTATATGAGTTTGATATAAGGGCCGCCATTGCCTGTTCGCCTAACCTATGCTGCCATTGAAAAACGCGAATTTGCACTACTTGGTTGGTATTACAGGTAGACCAATGAAATTTGCAGGAATGGTACATCTTGGTATTCTTCACGGAGCAATGTTAAACATACTACTGCTGGTGGGCTAACCTTCGATATATATCGAATCTACGTTTTATTGTATTTTATCGAATGCTAATAAGTACTTGGAATATTCATAAATGGGGGCAGATGTGCCGGCCTAACATTGAGAAAGACCAAGAAATGGAATATCAACCAATGAAATTGCGTATTTCAGAGTTCCGGGGTCAGCATAATCGAAAGTTCGATACGATTATTATACCAAATACGTAAAGTAGCATAACTTCTTAAATATTTTTCATAGACCGATAAAATTTGGTTATTTGGTTCATCATAGTATTCCTCATAATTCACTGTAAAAACATAATTTGTATGTAGTCTCATATTCGATAGATATCGATTCTGCGTTTTCTTAAAATGTATCGAATTGCTATACCACATAGTATGTAGTATCGAAGGGGTAAGTTGAGGTGGTATTAAATAGTTGATGAGCGTAAAAAGAATTCTGAATCATTAGAATTGCGCATTTCACCATACAGGTGTCAGTGTAATCGAAAGTTCGATTCGATTATTATACCAAATAAGTAAATCGGCATAACTTGATAAGTATTTTCGTTACACCAACGAAATTTGGTAAATGAGTACATCTTGGTATTTCTCATGAAGTACACTGGGAATACTTACACTATGTAGTCTCACATTCGATATATATCGAATCTGCGTTTTCCAAAAATATATCGAATTGCAATAATACTTAGGATTTAACATCCACAGGCATAGTTGACAAGGTAATAGATAGTGTACGACCATAGAATGAAATTCTAATCAATAGCTATGCGCATTTTACTGTACAGGTGTCAGAATAATCGAATGTTCGATTCGATTATTATAACAAATACGAATATTGACATAACTTGATAAGTATTAGAGGTAGTTGAATGAAATTTGGTAAATGAGTACATATTGGTATTCCTCATAATGTAGAGGGAAAATATGTTTCCTATGTAGTCTCACATTCGATATATATCGAATCTGCCTTTCCTTAAAATATATCGAATTGCTATAACACATAGAATTTAGCATCCACGGTCATAGTTGAGAAGGTAGTAGATAGTGTACGACCATAGAATGAAATTCTAATCAATAGTTATGAGCATTTTACTGTGCAGATGTCAGTATAATCGAAAGTTCGATTCGATTATTTTACCAAATACGTAAATTGCCATAACGTAATAAGTATTACTCTTAGAGCAATGAAATTTGGTGAATTGATACATCATGGTATTACACATAATGTGTTTTGTAAATATGTTTACTAGATAGTCTCATATTCGATATATATCGAATCTGCGTTTTCTTAAAATATATCGAATCGCTATAATACATTGGATTTAACATCCACGGGCAAAGTTGAGGGGGAATATTATAGTGTAAGACCACAGAAGGAAATTTGAATCAGTAGCATTGCGAATTTTACTGTACAGGTGTCAGTATAATCGAAAGTTCGATTCGATTATTACATTAAATACGAATATTGACATAACATGATAAGTATTTGAGGTAGATGACTGATATTTGGTAAATGAGTACATATTAGTATTCCTCATAATGCAAAGGGGAAATATATTCTGTATGCTGTCTCACATTCGATATATATCGAATCTGCTTTTACCTAAAATATATCGAATTGCCATACCACATAGAATTTAGCATCCACGGGCAACGTTGTGAAGGTAATAGATAGTGGATGACCATATAATTAAATGCTTATCTATAGCTGTGAGTATTTTACTGTAAAGATGTCAGTTTAATCGAAACTTCGATTTGATTATTATTAGAAATACGAATATTAATATTACTTAATAAGTATTTGAGGTTGATGAATGTAATTTGGATTATGGGTACATATTGGTATTCGTCATAATGCGCAGCGGAAATACGTTTTTTATGTAGTCTCACATTCGATATATATCGAATCTGCGTTTCCTTAAAATGTATCGAATTGCTATATGACGTAGAATTTAGCATCCACGGGCATGGTTGAGAAGGTAATAGATAGTGGATGAATATAATGAATAGAAATGGGTAACATAATAAAATTATGAATAGATTTTCGTATTTTTCAAAACAGATGTCACTTTTTTAAAGTTCGATTCGATTACTGTAGAAAATATTCAAAATGACATATCTTCATAACTATTTCAGTTAGACCAATGAAATTTGAAGTGTGTGTGTACATTAGTATTCCTCTTACTTCCCAGTAGAAATTAATGAAGAGAATGGATTACCTTTAGATTTATATCGCATATGCGTTTTCATACAATATGTCGAATTGCTTTAACATTACGTGGTGAAATTGTCACACTTTTTACCAACTTAAGAACCCAGGACTAGGCTACAATTGACACCTCCATATCTTCTACCCTTTACACACCCGCTTGAAGAATTCAAGCACCCAATCGACTCGTTCATTTGAAAGCACAAAGTTCTTCTTTTCAATTTTAACAATGAATCGCTTTCACAAAGTTACGCCTCAAACAATCGATTTTACGATTGATATATAATTAAAGACCAATCTTTCGTGTTATGCACAAAATATTAGGTGCGCAACTAGTTCTCGCTGTTTTATTAATGAAATCACAACTTAAATGTAAAAAAGTGCTACAAATGAATCCTTCAAAGTATTTTCTATCGCTAACTACTCCTTCTTCCTATATTTCTGGCAGAGTTTGAATACCGTTACGGGAAAAGTTATTCATCTTATGAGCCTATCCAATAATCAAGCCTTTTTTTGATGTCTTCATGTGAGTGAAACAGCTGATCAGCATGTCCATGTGCCATCAAACCGAACAAATGACAATCGGACGGCACAATATGGGATGAATATAACGGGTGGGTTAGGACTTCCCATTTGAGTGTTTCCAGGTAGGTTTTAACGGGTTTGGCAACCTGAGGTCGGGCGATGTCATGCTGTAGAATCACTTTGTCGTGCCTCTGCTCGTATTGTGGCCATTTTTTGCACGGTACTCAGCTTAATTGCATCAATTGAAGTCCATACCGTTCCTCATTAATTTTTTTGTTTGGTTTCGACAGTTCATAGTAAATAATACCGGCCTAGTTCCACTAAACACACAGCATAACCTTCGCAACGTGAATATCGGCCGAGCCAACGACATGGAGCTATGACCACGCAGTCCCGAAGGCTTTCTTTAAGATTCTGTGATAAATTCATTTTTCATCTCTAGTTATGACGCAATGCAGAAAACCTTTCGTTTTTTGACGATTGAACTGTTTTTAATAGTGCAAAAATGTCGCCCAACGTCGATTGGCTTCAAATCAGAAGAAACCAAAGATCCTTACTTTTGAATAGTAGGGTGGTTTCCTATTATTTTTTTATTGCCTAAATCGAAAGATTATTACTCCTGGAGTCCGTATTTCACGCTTTTAGTTTTTTAAATGACGATCTCTATTTTTCGCGATTAAATGAAAATTGAAAATTTTCAAGTGCGCGAAAACGCGACGGCTAAGTATGAATGCTGGGAAAACTCCGTGTGACGTCGTTCTGGTTCCCGCTACCGTAAGTGAGGTGACCTTGGGGCGAGGCTTTGAGCGCTGATACGACGCAGGATGCTAGCAGGTAGCAGAAATCCCTGCTAGCTGGTAGTGCTTGGCTTAAATAAGGATTATTAATACCTTATCAAACGAAGAAAACTTTCCGACCAGTTAGCCAGTTTTAATAGGTGATTATTGAGACATGTTTCCCTGAGCTCTGTGCCTCATGCATGCATTGGTAATCTTAGATGATGTAAAACTCCAATTTACTTGCATAGAAACTAGGTCCCTGTGACGTCACGTGGAGTGGCATCGCATGGGCGCAAATCTGGTCCTTTTCAAATGAGGATAAAATTGACCATTGCCATTCGTCTAAACCGGTATTTCTAAAACCAAATAATTTGTATATTATGAATACACTAATGGTGGGTAAGGAATCGCAATCAATGCCTTTCGTTTTCTTTGATGAAGGAAACTACTACTATCGCATGCAACCGCTTGGAAATGACTAGGCGAGTAACTCCTAATGCTGAAGCAAGCCCTTCTTAAGTTTAGCAATGATCTTCATAGAACAATTCAGTGTCTTTGAAGTATTTTGGTCTTCCTTCACGCGGACGGTCATCAATGTTGAAATGACCGTCTTTGAAGCGACGGAACCAATCACGGCACGTTGTTTAATTTATAGCAGCATCTCCAAAAATTTTTCGGATCCCCCAATGCGCTTCGATCGCCGTTTTATTCGAATTAAAGATGAAAATCTGCACTTCCCGCAAAAGACGGTTACTTGGCAATAACTCGGACATTTTCACGCAACCACAAAGGCCGTTTTACACGGGGCATGGAATTGCGCAGGTTAGAGCTGCATTAATTTCTAAAATGGCGTGGAATTCCGCGAATGCATGAACGAAATTAGAACAGGGGATATTTTGCAGTCACGCATCCACGCATTCTCGCATGTGTTCTAGCAATTCACCGCTTTACACGACGCAATTTTGATTGCGCCTTCGCACGTACGTCAGATTGTGCAATTACGTGTACCGTGTAAAACGGCCTAAAGGATTTGATGCCAACACAAACTCACGGCTGTCGTGAAGCGGTTTGTTTACCAAATTCCTAAGCTTCGTTCATGACGTTTCCGATAAGTCGAAATCGACCTGCAATCACTGCTAGAGCCATCTATTATTATCAAACACCGGAAACTTTGTTGCGCAACTAGTATGTTGTTTCCAAGTAGACGTAATTGAAAATGTTAACCATTGTTCATTTGACCGTCCTATAGGTTCTCATTTTACACCTTCCCTCCATGTTACAGCAGTGGATTAATTTTTTCACTATACGATTGCTCAGGGGCGCAGCTATGGAATAAGGCAAGGGGGGGGTTTTAGGAGCAACTAATAGTGTTTCAGTGTTTTTGGGGTATTGCATACCCGCCAGGGTAAGAAGGGGATGTGGGGGCCTTCTTCCAGACAAATTTTAAGATAATTGGTTCAAAATGGCGAGTTTTACGGCTTTCTGAGGGATATTTCATCAATCCTAACACTATTCTACAAGTAATACTGATCCAATTAAGTATAATGGATTAAACTTAAAAATTTCTCTGAGCTCTGGGGGGAGTTTTATCCCCCAAAATCCCCCCCTCGCTGCGCCACTGCGTTTGCTACTTGTTATTGCAAGAATTCGTATCTTCACGTACTTCCTCGATTGACAACTCTGCATATCATATACAGCAAGTTTAGTGTTCTACCACTTTCTTATTTCCACGTATAAGTTTCTTGGTTTCCTTATTATTATTTTCATGATGTATTTCTGGCTCTCGTGAACCACTAAATTGTATATTCATTTGTTTTGTTAAAAGTCATATCATAGTGTGTTTTCACCAAAGAGTAACTAGCTGTCTGATCCTCAGTCCACTCACCTAAGATTTCAGTGCTAATGTTATTAAATTTCACGAAGGTGGAAGGATGAGGGCAAAGTGGCACGAAATTAATAATCTTCAACCTGCCCTTATAACGCCATTTCGTCCAAAATACCTTTTTTCACCTCATTCCTTTAATTTTGTTCGATACTAAGCCTGTTATACGACTTGAACGATTATCTTCTCTCCAAATGAATATCAGCCGTGTGATATTTGTTGTATTTCAAGAATGTAGGGAAAATACACTAACCTAGATTGCCTCTATGAACCTCTTTAGTGATCTATGCAGCATTGAAACCTAAAAAGCATATGATAAGTAATTAATATTATAAATAATTTCATTTTGAATATTCCACCTGGCAAATTAAAATACTGTGCTGAGCACCCATTTATGAAAAACTTAATAATTCCGTATT
This sequence comes from Ischnura elegans, assembly GCF_921293095.1. NCBI lineage: Eukaryota > Metazoa > Arthropoda > Insecta > Odonata > Coenagrionidae > Ischnura > Ischnura elegans. The sequence continues at coordinate 32,825,066 of NC_060251.1, read as the reverse complement.
TACTCATGCACTTGGTTCATTGCACCTCAATTCGAGAATATCTTCCATCTGTATTCCATTCATCACCATTCCAAATTTCATCAACCTTTAACAACTGCAACGTGTTTCTCTTAACCATTCCTTCTCTTTTTTTATAAGTCCAAATGACCTTAGCTATCTGTCGTCTCCTTCATAGTAGCGTCTACCAAATGGAACATAATTTCGGTGACTGAAGTCGTAAACTCTTGTCTCTTTACCGATCTGCCTGTTGACTTGATTGCTTTCGAAAGGGACATGGGTCGTGATGCGAAGTCATCCACCTGCTGACGCTGAAAGTGAACCGATACAACTTCTTCACTCTCCCCTGTAAACCCGTAGTAATCGCCTTGCTTTTGTTTCATACCTTTCATTTCTCACATCGTTTACGATTGCGCCCTAATTTTGAGCGCGGCATCTGCATGAAATCACGTCGGAGAAAGCCTATCACCTCGACTTTATCCAGTGAAGTACGTCTCTATCAATGAGTTTAACTACGTGAAGGAGATCTCGCTAGAAATCAGCCAATTTTTTCCTCCTCTGGTCCTGTGAAAGCTAAGCGTATGGCAATCGCATTGAAGAACATGAGGTAGTTATAAGCAACGGCATACTTCATAAACACAGAAGTTAATCCCAGCGATGATAGGTGTGGAAATTAAGATATAATAGGAGTTTATTTGGTGTAGTAATGGAACCTCGGCAGAAGTAGACACACATGAGAAAATTACTGAGTATTTGTTCAGGAACTGGTGTTGCGGAACAATTAAAAACCAATGTGCCAGTGAGTAAATCCAATTGACTCCCCTACTCTGGGTATGTGTAATTCACTCGCCTGCGGCAGTTTGGGATGAGCTCTACCCTCACCTATCCAAACCAACCTTTGGGTTGAATCACTAAGGTCACTTAGGTTAACTATAAACAAATTAATCAGGGTGTTTTATACTATTAAAGATAGCAAAACGAGGAATAAAAATCGTATGTCGTAGGATTTCCTGAAATTGTATAATGCATATTAAACTTCAAAACGAAATATTTACCTGGAAAATCAAGAAAAACTTGTTGAAGGATTTGATTAGTTTGAATTATTATTAAAAATGTATGTAGGAGTAACTTTATGAACGTGAATGAGTTATTTATATTCTTAAAAAGTTAGGATGTACTCTTTACCAGACTTTATTTCTTCTTGAATCGTTTTTCCTTAGGTGAAAGCAAGCTGGTTTTTGAATAATTGTTAATTCCTTTTTGAGTCAACTGGAATTATATGTGGATTAATCAAGTAATGCAGTTATTTAGGTTGGAAAATCATTTAAAACAAAACCAAAGTTTTAAAGTCTGTCTTGTCAATTTTAATAATTTTATATTACTACGTATATTAGTCTCCCTAAGGAATAATTGACCGTCAAAAAGAGTATTTTTTAGCCATAAAAATTTATTCACTGATAATTACTTTTCTCAACCATCAGCTAGCAGAATTAAAATAATTTCTTCATACTTTTCCTTCTGCATTTAGCGTTGTCATAATATCTTATGCCCATTTGAAAAATAAAGGAAAAACCTGACCCAATTAATTACTGGCGTAATTCGTGAGTTTTCTGTCCCATAGCTGTAAAAGTCGTAATCATTATATGAAGTAAATTACTCTACCTGCGATTGTCAATGAAGTTACTGTCCAATGGGTTCATTACTGTTGGTATTTCGTCTTGTCTTTTCAGTTCTACTCCTATATTCCAAAAACGTTTAGTGCTTGAGTCGAAACGAAAGGTGAGTGAAAACACATTGTTAGGTTTTACTGCTACATCGTTGGTTTATAAGTGTGTTCACTTGCTCCCATCTGCTTTAATTCGGTTTCTCAGTGCATCACTTTACCCTTTACGGCGCGGCATAAAATTGTGCATTGAAATTCTTCGTAAGCAGCGCAACGGCCCTTGAACAACGATATTTTGTAACAGTCGCCGTCACATTTTGCTTGGCCTCCTTACGAGCGTCTTATTGTGCCGGAGCAGGCAGGGAAATTTTCCCACGGCGCTTTCAGCTGTTTTATACCCCGACACAGAGGAAACGTGGCCGAGTTAATGGCAATGTCCAAGTGGAGCGCTTCGAAAGATTTTTCACGATACTGGGGTCCCCTTTCCACTGTAAGAATAACGGATTGAGTCAGGTGTAATTATTACTGTCATCGTAAACACTGTTGCAAGTATTTGCACAGTATTTTCTGATGATATCAGAAAAAATGAAATAAAACCTTTAATAATGACTCAATGTGTTCTTCTACCTCATTTGACCCTCTTAAATAAACTTAGTTAAAAATTTTTTAAAGGTATTGGGAAGGCTTTTTTGGTAAATCGTATAAATTAAGTATGCTTCTACTCAAATAAGTATTTCATTTTTAAATAGTTGATTTTTGACAGGTCATTTGTATTTAGTGGGTGACAATTTTTTTAAAAGGTTTTTTTTTTTTAAATCTTCCCAAGATGTTCCCATGCTCTTTTCTCGCTGGTAATGCCTCATAATCTGTCCCATTTTCCCCTAAGTTCCAAGTTCCACCATACATTTGAGTAATGAGCATTTCAATACGTGAGAAGGATCTGTGAGATACAAAATACCGCATGTACAGATGCCGTTTCGTGAAATCGCTGTTTTTCAGGTGTTTAGAATAAGCTACCCACATATTAATAATATATGCAAGTGCTTACATCATCGAAGTAGAATATGAAGGGGTTCGTTCATCATTTGTTCCATACATTCCTAGTATATCTTGTTTTTCGTTAGTTTCGTGCCCATAGTCTGCTCCATTTTGTCGTAAGTTCCAAGCTCTACCATCCCACTGCATTGAGGATAAGCTTCATTAGAATGTCCCAATTAATTAATGCTCCCTTTTGGTTTGCCCAAAATTTGGCCACCCAAGTCCATGCTCTCTAATGCCTAAACAGTTGGGACACGATTTTAGATCTTGTTCTGCACAGTGGGGCGCTAGCGTCGCTTGGCCATTCTGCCTCTGCCTCGGGGAGAGGACAAACCACATGCTCTTCTCGCCTCGGGATGTCCCGCGCAACAGGTTACACCCTCCTGTCCCACTTCCGACCTCAGATCTTCATCTCCAGAGAGAAGACCACTTCCCGGCAGCCTCACCTCCTTTCGTCCTCCCATCTGCTTCACTTTCCCCTGGAAAGTTGATCGTATTTTTAATTATTTTTTCACTCTAATCCCCGGTATCTTTCAACATGTTTCGGGTCTTTTCCTCTCGAATTCAATTATTTTACTTTTACTCTCTTTCTTCACGTTTCTATTGGTTCGTTTCCCCTTTTCAATAGGCCGCCGGAGCCAATCACGTGGATGAGTAAGGCCTCTGGTCCAGCGCCGGTCACGAAGCCCAAGATTACATGTTTCTTACCAGGAAGATGATTGAATTTTCGCCCGTCTTAATTTCGAGAGGAAGAGTTTGATCAGATCGTGATATGCTTTTTTTTACTCGTGATTTTATAATCTGGGTCATCTTCGTTGGTAATATAAATAGATTTTCAATAAGTTCAGTAGATTTTTTCAATCTTTTTAGAAGCGTTAGTGTATTTTATCTTTTTTACAGCCAGAGGTATGTTTTCTTTTTGGCTCTCTCTTTCCTCCAATTCTAAGATTAGTTCATCACTGCTCTAAGATTATTTTTCCTTAATCCTCATTCTTAAGATTTGTTATAAGAATCCTAAGATTATTTATTGCCATACTTTTCACCCAGACTTTTTCAGGGACTCATATTACTCATGGTTTCATTATCAAACGTATTTCATTCATTCACTGTGTCTTTCAAGAATTTTCGAAATATTTTCTTCTTTCTTATTTTGAGAATGATGCGACTTACAAGCGCTATTTGTTTATATAGCAGATGTACGGTGTAGAGAAATATTAAATGCGTAGTCTTAGTATATGGTATCATAAGAAGGTCATCTTAATTGTAATCATGATAGCTGGTTACATAGCTTTTAAAATTCAGGCATCTCATGCACGTCTCTCTATCAAAATAATTTAATCCAAATCACCTTGACTATATATGAAAATCACCTCAACTAGGTATTTTTGCTTCCAAGCGCTAGATGCAACTCCCTCAATATTACAGACTGAACCCTGATAATTCCACTACATTTGCTTTGAAACCGGTTTAAAAATTACGAGTGTATAAATATGTTCATTATCGCCATGGAAGCAGACAAATGGAAATAGAAGTCATCAGGGGTACAGAAGTAACTTAATAGGATACGAAATGAAAATTTTTCACTATCACATGAATGAAAAAATGATTTATCTGAGGGATTTTAAGGGTAGAAAAGCTTTTTTTCAGTATTTAAAAATCTAAAGAAACCTCCCAAAGCATTTACAGATAAATGTTTCAAGCTGTCAAACATAGAACAACTAAGTTTTCTTGAAATTCTCCGTAAAAAATGATGAATACTTTCTGTTTAAGGCATCACGATTAGATAGAGGCAAAAATAACCAATGAAGATGGTAACTCAATCGGAAATCACCAGTAGAATTGAAGCTTCAACTGTCACAAAAAAAAACACTTTTTTTGTAACAGTTGAAGAAACATGTTTTTCAGCTCGAATGGCAAAAAATTTTTCATGCGTTTATAACGTATATTTATTTCGAGTTCCCCCTCTCTTATATAGAATATTTGTGTTAAAACAGCTATACGTATGGAATTGTCGATGATGTGGTCGGTCTCTGGGACATTATTGTTTAGAATACTTGCACTTGGTGATTTTTCCAATTCACCCCAGTGAATATTCCTCGTATTTTGACGGAACTATATCAGTCTTAATCTATTCATCTGTACCCGCTACCCCTTGGTCCTTTTTTCCTACACTTTCTCAGCTGAGCTACGATAACCTTGATTTTCGAAAGATGACTTGGAGAACTAGTTAGTAAGGTTGTTCACCGAACTTGAATGTTATTTTCCTCCGGAAACTTATTCCGCAGTTCATCAATCCGACCTGGTTGTCAGCTTCTTTTTCAAATTCACGCTAAACACCTGCTACAGACCTTTTCAACTCACTCTTCTTTTTCCTTTCTGTCATCAACGTAAATCGACTTGAACTCCGACAGATACTGGAGCTCATACTTGTGGGACAACTTTCTTTGAAAAAAAAACTTTCCTCTTCAGCATATTAGTTTAGCATATTTAAAATAGCTTGTTGTCGTGTGAAAGTGATATCCACCACTTTTTCTGTGATACTGCATTCTACGAGAAAATAGGATCTTAACAAAAAAACTCAGTGAGAGAAATTGCAAAAATTCTCCAACTACTAGTTTGGCATACGCCAATTATAATAGTGCCTAGCACTCTAATGATAAGTAGTTCTTTCTCAACAAGACGTGATTATGATACAGATTATGGAGCAACATACAGCACTATTTTGAAGGAATGTAGGGATACGTATACTCAGGTATAATATAATACCCGAAACATTAGGGGATAAGTTTTATGGAGGAACGGAATAACATATGAGCCTATATTCTAAAGTTTATAATTTCTTGGAAGCCAAGATATGTACAAAACAATTCTTATCCTGAAAATTTAATTCTGGTACATTCAATCATTTAAATACAGAAAAATAATATGTATCGCTGTATAAAAGGTTTTCTTTAGAGGTGCAGATTCATCGAAGTTTTGACTGTCAGTTTTCCTATGAATTATTTAAAGTACCATTTTTTCCTTATACGCTGTTCTGATGCCGGGTCAATATTGAAATATTTAAATGCCCTGTAATAGCGTTTAATTGTTCTCATCAAAAAAATATGGCCGAGTTTTTAACTTCGCTTTTCCTTGAATACGTATCAACAATTGCCCTTCTTGAATTAATGTTCAAATATTGATTTTTATTTATTTAATCACTGAAAAGGATCTCCTTAAAACTGTTATTGAAATACCTACATCATTCAAAGAAAGTTTCATATTTGAGTATGTGTTAATTATCTTCAATATAATAGTTATAATTAGTTCCATTTTATTTATATTTAAATCTCATTCATTGCCGTGAGATAATGAGATGATTATAACGAGGCAAAATCATTTTAATGCGAATCGGCGGTGTGGTGACCTAGCTCCTAGTTCAACAGTTCTTCGAATCCGCTTTGTTCGCTTCAATATTAATGTCAAACCATGCTTTCTTTGTCCTAGATAACCTATTGCTTTGAATTCACCTAGATTTTAAGCTGTTTTCCTATAAGTCCATGAGATTTTATGTTTATATGTTTGTTGGATTAGGAGTTGGGGTTCGGTGCATGCATTTGTATGATAGTTTATCTGCGGTGGCCTAGATTCGTGGGAAATTTCATTCACTTCGTTTGTTCCCCTCAGCTGCGGAGTCTGGTGTCTCGCAACCTCAAAGGCGGTGTTTTCCGTCGGCGCATCCATGCGGGTCAATGGCACGAGTTGCGTTGTTATGGAAACGGCTTGGCGACGAAGCGTGTCTCTCGTGGCTGTTTGTTGCCTCTCGGAAGTCGTGTGGAGTTCCTCATTCTGTGTGTTGGCGGGGCATGGCTATTTGATGGAGACTTTCCCTCCTTCCGAGATTCTTTGTCTTCATTTCCTCTACTCCATTACATTTACTCATCCTCCATTAGTCTGACTTCGCCAGTGGGGTTCTCGACCCTTTGCAGCGTCTTGGTGGTATTAAAATCTCTCAGCGATAATGCGACTCATTAGATACAGGGGCGCAGCTAGGAATTAGGCCCAGGAGGGGTTTCAGGCGCAACTAATACGTTGGTGCCTGGGGGTGTGGTATAGGTACCCGCCAAGGTAAGCGGGAGTTGCGGCGTCCCTCCCCAAGAAGAATTCTGAGATAAGTAGTTCAAAATAGTGAGTTTCAAGGCCTTCTGCGGGATATTTAGTTAATCCTCACACTATCCTATAAGCAATATTAATCCAATTAAGTAAAATAGATTTAACTTAAAAATTTCTCTGAACTCTGGGGGGGGGGTTTATCCCCAAACCCCCCACCCCGCTGCGCCACTAATTAGATGAGATGCTAATTGATACCCTCCAATTTTTTTAAACATTGTTCATTGATATGGTGAAATAATGAATTATATTTCGGATCCAAACTCATAATTACCATCTTCAAAGTTTTCTTCATGAGTAACGGGGGGTATTAATCATTTGATACACCCCTGCTTGTCCTTCAGCAAATCTTAATTCCCTGGATTATTTTTGTGATGTTGTAGATAAAATCTCTTGAAATAAGGACATAATATTCAACACTTATAATTGTAGAGATTTACATCTTTGCAGTACATAAAATCTCTCACCGATAATACATCAGATTAAATGAGTGGCTTTTAGATATCCCCAAATTATTTTTAAACATTGCTTGTTGATCTGGTGAAATGAAAACTTGTATTTTAGAGCCAACATAATAATTACAATTTTCAATTTTTTTCCAGAAGTTTTGGTGGATGTTTTTCCCTTCATCCCCCCTGATTACCACCCAAATCTATCTTACTTCCTAGGATTATCTTTGTGATGCTTTAGAAATAATCCAGCTAAGCGGATGAATTCCGTAAATAAGGACGTAATATTCAAGTGCTATAGTTAAACGGCAGATGTATGCCTACATACTACCCTGTGACCTGCCTCAATATTTATGTAGTGAGAGGTGTTGGGTCACCGGCTATTGACTTGTAAAGGATACAATAACAGAAGAAAAATATTTGGCCGTGATATAAAAATTCTTAGAAGGAAATATCACCGCTGATAACATACTGCCTGATATATAAGTCATTAAATTTAATAAGCAACCAATGGAAGATAGTAACCAACCGAAAGAGGTGCACAGGCAGCATTTACCTAATATTATAAACAGAACCTGATATGACAAGCAACTATTGAATGAGAAATTAATTAAATACTCTAAAAAATTACAAATAATATTGCCTGATTGTTAGACACCATGCACAATAAAAATTTAAGGTAATTTAAACAAGCGATTGTGTGGTTTTTATGGATATTTCTGAGTCCTAAAGTCCACTTATGAGGACTATCAAGTGTAAGAAACTGAAATGAGATAAATTGCACAAGCTTTTCGAGGGGTTTGACTTAAGGTAGATTCGGTATATAATGTAGGCTGATGTTGTTTAGGCCGAGGCCGAGCTTATTAAAAGTTCCAGTTTTTTCGATTTTGTTTCATCTCGTGTAATGCGTCATAAATGATTAAATGATACACCTTATTTACTATCGTGGCACATGTTCTAGATGTTAGAATTTTTGTTCGTTGTTCCTCTGCAAAATGATTACTCATACGGAAATATATTCGGCTCAACATAATAAGGAAATTTATAAGCGTATAGTATTTGGAGGAGGCGACCGAAATATATGCTTATTTGCTTTCCCCATGAGGGAAAGGTATGGAAGGAAGGGTAGAGAGAAACCCGGCGTCGACGTTAGCCTGCACTTAACGAAAGGCGCCAAGGGGACCACGGCTTAACGTCCCATCCGACGGATGGAGTGTTACGCTAGAAATGTCCTCCACACTGCATTCAAGCAGGAATCGGGCAGTCTCTGAAAATTCACTGCCACCGCTGGGATTTGAACCCGAGCCCACAGGGTGAGAAGCCAACACTCTAGCCACCACACCAACCCGATCCCCCAAAATCCCTTTACGATCGGTCCATCGGAACGGATTCATATCATGAAGCGAGGATTTGCTGTATTGATTATTTGTGGGAAGCACTGCTATAACATATGGAGAGAATAGTATTGATGAAGCCCTGCCTTATATCTGCAAGTCGTTTACTTTGTAACTCCCAGTGCGGAAAAAGAAGGAATCCCCGATTTGTTTTGACCCGTAACTTCGCGCGGAAACTTAGATGCCGCGGAGGGCGAGAGTGCAGTCCCGGAGAGATTGGTTTGGGCCTTCCGGCCTTCCCTTTCTCCACACAGACGAGCAGGAGGAGAGAGACAGAAAAAAAGCATCGGTTTCACCCCGCGACCCCTTTCTAAGCTCCGGAGTCTGGAAGAAGAAATCTTTTCGCAGGAGCAAATCTCTTTTCCTCACACACACTCACCGGAAACCCCGTTCCATCCGCAGGTGGGGGAGGAGGGGGGGGGGAGCGGGACCCCTTCTTCTTCCTCTATAAATAAGACCAAAAGTCTTCCACCGGCGACTCACACGCTCTGAACTTGAAAGTGCGAGGATGTCTTCCTCAACTGTGATCACCATCATCTTCGTCATCCTGGCGTGCTGCTTTTCCCTTGGCCCGACAGCGCCGACCGATTTTGACGACGAAGGGTTGGAGCAACAGCATCTGGTGAGGCGCGCTTGAACTTGGAATAGGCCTGCGATTGGTCGGAAAATGTGGTTTTTCTTCATCCAGAAACCGTTTTCGGCTAAGCCCGCGTCCGAATGTATACTGCTTCAAGACGTGCGACCACAGGGTGACGGCCTTCCTATCGGTTGACCGGCGCACGCTGTCTTAGACCTCTTGCACACTCACCGATTTTGGACGGCCGGTATTATACCGGTGGAGCGCTGCTTGCAAACTCGCTGGATTTTTAACTGGTCAAAAGATCGCTTGATTGGTAGTTGTGCCGGTGATCCACAGTGGCAATGGCCGGCTGCTAACCGGATTTTTACCGTTTCCGGTGCAAGGTCGGTCAGTATGCAAGCTCCCATTGTTCACTTTTGGAATGAGGAAGTCTGATAATTTACCCTCCATCCAAATTCGGTGTGTGTTCAAGGAGCCCTAGCAAAGAAGCTGGTGGTGCTCTAATGGTTTTCTATAGTTTGGCCCCGTTTCTCGGTGACACGAGGCGATCTCCATTGTCTGGGCACCAAATATATACTCTTCGAAATCATGTTGGCACTTCTTTGGTCCGCTTAATTTCTCACAAATAACGTAACGGAGTGGGCTCGGATTCTCGCGACCGTATACAGACGTCTTTTTTCAAGCCGTGTTTATGTTTGTACGCTCGCTACCGTCTGTGAAGTGAATAAGATTTCATTGAGAGGATGGAGGCGTCCTTGAGGATCAAGGGAACTCGTGTGATGCAATCACAGTGTTTGTGTGACGAGTGCTGCGTTGACGATTAATTGGTTTGACGAGTTTATATGACGCCGGAGTCAATAACCTCGTGTAAACATGGGATCGAAGAAAGAAGGGTATGCGAAAGCCAGGAATAAATAGTCAGTGTAAATTTTGAGTTTATTATCAATCGTAGGCACAGTCATGAAGATAAAAGAGCACTTTTCCACGCATGAAATTTTAACATACTTCGTTACGACACAAGTTTTGATATCTTAATCATAATTACTAGAATATGATATAATATGCATTATTTTTAGTGATTAACTTATCATGAATTTAAATCTTTTATGATTTTTAAAGGAAAGGGAAAATCAATATGTTTATTAGGGATATTCTAAAGAAAAGTAAGAGTATTATTTTGAGCCATTTTTTATAAAAATTTCTGGAAAACGTTAAGGGTCATTATTTTAGTAATTGATTGTAATTGTCTAATCGTAGTATCATTTGCAAAGTACAGCATTCAAAATGTGTAATGGAAAGGTAAAAATATATAAGTGATAGATTAAGTGGTGAATAGTCTAGTAAACGAAGAAGACAATATTTATTCAGATTTTTATTTCCTGAGGATACATTGGTTGTAGTGTGTTTGTGTGTGGAAAATGTAAGCAAAGAGTAGTCTTGGTAATTGAAAGTTAGTTGAATACCGTGGAGTAGAAAACGCTGATATAATTAAGCGGAAATTTGAGAATTTCGATATGGGAAAAAGCGTGAGAAAGAAAGCAGATAGGACTGAGAAAAGCTCAGAAACGTTTGAGAGAGCTTACTAAGTGTGTGCAATATGATCAAAAGAGGGTTTTAGGGAAGACTAATATAATATTCCGATGAAGACGGCATGGGAAAAGGAAATTAGGAATTATGTGTTACAGGACTTAGGCGAATCAAATTAGGACCACTTCAAATACCCATTAATTCAACAATATGATAGAAAATTAATCAATAGTTTGCAAGTGGAAATCAATGGAAAAGTTATTCTCCAGATGGATTGCCTGAGCGACCTTCATGACCAGGATGCGCCGCTAGAGGTCGTCCTTTATGATGGCCATCGTGACGTTTTAGCTCTGAAATACGTATCATAAGCTATGGAAAAATAGTTTTATCATGAATGGCAGCCATCATTCATGCTATAATGTGTAATAAAAACAAAGTCACAGTATAAAATAAATAATTAACCATTACTTGAAAATCGAATAAGTAAGAAAGACTTTACCCCTCAATTCATTCCATTGTTTTAATATCAAATTTCCAGCTAATGACTAATGGCTAATAAATTGACTAATGAATATTCAAGCTTTGAAAAGGAATTGAAATCAATTGGAAGCCAGTTAAATGGCTCTGAGTAATAATTATTTTCCAAATGAAATTTTCCAGGGCTAAAACAACTTTTGCGCTACGACGGGGCGTCAATCGATCTCCTTTCGAAAGATACGGTAATTTTGGAGTAGTTTTTTTTTGAAAATTTAGAAAAAAAATTCCAAGAGTCATTAAAAAATTCAAAAGGGTCATCATTGATGCGGCGGCACAGCCCAAAATTTGTAAAAACTAAAATGACGAGTACTTGCAAAAGTTTTAACGAAGGAGTTATTCATTTATCCAGTGTCGTTCATTTATTATACAACGGTCCATCAATATCTTAATAGAAACAGCATTTTTTATTACTTCAGATGTATTTAGTCGCACTTCTTATAACATTTGTTAATCCTCTTAAAAATTTTGATTTCACTGTAACAGAAAAAACTTTAAAACCCTTGTGTGCGGGTTGCATTCAAGGAACTGGGTCGTTTGGCAGCACGTGTTTCCTCCCAACGGCATTCACGAGCGCCCAGGCCCAGCACCAAATTGCATTTCGTTACTTTCAATCAGGTTCGCGCCACTTTCCCAATCCGTTTTGAAATCGTCACACTTTGCTTCGTCTGAGGCTATGGATACTCTTCCGTTGCTTTGTACGCTTCCACACTGGTTGTTCGCGGCAGATGTGAGAATCTAGCCCGCCGACCTTCATTCCACTGTGAGATATTATGTGGAAAGTTGCACTGCGTCTCAGCATTGTTTGCCTAATTCGTCTAATTCTCGTGTTAGTTTCTTCCGTGGTTGTATGTCCTATATCTCAAACTATTAGATGGAAAGGTATCACAACAATAGTAAGTCAATAGAGAATAGATTTTTTGTATTGGAAAAGTAGGGTATAGTTGGATGGAAATGCCTAATGTAACCGCTGTGATAGTCGGCCAGAGCCTATATTTTGTTTTAATTTCATCACCGAAGTCTCCCAAGAATATTGATACGCTTTAAAATAGCCGAAGTAGGGCTTTAAAGGTAACACTGGTGACGAAAAGGATATATATTCATTTCCTCTAGTTTTTAAGGAAATGTAATCAAACTTTGACTTAAGAATGCTCCTTTATAAGTTAGAATAGCTATCTGGAGCTACATCCTTAGTCTGATTAGTTAAACCAGCGTTTTCACCTGAGATGCATCCATAGTCAACTGTAACACACGTGCGAGTTTAACTGCTGTAAATAGCCAACTACTATTGCATTCTTCTTCGACGTTTGAACCCAGCTTAAAGAGTCCTTTTTAGAAAATTTTTCAATGCATTGCTCTTCCAATCATAATTCAATAGCTTTGAATCTCAACGCTGACCACAAAACTTTTCTTTGATAACTTGTTAGCGGGAAATGTGGGCAGGCTGATATTTTTCTCTTTTATTTACTTTTTTGCTATCATATATAGATCATCATTATTTTTCATACGCATCTTTTACGCGTAGAACTTATACATGTATTTTTCTGCATGCCATCAGCGACTACCTTTTTTCTTCAATAGTCTCACGGATTCAGCTGGTTTTTGCTTAATTGATACCTGTGTTATATTTTGCGTAATATGTGTGGCAAGTGCGTTAGGGTTTGATTTCCGATGTTTGAGGAATCTTAAATTTCGCCATTCATGCTCTACTTTATTTAAAATTAAGCACTTATTTATCACAATTATTAGATCCCAGAAAGAAGTTTTTGATTCTTGAATTTCATTAGGCTTGGGATAGCAGTGTTTAATAAATGAATACAATGAGATCTATTTTTGGCAATTGACAAGCTTCAGGAATGGATTAACTCCGATTTCACTAGGAGATGATGGGAAATAGGTCACAAAACTTCCTGAGAGCTAATTAACATGGCGGTCAGGGAAAACATTTTAACTTCGAAATTATGCTCTTCATCCCCTACGCTATAATCCTGCTCTTCGAAGCCCGCATTTGAGAATGTACCTTGCCCACTTTGACTGTAATGTAATTTGTAATCTCAGAAGAGCATTGCACCCATCTAAAACGTATGCGTAGGAAAATTCAGTGAGTATTAAAAACTATTGCGGTCAGCGAAACTGTTGTCAACAAAAGCCAACGGACGCGGTTAAGAACCCGTAGAAAATTTAGATACCCTTTTCGTCCTGTACCATTTCTATTCCTTCTTATTCCCGTATGCGTAATCTGTGATTGTCATATTGTAGTTCTCTCTAATTTTTATTTCTAAAATTAACTTAGCTAGTCTAAATGCCTACCTTGCTGTGATCAGAAGACCTAGCCGGTGTATTATATACTAATCCTCGTCATCTCATTCTGTGTTAATTTTCCTCTCCTCATGTACCACAGGATAATGTTGCAACTTTCGTTGCATTTCCATCTGTATTGTGATACGTGTTGGGTAAACAATATAATAGTATAATGTTACAGTTAATATATGGGGGAACCCGGGGCGGAACGGGCTTAGCGATTATTAAGTGCGAAAAAAAGCGGCAATAACTAAAACTAGTATATATAACTATAATTATAACAGATTGGTGTTGCTTACCTTATAAGCAACACCATCTAGACTAGATATAGTTATTGCCGTTTGCACAGGACCTTTTTTCGCACTTTAAAAAATCGCTTACCCCGTTCCGCCCCGGGTTTCCCAATAGGTTAGTAACAAATTATTATTAGTAATATAAAAATAGTTAGAATAGGCAAGGAATAAATTCATTATTTACGTGCGGTTGGTGATTTCCATTCTGATGATCGAACCTTTTTTTGTTTCAGGAGTATCAACCATTCTCTCATCCACAATACCGATATGCGTACAGAGTGACAGATCCTGAGCACGGTAATTACCAGGAGAAATATGAGTCTAGGGACGGAGAAAAGGTCCATGGCTTTTACAGGTAATTCAGATAGCATAAAATATCATAATATGTTTATTTACTGCTAGTGCATTTCGTAGTCCGTAACCTTTTACTAGTTTATTTGGGAATACACTAGAAAGCACAGAAGTTTTTATGAAACAATACTAATCGATAGTACGCTTTCATAAGATACAAAAGATAATAAGCGAATATGACTTTCAGAAATCATGTGTACCGAATAGATTGTATTTAATGGAATGCTCAAATTCGAAGGAAACTTGGTAGCGATCATCGCATGGCTACAATAATTTTGGATACCTAGTACATTTAGCATAATAGCTGGAGTGATAGTATTGGTGGATGTCCATTCTATGAATATAAGTGGCACCAGGTCTTACGTTATTTTATCATGAAATTATTTCAATTGCAAATGTTATAGAATAGATTAAATTATTTCATCGCTTGCCGGTGAAATCTTTGGTGCGACTTGCTGTAATTGTACTAAATCATCTCTCGACAGTTATAGAGTCCCGTTGGAAGTCATACAAATGACCATATTGATGTATAAGTCTGTGAGTTTTACGCTGAGATAAATCTTCATTATAATAAGCCAAATTTTGCTATGCTGTCCTGTTGGCTATATCTGAACGACTAAGTACTCTGCATAAATTACTATTTGATTAATATCTACCTCATATTGGTACATATTCCATTATTTTTACTCTCTACCCTTGACTCCGGAAATACCTTAGCCCATTTGAGCCAGCACATGGTTTTCATTAGTGGTAATTATAAGGGATTGAATAAGTATTCAACCATAATACGTTTCTTTTCGCGGAATTTGGAATATTCATACTAATATGAGTAGGCGGATTTAGGGGGAGGGGCCCGGGGGCACGTTTTCAATACGGTTTTAATTACGTTCGTTTTGTTTTGCTATTGATAAATTTTATTTTAAAGTAAAGAGAATATTTCGCCTAGGAATTGGTTTATTTTGTTTATAACCTCAAATATAAGAAAAGCGTTTGCCTGTCAGGCCCATGTACCCCCCAGAAAAACATTCTGTATCGGGCCTTGCTGATACCTACGTACTATCCTGCTCCTTACATTAACAATAATCAGCGCATGGAACAGTAGACTTAAACTGATAACTTCAGGCTTGACTCTGTGAAACCTCTCCATATTGGAAATAAAATAATAAAACTGTGTAAGGTTCACTACATATATGCTAGTGAACCTTACGAAGTTTTTTTCTTTTGTTTCCAAGTAGAAGTAAATGTGGATAGATTATTTTGATTCGTACTTAGTTACTTTTCTCTTAATGATATCACTATTTTCCCATTTTCCTGTATTTTCAGTTTATGTGCATGACGCGACGTTTTGTCTTTCTAATTACATTCTTTAGTATTAAGTTTTTGATTGGGGATGATGTACGCATTCTGGCCCAGATTTAGGCACCGATGTTGGCAGAAATGTTATCCATGTGTCATAAAATTCTTCGCTTCTATTTCCTAGCAGATAAGTGCTATTTGAGTAGAAACGGATGGTCATCCTGTTTTGAACGAATCGTATTTGGTGCTTGCAGTTTGGTGGAACCAGACGGCAACATCCGAGTAGTGCGCTACACCGCCGACGAAACCGGATTCCACGCTCACGTGTCACGCCCGGCATCTATCAACGACGTTGCGAAGCACGTGAATAACCTTTGAGCGGAGGGAAATTCGAAACTAACGTACCTGATCCAGCGGATGAAAACTGACAGTATTAGCGAGAATGTTGTGTCAGCCTGGACCTGAGTGAGGTTTTTAGTATTATTTTCAAACAAATAATTCGTCATTTTTACGAAAAAAAGGACTCATTATTCTAAAACCACATGGAGTACTCCGAAAATGAGCAAGTTTTGAGGACATAAAAATTTAATTTGCAGTTTTTACTCACTTTTTTCCTTATTTCCCAGTAACAATTTACACTGGATGTATTTATGTTTAAAATATTTTGGTTTAAACAACCGGTACGGATTTCAGTGAACTATATCATTAAACGATCAGCTGAAATACTTTCAAATGAAATTCAATGATATTTCCTAGATATTATGCATCATTCAATGCTGTCTTCTTCCTCATATCCTTTTAGTAACTACATACTTTTTCTTCTGTGTTCATTCTACCGTCTGTCGCGTGAATCGTTGCTGGTGACTGGAAAAATGTTGTTTAGCAGTAGCATCTCTGTTGAATTGTTAATTTATAAATCTTTTCGTTATTTCAAAGGCCATTTTCTTTCCCTAAAGAATTTTCCTTTTTTTTTAGCTTCGTCCTTCAATTATTTCCATGCTACTTTATTTTGCCTCTATCATTCATGGAAAGTTTTCTTGCAAAATCATGAAATACCATCCTTCATTTTCCTGAACATTTTCCGTTAATGGTTACATTTATTGTCACCGAACACATTTGTAAGGGAATCATAATCACACCTTTACTAAAATGTAATTTTCAATATCATTTTGTTGAACTGTATCAGTAAGTTTTCTGATTCAGGTTTGCTAAGCTTCTTATTACTCTTTCTGTTCATCTCCTACGAATATCGAAGTCTCATAGTAATATTCACATTTTATTTTGCTTTTCAATATGATGATTTTTTGTATTTTAAATCACTCGCTAACAGCATGCTTAAAAATCTTAAATTTTTTCCATCATTTCTGTCATTTTATTTCTATTTCCATTACATAACACATGTAGTAATGTCTTAAAAACTTTGTGATATAAATTGTGCCTTAACACTTGTGAATGTCTGGTCTTCGGAAGTTTAGTCTTCCTTCAATGTAAAATGTTTTGTGTGTTTTATAATTGTTTTTTGTTTTGTTTATTTTTATTTGCAAATATATTCTTTTTTATTTTTTCGTTATTTTATTAATTTTTGCTTTTTTGACTCCTGTTATAATTAAATCGCATCGCAAACACTTACTTTCTTGGGACGGCTACAAAATAAAAATCAGATTTCAGCAGATAACATTGAAAATAGATTTTCAAATTTGTCGTGGTAATATTTAAACTGTTCGCTTCAAAATTCAAAAGTTTTTTTACATCTAAATATTCTACCTGGTATTCAAAAAATTTTCACCTTCTTACTGAACATTCATCATATATCCAGTAATGTATGATACAATTAGTGTGCTTTATTGTCCTTGAAATGAAAATGAGGATTCCTCTCATATCTCGAGCCTATCTAGGCCATCGTATTCTTTTGATTTTCTAGCTGCGTAAAAGAGAAACTCAATTAAAAATTAGCATTTAAAATCAATGTGCTTCTGTGATTTAATCCTTCTTGCCTATTGTGAAAATTGAAATGGCGTCATGCATACAAAAGGCACAGGACCACAACTCACACAGCTGTCGATGTCTTCGTCATACTTTGAATGCCATGGGTACTCATTTATTTGCGAAATTTTAAGTGTGGGTCTTATAGTTCCTCATATAGGTAACTGGAAGGATTTTTTTAACCTCGAAAGGCATAGAACCCTTTGGTTGGCTGCGGTTCTTTTTTATCTTTGACGAAGACATTGCTTGATATTTTGTCTGAAACTTTAACCTCTTTCTTTTGCAATTGATATTTAGAAAAGAAGTTTATTTGGACCTTATTTTAATTTATCTGTTTGCAGAAGCGCATGTATTCATTATTTATTCCAAATATTTGAACGAGTTGGAATTATATGGTATGATAAATGTCCTAATGATCAGTTCTAAATTGGAGAGATATTTTTTTTTGTTTCATTCCAAGCATATTTTGGTAAAATTCAGGATAAATATGATACAAAGTTACTAGAAATATAATTTATTGAATTTCTTGGAAGCACTCAACATGCTTATTAAATATAATGTCATCGAGTTTAGCTTTATGATCCATTAAGCATTAACTTGAAGATTTCATTTTTCACCATATTTTCCTCTCTTACTTGAAAATTTCAGCGAAATTTCCAGGGAAAATCATCTTCTTCAGGGAAATTTAAAAATTACCCAGCTTTTCCAACGATTAAATTATATTAAACGGATATGTTGGCTCGGTTTTGGGAATATTCGATTTTTCTATTCACAATGACTGCCTTAGTGTCATTCAAATGTTTTCATTCATACCCATAAATTTACAGCCTGTCGTGAACCCAATGTCTCATACGTATGCCAAAAATATAATGGAAATTTGAATACATGACTTGAATTAAGCAAAATGGTGAATTTTTTGGAACCGTAGGTCTACGTTCTTAATTTGGCTTGGTTTCTAGGAACGTTATTGGTTTAATTCCTTCAAAAATGTTTTACTATGAGATCGCTTGTCATGTTTAGTTGACATCCACATTCTTTTTAATTGTGAAGTAGTTGATGTCTTCCTAGAATAAATTATTCTAGATATTCACTATGAAATTTTTTAACTAACTTTAGCCCGTCAGCCCACATTAAAAAGCTTCACGGGCCAAGGAGTTCCCCACGCCTGACCTCGGGCACCGAGAAGCCCAGGGATATAGAAATATCCTCTTCTGGGTCATGCAACGTTTACAATCATTTAATGGACTATGCACACATGTGGACCCAGCAAGGACATGCCCATCGCACATAGCGTTCCGTTAGCCATGAAACACATTCCTAGGAAGGTTGATTGCAAAACCATCCCCAGAGAGGAAACACAAAACGATTTGAGCGACAGCCCTGCCCTCTCTCAGCAACTGGTTCAACTATTTTTTCCAACTAGCCTGCGGACCTCAGCACTCTCCTGTCGTTCACGGGGCAATTCTTCATTCTCGTTGGAATCGATCGATCTAAAAGAAGAGAAGCAGAGACACTTGAAGGAGCACTTAGAAGAAACAAGGAGAGTTTGAGGGGAAACGGTCGAGAAGAAAAAAAATTGACTGCCGCCTCCCGTAAAGGCGCGATTAGGGATTCCGACCTGCTCTCCGTGCGAGCTCTCTCGAGTTTTCCTTCGCATCGGCGCTGCTCAGCTTTTTTCCAACAGTGGTTCTGTTCGTTGAGTAATGACCTGAGCAGTGTATTTGGAGGAAAAAAATGAATGCCGCTATGTGAAGGGAGGCGAAGATATGCCGAAACGACGTGGGAAAAAAATGAGTAATCGGGCAGATCTTGAATGGACGACGACTTGGAGGGGTTGTGGGACACTATATAAGGCCAGCGGTGTTTTGAGCCGAGTTTTTCAAGTTGTGCGGATGGAGAAATATCTCGATGCACGCCTGAAAACGCCGTGTACGTTCGTAAGTCACACCCGGATGGATATGCGTGTTTGCTGAAGCTGTCGGTGAATGATAACCACTGATTGGTGGCATTTTCCGAGAGAGAGTGATAAAAATGGGTTACTTATATAGGTGCTGGTAGGGAAAGAGTTAAACTGAGGCGATAAAAAAGGTATTTGTCATTCAAAACTGGAATAAGGATCTGAGATACGGAGCTACTCACAGGCGCACAGTATGGAAGGACTCTATTCGTGTGTGTAGAAAAACTGTCGAATTTCCCTCTCTACTCTAAAAAATTGAGTAATCTAAAGTCAATTAAATGTGCGGCCATGGGATTATAGGAGTAGTAGTTAGTTGAAACAGATTTCTCTAAATAGAGACAGTTGGGTTTTCAATCGACTTCTCAATTAAAGAACACTTGGAGGTGCAATCCTTGGCTTTTATGATAAGACAAATTTTATTAATGAGCTTTGTTGATTATTTGTAATTTTAGGCTTCTCATCCAACTTTTTATGGAGCTTTATTTTAAGCATAGTTTTCATTTTATAAAATTTCTTCGTTATCTGTCCATGCCACAATCTGAAGCCAAAATGAATTTTAGAAATTTTCGCTCAAAACCTTATTATAAAAATTCGAATTGGATGAATGGAGAATCTTTCATAACTATTTAAGATATCACTATTTACTTAGCTTATTAATCAGAAAGTTATTGAACTTTTTGGATACCTAAAATCTGTACATATCATTTGCTCTGAACCATTTTCATCAAAGGACTAATTCAGTCAAGAAATCGAGGCTTCCATTGAGTTACGTGTATTTACAGCGAATGTTAAAAGAATCTATGCGGAAAAAAGAAGATTTATGATGTAAGATAGATAATACAGAAGTAATACCAGTCAAAGTACCTGTTATAAAAAGAAAAAATGATAGAGGATTCCTCTACCTTCACGTCGTTGAAGCCAAGAAGCGCTTTGAAGCTAAGTTGCCCTTCTTACGTTTTGAGTGAAAGAAGAAGTTTCTTTCTCTGATGACATTGACCTAAAAATTAACAAAGAGTCTGAGGAATGTGAAAAATTAGATGCTGCAACGTACATTTATACTTTTCCAAGCTGTGCCGTTTTCGAGTTGACCAGCTCTAATTGTCTGCAATTATAGAATCAATTTGTCATCAACTCAAATAGTGGCACAGTGGCGTATATTTACTATGTCAATGATTTCTATTTTTCGAATTTTTTATCCTTTTTGATGCAGTGACTCTTTATTTTACTTTCATGCATAGGTAAACATCTCCAAAAAAATCTTTGTGAATCCTGGTATTGAGATCTACCTATATCATATCATAAGGAATATGAGCCCATTCTGATAATTCTTGTAACAATGGGAATAAATTAAATCAATATTATTTAGCATCATGATTTTCGAATATAATTCAATAATGCATTACGTGAAAGCCCAACGTTTTTTTTCTTGTTAATTAGGATCAGAAGGCTTAAATTATAGAAGGATTTTTAAAATTATCATTATAAATATTTATTCGTTGAAATAAGGTTGGTGACCGGGCGAGATTTTCATATTTCACTAATGGGTGCAAAATGTAAAGCTCCCTCATGTATGAGCCTACATTACGTGCCCATGGATGAAGTTTCCACGACTATGATATGGAAAATATGTGTTCGCTCCCACGGAGATAGGGGATATTTGAGAAAATCTCTGAATTCTTTCAAAATTCTTGACAGATACAACAGATGCCAACATTGGAAATTTATTTACAGTCAGAACCCAAATTTTGGGCGTCACACTCTTATTTTTGTTTTTTGTTTTTTCAGCGCTTCTGCCGACGTTAAAACGAATTTCGTAGTGTAGGCTCTACGATAAAACAATGACCAGCATTCTTATTAATAACTGTATGGGTTCTCGATAAGGATATGGAAACATTATTGCAGTTTTCCAAACCCATTCCTTGTTTTACTCTACTGTACTCCCTTTTGGCATATTTTTTAGAGATTTGGCTGAAGAACTTTCTGAAATGACGTGTAAAATCTTAGTAATCACGGTATTTCGAAGAAATACGTTATCCTAGTCCTCGTGAAATTTACACGAAGCTCAGAAGTAAATGAAATAATAATGAATTTATGAAAAATGAATAAATTTATTTAAACTTCGTATTTGAATGGCTGAGATAAAAGTAATTTCGAAGTAAGGCTTAATGCTTAACCATTTCCTTTCAGAAGAGCTCGAAATTCTGTCAATTTATTTCATACCTTAGAAGATAAGGTTGAATGGGAAGGGAGCTTATTACCGCTATTCACTCAGAAAATTTCTTGAAAAGATATGACATATCAGAAATGAAGGAATAATTCCAGATGTATAAATGTCAAATCATAATGGCTTTGCAGTGTAATGGTAGAAAAAAATCGGATAATGATGATTTTCATGATTCGTAGAAAAATTCAAATAAAATAAAGATTTTCTTGCTTTTTTCCCAATCACGCAAAAAAATTAACATTGACATTTCATAATATATGTGAAAAATAAATGATACTTATGATACTTTCTATTGTGGCTCATTACACCACTGACATCTTATCGGTAAAAATCCTTGAATTCTATTACGTAAATTTTAACCTCACTACTTCATTTGGAACTCAAATAGCATTGCAAAATGGTTGTTCAATGGTGTTAGACAAAATGTAGAATTATGAAAAATATCCATGATTTATGGGTGTGGTTATTACTTCAAATTCAATGAATTGCTTGAAAAAAGAATAATTACAATCGTACCTACAACGAATATGAGTCTTGCGGCCAATACAAAATAGTTTTCCAAAAATATTCGCATTCAAAAAGGATAAACGCATATAGTAGGGTTTTCTTTCTCTATCCTCGAAAGTTCGAGGCTGACGTTAAGAAGTGCAATTTTATCGCCGCCGAATCAAACCTCAGCAAAGCATACACACAACGCGGTGATGGGTCAAAGTAATGAGTTATGGGAGACCTTTTTTTATTTAATACATTTGTTTGTGGGTGAATCAGTAGCACTAATTCATCTGCTGATTTAGCTAAGTAATTTCGATGTCAGTTCATCATTCCATATCTAGCTTTCTTTTGGATAAGTAATACAGGTTCAACTGTTAATGCATATTAATTACGCATTTGTATTAATACGTAAGCATATGAAGCAAGAAAATTATTAATATATGGAAATAGGTTGCTCTTTTTACATTAACTAACTTGCCATCATTATCGAGTCCTTTCTTACCTTTTTTAATTTCGTCTAAAAATTATAAAATTCTGTAAGCTACAATTTTCATGTTGCGTTGCTTGTCTATAGAGGTATTAAAATATAGGTTTCATATTGAATAGGATTTCAATGTTAACACTAGTATATCTGTTACTTCAGTTTCGTTCTTTGGGCAAGATTTTTCCATGTAGAATCACCCCTATTATCAGTATCGGTACCATTTAATTGATAATAATGCGTATAACAATTTGCTGCATCAATATTATATACCTTAACTCCTATTTCATTTTTGTGGCGCCTCTGAGAAGTCATGCGATGGGCGGGTCACCGATATCGTTACATATGATAAATACTGTTTCCTTCTTTGCACAAAATCCATATCGTTCCTTCATCTTCCGTTATTTTTTTCGATCGTAATTCAAGTCGGCCTCACCCAGCGAATGCGTTAAAGTAGCTACGGGAAACGGACGCTAGATTGGTGGACGGATCAGGAATTTACATATTTCACGGATGAGTGCACAATAGAAAGCTTTTCATTTCTATGCCCCTGCATACGATTTCCACGACGCTTAGATGGAAGAGAAGTGTTCGCTCCGACGGAGATGGGGGATAAAGTATTTGTGCAAATTTTAATTACCACGATGCTGAAATCAATTAGTTAGGCATGCATGAGTGCACTTCCTGAATAATGAGGTGGAATTTTTAAAGCGGTCGAATATTTCTATTACGAAATTAGAAATTGCTCTTGAATGTTTGTAATCGTTATGCAATACTAAAAAAAACATCGATTTTTTTACTGACATTAGGATTTAATTCGAATTTTATTGAAATGATGTGTATGCTATCTGTCATTAAAAAATGAAATGGTCGTTCCAAGAAATTTTGGTTGAGCGCTTGAATTATTGCTAAGTTTATTGATGAATCTGTATTTTTTAGGAACTATCTAAATATATATAAAAGAAAGTCGAAAATCGTGTTAGTTAGAACACTTATAACTCGAGAACGGCTGCACCGATTTTAGTGACATTGGGCTCTTGGATTGGGATAGATTCGTCTCAGCCCCGGTTAACATATAGGACATTAAAAAATAGGAAAAGTTCACAAAAAAAATGCAGCTTTATCTTAGAGATATGTTTTTAGGAGTTGAATGTTAAGACGGTCAAAAAAATAAGATTTTTTCGTTTTTACTAATGTATTGACTGATCTTTTTAACAATATAAAAAAAATTTAAATGTTCAAACATGTTAAAAATATTAAAGTAATAATCAAATAGTATTAAACTAATTGAACTAGAGGTAAGCTCAGCTCGAATTGAGTTGTCAACAAGCACATAACTACCGTGTGTGTAAACAAATCTCCAAGCAATTGTTGATTATCAGTTATGTCCGTGTACTCTGCATTAATTCAAATCTATTAACTTTGTAATAAACGGAGACGAAGTCACCAACTGTCTATCTGATTATTTAAAGTCCTTGGACGCACCTGGCTTACCACGGCACGATTTACAGCTGAAGGTAGGCTCTATGTTCATGATCTTTCGAAACCTATACCAACCAAAACTATGCAACGGACCGTGTTTCGTTATTTAAGAAGCTGATAAAGAAAGTGATTCAGGCCACTATACCTAAAGGAAAATTCAAAGATGAGGAAGTTCTCAATCCGAAGATTCCATGATCCCAACTTATATGCCCTTTTGACCTTAAACGTATTCAATTTCCAAATCTTGTTGCATTCGTGATAACGATTATCAAATCGCATGGTCAGTCTTTCAGTTTTTGTGATGCTTGTTCCCATGTGTCAGTGAAAACCCATGATTTTCTCATGGTAAATAATATGTGGTATGTTTACGAGTCGGTAAACCATCCGCTGTATTTCTTCCTTCGCTTCAAGGGCGCAGCTAGGAATTAAGGATAGGCGCAGCTAATACTTGCGGGTCTGTAGGGTATAGAAAACTCTCCAAGGTAAGCGAGAGGTGTGGGGGCCCTCCTTAGATATTTTTTTAGGATAAAAGGTTCAAAATAGTAGGCTTTGCGGCTGTGTGAACAGTTAAATATTTTGTGATTCATCCATCCCCTTATATTAATAACCAAATGTTTTATAAAAAGATTCTCAAAGCTTTGGGGGGGGGGGGGGTTTAACCCCCAAAAACCCCCCTCGCTGCGTCCCTACTTCGCTTCGCTATTTTTATTTAGCTTCATTCGCTTTATCTTGCGTCTGATAACAAAACAAAAACTGTTGTTTATCAGAAGGCTCTTGACGCAAGACATTAAACCCGAATATGTAGGGCACACCGTGGTGCGTTTACGCATGCAGCACGTTTACGCAGTGCATCTTTTATAAATAGAGATACTATAACTGGCGCGCCTAAAGTCATTTGATACGAATGCTGCTTCATAGGGGCTTTTCTTACACTATTTTGAGCATCAGTCAAGCGTCGGTCTAGCGTTGCGTTAACCTGCCCCGTGAACGAGCCAAGTTTACGCTGCGGACTTAGACCTAAAAACATTTTTTTACGGTTAATAGCACAAATAGCCAACGACTGAATGCGTATAATTTTTATTTCATCAATATTTTCTCATATAATTTATAATGAATCAAATATGATTAAATCGATACAGCCGCTCTTTATTTATAAATGGTGCAACTAAACTATAAGTTCATTGAATGTTAGGCGGCACGAAGTTCGCCGGGTCAGCTAGTCTCTCTATAAAATCCATTTACTAGTTATCATTTAAATCACATTAAATTTCATAACCCTTCATCTCAAGTGGAACCGTAGGTCCATATTTTTTAGGCTCAAAATGTCTAAAGAAGGAACATTATTTTCTTCTCTATCACAATATATATGAAATAAAAATGAATTACAGCAACACTAAATGTTTTGAATGAAAATGAGGCATTGTATACACTGTACAAACATATCAATTTTGGTAGGTACAGGTGCGGACGAATGTACACCCATACGAACATACTGGCTATAGTATATGTTAAATTTTTTCCAATTTTTTTCACTACACCATTGCGTGTATATTAATTTACACACTTTTGGTCTCTCAGGGAGTATGCTTCCCTAAAATCCCACCGAAAAAGGCCTGTGGCCTTATTTAATACAATTTCCAGTAAACCTTTCAGTTCATACATTTTTTTGCCTTTTGATCCTTTATTTTTGGTGATATCTATCCTCCGTAAATTGAATCGTAGGAATTCCCAACAGATCTTGGCTTCTAGGCTTTCTGACTGTTACAAGATATAGCTGCAATTATGGCTTAGGAGCCATTTACAAGTAGCTGAGCGTGGTTCAAATTACTCATTACTATCAATTTTTGACTCCCATGTGCCCCCAAAATGTAGAAGTATAGAGGCAGTTGGCGACACTCTAACAGATAGAAAATTTAGTGTTTTGGCAATATTTCTAGGATTTCAGGCAATTTTTGAGGTCCATTAATTGACTTTTTGTCGTATATCTTCTCGTTCACCCCAAAGATGCTCAAAAAGTAATGGTATATATGTAGTTTTCAACACTGTAGTAGACAGGAAATTTTTGTCCCGGGTGTCATTCGATTCCATGACTTTTTGTTGCATCTCTCGTTCACCCCAAATATGAGTGAGTCAGGATGTGGTCACTACTCCAAACACGGCACCAATACTCTCAACTAATTTTTTTCTCTCTTTGAAGACTTCCCTAAATATCATGTGTCATCATTGTCACCTTTCCATCTATGTCAAGTTTAAAAAGGTTTTGCGGTCGGCTTACGTCTTTTCGTGTCACTGGTGGCTAAATTGCTTTCGTCTGTCGTCATCGGTACGTTGCGAATGGCTAATAAGTAGTAAACGTCGACTATAAAATGATCCGTCAAATGTCGAGCTTAGTGTGAACGATAATGCGGATATGAATTGACCTTTTCCTGGAGCGGACGTCGATTTAATGTAATTTCCAGTTTCCTGCGAGTCGTTGGTTGCACCATTATTAACCGCGACCCCGGGTTTTGTAAAGGAAATGATTTTTTTGTCACCGAAGCCACCTACTTGGGTCTCAATACTTCTTGTTCGCGTCATTATGCATGACTGACGGTATCCCTTAACGAATAATTTGAAATTCACTCAAGGGTCAAGAAAGGGATTTTAGAAAGGGAAATAATGGTTCTGTAAACAAAACGCAATAAGATCTATTATCTTCAGTTAAATTAAATCCGATGATAATCAATTTTTCTAATAGGTTTGACGTTCAAATAAAAGTTCATGTAACAGTATAGCCTAAACATTCCGGGAAATCAGGCAATGAGAGTCAATAGTAAATATTTCCTGATAAGATCTGAATTAAGTGGATATCCGATTCATTTGAGGACGCAGATAATGATATCAAAGATCCATGAATTGTCATACTGATCCTTGAGAGGTTTAATTTCTACCTACTCAATGTCTTCATTTTTTGCCAGATTAATCCTCATAAATTTACACAGGAGCTTCAAATTCATGAAAGAAACGTTGAAGCAAGTCCCTAATAAGCAGTTTGGAGAGATTATGATCATAGAAACGCAAATTTTCTGGCTATATGCCTTCCCTTTATAGCAATTATTTTGGCTTGGCTGTCTTTATACCTATTAAAACTTAAGTACGTAACAAGTCGTTCATTTAATCGACGTGTTTAACAGATAATCCAGTGGTAATATCATATTTTCTTGTTTCATGTTATTTGACCTTTTAAGCGTTACCCTCTCCGCCTTTTTCCAATCTGTTTTTAATAAAGCAACTTTTTAAAGATGTGTCATGCTTCTAAATTTTTTAAATTTCTAATCTCATTTCTTTATAATCATTGTCATCGACGTATTCACGGGGAATATATTAAAGCAATTAATATGGCTTCTGATCTCAAAGGCTTTTACCGGGATTTGAACCCGGTATACTTCAGCCACCAGCTTAATTATCGACTGATATAGTTACATTTCTCCCCATGCCAAATATTAAATAAGAGGTAATTGTTGATAGGACTGGGTGGTAATGGGACTTTATCATAATTCATATTTTTTACCTATATTTTTCCTCATCGTAGTTGGGTTTCTAGACCACGCTAATTGTCGCTCACAATGATCGTGTTACTAGAATCGAGTCATTTTTTTTCTCGAAAGAAATCAAACCTCATCCAGTAATTAAGGGAGGAGATTGCAGCTGCAAGTACATGGTGAGCCGGTTCCTCTCAGTGTCCAATTGACAGTGAGACAGAGATGAAAGTGCTCCGAAGAACCGATTGAAAATGTTTTAGCCTCCGAGTTAGCCGGCCATCACGTTTTTATACCCTTGGTGCTCACGACCTTTTTGCTAGACACGCACTTCATCATTATCCGCTGTGCTGGGAAATCCTCGTGTAACTCGATTTAAAACTCCGTGGGAACAAGCATCGTGTTTCCTTTTGGCAAAAAGGACGTGACGAAAATGATAAACATTTGGAAAGTTAATGCACACTGGCGTAAGATATTGGAATTGTTTTTCTTGGTTCGCCTTTGGATTTCAACCTCCTCCTTACATTTACCGTTGTCCGTCAGCATACTTGTGCCTCCGCAGGCAATACAGCTACACGGTCCACTTTCCTTGAATGTGTATTTTTTTAGGGACCATACCTCGCAGCACTAAACTAAAATATGTAAAAATCCCTCAATGTTATCATCTACGGAGAAACTTGCTTGCAACCTCAAGGTAATCAAACAGGCAGGGTTCAGATATCAGGGGCGAGCTATTTTGTCCGTTTTTAGAAACTTCCTCTAAGATTGTGATGTTAACTCAAAGATCTTTCTCCAAGAGAATTACTTTCATAATGGTAATTTTTGCTCTGAAAGGAGAATTAATGACAATACATTTATATCCAAATAGTTACGGTGCTGATTGCATTCCACCTGCTTCTAGTTCTTCGAATTTATATGCTGGTTAGACACATGCTTTTTTGTTAATATTTTTACTGTATCTAGATTTTAATGAAGCGGCACTGGTTACTGTATCCAGTGGTACCTAACCCTTGTAACGACATTGCTAGGAAGGTTCATAAAAATTTATTTATAAAAGTTTTGTAAGCAATTTTGTCCATTTCGTTGATCATCGTATTCTGTTTTATAATGACGGGTTCATCACTGTAATTACATCTCTATACTAGAAGAATGATAATGTCAATTGGAGTGGTGAGGAATATAATACCGGGATCAGTCATGGGGAAAATATATACAATGGTTTTCTGCAAGTGTTTTCTTGGTCACATCATTTTTCCTTGCCTCTACTGAATGCGGATTGAACGGAGAAATGTTTCGAGATTCAGACGTGACAAGCATAACTCACCATTTGCGGGTTGAACGTACATATTCCTCCTCCGCGTTCAGCTCACGTGCGAGCTATTTTGTCCGGCGAGTTCACTCAAGTAGTGCCTCGCTATTACGAAACCTATGGATCTGTACAAGGAGTAAAAGGTCTACATTGCGATTTAATTGATAAATCATTATTGATTTCCCACACTAGTGGAACAAGTAGGCATATTGGCATCTAATGAAATAGATGGTGGCCGGAAGTCGTTGATAGGCATTAAATTACTTTCAAATTTCCGTCAATTAAGTCACCTTTAGTTCGATCTCAGATTGTAAAGATTCCGCAGGTTGATCTGAACTATATATTTGTCTTCCATGAAGACATAAGTAGTCATGAATTTGAGGAATAAATTAAGTATCTAGGATTCTCGGAAACGATAAAAGGAAGGAAATGTACGAAAGACCACCTTCATTTTATTTTACTATTTTGCAATTTTTATTTTTGTGGTCAATTAAAAAACTTAGCCTTTCAATTTCGGGTAAAAAAGCATTGCAAAACTCATTGCTGTCTAGTGTCTATATCTGTGAAATTTAATCCAACTTAGGACTTTTTAACTTGACCTGAATCTGATTTCTGGTAATATTTGCATAGGAAAAATTAAAATCTGAGTTTGTGATGAATAAAAGCGTGATATAGGCCAGCATCCTTTTTTCCTAAAAAGGAAATCATATAATTCTTGTAAGTGATTTTCCCGGTGAATACAAAATCGAACTTACGACTTCAGCTTATTAAAACAACTTGTCTGTTTCCACACTATTTTATTTTTACCGACCATGGTTTCGGCAGCTTGTGCCATTGTCAAGGACCTTGGCACAAGCTACCGAAACCATGGTCGGTAAAAATAAAATAGTGTGGAAACAGACAAGTTGCTTTAATAAGCTGAATATCAAAGATTTCCACCGCATCACGCCGGATACTGTATCTTTTACGACTTCAGGCAAACTGGCCGACTTGTAAAAATCGCCTCGAGCGAGAAATAAGCTTTCGGGAAGAAATCCGCCCTTCCGGAATTTGCTAGGTTTCCGTAATTTGAAGAAATTTCGTAAGGACCTAAAATCCAATGTTTAACGTGAAGTCTTCCGGTTGGTAATCGCTCTTCTTTTTCCTCAGCCGTAAATCACCAGCGTGAGAGCCGAGGTAAGGGGTATTCCTTTCTCGCAAAACGTGAGGAATTCCAGGAAATAAGGATTCATGTCGCATTTTGGGAGGATACCAAGATCTTGACAAAGTTTTAAATCTCCGCGGTCGTTCGTCTTCGCGACAGCATCATTTTGTGGCGATCATCCAGTTGGCGTCTCCCTGAACATCCGTTTACGATTTCCCACTCTTGAGGCTTATATGACACAGGCCATAATAAATTGGCAGATTCTTCGGATATTAAATCGTGGCCTGTGTGATACGTAGTAATATTCTCGCCAGTTCAACTTCCATACTATTAGATGCCAGATAGTTTATTACACTCTTTACCTCCATTTGGTCAAAACTACAATGCAAAGCGGTTGGATTTTGAGAATATTTTCACTTCGTATGGATCGTTTGTGAAGAAAAAACGTAGGTAATATTGATGTAGTGTGGTCATGAAATCGAGAGAAAATGAAATTAAGGATGCAATTCAAGTTCGGGACGGGAATCGGTGGATTTGGAAGGAAAAACTATTTCCAAATTCCGTCTTTGATTCTTCCTCATTTGGCGCGTTGTATTGAACGTAACAGCATCCACATGTGGCATTAGCAGTAATTTGCTCTGTGTTAACCACGTACATTAACACCATATAACCAACCGCATAGCCAGTGTCTGATGATAAAATTGAGTTATTGACACGTATTGATCAAAAATTAGATGATTTTGATAAATTCGATGATTTTGCATTCTGAATGTTTTCTATTTATGGTAAAAAATGCTATAACTGCTGGAAAATTCAGCCCATAGGAAAGGAAATGCTAAAATAATTTTAGTTTGGCATCATAAAATTTGTCCATATTTTTGGCAAACGATTGGCAAAAATTGATTTGGCAAACGATTTTTGGCATTTTCGATTTTCAGCGTGGCTGGCAATTGGTAAATCAAATCTTATATTTTCAGATTTTTAACCAATTTTTCATCTTTAGTCAAATGTGTGCCCCAATTATTTTACCTCATGGATTCATTGTTGCACCGGTATGCTTGTTCAGTGGTACAGAGCTATCATATAAAATTCCAAAATTATTTTCTCCATCATGTTATAGCATAATGGCGTAGTTGATATCTAGTATCCTAAAAGTCAAATGCATAAGGTTTACGTAAGTTTAAGGAAAATGGCGCATGCCTTCAAAAAGAGATCACTAGTAGGTTTCACGTATTCATGATCAGAGTTAGTAATATACTGGAGAAGGTGACGTGAATAATAAGGAAGTAGATGAGGAAGTGATCGGCAAGTTTTATTCTTTGTTAAACCATTTTCATTTATAGCTTACTATCGAGTTGTTCAGGCCTATCCTGTTGACCAATATCATTTACGAAGACTTCTTAAAATGTAATAGGAATTCATTTATTTTCTTTAGAAATTGTTGATCCCTTTAGAGCGCTACAGTATTCTCTGTTAATTATTTACGCCATAACTCTATTAAACTCGCCATTAATGTTTTCTATTTATCATCTGCTCCATTGGCTCCCAGTCCGAGACAAGTTTTTAAATCTCAGGCAAAAATAACAATGTAAACAGAACCACGCTCTACCCTCACCAATCTATAACCCCTTTCAGCGCCCAGCCTTTAAAAACATTAAATATCATTCAATCACGAAATTTTTGCACTTACCAAGCATAGATATTGTCTCAATGCCTTTTACCCTCAATGAGTTCCAATATCCTCACTCAATTGCGAATTATTTATTAACCCTGCTCTATTTATACGTCTTATGGACCACCCAACGAGGTTCAAACGGGCCACCTGTGGTCCTATCCGTTTGAAAACCGACCGATTGAGAGCCATTGATTTAGTGCAACCGCTCCCCTTGCATTGCAATGTCGTATTCACTGAACCCTTGTCAATTTCCTCCGACCCGCCTCCCACTTCACGTCGATGCCTCCCCATCCAATACTCAAATACAAATCTCCCCTCCACCTCACGCCTCCCCTTCCCCTCCCCCTGCTCGCGTTATCCCATCGGGAGGAGAGCATAGACTCCTTTCACTTTCCGCCCGTCCTCTCCGCGTGGGTGTTTTCCTCCGAGAGGGGCGAGGGGATGGAAAAAGAGCGATATACGTACGCGAGGCGGGCATCGAAAGAGGATGAAAGTAATTGGCCTTCCCCTCCGGAGCAAATGCAATGCGTGCGCACTTGCGAAATCGCCAAAGGCCCAATCAATCGCCCTTCTCCTCACTTCCGGTGGAGGTGGTGCTCGAGAAAGACGAGAGGTATTTTGTCGGAGGCTCCGTGGCGAAACTTTAGAGGAAATCGTGAAAAAAAATTCTGGATCCCGAAATTTTCTCTAACTCAAGCGATTTTTCTTGCATTGTTTGCAGAAGATGGAATGAAACGGCTGGCTTGAATTCCTTTGATCGCCTGCAACAAGAAACGCGTTACCAATTGTGAAAATAGGGGCCGGTATGAAAATTTGGCAAGATAAATATTGTCATGAATGATCGGAGTGATGATTGTTAGAAATAGTTTCCGTGCGTATGAACCTCAAAATATGTTATCTACAGGGTGGGGGAAAATTATGTCACGAAATCTTAACGTTGGATAGCTGACACCAATACGAACTAAAATTACCAGTTATATTTACGTCGGAAACGTACCATTTTTAAACTACAGAAACTTTGAGCCAAGCGCTCCTATTGTTCGCGAGTTAGTTCTATTGACGGATTCTCTGGGCAACTCGAGACTTCCATTGCTTTGCCTGCCACGATATATCAAAGGCAGCCGGAAACAGGAAAAACTCGCTGCCAATCGGAGCTTTTGGAATAAATTCATGCAATTCAAAAATGTGCGTTTTTGATCTAAACATCATCAGTAATATTGGTTCAAACTGGTATCTGTTAACCACGGTTCAAATTTCGTGACACACTTTTTTTCCGCTGTGTATATTCATTGGCTAACGACGAAGAAATAGAGAAGGATATAAAGGGGTGTCTAAAACACCCCACGCGACCATTTACGCAGGAAAAAAATGCGACTGGTTACAAATCAAAGTATTATCTCTCACTCTCAACTTCTAATAACACCATCTTACCTTTAAATTACTCGAGTACGTTAGGATTTGAATATATTTCCATCTAGAAGTGCAATGATGTTCGCACATTTTTTTGGGATAAATATTTCTAACAAATAATCTTGTGAGCATAGATCATTTGTGTGGTCATGAAGAAAAACGTTTTTTTTTTCTTTGGGATAGAAGAAAGGAAAGTACAGCGCACAGATTCTGATGACGCGCAACTTTGTGTTTTCACCGGGTGCATCAGCTAAACACGAGCTTTTCAAGTTTGACAAAAACGTCTACATACTCTCAAAAATTGATCCCATCGTTCGGAGACTTTTGAAAATAACTTGAATATGGCTGTTTAATAATTTAAGCCTGCCGCATGATTGTCGCTGAAATTTACATGAATGTCTATGTGAAAAAACTCTCATGCGTCTGGTAAACTCCGACCCAGAACCCCTTCATACTTCTACGAACACCAAGTACCATGTTACTCAGTTACAATTGCCATGGATCACCAAGAACTTAGGACTGATAGTGGCATGCGATTCCCAATCCAGGGTAATTTATTCTTCGTGGCAATTCTAGTGATTTGAATATTGCTGCTAGGGTTTCTATAGTGAATATTTTATCTTGAGGAAAGCCTTGTAGAAATAGTGTAAGTCCACAAACTTGATCAGATTTATTAAGTTCATTCAATTTAAAGTATCTTCATTGAAATTAAGTAGGGGAATTGAAGGGTTGAAAGAAGGGTTGGAATAAAGAGTTGTAATGGGTCTCGTTTCATGAAAATAAAAATAAAAATGTTTCAAAGAAATTAATATATCGGTAATTGCTGTAGAACATGGACATTTGAACACTTAGATACGACGAGGCTGGAGTCTTAAGAGTTGCGGGTTTAAAGGACTGTGGGGAAGTACACGAAGTTCGCGAAGACAAAACGAAAGAGCAAGAAATTGAGTTTTAGGAGAGAATTTTGGTTGGTGAAATAGAGAAGAAACTCCGGGAACGGAAGGAGCATGTACTTGACGTCAAGGGGTTCTAAAATCTGAAATTGCGGGAAAGATAAATGACAAGCGTTGGGACTTATGGAGAAAAAGGGTTTGTAAACGGAATCAAGAGATATAGTCCTTGTAAAGTTCTCGAGATGGAAGTTAAATTGATAAATTCTAGACGTAAGCAGAATAAAAGGTAGTTTTTCGACTTCTTTGGGAGCGTGGTGTCTACGTAGACTGGAGAATTCAACGGCCAAATTTCTCATTCATACTGCGTGTCTTCATTTTCCTACTAGATTATTCTGACAGGATAGATATAAATAACAGGAATAGTTGCTAACCACTTATCAATAACCAACTACTTTTCAATACTTGATCATACAACCATGAGTAATTAATATGAATCTAATGTGATAAAGATATTTTGCATAGCATATTTCACATACTAGATTCTCTCTCCTTCCATTAATTCGTCATTTTAGTCGGAGACTACGTATCAACTAAGCATTTTGGTGTGTTATTAGTGACTACGACTTCCAAAGGAGCTATTAATTAGTGAGGGAAAAGAGGGTGCTTAAAACTGCGATTGAGGGAAAGATTGATCTCCCCGATGTAATTAAAAATTATTTTACTTATTTTGTAGTAGATTTGAAAATGTTCTAAGAATTAAAATATCTTAATTTTGCTTACATTATTCTTCGGCGTTCACGTTTTGCTGCCTATTAGCGTTAAACCCTGTGTTGTAGAAAACGTGACAGAATAAATGTGTTGTTTATTTAAAAAAAGTTAAAGTTTAGGCATTGCGGACGTTTAAGGGTTTAATTTCCTAAGAGTCTCCCCAAACCACGTTTCTATGCTGTTTTTTATGGCTATCCTTAAGTTTATCGCCATCCAATAATTACAATTTTTAAGGAATTAGCAAAAGAAATTTGATACCGTCACTGAAGAAATGGCTATTTGCTCTCTGATGATAAGTAGATAGTTGTGAATATTTTTTAAAAGTAATCTTTTTTAATGAAAGGGATCAAATATTTGCGTTCGATATACTCTTGAATACGTCATTCAATATACTCTGAAATATGTCGTCATTCAAATATATTTCAATAGTAACAAGTATTAGGAGCAAGGAAATAAATTGTCATTAATTTATTTGAACTCTACTTCTCAAAAATTGTACTAGATATCGGAGTATGGAAATAGTACTCTACGCGTGACGAGTGAACTTAATAGAAGATTAATTTACGCTATTGTTGCTATTCTTATGATATTTTTTTTGAAACTCTTCCAGTCATTTTAAAGGGAATGGGATGATTAGGATAAGGATAGATCAAATAAAAGCATGTAGTTCCGTTTGATGGATCACCTTTATTTTTATTATTTTTCCATTTTTTACCGTCAGCATCTATGTACAGTTGTAAAGCTTCGCTGACATATTTGCAAAACGTGAGATGCTGGACACTTGAAACAGGGATAGGTGAAAGAAGGGCGAAAGTAATGATAGATTACACTTAACGTATGAGCGTGCTTACATGCTAGTCACATTACAATGAAGTGATTTGCCGGATCGACACTATAACGCGAATTTACCGGCGTATAAAAAAATATTAAAGCTTAGGTATGTATGTGACGATGCGATGCGATGATAAGCGCGTGCATTACCTCTTGGGGAGCACTAAATGGGAATTGGTTGGTGAGGGAAATAGAAGTCTACGAACGAAGAGTGGGAAAGAAGAGAAAGTGGGAGATAGAATGAATGATGTGAAGTGTATCAAGATGCGAGGTACTCATTAAACCATGGGCCACCATCATGCGGTCTGGACTGTCCGCTCGTCGCGCCAAGAACGTCCGGAGTAGGAAGAGGTCACCGAAGTGAACGTGAAGCCATTTCATCCTCGTTTTTATGTAATCCACGAGGCGGGTCTTTCCA
Source organism: Ischnura elegans (assembly GCF_921293095.1). NCBI lineage: Eukaryota > Metazoa > Arthropoda > Insecta > Odonata > Coenagrionidae > Ischnura > Ischnura elegans. The sequence goes on along the minus strand of NC_060251.1, from coordinate 32,788,909 downwards.
TTCCGTGAAGAAACTTGCTGAAGCGCCTTACTAGAAGATGCTTGTAGAAAAGATCCAAAGAATCTGACCGCATTTAGCGGCCATCAGCTCACGAACAGCGTTGTGATGAATGGAGACTTCAACGACCGACGCGAACTTCTCCGGATCATGCCGATATCCTCGGCCGGGGACAGCCGTCCCTGCCGGGATGTGCAGGCGTCGTTCTTCGCTACGCGGGCGAACCGTCTCCTCCGATCATGAGGCTTTGGGGATTTTCTCCGTTTGCCCTGTCAGGACCCCGCGCGTTTGCACGGGGCGCGGTTTCTCTTCGGATGCATGATGATGTTGTTTTGGTGGTGTTTCTCATTTGGGGAGGGAAGGTGCTGGGGGGGAGCAAGCGGCGATCTGCTTAGAAGTGGTGTCCCAGGTAGCCGTGTCCGCCGTAGGCGTAGGCGGGGGCGGCGTAGGCGGGGGCGGCGTACTTAGCCACAACGGGGGCGGCGACAGCGACGGGGGCGGCGTAAGCCTTCACGGCGACGGGGGCGGCGTAGGCCTTGACGACGGGGGCGGGATGGGCAGCGGGTCCGCTCCTGTGCACGACGGCGTTGAATCCGTTGTGTGGGTCAGCGGTGTAGTCGACGGTGCGCACAGTGCCGTCGGGTTCGACCAGGCTGTACTGTCCCTTCACGACGTCTCCCTCACGGTGTTCGGTCTGGCTCTTCTGGTCTCCGGTGTGAGCGTCATGGACTCCATAGTTGAACTGGTAGTTGGGGACGGCCTACGTAGGAGGGAAGAAAGACTAGATTAGCAGATGATACATAATTGGAGAAGGAATTGTTGAATTCAGGAAAAACTTCTTAATAGATAGAGCGTTTGGCTACTGGCCGAAGGATGGAGAATTTATATTTTATTCATACTCATCAACCCAAAAACTGCACCATTTGGCCTCTACATCTTTGGCTTAGATGAGTGGAAGGACAGAAAATTCTTCCCAAACTTTAAGGAGTAGACGGATAACTTGGTTGGCCACATTTTAAGGCTTGATGAAAACAATGGTAGAAAGACAAAAGGAAGGGAAGGACCATAAATGAGATAAATAGGACAAGTTATAAAGGATGTGCATGACAATAAATACGTCGCTATAAAAAGGGTAATGAATGAAGAGGGATGGAGAGCTGCGCCAAACTAATCTTAGAATTGTTGTCTAACAATGATCTGGAGGCTATAATAAAAAACAATGAATGATCACAAGTAATCATGCCCTGGTTAAGGATTACCTATCCGGGCGGGACTTGACCTTCAGCTTGGCGGGTTAAAGCTTGACCCCGCCGCCACCAAGGCCTACTCAAGTTATTCGCAAAATCCCAAAGAAAAATTACCTAGCAAAGCGAGGTGGTGCTGGGATAAGAACTTGAACTCACAGTGAATGTATACATTTCAAATGTAGCCCATTTCAGAACAATCTTGGAGAAGACGTTTTTTATCACTTTAAGTTATTTTATTGGACATTTTTTTATCAAAGTTCAATCTATTTTTAGTGAGTTATATTACGAAAAGGGTGTAAATTCTTGCAATGCGCCGCAACTCGTGCTTTAAAAAACCTTAAAGTCGACCTCCTTATTACATTTACGAACTTCATTAAGGATCGCAGTTCGTTTACTATAATTGGAAACATAAAGTAAATATAGGCCCAATGGAGTTGCTTTGTACGGAGTGAATCTGAAAACTAAAAAGTAGGTGATTGAGGAGTTCTTATACGGAAACGTTCCTAAACGGGGCATGTCGGCAAGAAAGGAAATGTAGCGGGAGACCACTTCGAATATCTTGATTTTTTTATGAAAACGTGTATGCCTGCAGCTAATCGATATCACCGCGATGCTAGAAACTTTCCTAATGAGGAAAGCAATTGCGTTCATAGTGTAAACATTTTGCGCCGAACTGAACTGTCCATATAGAGGTGACATTCCTCGGGGAATATTTCAAATTCAAGCGCGTCAATTATAGAACTATTTACAGAAAGCGAAAATCCTGTTTCGATTGCGTAAGTGATTTTTAATGGAGTTGCTACCTTGACTCCAGTAGTATTCAATATATATAGACTTTACAGTTAAAACTGTTCAAATTGTGATGCTCGATAAGCTCGTAAGTGATTAAATGGAATTTTAAGGGCGTTTTTTTAGGATTATGAAAAGTATAGTGTATTCTCTCATTACCTTCTTGAAGCATGTAGCAAAAGGAACGGGATGTGAAAAATATTTGTTCTTATAAAATCCTTTTTAGAGTTAGGTTTGGTTTGCAATTAAAAGTTTAAAAAATAAAATTCAACGTAATTTCTCTGCTAAAAAAACTTTGATTTAATATATTTTCGTAATAATTTGTCGTGTTTTCGCTACGCAGAAGCTTTGACACAGCGCGATATGTTTCTTATACAGGTAGTTATTTTTATCTCACGTGGCAACGGTAGGCTTCTTGAAATATGCTTACGCAGTCCTTCCATTCAAGAGACGGCAACTTGCGTCGCTGCCAAAGCGATCCAGATTAATGGGATAACGAACGGTGAGTCATTACGTTGACCGCGGCGGCGGTCGTTAAACCCACGTGGCAGGAGGTAAGGAGCGCTATTTTCTCGCCTTGATGTTCCGTATTAGAATGAAGGGCATAGTAGTAAGCTTACATAGTAGTCAACGGCAGCCTTGGCAGCAACAGCAACGGGAGCGGCGTGGATGGCGGGTGCGGCATAAGCCACAGCGGGTGCGGCGTAGTGTCCTCCGTAGATTCCGGGGTGTGCGCTGGCGGCGGCTGCAAGAGCCAGGACGAGGGCAAGAACCTGAAACAAGGGAAACAAAAAAGGTTTGCTAGGTTAGTAATCTTAAAAATATAAATTATTTCACTGCAATGCTCATGTAATCGGGGGATCCAGTAGATTCATATTGGTTATACATTCATACTCTCACTGGTATCGTATGGTATTTTGAAGGCGACCGATAGCTGAGGTCAGAAAGAATTCTCGGGTTCTCCACCGAGTAATTGGGTGCATGTCTCCCGACTTTTCGAAGAACGACTTGTTCTTCATCATCAGGGGATCTTCTGAATGGCAGCGTATGGTTGAATTAAAATTCACAAGATTCCCTGAGGACGAAACGGAGGCAAAACGAGGCAAACGGTGGGAGATATGTAACTAATTACCCGGTGGAAAACTCAATAATCCTTCCAGCACTTAATACGCCGGGAAAAATCTAGGATCTTAAGATTAAGATAGCAAAGGTCATTGGCGCCGTGAGGGAAAGGTTGGGACGGAATAGTGGAGAGAAACCCAGCGTCGTCCTTAGCCTGCTCGTAACGAAACGCGAATAAGGGACCAAGACCTAGTGGAGAGTTGAATTTGAAAGAGCCCTCCATGAAACATTGAAGCAAACATAAGGTAGTCTCTGTTTAATCTTTTCCGACGTCGGGATTTTATCCAGGACCCACCCGTTGGAAAGCCATTTTCAACAGTTGACAGCAGTCCTGAAATTGATTGGCCCAGTTATTTCATTGCTTCATTTCCAAACTTGAAGGGGTATGCTCGAATAGTTATGCAATTATTCCGATTACCTTCTACGATTAAATGACCTTACCCCTGGGCCGTTTCTGGTTACAAATATATATTTCGGTATAATATTCAAATTTAAGTGAATATTCTCAAAGAAAATTTTTAAACGCGAGTCTCAGAAATATTAAACGCTTTGATTTTAACATACGACGTTTTCATGGAGAGAAAGTTTTGGCAGGGGAAGAAAAAAAGAAGAATAAAGATTTGAAGACAAATTGAATTAGTAAATACGAAAAGTTATGGAATTTGTTTTAGAATTGCAGGAATGAATTTGAATGCTAAAGGGAGGAATTTTTTCGAGACTACCGAAAAGTGTACTAATTTCCCAGCATGCATGAGGGAAAGGAGCGCTGAGATGAAAATATTCAAAGCGGTTTTTACGTAAAGATGGATTTTTATAACGACCTAGAAAGTAAAACCATGGTTATGACCGCTCATTTGAGACTCTCGTACGTGAAGCGTGCAGGGTCACGAATTTTTCCATCAAAATAGCGTCGGATTGTATTCCTCCAAGTGCTTTCTAATGATATCACGCGTGAATCGAGGTTACGATGCCCATCAAATACTTCCGATGAAAGGGAAAGAGAGGCCGCAATTCCTCATGCGTAATATTACCCGTTTAGCTATTATATGCCCCTTTTGTTGCATAATTTAAGTATCAGGCAATATAGGTGAAGTTATGAATGTAATTAACTGGATCCAAAACATTGTATGGATACTTAAACAAGGTTTCATAAAAATCGGCTTGTATGTTAGTTTTAATCCTTCCGTGGGCTGACACCTTCAAATTTCTTGCTATGAAGTGGATAAATATTTCAATTTTTGTTAATGGTTTCGGGAAGTAAATCTCACGGTGATAAGCTTTACAGTATACAAATAACATTTTTTGAGTTTTGGCTTTTGGGGTAACAATTTTGTGAACCAGGATTTTAATATTGTGTACGCTCTCCAAATACTGTATAAAGCCAGCTCTCAGTAAAAGTTGCAAATGTGTGAGTTTCATATTATTTTAAGATGAAAACCTTTTAATAACGAGGATGAAATCCTTGAAAAATCATGTAAAGTACTAACCGTCATGTGCCATGGTATACTGATATATTATATCATTTGTTGCGACTGGTACGGAACTACCAACCAGATGAGACAACTTTTGGTATACAGTGAGCTAATCTTTAACAAATGCGCTGGAGTATTGTGAAGCGGTTAACGTGAATATTTTTCATTCGGAATATGGCTCTACGGTCAGTTACTGAACAGTGTGTCTCTTGAATTTTTAATGGTCACGGACGGAAAGGGAAAGTAACTCGAACGCGTGATTGCTGAAGTGGGTGAAACATGGCCTGGTCACTGTAAGAGACGTGAAAAAATCATTGCGTTGCCCACACCCTCGTTTCCGTGAGCCTCAATTGTATTGTAGTATTGTAATGTGCAAGTTTTTATCCATGGACGAAATATTGAGTTACGAAACGACGATGGGAATCCACATTCGCAATAACTACCTAAAACCGCTACTCATCTGTGTCGTCAACTTCCTGCCTTCACAGCGGTCCTATTGGCTCATTCTCTCTCCCTTCCATTCCCTGAGAACTCTAACGATTTACACGCTATGACCTGGATTCTGTTGCTTGTGACACATGGGAATATATTGCAGCCGTTCACTCGCATGCATGCCAATAATTTCGTAAAAAATGTACTCTCGATTTTACTACCAGTAGTACACTTTGTATATCAACTTTTATTAGAAAGAAGATGATTTATTTTGTTCATGGTGGAATTTTTGAAATCACAAGGGTGACAAATATGGAGGGCGATGCAATTCATAGAAGAGAGAATTCATACAAGGAAATTTACTTTTAAACAACTGACTTAAAACGCGTTCATCCAACTAGCTTACCAAACAAAGCAATGTAGTTTTAACCGTAATTTTTAACTTGCATGCGGAGAAAAGGGTGAGAAGGCTTGAGAAGGGTTGGGGGCAAGACAGGTCCGATGGGAAAAGCTTTCAATGGTATATTATTGATGAGTCGCAGAGGATAATTAATCAGTTTTACGCACTCGTTACAAAAGCGATTCTAAAAAATAAAAGGATGACTTATATAAAAGAATAAAGAGAGGGAAAATGGTAAAAGGATTTATGCACTATTTGGAAAATTTAGTTTGCTATTTATTTCGCTTCTTCTTTTTTCTGATTCGATACTATAATATTATTGGTCGCTATTTCTTTTCCTCGTGCTGCCCAGTCATGTAAACCCTAAATGCTTTTTTTCCCTCCTATCGCTGCAATGTTACCCTCAGGTTACTTTAGTCTTTAACGATTTGCTCGCTACATTTTGTGTGTTTTAATATTATCTGCACAACGTGTTTCTCATTCTTTATGGTTTAGAATTTCTTTTGTTTGAGAACTTCGAAAAGAAAACTTCGGCAATATTTTTAACCGCATTCATTAAAAAATACAATAAAATTTAAACATTGCGTTTTACTAAAGCCCGCCTACTTTAACTCGATATCAAGTTCCATTCTACGACGTTCATCTGACGAGAGTGATAGATGAAAGTATTGTCCAAAATAAATTTTGCAGCAATCTATTGTTCGTGAGTGGGTATTGATTCCGTGGTTGCAACAGGAAGGGACTAGATGATTTCCGCATGCATAACCTATTTGAAGAAAGTGCATTATATTACGTGACCGAGGGATTGTCTAGGACAAAAATCGTTTTGCGGGCGAGTCTGCGGTCGTATGGGAGGAATAAGGGATTGAGTTTCACACGAAATGCCTCACTCATTTCCCAGGGGAGTTTCCGGAATACGAGGTGGCGGGAATCCTTTTCATGCATGCCGACATTCTTGAATCCTTAAATCAAAGCTCAATCAAAAGGCAGTCGTCAATCCACGTGAAATGCAACATCTATCATTGGCCGTTTTCAAACGCTTTTTACGATCAATGAATGGAGTATCAGATATAAGGTAGATACATTTTTATGATACGATACACAACAATTTTCCATCCCAACAGAGAAATGGATAAAACTTTATATAAAGCAAGAAATAAAATATTATTCTATCAATTTTCTCGGAATTTAAAACATACGTGATTTGCTATATATTCTTCTGCAGGGCTTAAAAAGCTAGATTCATTTCACTGCAGTGAAATATCGTTTTAAATGTTGAAAAATCTGTGTGAAAGCAAGGGTGATGCGTCAGTAATTTATAATATTTGAAAATAGTGTGCTAATGAACGAATTACAAATATCTGTAGAACCTACGATGGAGATGGACTTCATGAGACTTTAAGCGTGTTATAAAATATTTTAACGAACTGTATTGGTAAATATGGAAAACTTAACCATCAAAAAATTTCTCTGTATTTTACTTTACGGGATTGTTTGTATTCCCATGCAAGAGAATCTAATGCGAGCGCTACGAAAAATCTTTGCCGTAATCTTGAACCGTATTTACTTTTATCCTTGATGAATTATAGCTGGTAGAAATAGTTGTGATGACTTGAAATTAAAGCTCACTTTTTACTTTATCCGTGTAAAATTAAGTCCTCAATTTAACAGGATATACCTAAAATGGTATACATTAGCTGAACCGTTTAGAGACTTAAGTGGCTTACAATTGTTTCAGAGAAAAAAAGTGACATTTCCTGTCCACCTTAGAGTCAACAGAATCACAAAAATGAATATAAAAAGACAATATAAAAAAGAGAAAGTAACCTTACATCGCCCATTCAGGGCATAAAGTGCGATTGCAACCGAGGAACCCTAAGACGGTATTCTCAAGCTGAAGTATGCCGCAGAGTAGAGAGGTTAGCTTCAAAGGTATAATAAAAAGAACTAGAAAAATAAACTGAACTCTGGAGCTCTCTCTCTATAGGTTTGTAGTGAATTTATAATAGCAAAAAATTGAATTTTTTAAGTTACAATAGTTATGAACCGTAATGATCAAAGAAGAATAGGACTAAGGTTTACCCCACAGTGCCACAAGTTACCCAGGGAAAGCCAGTTAGTGATATTCGCAAACTGAAATCGGTAACGAATTCTAAACTTCATCGCCTGCCTTACCAAAATCAAAAACAACTAAATTCTCAATGCTGTCTTTAGATTTACTGCAAATCATAACTGAAAATAAATGAAATTTCCCATAAAGTAGTATTTATAAGTTATTCTGATCATAGGAGAATAAGATTGGTTTGGTATAATTCTTTACTGAAACGAAAAATCTATGTAAAGCTCTTGAGCTCTTTCTGACGGTGAAACTCTGAAGCAACGAGGAGAAACCCTGAGGTGGTATTTCCAGGCTAATATCTACAGCCTGGAGACTTCAATGCCCGACAAGCCCTGAAGTTACCAGAATAAAGCCTGAGATGGTATTCCCGAACTGAAGTCTACAGCCGTGTGGAGACCTCAACGTCCGGCAAGTGGCAATCACACCACGGAAACAAGAAACTAGATTTGAAACTCACCTTAGCGGCCATTTCGATCGATTTCGTCTTGTCTGGACGACTCGTGGGATATGATGCTACGGATTTGCTGCCTAGAAAGCGTCTGACCTGTCTGGCCCAGTGGTCGGGCTTATATACCCCGTCGGATGACGGCGTCTCGTTGATGAGGACGTAACGCAGGAGGGAGGGGGAGGAATTGGGAAGGGCTGCGGGGCGGCGTCCGCGTTGGAGGACGCCAGATCTCCCGTGCAGCAGGGAAAGGTGATCACCAAACACCTTCACCACCGCCGTACCCCTTCCCCCGCCCATGTCCCCACCCTCCCGGCCATTAAGGCTCCACCCACCCGCGACACTCCACCACCACGGCTTGCCTCCTCAGACTCGGCGAGTCCCTTCCCCGTGAGGCCAACCTTCGAAGTCATGACGGGCCTCTCTTCCTCTTGTTTCCCTCTAACCCTCTTACTCCCGGGTTAGATCCCCCTTTCGTGGACTCTAATGTAATGAGTCTGTTGAGTACCGTAGGGCGTTGTCCTTGTTAAAAGGTAGTCCAGCAATCGTGAAGTTTGAGCGTTTGTCGTTGATCGTTTGTTGGAGTTAAGCGCTTATTTGCGCGGTAAGCGGTATTAATTTAAAAAATTGTTCATTTTTAATTTCATATATATTTTAATTTACATGATATATGATAAAAAAATTATTTACCTAGAATAAAAAACTGTCTAAAAGAAATGTAAAATTTTAAATCGAAAAATGATTCATTTGCGTGAAAGCAGATACATGAATGGTCCTGCAAATAAGATACTATAGGCTATTCAGTCTGCGTGCCCATTTTCCTCTAATTATAGCAATTTACCTAGTATGTTCCATTAAATATTTTTATTACAAATAAGTAATATTGTACTAACTCCTTTACATTCTATATATCAAGTTTTCCAAAGGTCCCCTCCTAGAGTACCCCCTTAATAATTCGTCACACTTTGCGATTGATTGAACTGTAAAGATATGCTTCATAACCCATGGCGTTATTTCAACCAATAGGTAGTATTTATCAATATATCTTTTCCTGGGAACCCATGATGGCTACTCCTAAATGAGGGTAGAAAAATCATAGAAATTTCCATTTTATTATTTAATTGTTAGCGTTAATTATATTTTAGCTTCTAGTACTAATTTTTTGAAGGTAATTAACAGTATTAAGTGTTATCATTGAAAATATCAGGTTGAACAATACGCGTGATAAATATTTGTTTCGTCATTTAAATATTTGCTCAAAAATGAAAGGAAAAAGTTCCACCACTTTACGTTCATCTCAGCGAGAGTCTATTTTTTTATCATTATGGAAATTGTGCAGATAGTTTTACTGATTTTTTCAATTTTATTTTGTGCATTATTTTTGCAAGATGATGGCAGTAAAATAAGTGATCTGAAATGGCTTTGCTTGATGATACAGTTGCGGTGATGAACTGAATGTTTTAAGGTAGACTTAAGTTAACTCAATATAGAGTTACATCTAAATACAATGTATTAAGGCATTAACAGCCTTGGTTTGCAATCACAATTTTGTAACCATACAGTTCTATCTGCTCATTTAAAGAATCTTTTGTTTTAAATAATTATTGTGATTTCGTACGCTTTTTTACCTTGTTTTCTCAATCGCGGACGACCTAAATTATTATTTTATCTGATTTAGTTTACTTTATGATTCGGTTTTTCCCCCAAATTTTTTTATTTCTTTTTTTCATGATGGGCGTCTTCCTCTTGTCTTTCTTGCTCTCCTTAGTTCCGCATTCGATCCTTTCATCCCCCCAAGCCATGATACTGTCTCCGTAAAGTACTCTAGATCGTTGTCTTTATTGATAGTTGGCCTAGAGAAACATCGTGCCGTAGACAGACATTATACGCAGAAGTAGGATATTCTAGCGAAATGCTCTAATTAAATGTGATCCGTTTTCAGTAATGAATTAAGCATGGACCGTAAATTTGTATAGTAATAATTTTGAATTAAAATCTAATAATAAAATGCCATAAAAATAAATATTTGTGGCAGTAGCGTATATATGGGGGGATGAGGGGATAGATCCCCCCCAAATCCTTAGAGAAATAAAAATAAATCATTTAAAACTATTGCCTTGTTTTGACATATCGTAACTGCATCAGCTTGAAGTTCAATTTTTAATGCAAAAATGATGTAAAATGTATTTACAGGCATTACTTTTTTATATTTTACCAGATTTTGTCTTGGGGGAGTGGTCGCCACCCCAGACTATCCCAAAGCATATTCCTAGTTACGCCACAGATCTGTGGCATTTCCTAAAATACATAATTCTTTGAACATTTTTACCGAAAATAATACAATAGCATCACTTCCTTTTCATTTCTTACCATTTCTTTCATATACTCTTTATTTTTATTCGCTTGATTTCGACATTTTAAGAATTTAATTGCCGTCATATTTTCTGTATCTGATTCCAGTAACCTTTTATGCATTTGTTTATCGTTATATTTTATATATTTGCTTGTTAATGGGCCGCCATAAATTGTCATTATTACTGCATGTAGTCATTGTCGATAAAATAAAATTAAAATTAAAAATAATAATAGGGGAGCGTGGTATTCTAGTGGGTAAATTGCTTGGCTGCTGATCAAGGGGTTTCGGGTTAGAATTCCGGTTGAAGTCATCAAAAATTCCGAAGAAAAATCCTCGAAGTGCGAAGTGGCCTAAGAAAAAGAACTGGCTCCTCTATACTCAGTGTATAAAATTCACGACCACGGCTTAGTTAAAGGTGAGCCTTATCCTCACCTATCCAAACCAACAGCTGAGTTGAGTCACTGAGTTAGTGAATGCATAAATATCTTCATTGGCCCTTTCAGTTACACTTGAAATTATTTTAATCATTCACAAGCCCCTTTCAATTCCGCCCTATTATAAGCGATAGTACTTGGTCCCTCGCTATTGTACATTACGTTAGAGGAAGAGCTGTTTCAAATAGCTTCTATCGATTAAAACTCACTATCGATTTACTTATCAACTTCTTTCTTTTGTCCTGATGGAATTGCAACATTTTTGGCCTCGAATAGAAATGTAAAATCCACTGTGCTGTTTTTATTTATTCAGTTAAAGGCCTTGTTTTTTACTCTTTGACTTATGAATGTTGTGATTTTTCTAAATTATACAAAATCAGGAAATTCATATGTGTAATATGCAATGGATTATGAAAACTTATCAATAAATTTGACATCAAAATTTAAAACATGGAATTATAATCATTAGGTAGTCGAGAAGAGATAAATGAAATATTTTAAGAATGTAATTAATTGGCTATGACTAAATCATTTGAGGACAAAAGTCAAGTGATTTGGTTTGGAGTATTTTTGTATAACTCGTTTGTTTGGCATCAATGATTCCGGGCCCTTATTTTTGGTGCCTTGTGATTACAGCGTTTGACAAAAAAATTGGAGGTTAAAATTCTAGGATAGATTTTTGATCCCCAAACCAACCAATTCGACGTAGCATAGGTTTAAAAAGGGGGAACGAATTTTTTTGGTTGTATCTGCCTTTCGTATGTCAAAGGTAGTCACGTAAATCGTGATAATTTCTACAATATCGATTTGTCGTGAAAAACTATTACTTTCCATCATCAATTATATTATTGATTATTATATCACTTACTATACATGTAATCCGCCTCGATAGAGGTATATGGTAGAATGTGTTACGAAACTCCTCGTTGCCCTTTCATTCTTTGCATTGGCCTTTTTAATCTATTTTAAAATTTAGTTGTTGAATTTGAAAGTTATCAGATGTAGATGTTATGTTACTTTGGGTGAAAATAAATATTTCGAATTAAAGAATTCAAATTAAATGTACATTCATTACTAGAACATTATTCGTGGTGGATTGTTTGATAAAATAAGAAATGATGGATATCATCGCGACATGGGGAGCATTATTGTGCAGCCTCACTCTGTATCAAGATTCGATAGAAACGTTAATAGTACACGTTAAAAGGCAGACAATTTGCCGGTGAGATACCCGCAGATATTTTCCCCGAAACTGCATGCTAACTTCATTAAATTTTATTAATAGTAGGTTGAACTTTACAAAGGCAGATAGATCACTCACATAGGTACCTAATTTTTGACGCATTTTTTTTATTCCCTTATAGATACACGACTGTTGACCTTACACCTCCCATCATGCATCTATCGAGGCAACTTGTAAGGTAGTTAATAGATGTAAATGAAGAGTCATGAGGAAGTGATTCGGTTGGGTATATCACAGGGACACCGCCGGGGGCCAGCGAGGTTATTTTGGCGGCGAGGAAGTCCATGAGGGCGTGGGAGAGAATGCTTGAGACCGGAGAGTGTACAGAGGGGAAGATATAGAGGGAGAAGGGTATGAGTTGATTGGATAGGGGAAGGACTCGCGCAGTCGGCTATAACGAGCAACTGAGACTCACGGAGGAAAGATCGAGGAACAAGTGGAAGAGCGAATAGACTTGAACGACGGACAAATTATAGGGAGCGTGGATATTTTTCTCGTACCTTGAGCCCTGCAATGTAGTTGGATGTCAACAGCCAGGAATCAACCAGCTAGGAATAGACCAGAGTTACCAGAGTTATCCTAGACGCTAATACGAAGCGTTAAGCGCTAGCTTGTTTCAAGGTTGCTTTTACCTCGCCCCTCGTCAACTTTCTAGGCCTTTTGTTCCCTTTCCGTTTGTTGCTTGCTCACTTTCATTGACGCCACAAGTAATTAATTCTATTGCATTTATCAGTAGCCCATTTTAATGCATTTTTTAATTTTTTTAACCTTGTGCATCATGATGACAGTGTTTTCGTCATCTCATTCGTCATTCAAAACCTCTCGAAAATTATAAATTACTCCCTTTAAGATATTGGGGCTATTTCGTACACAAATCCTCACGCCTACATCCATCTTCATCGCAGATGTATAATAACATTGATAGATCCTCCATCTGGATCCATTTCTGCCCCTTACTCCTGCTTTTTGTCTATTCCCCTGTTTATTTGATCTCATCGTTTACAATTAGAATGAGCACTTCACCGGGATTGCTTTCATTGAGATGATCTTTTTAGAACCTATATAATAACTTCTCCGATCTTTCCATGATCAGCCAATTCAGCCAATCTGTATTTTCTAAACTTTTCCTCGCTAATTTGGTTTGTATGTTAACGTCGTATCCTGTTTTACTTACAACGTGTTTTCTTCTATTTTCCTTCTCTGTTCAAATGTTTTCTGCAATTTTGTCGCGCCGGGATTAAGTCCTTGGCTGCTGAATAAGATGATGGTTCGACTTCCGGTACAGGGTTCTATTGCCGCCAGGGTAGGTTACCAAATGTAGAGTGAGGTTGTTTGTGAATGTGTAATTGTTGCATTATTACCAATTCAAAAGGCCAATGTGTGCTATTTTCGTAGTATGAGAACAAAAACCAAAAAAATAAATCTTTTTCTCCAATTAATCATTTTTTTTAATCCTTTGTCAGCTTCCATTTTTGATGGAACTATACGGTTTCTATGAAAAGTATGAAGAATATTTTTCATTATCTAAATGGTGTTTCAGGACTGTACAACAGTTAGATGAAAGAAGCATGTAAGATGCCCCTTCGAAAATTTTGAAAGTGTTTAATTGAAAATAGGGGCCTTACTGTGAGAGAATGAAGATGCATATTGCTCAAACAGGAAGTGAAATTTCAGAATACGTGATGATACTCCTTTGGGCAGTCTACCCAATTCCAGTAGTTTTGTTACCAATTATTTTTTTTTGGGCCAAGAATCGGAGCGGGTTCAACAGGAAATTGGGCAAAGAGTAGTGTGAGAAATGCAAACGAAGAGGATAATTAATTGCTTAATTAATGACGCAGCATGGTTAGTTCTTCCCTGAGAGGAGGAACAACGACCGTTCACAATTCGAAAGCCTTGATATCGTAATCACCAACTCGTTGAGGGAATTAGTATCTTATGAACTATACGTAGCCCGTTGATATGACTGTTTTTTTGTCTTCATTAGGTCATTTTTTAATAACTGCACTGCATGAACTCAAATTTTCTATTTATATGTTCACATTAATTTTGTTGAAATAATATTTTTTATTTTTGTGAAGTTTTTGAGGGATTTCTACCGGTTTGCCTCGGGATTTCTATTTCTAGAAGATTTCTCGCCAATTATCCACCGGTAAAGACTTACTTCATACTTACATTATTACTCGCTATTTTTTAATCTAATTTATCATAGAATTCCTTTTGGCACACATGATTATAAGCACTTAATAGGGTGGGTATTACGTTCCTCAGTCCAACTGTCATTTTGGTTTTGAATACGAATGATGTTTTTTTCAGAAAAAAAATATATTTCATATTTTGGCGTGAGCATTTTAAAATCTTATTTAAAAGTCTATGGAAAAAAATTTCTATTTGGCCTATCTTTTCCTCAACATTAGGGCACATCAATTTGGAAAAACACAAAATCCTTTGCCATAAAATCTCAACACGTCGGAGTATTTTCTTGAAAAAATACTGATAGGTGTCAATAGTAAACTTCAATAATAAACCACTTCCACTGACTAATCAATCCTTCTTAAGTTCTCCAATATCATTTCCTACTTTCCTTTTCTAATACTTTTTTCTTGGAGAAATTGTGCGACATACGTCCACAGATGTATGAATATTTGTTAGCCATATTGATGAAACTTAATTTAATGAGCTCGATCGAGGGATTGTAATGTCGAATGATGACTCATATAGCTGTACTTGAAAAATAATCAATGCTCAATAGCCAGGCATTTTATGAGTGCCGTGAATAAGGTTTGTGGCCTTCAGTCAAAAAAGGTAGTTGAATGATGGGCTGCTAAACATGCCACAGCAGGTGCCTAATTATTACACTATGAATAATACATTGTAACAATCATGTTCTGTTCACATTGCTATCGATTAAAGGCATCAAAACAAAACGATACAACTGATGATTCTCGTTTTCGAAATAATGGCGTCCTTCAGAAAAATGTAATGCTCAAATGATCACGGAATTCGCATCAGAAATGCATAATTTCATGCTCTATGAACTTCACACTCCAAGGTGAAAGAAGGGTGTATTACTTCATTTTTTGCACCGGTGTTTTGGAAGCCAGATAAGTTACATTTAGTTTGGCTGCATAAGCGTTTAAAGTAGACGTATCCATGGCAAATGTTTTCAAGAAATATTTTGGAACGGAATACGTCGGTGAATATCAGTAAAGATAAAAGAGAATTATTTGAAAAAATAATTCTTTTAGAGTAATTTATTTTACAAAAAACAAAAGGTGGACCTGAATTCTGAAATTATGCTCAAACTACAGATGAATTGGGTATAAAAAGAAAACTGAATAAAATAATGAAGGGAGCATGGAAATCTGTTTGATATTAGATATAGAAAGATTTACGAAGACACGAAGACAGTCACGCATAATATAATTCTGTGGATGCAGTCCCTCAAACACTGTTCTTAAGTAGAACCACAACATGATGGCTTTTACAATTTTCAGCTCTCAACGCTATATTAGCCATAGGTTTTATGATTTTATAAATATTGTTTCCATATTTTTTATTGATACCGATTCTTTTACTCCAAGATTCCCAGAAACGTCTTACTTATCAGTTATTTTTCCAAAGCAATTATCGTGGCAATCGCAGAGATTTCTTCATGTCTAATATTGTATCATGGCTATTATATTTTCGGGGAAAATTATGGTATTTGAATTTTCTTCTTCTTTCCTGTCCAATTGTTTTGCAAATCATCCATTGACATGTGTAAGTTATTTATCAGGGGAAAAATAATTTCTGAAATTTTGATAAAATATTTGTCAACTGTTCATTCACTTCACTAAGTAGTCTAATTTTGAAATCGTTCGCAAAATTAATGAAACAAGTCCGAATAATATCTTGTAAATATAAATTTACGGAGTTTTTCGACAACACAGTCGTAAATAAGAGAAATTCTTTAATTGGAACTTCAAGGGTTAAATTTTTTTCATATAATTATTGCAAGTAATCATGTATTTTAATATTTTGTTTTTTCCCCCTTTAATGGGAAAATTCATTTGCTCGCCATGTATTTGCCGCTATTTACTTAACCACCCAAATAAATGTGTACACGAGAATGAAAACTTGATTTGAAAAGTTCATAAAGACTTTAGTATCAAAGTAGTACCAATCTAAGTTATTCTATTTTCATCTTTATCAATATACCCAGACACATTAGTAAAATTCCTCATTCCCTTGATATTGAGACAAATCGTTTATGCATTCTACTCTTAATCGCCTACTGGTCATCATCAGAAGCAATTCTTCGAGAGCCATCGTCATTTTAAAGTGGAAGCAGTCCTTGCGTTCGCTACCCGTTCAAGAAACGCAATGCCCTTATATGCTCGGACGTAATCGGGCGGAGGAGGAGAGGAGAGAAAAAAAATTCCCTATGCAGTGAGTTTGGAATGAAGGAAAATTTTTTGTGGGCATTAAAAGATTTATAGTGGACGAAAATTAGATCAACTCTCGTTCGGCCGTTGGAGTGTGCTTTAAGGAGTCGCGGCGTGTGTATCACTTGGCGAGCAATCACTTTCCCTCCGTGCATTGGGGGTTGACCGCTGGTGACGACAACGACCGTCTCTCTCTCTCTCTATGCCTCGGTCTATCTGACGGAGCACTGGCCAGATACTCATCGGCATCTGCCCCGCCCTATTAAAAGTTTTCCCATTCATTCCCGCATTTCCTAGCATCTTCCTCAGAAAACGTGAGCGAAAAGCAATTAATAAAGTTCATGAGTTATTATTTGCTTAATTATATCCCAAAGAATAGTTATAAGGACTCATGAATGGCAATAAACCGGTCATATGATGTTCCTCTTCGTCTACTCTATATACATGAATTGCCATAAGATAAAATCCCCTGGTGGAGATCGGGTTGGTGTGGTGACTAGAGTGTTGGCTTCCCACCCCGTGGGCTCGTGTTCAAATCCCGGTGGTGGCAGAGAATTTTCAGAGACTGCCCGATTCCTGCTTGAATGTTGTGAGGAGGATATTTCAATCGCAACACTCCGTTCCCTGGGTGGGACGTTAAGCCGTGGTCCCCTCCGTGCCTTTCTTTAAGAGCAGGCTAATGCCGACGTCGCGTTTCTCTCCACCCTTCCTTACCTACCCTTCCCTCATGGCGCAAATGACCTAAGCTGTCGGTCGCCTCCTCCAAATACCACACCAAAATCCCCCTGGACTAGGATTCGAACCCAGGACCTTTGGCTTTCCAGGCCACTGCGCAGACCGCTTCCTTATCCAAGGTCTTTAATTCCAATGGCAATTGTAAAAAAGGCTAATGGTACTAGGTGTTATGGCCTCGTGGCCCACCAAGTATGACAACACGGGGGAGAAAGTATTTTAAATTAGCCGCAATTGGCTGAGAGTATTAAATCTGCGCTAAAGCCGCGATTAGCGGTATGCGTAATATTTTGAAGTCTGTCGCGTGAACTGCGGTGAAAGTACACATGAATTACAATGAGAAAAAGGTAGGGAAGCCAAAGGTTCGTGGATCGATTCCAGGTCCATGGCAACTTTTTCTCGTGGAAATTCATGTAAGTATTTTTTTCAATGCCGTTCACGCAGCAGGCTTCGAAATATTACGCCTACCCTACGATTAAAACTTCGGTTATCATCTTGATTATTATATTTTTAGGGTCAACGGATCGGATTTAGTGTCTCAATGAAATTTTCCTAAATCTCAGGAATATATTTTTGGTTAATTTATTCCTCTGTATATAATCGTAAAAAGGTGCAACTATCTTTCATTTCAATATGTCTTACTTCCACTATATCACGCCTGAATCGATTGAACTTCCAATTTTTGTTGGCCGTTTGTTCCTTAAGGATCGTTGTCTTTCCTATTATATCGAATCCTATGAACATCGAACATTTCTTGGCTTTCAGGCTTTCTAAATGTTACAAGATGTGGCTGCCACAATGACTTTGGTGCCATTAAAAAGCATCCCTGCGATGTTTTTTTTCCCTATTACCATCGAATCGATTATTTGACCCCCAAATGCCTATATTTAGTAGAGACATAGATGAAGTAGGAAACACTGTAATATATAGACAATATTAGTGTTTCTATCATTTTTCCTAGAGTTTCAGACGATTTTAGAGGGGTTCGATTCTATGAACTTTTGACGCATCTCCTCCCGTTCACTCCGAAAATTGGTATGAATCCGTAAGTGGTTGAAATTGAGGTGTATAGTGTGTTAATACGAAAATTTCAAAATGATAGCATGATTCCAATAAGCGATGCGCGGCTGAAGAAAACCGATCTCGCGGAAGTGATTTCTTCTCTTCACTTTTTTGAATGGCATTTAAAATTGAACAATTCACATTCACTGCTTCACCCTTTGGTTTTCTTGGATAGGTAAAGGAGGTGTGCATTCAAGTCTAATTGGAAGGCATGATAATATCACATATTCAGCGTTTAAGGGCCGTTTTTTTCCTCTCACTGTCCAAAGGAGTCAGCTTGGGTTAAAGTCTTAGATCCGTGGATTAAGAACCAGCTTGATGGCTAGATAGTTTAGCTCTGTTTCATATCACTTGGAGATAATGGCGTAATAACCTGAAAAATCGTCGATTTTAGTCGCCAAAAGGTATTAAAAACCCCAAAATATGTGAAAATATATTTTTTCTGCATGGGTCATCGTTACTAAATTCGCGACATCTGATATGAGGAGCTTCAAAAGTTCTTAAAGAATGTGTTTTTGGATTTTGGATGGAGATTAGGTGAAAAATACCAAGAAATTTGTAAGGTATGGATGGTACGAATGTTGCATTATTTCCTTTCCATGTACAAGTTCAGTCAATAGTCATTCAAATCATTCTTAAATAATGAATGTGTTGCTTCAATATCCCCAGTCAACATCCATCATCCAAAATGCCGTATCAAATTTATTCATCCTGGCTTTTTCATTTTCATGGAATGCAGAGATGATGGCAGTGAAAGTGTAGTATTTTAAATAATGTCAATGGTAATAACATTGTCTATTTTACTTCCCTCAGTCTCAGCCCGGAGCATACTCCACCATCTGTTCAATCTTAATTGACACTTTTTCTCGATTCTTTTCCTGGAATTACCATTAAAATAGTCTCCCTTACTATCCAAATGAACCATAATGGCCAAAACTCGCAAGTTTTCTCTTTCCACCAAAACGAGAGCTATTTCTAAGCCTTGTAATGATAGTAATCAGGGTGGTTTGAGGTAAGGAGGAAGTATGGTCAAGGAGCTCCAGTGGCCAACAGGCATATATTAAATATCAGAGACAAACATCATTGTAAAAATAGTGGAGTTTGAGGATAGTAACATTCACTAAGAATGAAATATATTATCAAAAAAAGTTGTATAAGTGAATAGATAGTTCCAGTCGCAACTTAACCGAATAAATTCGTGTTTTGAATCAAAACATAACTTCTTCTTTCATTTCCACAAAATTAAATATTGAAAATAAAAGGTTTTGTGTATCTTAACATGATGATTTACTGGGACCCTTTTTGCTTGCAGAAAGTATTTAAAACATGATCATGAATTAAATATTTTAATTTAAATGTAGCTTCAAAACGGATTGCGAACTTTAAAATCCACTGCCAGTTTTTATTTCAAATTTTAAGTAAAACGTTATCACTCTTAAACGATGTTGTGTCTTTGGAATCGATATTGAAGATTCATAGAGAAACATTAGGACACAACTCAATGAGAAATATCTGAGGAATAGTTTCAGGCCTCGCTTCCTTGGAATTTCCTTCATTATTTGACAGAAGCCATCTAAATACCGCGTAACTAAATACACACCGCGGAAGTAATTGCATTGTAAAACAAGCCGGACGCGAGTATGTTACAGGTTCTGACATAAGGATCCCACCTCATACTAGTTGGAGCTTCTCATTCATACACATACTCGTATATTTTAAGGAATTGGTGATGGATCCCGTCACCAACCACCACCAACAATCTCCCAAGGCTGACAATATGTTGTTTCAACGCTTGCTATGGGATTCTCACCTATGAGCCAAAGTATAAATTATATTTTAAATAAGTAAGTAATAAAATAAGAATCATTTCCCTTGACATGAAAATAGGATTTGAAAATATATTGCACACATAGTATATATTCATTTTATAAGTCAAAGCAAGTTTCTTTATAAATGACCGCATGGAAATCTAATTTTAAATTTTAATCCATTCCAATGCTGTGTATGACGTTCAAAAACGGCCAACATGGTACTAGAGTACAGTGCGTTGTGTGGAACTGGCAATAGAGAAGGTTAATTTTAAATTCTTACTTAATGAATTGAAGAAATTAAATCGTGAATACCAATACATGGGTGCCAATTTTCCTGCTTCTATCCAGTGGAACACTTCAACTATTAAATATATTATTTCTAACTTACCAAAAGCTGACGATCACAGGAATGTCATTTAAATATTTAATTCTTTAACGATTGTGAATATACAAAACACATATTCTTGGTACCGTGAACCCTACTTTTATTTTAAATGTACAGAAATTCAATGAAACACGAAAGGTCTTTCGTTCAAACTTGTCTAATACTAATGCTTTGCCGCCCTCTAACCTTCTCCTTTCGTCATTAAATCCTTCTCTTGCCCTTGAAGAAGCAAACAATCTTAGTCCGCTCACATAAAAGCCAATCAAAAATTTGAAAGTAGTTAAGCCCTCAAAATGAATTGTATAATCCGCTCTAGTTTGATCGTTATCATCGCTTCTTGAAATATCAAAAACTATCAAAATTGTAGAAGAATTAAATTCGTGACGTTTAGAAGAGCGGGTGTCCTTCTAAATGACCGTCTTGGTCCTTCTATTGTCGATCTTCATGCCATAGTCTGTGTATTCCGCGGTATGATAACTGTAAGTTCCAGCAAAATTAAGCCTACGAATATTTATGCTGAGAAAAAAATTAAAAGCCGTGTCGTGACAGATTATCGCATTTTCAAGGAAGAGCTGTCAACGGAGGTATCTGCCGTTTCCAATCGTGCATATTTTAAGCCTACCTCGTGAATGGCGATTAAAGTTAAATGGATGTTATCACACTGTTCACAGCACATGCGTGAATTTCTCATTTAATTCATTTTTCTCTTCCTAAGTCGTATATTTCCTTTCGCCACAGGAGGAATATTCTTGTGGTACATTAAATTCTCGCTAGACATTGAATAGCAAAAAAATTGCATATCGAGAGCAAATGTAGTGTACAAGAGGGTCAAGAATGGTTTCGCCCTCGACACTGCGTCGCCGCTACAATGGCCATCAAGTGCCAAGCCAAAGAAAGAGAAACGGAGCGCGGGCCGTTCACTTGCGTTTTTCATCGTCACGAATATTCAATAACACTCAACATATCAGACATTAATGAGGCGCAATCATAAAGATGTAAAATAATTAGTAAAAAGGCTAACTTAGAAAGACTAAAATTTGAAAGTGCATCAGAAAAATCTTGAGAGACGTCAGCAAAAAGAACAATTCCGTTATATTGTACATCGCGCGCGTGACGCCAGACACGCGAGATCAAAGGAAAATGATCATTAAAATTTAAACTTGAGACCGATGAGGTAACAATGGATTTTAGGTAATGATGATAGACAACTTTTTATTTGGCTCATTTCAATAACTAGCTGTTATGTTCTAAATCTGCACAAGGTTTTGATTGGATTATTATCTAGGATTTTTTCGAAGGAAATATGGTTGTATTTTACTATGCCGCTCATTGTTCTTTTAATTTGAATCACAAAAAAAAAAATTGAGATAAGAATAAAACTGCCAAAGACATGAAATTTTACAGATTATTATTGCAGGAAGAAGTATATCATGATAGGGAAGTCACTGGTAGAACGACAAGAATAAATATTACATATTGGCTCATATCATTCTAGTCAAAAGTGCAACATGGCTTATAAGGTGGACTTTTATGCTTTAATTTTGTGACACCTTTATCAAATAAAATATTACGATATAATATTTAAGCTATCTGACACGGTTAAATGCATCATTTCCGTTTTTTCGTAACATAAGAGTGACGTTGAGTATTTTTCAGCCCTTCGTGTCCCATGAAGTATTGGATGCCTACTCTCTCAAATCTCAGGTTTGAACGTCAAGACATAAATAGAATTACGTATTTGTTTTCATTTTAATCGCTCCTGGATTAATAAATGCGACGTAGTTTAAATTATATAAGGTCACTTACAGCCATGTCTCCCATTGATCATTTTTCAAAAACAATCTACTATTCGATTCGAGTTTAGATTCTGTATGGTTTTTAGGCGTTGAAAACTAAACTATTCCTTATTACAGATTATAAATCATTGATAAACAAATTGACTATGTTCAAATATGCTTGAATGAGTGTGTAAATTTCGTTCTACTCTGGTCATAACTTCCATGTGTGACTACAGTATATCTAGAATGGCCATTCATTACCTATTTCCCTTTCATTTTCTCCACTTACGTAATTTAAGTTAAATATTCATCATTTAATTTAACTTGGGTGATGAAATATAGCTCAATATCTTTCTCTTATTCGAAATCATCCTTCTAAATACTGTCTTTCCTTTAAATATTTACTGCTGATGTTCTAATAAACTTGACTCTCCAGTAATTTCACTCGTAGCTGAGAAATGTTTTTTCTCATGCTAAGAAATTAGCCACTTTAGAAATTCCAATCATGTTTTTATGGGATTAAGCTACACGGTAGGGAGCAGATGCCGATTGTTACCCATTTCCGCAAAATGTCTCATTTTATTACGTACTTGTTATTCAAGAGTACAATTCGACTTGTGAGGCATAACAACATGTTTACATATTCCGGAAAACATAATATAACGATATAATTACTCGCGTAATTTTCAGTTTTAATTTCACTAACACAAGTAATGTCATTATGTCATCTTACCTCAGTGTCTTCATAGGCGTAACCTTCAGATATAACTTTCGTGCTAGATAGAAGGGGAAGATGATTTTAGTATTTAGTATATACACAAACTTCTATAAGTAAAAAAAGGCATCACGAGATGTGAGGGAGAAAGGAAATTATCAGTTGTTGAAACAGTATTCTACTTCTAGTGTATAATTGAACTAGTCATTAAAATTCATAACTTATATACTACCCCTGTCGAAATATTCTTGTGTTCTGCCTCAATTATTAAAAGATTTATATGGCGTATCGAGTTGGTGTGGTGGCTTGAGTGTTGGCTTCCCACCCCGTGGGCTCGGGTTCAAATCCTAGCGGTGGCAGAGAATTTTCACAGACTGCTTGAATGCTCTGTGGGGGACATTTCAAGCGCAACAATCTGTCCGCCGAATGAGACGTTAAGCCTTGGCGCCTTTCGTTAAGAGCAGGCTATTGCTTACGCCGGGTTGCTCTCCACTCTTCATTCCCTTCTCTTATGGTGCAATTGACCTAAGCCGTCGGTCGCCTTTTCTAAATACCATACCATACCTAAAAATATTTATTAGACGTAGGATTTCAGGTGCATTTAAAAATTTACTAGTTATACTTATTACCACATGATTTGAAAGTAAATTAAAGGCAATAATTTATTCTGAAGGCTTATATAGTAAGATGATTCCAGTAATTTTAGATAATGCTGTTTATTTCCAATCAATTTAAATACATTAGCTTCCACTCTATAAGATGAAATTTTTTAGGCTATTTTAAATTCATCAGCACTAATTAATGCTGCATAAAAGAATTCACGACTTCACATTCCTAAGGACCATTATTTTTAAGCGAATATCATCTAATTCAACCTTTGCAAGTCTCATTGTTTGCAACTCTTTGAGTAGCGTAAAATTTTATTCAATTGTGAGGTTATATTATCCACTAAAGTATTAACATATAGCGATATAACGATAACGGATAAAAATTAGCATTCATCGATGTATTGTTCAATCGGTGGCTCATGTCTCGCAGCACAAAAACGATTGTTTAGGCCGAAGCAGGTTTACCACGGGGTTGGTAAAGGTTGCTAAATACCATTTTCCGTTTATCGCATTTTACGATTGATGCTTCAAATATGATAAAATGTCTGCTACTATGAAAGCTGCCTCAAATTTTTGTTATTAATAAAAATACATCGTGTTTTTTTAAACCAATGCCGGTTCATTTTTTCGGCGTACTATCTAAATAAAGTGAATTTTTTGAAGAATATAAAAACAACTTAAAATTACAACCAATTTTTTAACCATTCAATTAGATTTATTTCATTACATTTTATTCTTGAGGAAGTAATTGCAATTTCTAAGCCGTTAGCTTGATGACGCATCCCTCCCGCACGGTCAGTAGAATTTTTTCTAAGTTTCTGGACGTTACTGTTATTTTAATCTATTTTTGTAAACTTTTAGGTTTTATATAAAAGGATATTGTATCTATTTTCCTGTATGTCACTCTTGAAAATGAAAACAGTCTTCAAAGGACTAGCGAAAGATAAGGAACCCTAATTACGGCCCCGAATCAGTTACATGGGATAGGTTTCTTGGAAAACTCACTTTTACTTACTTTTACCACTACTTTTTTACATAACGCGACCCGCGTTTCTATGAGTTATCATCATCTTCAGGCGTAAATTATTAAAAATCATAATTTACTGCCGAAGATGATGATTACTCATCGAAACCCGGGTCGCGTTAAATAAAGAAGTAGTGGTATTAGACATAGTGAATCATCCAAGAAATCTTACAATTAGAATACCACAATTTAACGAAAGAATTAGTGAATTTTTTACGTGGGTTATTAAGAATTTAAAGGAGATTAAACACGTCAGTACGAAATGTTAGAAGATAGAGGAGCAGATTACTGTGCTACGTCCAACTAACCTTTGGATTGATGGTATATAATAATGATGTTACATTTTTAGAGCAAATAAATATGGGTAAAATAGTAGTGAAACTGTTGAGTCAGACTTTCACCTGATAGATTCACATGAACATGATATGAGTTATCCCAGGATAGACTGAAAATTACTAAATGAGAGCGTGGGCATTAATCAAGCAGTCACTCTTATCAGTCAGTAATTAAATCCAAATGTTTGTTTGGATTGGTGAGGGTAGAGCTCACCTCAGTTGTAGCCACAGGAGAGTGAATTTCACACATCCACGGTTGGAAAGCCATATTCTTTCTCTGGGCTACAAGCGTACAATTTTTTTGGGGGCGTCCGATGATTATACCTGAATTTGAACCCGGCACCCTGCGGTAGGCAGCCAAGCTTAACACTTGTATATCAGTTAATCAAGGCTTAAGTTAGGAAGTTATTCAGATCATTCAAATCGTAGTGATAAAGAGCTGTCCATCGCCATTGAATTAAGATATAAATCCGTGGAAAACCCGATGGCATGTCCAGGGAAAGGCACTGATTCTTCCCATACTCCCTTCCCTGCCGCACTAGTGACCTCTCCCCCGCTTCCTCTCCCCTCTCACGCCCCCCTGTTTCTTCGTCCGCCGGCTGCCCCTCACCTTCGACCTTCAAAGAGGAGACCTTAGAGACGAGGAAGCCTTTCGCTCATCCCCACACTCCACTCATCTCGAAAATGACTCCCCATGACGCCGGACTTGGTTTTTCACCGGAGCTCCCTTGAAACAGTAACGGTTATTTGCCTCAATCGATGCTCGAGGCAATTTCTCTTCCGTTCCCACCAGCGAGGCGTGTTCTTGCTCTCAATGTACTCAATCATGCTCTACATACATGCTGCGCACACAATGTGGGTATTTCAGGAGACTCCTCTTATTAACGTGACTCTGAGAAGATAGAAAATCACGTTGTGAATGGTGAGTACTGTTACTGTCTCGTTTAAAGCGAACTGGCGTGAAGTAACTTTGCGTGACTTTTGAGTTGCAAGCTAGTTGAAGATCATATGCTTGTTTTCAGGAACTTAAAGCGTTGTGGCTTTACTTATTCTTTAGTTGACCGTCAATTAATTTTATCTTCATTGTAACTAATAGACCAGAGGTATCTATATTTTTCTCTAGCCATGAAACTATCCGCGCTCTTTTAAATTGATTTGATGATTGGTACACGGTGTGTACTTTGACTGGTCTAGTAATTCATTTATTGCTGTGGGTCATATTGACGAAACAGCCCACGGTTAAGGAGGACGAAACGTTTTGTTTCGTCGATAAAATTACTTGGTGTTATTCTGTTTGCTACTAAAGCTAGAATTTTTATAGAAGTAGTATTAATTTGCTAAAATTTATCAACATTCATGGGTTAAAAATGACAAGAGTTTAAAAATAAAGTATTTTTAACATCAGTTATTTATTCATAACTCCTAAACGTTATTTTTCAATGAATATCTTTGGAAAATTTGAAACCCATTAAATTTCCCTACCTATTTTCTTATTAATTTTTTCTCAATCCACTGGGTTCCACGTTGTATTCAACGCTCCATTTCAGAATAAGCGATGTCTTTATTTTTTTCCGTTTCTGTGTTAGGACATTTCCTGCACGTGTAACAAAATGCTTGGTTTGATCTTTAAAATTATACGAAGAATGATATGCTAGCTGATTGCGACAAATATGTCAAATTACGAGAAATGCTAACGGCACTTATATTCCAATGCATTACTCACTCCCCGATGGTCTTGATTTTTAAAGGAGATTGCACGGTCAAGTCAAAATTACGGCCAAATGATTAAATTCTGTCAATAAATATGCTCTGAATTTATCCTAAGAATGCAATTCTTTGTGTCTCTGAATTAAAGATTTTTCATGACCAGGGGCGTTACTATTCGTAAATTTCTCATCATAGGTGCTAATTTGCTTAAGAGCCATTCAATTAAGGTAAAACCATATTTGAAGTTGATTGCGGTTTGGCTTCACGAGTTTGGTCATTCAGAGTAAAAGGGAATAGTTAACTTTCATCTAAACCCACGGAAAACGGTATTTTTTCATTCAGATAAATGCTCTTCTGGTGGAAAAATTAACTTAAAAGGCACCGCCTTTCAGTGTAAGATCCGCTAATGATTGTACAGGTCAGCACCTAAATAGCTGTTGTGCTCAAACCTTTGCGAAACATTCGATTTATGGTTGGTGGTGGCACAGATATCCTTGTTCGCTAAGCGTTGGAATTCTCTATTCCAATTCTACCTTGGCCGTAACCGACATTGCCATGCTACGTGTAAATAGAACATTATATCCGCATAGTGACTGCGAGGCACGAAATATGATTCACAACGTTTTGGCCCCCGGTATACAGCTCTGATTTAAATTTGTCATAAGTCTGGAAACTTTGTAGTTCGGCTGTTAAAATAATGTATTGATAGGATTATAGCATATATTTAACACGCTGAATAATTCATCCAGGTTAATAGTACATTCACGAATGCATTTTATAATTCTTTTCTCCCACGCGTAATGTGACCTTGTTGGGCATGTCTTCAGCGTTTCAGGCTCATTTGAAATTTTCATGATGATTGGAAGCATTTTTGCATGGGGGTACTGTGAATCACCTTCCAACCTCGATTACAATTGGTGCTGTATAATTTTCTTTTGAATTCCGGTATTATAAGTAAACCTCATTCCGTGGATTTCTTTGGCTGTAAAATCAATAAATGCTGCAAGTGTATCGATAGGCATGATATTTAACAAGATTAACTAAACTATTGAGTACAGGCTTGGAAATAAAATTTTGGACTTCAGCTCACAACTTGGTAAGAGGAATTTGTACATATAAAAACCAATTTAAATACTACGAGTTCGTACTTCAACTCTTCATATGAGTGAGGCCTTGGCATAGATAACCTGGCACATTTAAACTTCTCAGTACGGGTTACTGGAGAACACATAGTTTATTAATAACATGAGTTACATTATGTAGCATGATATCAAATGTATTAGTTCGCTGACAGATTCGGTGAAATAAGTATTCAGAACTCTGCTGATGTACATATTTGACTGGTAATTTCAATTTTGTGAGTGGATTTTCTTCTTTCCGCAAGCAAAAGTGGTATTTATCCTTCGAAGCTTCCTTAGTTTTTTTGTGCATCTACGCATTGAACTGAGACTGTATGCACCAGTTTGTGGGTGGAAATTGCTCACTATGCGATGGTTAATGGTCGATAGAATGTCCCTACGAAATGATGTCATATATGCTAGGCTACTTTCTTAAATGAATGAACGCATACTAGGCCATTGAAGTTTGCATTCCGTGCATACTCCCACGTAGTCAGGCCGCTGCATTGGACATTTGTGCTTTACTTTCCTTCAGTTGTCTAAATGCGGAAGCTTGATTTCAAATCGAAATTGCCTGCAGAGTAATATGTGTGAACTATTTTATCATTCTAAATACTTATTGTGGACACTATTTCTTACACGGATATGTGACTGCATTTGTTTTGTGCTTCCAAGAGAATAACTCATGCGTCTGTCATCCAAGGTGTCACATTTTAATCAACTAATGTCTTAACTTCTTCAGAGTATTACTTAATAATATAGGCGATACTAATGTATGAATTTTTAATACGTAATAGTTAATGGCTGCATATGTGGCTATATTTTTCATGCGATGAGGTTATAGATTACTAGCTGACCCGGCGAACTTCGTACCGCCTAACAATCAATGAACTTACAGTTTACTTACACCATTTATAAATCAAGAGCGGCTGTATCGTTTTTAATCATGTTTAATTTATTATAATAAAATAAGGATACAAATTCAATAAAACTACGTAAATGAGTACCAAAATTGCTTGTCAGAAAGACATTTTCTTTATTGAATCTACATGGGGTGGATCGGAGCACGTTTACGAGGATTTTTTTCAACAAATTTTCTTACGTTTTGGCTTAAGAAATTTTGGGCATTGTGGTTTAATAAAGCAGTTTATGAAATAAAAATTATACGCATTTAGTTGTTGGCTATTTGCGTTATTAGCTGTAAAAAAATGTTTTTAGGTCCAAGTCTGTTGCATACACTTGGCCCTTTCAGAGGGCAGGTTGACACAACCCCAGACCGACGCTTGACTGATGCTCAAAATCGTGCAAGAAAAGCCCCTATGAAGCAGCATTTGCATTAAATGACTTAAGGCGCGCCAGTTTTAGCATCTCTATTTGGAAAAAATGCACTGCGTAAACGTACTGCATGCGTAAACGCACCACGGTGAGCCCTACACATTCGGGTTTAATGTCTTGCGTCAACCACCTTCTGATAAACAACAGTTTTTGTTTTGTATCAGGCGCAAGATGAAGCGGATGAAGCTAAATAAATATAGCGAAGCAAAGCAGTGACGCAGCGAGGGGAGGCTTTGGGGGATAAACCCCCCCCCCCCCTCCCCAAGAGCTTAGAGAATTTTTTTATGAAAGATTTTGTTATTAATATTAGGGGGACGGATTACTAACAAACAAAATATATTTAACTATTCACACAGCCACAAAACCCACTATTTTGAACCATTTATCTTAAAAAATGTCTGGGGGAAGTGCCCCCACACTTCCCGCTTACCTTAGCGAGTTTTCTATACCCTACAGACCCGTGGTATTAGCTGCGCCCAAAACCCCCTATCCTAGCTACGCACTTGAAGCGAAGGAAGAAATACAGAGGATGGTTTATCGACTCGTGAACATAGCACGCTAAATTGACCATGAGAAAATCATGGGTTTTCATTAGCACATGATCACAAACAACACAAAAACTGAAAGAATGACCATGCGATTTTTTAATCGTTATCACGAATGCAACACGAATTGTAAATTGAATACGTTTTAGCTCAAAAGGGCATATGAGTTGTGATCATGGAATCTACGGAATGAGGACTTCCTAACCTTTGAATTTTCCTTTGAGTAAAGTTGCGTGAATCACATTCATCACCAATTTTTTAATGATCACACACGTTCCGTTGGATAGTTATGGTTGGTTTAGGCTTCGAAAGATCATGAGCACAGAAACTACATTTTTCTGTAAATCGTGCCTTGGTAAGCCAGGTACGTCCAAGGACTTAAAATATTCAGATAGATAGTTGGTGATTTCGTCTTCGTGTGTTACACATTTAAAAGATTCGAATCCATGCAGAGTACGAACTATTTGAATTTACCTCGTTTAAGTCATCCACATCTTCGTTCTTGCTCGCTAAATCAACCATCTGTGATTCGGAACACGGACATTACCGTTTGTCAACAATTGCTTGGAGATTTGTTTACAAACACGGTAGTGAAGTGTCAACTCGAGCTGGGCCACGGCTGGGCTTACAATCAGCTCGAATTAAATTTAAAAAATGTAATTTCAATTTAATTAATATTTTGAATATATTTAGTAATTAAAATGTTATATTGTTACTAAATTCAGTTATTAAAGTGGTAAAAACAAAACAAATTATTTAATTTGTAGTTTTGACCGACTTATCAATTGTTGTGTTACTATAACTCCTAAAAGCATGTCCATATGAAAGAGATGAATTTTTTTTGTGAAATTATCCTTTTTTTAATAGCCTATATGTTAACCCCGCCTGAGACGAATCCAAAGAACCAAATCTCATTGAAATCGGTGCAGCCGTTCTCGAGTTATAAGTGTTCTAACTAACACGATTTTCGACTTTCTTTTATATATATAGATAGATTAGTCCAAAACTCGCTTTTGAGCTAGTTTGTCTAATTGAAATTTTCTTTTTTATTAAATAGGCGGTCTTTCTTAAAATCATTTTTATGTATATCATCGTTAATATATATAGATACTTAATTGATTTTCTATGAAGATAATCTACATAGGGGATGATTTCAGACTCATGTGCATTTTCCACAGAGTGAAAAGGGTTAAAATTTGACAAGAGAGAGATTTCCGTTCTCTAAATAACTCCCCACAAACCTTTCGTATTCCTGAGAGAACTCGAGACAACGTTTTCACGTCGAAGGGAAGTTAAATTCTCTTGGCTCGAGTCCCTCTCATGTTTCCATTTCCGATTCCTCGCAGAGGAGGTGGGTTACGAAATGTTACACAATTTTCACGTCCAAAGATTGCCTCCCATTTTCTCCCCGCTTCCAATTTCATTTTTCCCAGAAAACAACATCACAACTTTCAGTGTCTTTTTCCCCGCTAACCTTCCTCTTCTCAACTAAACTTCCCCTTTCTCTCTCTCACAGAATCTTTTTTTTTTCTCAGGAGGAAACCCCTCCGTTGAGGGAGGGAAAAAAAGAGAGAGACAAGAAAGTGGTATTCGTGATGTCCTTTCACTTTCTTCCGACTCGCCCTTGCCATGCCTTCTTCTCACGGCTACATTCTCTCACTCGAACAGCTGTCTTCGTTGATTGTTTTATTTTTTTATTGTTCCCGCTGACCATCATCATCATCCCCTTTTCCCAGTTTTTTTTGCCTCAAGGTCGACTTAACCCTTTTATTGACCGACAGGCTCACACAATGCACTCTCACGCTGCATCTTGTTGCAGCGTTGAAAAAAAAATATCGCAGTCATGACTTCCTTTCTCTTCTCCAGTGCGTTATGCTCTTCTAAATGCGTCCGTTTTATTAATGTGTCCACGTCCTCCGTCTCCGTTTATATCTGCTTCAATGCTAATTAATGAGATAGGGAGTGACTTTAGCAGAAAAACAGAGGTACTAGTATCCAAGGTTGGGGGAGTGGTACAGATGCAGTTAACTCCTCTAATGAAAAGTACCATATTTATATCTTAAAATGTTAATTTGTGCTACATATTCCGTTCCTGGTAGAAATCATCAGTTCATAATTAAATGAATAGAAAAGTTACTCAGAAAAAATGGAAGTCTTTCAACATAGATCAAGTAAGGCACGGTTGTAAAAGGTTTCCGTTGAATGTACTTCTATTTCAAAATGGAATTGAATTTGAAACAATTAACCGTAAATTTATGAATATGGGACTTGTGGCCATGTGCTTCAGATTTTTTTCTTCGCTCTACCTTCATTGGTAGAATACCTATAATCATTTGTTCTTTAGTGAAAGTAAAGTATGGTGATATAACAATATTAAAGAAGGCAGTGCTGGAAGGAAAGGGAGGCTCCCAGATCACTTCTTGAATACTCCATGGAGACCTACTTTAATCGGTAGAATACTATAATCATCACCCTTATAATATGTGTGTAAAAATATGACTATGCTCCAAATGTTATATTCCGCCCAAGTATAAATTCCATTCCTGAGACATTATTATTTTTCGTGAATTCTATTTCAACTTGTGGACAAGTGGGTGGACTAGACCAATAAAGAAGATATAGATCATAAGAAAAAACCACCAGTTGGGCAAATAAAAAAAATATTTGGAAATGAAATTTTAAAACTAGATCTACCAATCTGTTCCATTAGGTAATAGCTTTAGAGTATTGCGGACTCGTTCAATTAAAATTCTTACCTATTTGACGCCAACAGCTCCCGTATGGGAAGTCGTGATATTAAGGAACGATAAATCTTCATTTGGAAAGCTCAAAAGGCGTACGCAAAATCACAGCGGAATAATCAGTGACGCATTAGATAAGTCTAGAGGGGAGGGTCTACTTTTTGAGCGATCGTTTCGTAACCGATGCATATAAAGAGTTGCTCGCTCACCGTGACTCGAGATCTGGGAGACGCCGGGGCTGCATGAATTTTACGCACGGTCGCAGTCTCCCCAAGAGGAGCGTGCCTTATGTCTTTCCCTCCATCTCTCATGCCTGGTAGTTGATTTTGTGAAACCGTCAACATCCCTTCTATCGTTCAGATGGAATGTTTGCGGAGAGTCGAACGAGGAGGTTTTTCCTGTGAGAACGGGCCTTTTATTATTGAACCCGTTCTCGGCATTCCAGCCGGGCGATGCATTTCGTGGATTAGAGTGGCGTATATTTTTTAATGCTTTTTTTTGTTCTCACGCACCCATACACTGGTGAAATAACGTCTTCTTATGTGTTTCCCTCATGCTACCGCTTCGCCACTCACACTCTCCCGTTGAAGTCTCCCATCTCACGCACCCATGCGAGCGTTGAAGTCCCCATCATTACGTACGACTCTTCCTATCAATCATTTACATTATGTACATCATTTTTAGCCATTTTCTTATATTTTTAGAGATAATGCTCGGCAGTTTTATTTGGCGGAATTTAGAGTAAATATGAAATACTAAAATTAAATATATTTTAAATTAATTTCAGAAATTTTGAATACGAATAAGACAGTTTAACCCTTTTTAACCCAAAGGTGCTTCTGGTAAAAATAAATTTTAGCACTTCTCATTATAAAAAAATGAAAATTTTCTACTCAATCGTAATATTACTGTGGCAGCTACATATTTCAATATCATTGAATTTTTGGACATCATAAATGGTAATTGTGACAAACAATGGATAAAACCAGGTGGGCTCTTTTAAAAATTTTTAATGTAGAATTAACTAGTAAATGTATTTGTACATGTTTTTTTACTATTTGTGACGATGTTAATAAATCCTACCTCCTCGATTATATAATTGATTGGAGAATAGTGTTTTGGCTTCCAATTTTGTGTCATTGGGTTCAAATACCGGCGGTGACGGGTATTTTTGTGGAAGCCTAATCCCAGCTTATTCCTATGTGGAGGGCTACTTCCAGTACTACACTTCATCTTCCGTCCGCGGTCATCCATCTATTAAGATGATGATTGCTTTGCTCACTGGTTTTCTCTCGTTAAGGTGATGCCGACGCTGGGATTTTCTCTAAACTTCCTCTGCTACCCTTCCCTAATTTCAAAAATTGCTCTAGAAGGTGTTATTGTATATATTTGAAAATTTTAGTATATAGGTACTCCGAGAGAATACATATTAGTGACAGGAATATCTGGGTAAAATGCCGATTCTTGATACTATTTTGGGACGCT
Organism: Ischnura elegans; assembly: GCF_921293095.1. Classification (NCBI taxonomy): domain Eukaryota; kingdom Metazoa; phylum Arthropoda; class Insecta; order Odonata; family Coenagrionidae; genus Ischnura; species Ischnura elegans. Next base: position 32,755,045 of record NC_060251.1, on the reverse strand, counting down.
GCGGCGTGCAATTAATCTTCAACCAAGTTTTCTCTATGCTTCACTCTAGTGGAGCAGAATATTATTTCTTCTCGTTGTATTCGTGGCATAAAACGCATTCGTTCATAGCACATTATATGATTTTTTAAAATTAGGATCAATATTGGCAAGGCCTGAATATAACCATAAAAGAATCTCAATCATGGTAACATATCTTTCACACCCAAAATCAAGTAATCAACCCACGCGTTTCTTAGTACCGTAATTTAGAACAAGATAAAAGCGATAATTTTACAACTAATCAAACTTCACACTATCACGGCGAATTGCAGAGACGAACCCTTCTCTGGCTCTATGCCAGGCAAGGATATGCAAAGCTGCCAACGTTTCGGTTAGCGACCCGTTACTCACCCTCAAGGCAATCATGGATGAAGATATCGTTTATAGAGTATTATAATAAGTATGATAATGTTACAATAAAACTTTTTATTAATATGCTTAAGTAAGCAATATTATAACCATAATTATATAGCCAAGATATTCATATTTAAGGTTTTTATAAAATTAAATTATGGTATTATTATTAAATATTTATGTTATAACGTAGTAAAATGGTAATGATTATACAAAAGTAGGCTAAACACAAAAATCTTATCTGAAATAGGAAGCTTTATCGTATGTTTCTTCTCTACCTTATTTGTCTAGGAAATATTCGATATTTATCATCCAATTAAATAACACCAAATTGTATGAATTAATGAAAATTTTTAATATTTTTAATTCTTTCGTTTAATCACACATAAAACCTATTAAATATTATTTTGTTAAGAGGAATGGCTCTTCGTTTCCCATTCGATTAATGGGCAATTAATAGTTTTTATTTCCCTATGTTCCACAATTCCAGCCCTTCGAGACCTTTGTGGCGGTGATACTGAACCATATTAGTGGTTGCGCAAGAATGAGATCATAGAGTATGACCGCCGCAGCCAAGAACAATTGCCTTGGGGATGAGTAACGAGTCACTACCCAATACGACAGCAGGTTTACCTATCCTGTGTGGAGCCCGAAGAGAGTTCATCACAAGTAATCAGATGTAACCGTGAATGGTAAGTTTAATGCAGCTTGTGCCACGTAGCAGGCAGTACGCTTTAGGGTAGATTGCGCGAGTAGGAGTATGAGTGAGGAGGGACGTGGTTGCTTCAGGCCTTACGCGTCCTCTCAACTTGCCCTTTCTCCTACCCGAGGGCACCAGGGAAGTCTCCGGGGAGTGGCTATTGCTTCCTTTCTGTCATTAACGCGTCCTCCAAAAACCTCTGCTCCCTTTCTCTCCCAAAGTCAAAGTAGACGTGTTCTCTCTGCACTCTCACCATTCCATCTGTAGCATGCCTCATTGGCTTCCGTTTCTCCAGAATACTGCGTAGGTGTATTCATTAGAAACATCCTTGATCAGGCTTTCGCGGTTTCATGAATTTTTTGTACAATCAAGCAGCTTTTTTTATTGAATGCATCTTAACATCATGTTTCAAAAATCGCGAGTTTAAGGTTATGTTGAAGTTACTTCGATGTTCACGTGGGCGGAGGGTATTTAATGGACAGTAGGCATTTACGAGATAAGTCGCTATCACAATCATGTGAACCCGGAAGGGTCTTAAAAAGCTAACGTAAGGGTTATTAAAATGCTCCAAAATTGGCAGTAAGGCCTCGTATTTTAGTTAGTTGGAAATACATAGACAATTTATTCGTAGCCACCCTTGAATCATGGCGGAAATAGATGGCTTATGAAAAGCATTCCAGTCGAATTTTCGCTTATTACAGCAACAACTTTTCACTACGCCACGGTATTTAAGATGGCCTTATGCATTTTAACTCTAAACAGATCAATTCTAAACCCATAAATAATATAAAAATTGTGATATGATATTGAAATATAGGTGTTTGGTACTAAAAATATTTTTTTAATTCCAGTGGAGAAAATTTAATATTTTTATTACAGGTTTACAATATGAAAAGCGTTAAAATGTAAATAGCCTAATGTTGGTCAAATTGTACATGTATCTTTATTGCTAAGGTTGGTAATTTTTTTCAGTTTCAGAGGCTTCAATAAAATACACAATGAGGAACTTGCATGGGTCGTAGATTGCATTAAAAACTATTTTGAATAAGTCAAATGGATACATTAGCTCGCAAAAATACCTTCAGTTTCTCCATTCAGCATCAAAAGAAATAAAAAAATTGCATTTAAAATCGAGAAAAAATTCTCTGAGCCGACCACTGCGCGAAGACACCCGAGCGTTGCCGAGGCCAGACGTGACGTCATAGGTGCCTAAACAACCGTAGGGAGTTGGGCAATACGCTGAGCGCATGGTGTAAAATTTGTTTTGAGGGAGTATTTAGCCGCTCATCGTCACTTTATTTTGTTCTGTTATTCTTGGACAAGGTTTCCTATTGCTATTGTGCCTAGATTATTACTTGGGATATTAATAATGCGGCATCGGGATGATGAAGTACAAGCGTTTCACTTCGTATATTTTAGTTATCAGAAAAATGGATGATAACGTTGTCACTCGTTCGAAAAGTACACCTGAAATACATCTACATCTACATAATACCCCGCAAGCCGCCTAAAAGGCGTGTGTTATGGGGTGACACCAGCCTTTTTTTAGGACACCAAAAATTGATGCCACGACCCTCATGGAATTTTTAAGACAAATTATTGCTATACGTCGGCGGCAAATCGAGATGTAATTAAGAAACTTGTAATACTGGAGGATAACGATCGTAAGCTGTGCTGTTGACATTAGAGTAAGCTGTGCTGTTGAATTTGGCAACGCCAAATTAGCGGAGAAGGTAGTCCTATCCGTCCTACGGTACGAATTCACAGCAAAACAGTCTGCACACAATCCACATGTGAGATCGCGAATCGGTTCCGCTGCTAACACACACACAAGCTACAACCTATTTCAATAATATAGGTAAATCCATAAACAATATACTACCATATATCATAAAAATATAGTGGGAAATAGGCAAATACTCTTATCAAAAACTGGATGTCACTGTCACATTCTTACATTCGTCACGTACAACTTACAATAACAGAACTCGTTATGATGAATACAACTATTTATTCACTGATTTAAATTAGCCCACGCATGTGACACAGGTCACTTTTCTCACTACTATTCGTTGAAATGATAGAATAACAAACTTCACATACAGTTTTGATCTTGATAGCGTGATCGTGAAATGTCATATCTGCGGTGAACAACGGAGATTAGCACGCCACTGACAATTTTTACACTACTGTTAGACATTTATCGATAGCGTAATAGCACTTTTTACAATTTAATCACGATGGAACACTGATAACTCTTGGCCGATATTTTTCAACCTTGTCAAACTTTGTGCATTACAACCACCGGCACTGTGATTATTAGCAGTAGCTTAACGGGAGATGTCACGTTGAAAATAACACTATTTTCGCACAAAAATGTTCCTAGATGTCTCCAATCAGCGAGCAAAAGTTGCATTGACTGAAATCCACCCCATAATACGAGCACAGACAGTCCTAAACGACGAATTCTCCGGTACATACGAATAAACGGATGAAGTTATTGTATATAAAAGCTAAGCGGACATTAGTAAACATCAAAATCGTTCTAATTACATACTTAAATGAATGATATGCCGTCGATAACATCAACTTACAATTAACGTATCCCCCTTCCAATGGTCGTAGCTCAGACTCCTACAACGATGTTATTTAGGTATTAAAAATTTTTTTGGTTTAACTGCCTCAGTTTTATATTTTATGCCCTTACTCAGATATTAATATTATAAATAATGCAAAATATGAGGGCTTCCAAGCCTCTATCGTCGGATATTTATCTTTAAATATAAAATAATCAACACGTCTAACAAACGAAGCTCTCACAACTGCTGGCAACTATTACAAACAATCACAACAATCGCTTCGCGTGATGTTTAGGCACCTTTGACGTCATCGAGGCTTCGTCGGCAGTGGCTTGGGGGGTGAGGGAGTTTTTCCCGCGCTTTAAAATTCGTTATATTTATCATTAAATATCTCGCGAAGGAAAACTCAGAAATACATGCGGTTTTCTTTGCTGTATTCAGAAAATAATTTTCTGTCCGCCTGTGAAATAAAAAAAATTCATGCAAGTTCCCCATTACAATTCATATTCATATGCAATATTTTTGATTTACAGTCTTTGGCAATCACCAGAGGGCCGAAAAATCAACGAGGAATTTTTCGAAAATTTGCCGTGAAATGCTTCACACAATTTACAGATAATAGTACCGTAAGCGAAGCCGCTTAAATAGTGTCAAAAAAATAGTGTCGATTTTTTCCAAGCGTATATATAGCCAGGGTGAAGGAATAAACTATTTCAGCTTTCTATTGCATCGGTCCATAGGAATATCTCAAAATTATTAATGGAGATTAGCATATTGATAGCATTTGCGAGCGTAACTACTTTTCCTAATAAATCTGAGAATATTCAAATGATTGCAAGTCTAAAAATAAAACCAAAATGATATCTGGGGTACCTATTTTGTCCTTTGACGCAGTAAAAGCTAATGTAGTGAACATACTCTTCGCGATAAAATCTTACATTGTTCCGTTTCCTCTTGTGTATCTATCGGCGTTCCCGAAAAATTCATGCTTCCGTTGCTGAATTAATGGTGACTGTGTAGAACATCGGAAAATGGAATAACGCTCTTTTACTGTTCCCACCTATTGCCTTCAAATCATTTTGAATGAATATACAATAGTAAAATTGCTGGTCTATTTTTTTTTTTTGAGAAAATATTTAGGCATTGAAAGACACAGAGCCACATATCATTACCTAGATACACTTCAACGATCTGGAAGATCGCTGGCAGGCATAATGAGCAATCTTGTTCCGTTCTTGTTTAAGCTACACTCCTTAGTTTAATCATCGAAAATTTGCTGATAGATATCCATTTCTCTTTAAGGTTACCGATTCTGGAAGATTAATGTTCAGATTTATTCGTAAAATTTTATGACCCTGATATTTCGAAGATAATTTGGTACCCTTGTAATGAAGCTGGAACATTGAAAATAGGAAGCGGAACGGTTTACGTGTGAAATCAGCTACGAGACGACTGCTAGGAATTTAATTTTATAGCAGGTGCTTACCCATTTTTTCGATGACATTGCTTTTTCTCTCTAACTACAGATCCAATGCATGTTTCATGCCTGTTAAGAACTACTTTCCATAATGCCTTTTGAAATTTATGGCCGATCGTAAATTTTAATGAGGTGTAGAGAGAACGGATGAAAAAATCTAAGTTTCCCATTATTATGTGGCTTGAAGATAGAGTCATCAAAATGAAAGCCTCAATTTTTTAAACAGAGAACATGTGACGAGAATAAAAAAATACATCATTTTAAAGCAACTTTCTAGTACATTTAATAAGTAATCCATTTTACTTACCCTATCACTTGTTAAACGTTACCTATGTCCTCATAATGATAAGTGAATGAAAAAACTTAGCTTTTAGGAAAATGATGTTCTCTAATATTCATTCACATACGTATTGAATTATGCGATTTTATTTATTTTAAGGGTTCCTGAAATACTGCAGTACCATCATTACAGTGTTAGACGGCAGAATGTTAGGTAAACGAGGGATGGGGAGGAAGAAAATAGGATTTTAGATAGAATGAAATGGAATAGGCCTTACGGTGAAATGAAAAGGGCAGTGCTTGTAAGAAAGGGAGTCTCCCAGAATACCTCTATATTATTGAAGAAGCAGGAGCAATTTCCACAATTTTAAATTTATTGGTACTACCGGTTTCGCTTACAGCATCATCAGGTACCATGCTTCTTCATTATGTTCCGTTTCCACTTCATCTCGCCTGAAACCTCAAATTATATCTTATATATTATTTTTACTGTATAGATACCTTTTTCTCAACTTATACGCAACCAAACTCTACAAATGAGGCACCAAAATGCACAGAATTTATCAGAAAACATGCGACGGCATATCTTACTTCCTAAATATTGCTATTGTTTCCTAAAATTGGTTTTTAAATAATAAAAAATCCGGTAAATATTCCTGACGTTAACGGCGCACAAACTGATACATTTGTCCATTTGCAACAATATCTCGCATTCTTTGAATAACATTTATCAAAATGCGGCTGATTTCACATTCAAGTCTCCTGTTGATACGTAAGTATGAGTCATCCTGAGAGTTTAACAGAGGATAGTGTAATTACTTCCAATGTTGTGTTTAAAGAGGTCCTCAATTTGTACATGAACATTCCAATTAAATTTGCACATAAGACCCTGCCTTTTTTTCTACATTTTAAAATTAGAAACGCGCCTATCCCTCTGTGGCCATGCATTGAAAAGAGCGCGGGAAGCCCACGAGCGGGAGCGGGCGCATCACGCTCGTACTTCTATATTACTCCATGGAAACCTACCTTAATCGGTAGAATACTATAATAATAATAATAATAATGTGCTATTAAAGCGTACCATGAAGACCGCAGTGGGGTCGTTCTCAGAGAGAATGAGATTTAATAAATGTGTGAAGAGGTTGAATGACAAAGAAAACTTAAAAAAAAATGATTCATAGATTTGAGGGGAATCAAGAGTTCTCGCGAGTGGTTCCGCGGCAGAAAGTGGATGATATAATGCTTTGCAGTATTCCACAATGCCGTTTGAAGTCTGATGACGACAGTTATGCTGGTTTTGCCACCAGTATCCTCAGGTCAGAAAGTAGTTAGATGGTTGCGGGGTAATCTTGCATCTAACTCCATTGCTGACCTGGAGATGCTGGCGGGATATTCGACGAAACTGTGAAATCCATCAAGCAACGTGGTGGAATCCCGGAAAATATATTCAAGAAATCTAGAATATTCCTGATAACTTCCGGCTTAATTGCCAGAAACCTCCCATTGCGTAGAATTAAAGAATGAAACTTTATTAGGCTTACCTTTATATTTAAAAAGGCACGACTCAGTTTTATAAATAGTTGCATGACAACTGAGGATGTAACTATGCTATAAAAACCGGATCGTACCTTTCTAAATAAACCGGCGAACCAAAAAAATGTTATTCTTTTATTTTCTCGAATATTCTCTCTCGCGCGAGTCCCACGATTGATTTCGCGGAAGGCATGCGAATTCGATCTTCTCTTCCTCCCAATTGGCTGGCATCGCACGCCATTGGAGGAGCACGGACTTCCGCCAGTCAAGCTGTGAGCATCCCTAGCGAATCAAAAGTGTGAGGTACTACAGGGAGCGCTTTCCAATCACGTATAGGCGATGAAATGTTTGTCAAGCGTAGAGCATGTTCCAAACGCATCCTTTGCCATATCTGTGTTATGGCAGCCGAAGAGGGGCTTTATCGATGTACGATAGCATCAGATCGTACGATCCAAGAAGGAACTATTTTAGATTGAGATACGATTTCAGCTTCCAGTTACAGGATAGATAGGTAAGGATGATCGTAACATACATGTTTTTATCCGCAACTTTTGCCTATAACGAATGAATAAAGTTAATATTTCTTCTATTTTTTACCATCTTAGATGATCATAGTTTAATATGGGTTCGAAGAAAGTTCACTAACTCTTGGTTTACTTTGTGGTATTCCATAATAATGTTTTCCTGGATATACACAATTACTTATATCACTTATTTTTTAATAAGAGTGCGACCCGGGTTTCAATGAATAATCATCATCATATGGCGCTAATTATGATTTGTTTATCTTATTGTTACCTAGTTACTTCATGAATTTTAAAACGGACGCCAGAATAGCGGAAAAGGATGAGTAGAGGTATTCATTTATAAGAGAACTGTCTTGATTTTCCATAATTTTCAAAATTTCTAACCGTTCCCTAAAATACAGTTCACGGCGGTCATTGCAAAAATTTAAAATATTCATTTTAAAATCGCTTCTATGGCAGTTACATATTAATTGTTCAGCAAAATTACTTTTTTCATCTTTGTTATGTTTGTAAGCACTTAAATGTTCTTTCTTCCTGATTTCAAAACTTCTTCCTGTCTGTCCCTCGATGCATTTCAAAGAATATACTCCTCGTCTATCCAATCGGTCTATCTGATCGTTACATTTAACGATCAGTCTCCTTAGGGTGGCATATGGTTAAAAAGCTATGCAGAATTTGTTCTTGGGTAAATGATGAGCCGTTTTCAGAGACAGTGCATCGACGTATGTACGTCACTGTGCACCACTGCTTCTTTTTATCCTCGTCCGACGAAAACATTTGGTCGATAGCCAATCTTCTCTGTTTTTTTAAAATCAATGTATCTATTAAATTTTGAGAATAATGGGTTCGAAGATTTTCGCGGCGCTGATCAGATGACCTTAATAATCACATTCTCAATCGTTGTCTTGTTTTCCATATGACGACTTTTCCTACGATTTTCATCGGTTATTTTTACAAGGTGCGGTCCATATAAAATAGGAAATGATTACAATGTTCTTAAGCATTGTAGATCTGTTATTACTGGAAGTGTTTACAATGATTCATTCAGGTACGCGTTTGAATCTATCCTAGATGAAGCTTCAGTAAAGATTATTTGGGTAGCCGGCGAGAGTATCTTGGCAACCGATGGCGGAGTTCTAAAGTGACCGCAAGAAGAAAACGTTTAAGTGATTTGTCGGAGACACACAGCGTCACGCTTTATTTGGCAGCTTTGCCGACAGTGTGCCAACGCGAGGGAATAGTAGAAAGCGCCTCGCATATAAAGAACAACTGACGGATGTTAATCGGGTGTTTAGACGGCACGATCAAAAAGAAGAGGAAGTAACGTTTCTACCGTTTGAATTGTGATGAATACCGGGGAAATACAGGTACTAGGTCTCCCTTAATTGTGGAAAAGAAAATCCATAATTCCAAATGTAACGCATGGATGTATGAGCAGCATCTTAATGATTAACAATAGCAACTTTTAGCCTTTTACCGAGATAAAAGAAAGTAAAAATATATAGATTCATAAATATTTTTTCTAACCTAAAATCTCTTTTTACTCCTTTTAATTTTTTTCTATTGCCTAGAGTTTCAATTCATGTGGTAAGCAATTGACAGTATATGTAATATGATATTGCAGCAAAAGTAAATTTAATTACATGCATGTGTATTAGAGGTAAAGGTGGCAGGTGAAAGATTAGGGTATGTAATAATTCTCTTCTTAAGTGCGATTTCATTCAGTTATATATCCGTTTTTATAAACTTATTGAGCTGTTTTCTACCGGATGCTCCACTTCTTCATATGTTCATATGCTAATACGTTGTTGATAAGATTTATGAAATATCAATTCGTTTTTTAAAATGATCTGCCATGTTTCATTATTTGAAGAGAGATGACAGTGCCGTCTGAAGTATGAAACAGTTTTCAGCCTCACAACCGCTATTTGTCACGAAATTGGTCGTTTAACTCCTATTTCAATACGCTCTTGTGTGAGGGTAGTTTCCCTGCTTTATGAAATGGTAACGCACTTGAAAATTTTTATCCTCCCATCGGAAACATTTGAATTTTTCCATAGTTTATAATGAAGTTCCTGTTGCCTGCTGCACTTTCATTATGATTCCATTTTGATTTTTCTATATATTAAATCGTACGTGATTTATAACAGAAGCCTTCCCGTAATATCAGAGAAAACATGTTTGCGTCTTAGCATAAATAGTCCTAATAATTAAACTCGTCGCAATGAGCTATACGTCAATATGTTTCACTGGAGGTCCAATGTGAAGTATTGAGATAGATCGTAGATTTAGTGTGCCCATGCCATCATCGCCCTTCTCGCGTTTTTGATTGAATCTTTTCCCCAGGATTTTTAAGCAGAGGAAATTATTATCTTTTATTCAATTTCTTTTACTCATCCTCTCATTTTTGATCTTTCATTGACGATATTAACATTTTATTGCTCTATACTTTTTTCTCATTCATTTTGGTTTATGGCAGGTAGAACTACTGCAAGATCAATCACCATTTTATTTCTTGGGCCATTAACTTCAGTCCCTTGATTTTAAACAAGAAATATTCCCTTCCTTTTTGACATAGTATTTGTATTTTTTTACTAAAATAGACACCTAGCGATAGTGATCGATCTATTGTGCCAAAAAGTGAGTGTTAAGACATGGTAAAACTGCGGGGTGAAAAAAGATTTTTCATCATCTTATATTATGTTATAAAAATATTTATGAAGGGAGAACTCAGAATTTTGTAATAGGAGAGTAATGTCCCGTCCACTATTCCAGTATTAAGGCTTATTATTACAGGTTTCTCATACTATTTATTAGAAATCTTTGAACGGCAAAGGCAAGAGACGATGGTGATTTATCATCCCAAAATTGTGAATTTTCTTTTTCCCATGATTCAGTCACTTCAACCAATAAGAACGTGACGAATTTGAGGGTTTTAGATAAAAAAGGTGGGAATCTGTTTGAGAAAAAACTAATGCTGACTATTCATTCGGTTGGTGAGTCACCAAGGAGCGGAGCAAAAGTCGTGTATCTTGTTCCTTTTTTATCTGCTTAATGGCCTTGAGTCACCGATACAACGTGAAATACTTTTAGTGCCTCTTTTACATCGACGTTCACGGTCAAGTTTAGCTTGGGAAAACAGTTTATTCAACGCAGTCATTATGGAAGCGTTCATGATCATGAGATATTTGCAATGGTATCGGCGGTCTCACCAATAAATGCAAACATGGAATAGATTGGATCGTAAAACCCGAGCTTTGAAGTTAGCCTTCACGAGCGTATTGCCTTATGCGTATTTCATTGGAGCCGACGCAGTTAAATCGGAAGAATTTCATTTAGTGCACACTCAGGCTCTTGTGTTCGCATAGAATTCAGTCATGAGGTGATACTTCCTTCAAACCCTCCTTGTTGGACCACGAGGCCTTGTACCCAGTTTCTCTATACCCCTGCATATTGCCATGGAATCTTTCTATCGCAAGAGTATGTAACATTTGCCTACAAGATCAGAAGTATGTAGGTTATTTTGTCACAGGTTTGTTGTTTGTTGTTTTCACATGGAAATAGTAGTAGGTACGTTTCTGTTCGTGAGGCCTTGGATCTCCTAATTAAGATCCCCAAATAAATGAATAATATTTGATTAATATCGTGACGACATCTTTGAGAAATAATTAACTAAATTAATTATCATGATAAGTACATAGAAATTAGAAATGGAAATTAGAATAAGAAATTAGAAATGGAAATTAGAATTAGAAATTAGAAATTAAAATTCGTGTTACATGGGAATTTATGCATAATGGAAAAGAGGGAAAAAGGCAATAATAAATAGCTAAAACTAGATAATTCTCAAATTTTAACTGGGGATTATAATTTCTCAATATTCGTGATGCAACTCTTGAAACATTTTGGTGAGATTTAAGGGCAATGGGCAAAAGCTGGGAACAAACGGTTCACATATCTATATAACTTCGGGGCGAGAATTAACCTTATTGATTTTACAAATGACTTGCCAAGCTACTGCCGTAAAACACTGCAGCAGACTAAAATTATGTTTCAAAATCTAGTTGATCATTCAAATAATTGCTTCAATACATGTGTAGTGGCCAATTTCTTTCACTGTGGCATACACGCCATAAATTAATTCTTATCCTTCCAATGCATGCTCATATCTTCTCCGAATGATGAATGTCCCCGAAAAATGTATTACAATCAAATCGTCCCGTTGATTTGCTTGAACTCTTGATTACATGGCTGCTTCAACCCATAATATTTCCTTTAAGAATGCGTTTGAATGCATTTTAACTGTAGTTTTATATCATGTCTCCATGTTTCTGGGTTTCACCGCGTAGATTTTCTTTGTGACGACAGTTTCTCCGGTATTCCAACCAGCGTCTTCAGGTCGACCTTGGTTGGAATACCGGAGAAACTGTCGTCACAAAGAAAATCCACGCGATGAAACCCAGAAACATGGAGACATAATCTAGACAACGCCGCGGAAAACTACGCATCAACTGTAGTTTTATAGTTCAAAAGCATATAGGGATTCGTCTCCTTGAGAGATAGGATTATATCTATTCCTCCTGTATTAGGGATATATTTTTCGATAATTTAATGGAAAGGCAGCATAAAATATAGAACGATAGCATTTTGAATTCTAACTACGTTTCTTTAGAATTCTTTTACCGTGTATATTGGGTACAATTAAATGTTTATAATACGTGTATTGGCACATTTCCACGTGTCCTAAGCCTCAATAGTTTAAGTCTCTGTCACAATGCTGTGATTTTACCGACCAATATTATATTAAATTTCTGCCATTTTTCGGCTGCATGAGAGTGAAATAGATGTCTCCTTCAGAGAAGAAATATGAAAGCAGGTGCAGAAATGCCGGAGCATACGCAGAGCATCCAAAACTTACTCTTCCCCATAATCATTTTCAGGTACTGACCCCATGGTTTCTAATGTGGGAATCAAACTGTTCCCTTTGTCTCAACATTACAATGTTGCGATTTTACTGCCTTGAGTTTTTTTTTTATGCTTTCCATCAGGCAGCTTTTTTTGACAAGAATCACGTGATCAAACGAGGAAATGTTCAGACTCTGAAATAGGCGTAGATGCCTAAAATCACCCTTGTAATACATCTATGGTTCTGAGACCAAAAATCCATCTCAATCCTCCAAATAATCCATCCTTATTCCATGTCATCATCATCATCATCATAAGTCAACAATCCTAAGATTGGTACCATAATCCATCCTTATCTTCTTGGGTAGAAGATATCCACTTACGACTTGATGGAGTTCTGAGGTCATGGCAATCTTGACCCTCGCGAATTCCGTTTGGGAATGGGAGGTGGTTGGAGAGGGTAATGCTTTTTCTTCCCCCACAAAGGGCCCTTCGCTCGCGAGCAGTGATCCTTTCGTCCTTGAGGAAGCTGAAATGGATCCGGCGCGAAAAACCAATCCTAAGCCGATCCAACCCCTCTCTCTTTCTCTCTCTCCTGTGTCCGGCTCCCAAGTCATTGTTTCGTCGCGCCCGATCGCCTCTCGTTAATGCGCCGAGGTTTTGCGCCACATAGGCCCGAGGTTTCGTGTTCTCAAGTCACTACGGTATAATGACATGGAGGAGGAGGTAAATTGGGTTGGGCGCCCCGAGATCTTAATGGGAATAAATGCAGCTCAAGCTCAGGAGAATAGGATCGATGGAATTTAGATATTTAGTGACGCGTTCTAAGCTATACCATAAAGGCAGGAATAGAAGGATCAACAAATTTGCTATTTCCACATAATATTTTATTAACACCGACCATGTTTTCGTTACGGAGTAACATTATCACCTTGATAATGTTACTCTGTAACGAAACCATGGTCGGTGTAAATAAGATATTATGTGGAAATAGCAAAGTTGTTGATCCTTCCATTCCTGCCTTTATGGTAGAGCTTAGAACGCGTCACTAAATATCTAAATTCCATCGAGCCTATTATGTGGAAATAGCAAATAGAAATATTATGTGGAAATAGCAAATTCATCCTTACTCTATGCCATCATCATCATCATAAGCCAACAATCCCAAGATTGGTACCTTAATCCAACCTTATCTTCTTGGGTAGAAGGTGATCAAGGTGATAATGTTACTCTGTAACGAAACCATGGTCGGTGTAAATAAAATATTATGTGGAAATAGCAAAGTTGTTGATCCTTCTATTCCTGCGATTATGGATTTCCACTAAGTTACGCTCTCTACGATTAATTCTATCATAAAGGTTCGAGCAGAGGTAGTAGAATTAAACGTATCATGCTGCGCTGGAACTTTTAGCAAATTGTATAGTTTCAATAGTTAAAATTATTGTTTATATTAGAAGGGTGAAGTGGGTACTTGAGGAGTGGAGGGTTCGAACTTTTTCCGCTGTTGTGGTGTTCTTCGAGTGCATTTCATGAAAAGATTCATAAAATTGATGGGTTTCTTTTAAAAATTAATACCCTGCAATAATCGGTCATATAAAAAATACAGATTCACCAATATATAAAAGTAAAGTAAATAAACACTATAAAATGATAATTATATTTCAGTCAAACGGACGCTTTATAAAATTTATTTATTATATCTGTAATTCATGAGCACAATTTGTGTCCACAGTTTATTCCCTACTCAATCAGATAGCCATTTGAGAATTATGCTTCGGGATAGAATTGGGTTAAGTATAAATAGTGGAATGTTACGAAATATAAATAAATCAACCATTTTGGAATTCCTTGGATCTTAGCTCAAAATTCCATATTTGATAATAGTTCAATCCAGTGCTCAAACTTGTACAGGTCGTGTTTAAGGGGTGGCAAATAAAAGAAGTATTTTTGCTCGGAATCTTGCTTGTTATTGAATGGAATATTATTATGGAAATGGAAAATTATGTGTGAATAGTAATGCTTGAACAAGAAAGTAACTTACTATTCCCAAGTAATATTCCCTTGAAAAAAAAAGGATTTGAAATGGGAAGTATTTTAGGGGAACATGTGACGTCACCAAGGGGAATTGATAGCGTAGAAATACAAGAAAAAAGAGAAATACAGGTAGGGCCGTGTTTGGATTTAAAACAATGTTGTGTTATTCCTAAGGAAATCAAATGAGTTTGACAAAATTTAGAGTAGCACTCAATCGTTGATCGAAGCGAGGTATGTTTTCGATCCCTGGTGTTTGATATCACCTCATAATATACTATAGTTGTATAAAAAACTCACAGGGATTGATTATTTCTCAGGGGCCACTTAGTGCTTTGATGATTTCTGTGTGGTGGTATCGGAAGGCTTGAACTACAAACCTTTTCGATCTTTAGCGAAACGATATTCCCACTACCACGACGCTACCACACTCCCTCATCAGGTATGATAACTTTTATGCTTTTACATTTGAATTTTTGTGGTATCGTATTAATTTAATTAAAATCTCTGAAGAGAGAGATTATAATTCAAAGAAAATTTTTATGATATTGTTTTAAGTTAATGAAAATCTCTTAAGAGAAAATAAAAATACAAGGAAATTTTTGAGCCTATTATTATTATAAGCAAATAAGCACAAACAAAATACAATGTTATCTTAATAATTCCCACAGTAATTTGAACTGAAGGTTGGTTTGGATGGATGATGCTTGAACTTATCTCGAACTAAGTTACAGCCGCAGAAATTTCACGAATTCAGAGTAAGGAGGGCTAGTATCTTTCCATAAGGCACAGTTCATAATTTTCTGATATGAATTTTACGTCAGCTCAGCAATTCATCGAGTTTTCTGGAATGAATATTCTTAAATAATAATGATATCTTCCTGTGAAATAAATATGCTCTGTACCATTCTTTGATCTCTTACCTTGTTCAAGAGTTTATTTCTTGAGAATTTCAGGGTAGGTTCGAAACTCATTGACCTGAAATAATAATTACAAAATGTCACGAATTATATTAATGTCCACCTCACAGCATTTCAAAAAGTCAACACTAAAATTGTGCCCATGGTATCCCTCTCACTCACGTACCAATTGGTAATGGTAGTGTGTTTAAGGTACGTTAGATGGTAGGATGATTTTTTTGCAGGGAATTTGCGGGGGAGTAGATGGTAGAGTAGGCATGTGAAGGGTGTGGTATTCGGGGCGTTGGAAAGGGTCGTTTGAAGGAGGGGGTGGACGGGGAGGTTGGGAATCGACATCGACTGTTTAAAGAGAGAGGGAAGGTCGACCTGGATTCGTGAGGAAAAGGAAAGTAAAAGGGGTTGGGTCGGACATCATTGGAAGACAATCCGCTTGGGGGCGGCGGTTGGAAAAAAAACTGCGCTCTACTGCGATGGGGACAATTTGGCGCCGGTAACAACGCTAGCTCGGAAGGCACCTCTCAGACACCGCGACTCCCGTTCTGCGGAAGAAAGCCGGCAACGCTATTACATAAATGCCCGACCCGTCATAACTGGAGAAAATATAATGCTTCCGTGAATTCAGTGACAGCTGCAATGCTGAAGGGATTCTTTGAATTTACAAACGTCAGACCATCAATATTCCGCCGTCTGCGTGTAAGAGCTCCGAGGAAAAGCTTTATGAGGAATAGAATTTTACGTCATATACAGAAAATCATCTAGCGTTATCTGGTATAAATTTGTGGATTCAATGTAACTTGTACGCATGAATGAAACATGTTTTACATTCCAATGACGATAGAAAAATATTTGGGATGGATATGGTTCATGCCAAAGTCAATGAACATTGGTTGGATTGAATAACATATCAATCGCCATTAACCGCCATGATTCATGACCATAAAGAAGAATTATATATAGTACATACATTAAAAAACTGACACATATATTAAGAACTAGTTAAATCTATTTTATGCTCCATTATATTGTACTGAAATTTTAATTGTGGTGTACGGAGATCACTACGAGCATTTAAATCGATATTGTCGCTCAAACTCAGTGTTGAATGTTATGTGAATGGAATATAACTACAAATACACTACCTACTATATAACTACGATAATTCATGAGTATCTTTACCTTTTTCAGATCTCAAAATTTGTAAACGACTAAAAATCTACCCACGGATAGATATATTTTTCAAATACTGCAGGTTGTCAATGAATTCCATGGTGAAGATTGATTTTAACTCTAAGCATGCTTAAGCTGCAATTGTATAAAACTTTGCTTGCAAGATATTGTAAATATAAATCAACTATTGGAGTAAACCTATGAAAAAGTAATGTTAGCTTAACTCACTCAGTGATTCGACCCAAAGGTTGGTTTGAATGGAGGAGGATAAAGCTCATCCCAAATGAAGCTGCAGGCGTGTGAATTGCACACATTCAGGTGGGGGCCAGTATTTTTTAATGGATCAATTCTCTCTTCGAAGAATTTTTTGGAGTGGCTCAATGGCTTCACCCGGGATTTGAACCCATGGCCCCTCCATCAGCAGGCAAGCGCTTTACCCACAAACCTACCACGCTTCCCGATTGGTTTAACACCCGCACTCAAATGCTGTGAGAACGAAGCCATTCTGTTTCAGTATATATCGAATTTAAACGCAGAGATCAATGTCGAGCGGCTTCTGGGAAAGGCCTGCATAACAAAGGAGTCAATAAATGAAACACCTTGAAGTAGCTATCATTCCGATTTGAATTCTTATTACGGAACAGATGCCGAGAGAGCGTTTAATCGCCAGTAGCTAACTTACCGATGACCTCGGAAGTCGTTTATTTGCTTGCAAAACTTGAGCACCTTTCTATATGATTGGTATTATAAGATAAAATGCTAATGTTAAAGATTTCTGCCCGAGAATAATCCACTTTTTATTTTACGCTGAATATTCAATTGAATACTCAATTTCGAATTACTGATGACTACAGTAGTCATCATCGCCGTAATGCTACATTTTCATTCCTCAATTTCATAACCCAACAAGAATCATGCTAAGATATTAGCAATAGTGTTGCTGATCACATACCTAGTTCCTTTCGCATTATTTCGAGCTGCAAGGAATGTTTGACTAGACATGTAATTCGCATGTAATTTTTGCTTTATTGTAGCAATTTCTTTATTATTATTCTATCAGCACACAAGTATTACAGCGGCAAGTGCATTTTTCCTTTAAATATTTCTTGAAATTATTGCACCTGCAATTTTCCTGGACTTATATTTGTTGTCATTTCACAGATAAAACTGTTGGCCCAGTTACTAGTGTTCATAGATATTTTATCTTTACAATACACTACGATATAAATATAGGATTCATGCATTATGAGTATCCTTACCTTTTCTATATCGCATAAAATTATATACGACCAAAACACATCTACGGATTAATAGATTTTTCAATTACTGCAAGTCCGCTCACAATAGCATTACATCGTGGAAATTCTGAAGCTAAGCATCCATAAGCCTCAATCATATGACTTTTTTCTCGGCATATATAGCTTATGAATGATGAACATATTAATATATCTCAGAAAAAAAAGAAAAAAATGATTTCCTTAGGCTGTTAATTTAGCCAAATAGTTGTTAAAATATCAAATTGAATACATATTTTTTTAACTGACACAGTTCGATATAGCCGTCCAATTTGTTTTATCTTTTAAAGTTTCTTTCAACGTATTCTATGATTCTAAGTCTACTCCACAGGCAAACACCATGTAATTGTTAATACTTTCTTATTGATCCACCCTTTCAAGGAGAATGGTATAGTTGGTAGGCCACAAGCGTAATCATCTGGCACATCCAGTCCCTACGGTTTTACAACATGGTCGTATCGAAATTTACCTTTATTTTGCACGCTTAGAATGGTAGCGCGTGTCAAACTGAGTCCCCGCCGGTCATTATTTCTGAAACTACTGCAGTCCTCTCCCTGCGGAAGGCTCGAAGAATTTTTTAAGACTCAATAAATCTCATCGCGCGAGTGACAGTTGACGGTCGTAATTTCGGTCCAGGAATGAAATTCGCACGACTTTTAACACGGACGCTGACTAAGCAAAATGCGACGGTAGGATATTTTTTTTACTCCCCATCGCCTCTCGTCGTCTTTTTTTTTAATGGTTGTTTACAATCCACCCGCGGAACAAAGCAGATTTCTGGGTCACCTCACGTCCGCGCTTCGCCTGCACAGTGAGAGAATTTTATCCTCGATCAACCGCGAACGATCCGCTTGCCATTATCTTCACAGTCGTGGACCGTCCTTTCAAATCGTTCGGCGAGACGCCGCCTGCCTAGTAGCCACGGGTCATTATTAGAGGCAGTAGCTCACCCACGGGCGGCTAGGCGCCTCGAAGTTTTACTTTTTCTGCTTAAACCTCATTATTAAACTCTATCGCAGTTGACTCCGTCGAATTACTTGTTTCTTTCCTGTGTGTAACGGTACTGGTTTACATTCTTGGTCTTAAGAAGGCGCACCAACCGTGTTGGACCTGTGGTATTAGGGGATCGGGTTGGTGTCGTGCTGGCTTCCCACCCCGTGGGCTCGGGTTCAAATCCCGGCGGTGGCAGAGGATTTTCAGAGAATTCCGATCCCTGCTTGAATGTTGTGTGGAGGGCATTTCAAGGACAACACTACGTCCGTCGGATGGGACGTTAAGCCGTGGTCCCCTTGGCACCTTTCGTTAAGAGTAGGGTAATGCCGACGCCGGGTTTCTCTCCACCATTCCTTACCTACCCTTCTCTCATGGCGCAAACGACCTAAGCTGTCGGTCGCCTCCTTCAAATACCATACCATACCTGTGGTATTTTGGATGTCTCATGTATTGATACCAAGGAAGAAGCTCGCCATGAGAAAATATTTGGCTTAGCCGGAGGTTCGAACTCGATTTTCATGATTGTCGACCAGGCGTGTTTAGCCAGTAACACCATCAAAACATCTAATTTCGTTCAGTGCAATTGATCCTTCGTCAAAATTTACGCTATCAAGTAGAACTTTTCAGGGAATATGGAGTAAATCCTTGACGGAATTTTCCTTAATCTCAAATATGAAAATATTTCCCTCTACAAAAGAAATATAAAATTTTCAAATTTCAAATGTGCGAAAAATGTGATAAGGATATACTCAGTTAGACCTCATGATTTCATTGTGTTAGAGTATTTAATTAGTTATATGCAGGAAAGACCGGTCGACAGGAAGGGATGAGTACGCTTTATATCAGTTTTTGAAAATCACTGAAGCGTTATTTTGCCTAGTTAAACCTATTTATTAAACTCTGTCGGAGAAGAATCCGTCAGATTTTTATTTCCTTCCTGTGTGCACAGTCCTTGTTCTTAAGAGGGCGCGTCAATCGTGCTCAATCAGTGGTAGTTTGCTTTTATCGTGACTCGGTACATCCCCTAAATGTACGATATTATGTCGAGCATTTCTAGGCATATGGAGTAAATCCTTGAGGAAATGCTCCCTAATCTCAAATATGGAAATTTTCCCTACAGAATGAGGCATAAAATTTTCAAATTTCATAATGGCGCATGTGGTGGCAAGATTTTTTTTTTCGCTTTTTTTTAGGAAGAACTGCGAATTTCATGTAAGTGCAAGTATTTACCGAGAAATAATCCATTAAAAATACCGGTCGACAGGAAGTGACGAGCACACTTTATATCATTTCTTGCAAAGGACAGCTGACGTCAGTGTAAAAGGTGTAGTAATCATTGAAAATAAAGCGTGAAAGAAAAACTTTCCTAGTCAATTGTGTCTGTTCAATTACCGGAGTTAGTTGTTGACAGAATTTGCTGTCAATACTTTTCTCCCTCCAGAAGAAAACATTGGTTTTTACCGGGGCTGCATGAAAGTTAACTTTCATCGTGATGGGAGCCTACGTTCTCATTACCAATAAAATATAATTATATTTTAAATACTCTACTGTTATTCCAATTTTGTGCAGTATTTTGTTTCTTCATGAAGAATCCTAAAATTTCTCTTCTTTCAACGCACCATTCTAGTTCTCAATAATCCTTTCTCCTCTGAGTCGTGTGTGATGTGAGATCAGAATCTTCTTTGTAGCGTTCAAGACGTTTAGCAAAGAGTTATATTCGTAACATAAGGGCCGTTTGGTAACAGGAAGAGAATTACTCATATGAAACACATTTTATCGGCACTTTTAGTTAGCTGCAAACCTACTTCACTTCCTACATAATTGCCGTTCATTTCCAAGCATTTTTCGTACCGGTGCACGAGCTTCTTTAACCCCTCTGCATAGAAGCTCGCCGCCCGAGGGTTAAAACATCGGTTGTTTATTCGGTCAGAATACTCGGCCATTTTCGTCCATTTTTAAAATCACGGCACCATTTTCTAACGTTTCCATCACCCATTACTGCAGAACTATAGGTAGTGTAGGTTCATAAACTAGGCATAACTCCCGATGAATTTCAGCAGCCGACAATCCGTTTGTATACACGAATCGTATGACAGGAAGCACTTCACAGCTGACAGAATCAACGATTGTCGCTGACATTGTTGTTTGCATGCATTTTCTATGATGTATTACATTTTTTCTATCATTATTCTTCTTTCTATTTCATGATTTTATTTATTCCTCTTTCGGCTGCATCGAAATCAATTCAATAAGTGAATGAAAAACCTACGCACTTGTAGGTACACTCATGTTGATAACTGTGCTGTACCACTAATACTGGGTGGTAGTGCTATTATTATCAAAACGTATGTACATAACTTCGCCTATGATACGATTGTAACGCCCTCTAACGTCGTTGAATATATGACAAATGAGTATTTACGGCGGTAAACTTCATGATAAAAACAGATACCTCAACAGCTTATGCGCTGCCCAAAATGCTGTGATGTATCTGTGGGGATAAGAATCAATCAATTTCACTCACGCACTTTCCATTAACGCTGTTTCTGTACACCAGCAGCGCGCAGGAAGATAGTAATTAACTCGGTCCAAAGCCATCAAGTTGAATCAAGCGGCGGCGGGCGCGTGGTTCCTTATTCGGAAGATTGATCGTCTCACCGACAATCGCCTTTCTGAACCACGAGGGAGTTCCACTCCATGGCGAAGGGAACTGCCGGCGTATTAGCCCGATCTTCTGCGAAGTTTGACGCTACGCCAAGCAGCCTCTGTGCCTTTTCGCATCGTAAACGAAGGTACAATGCGCAAATTGAACTAAATCTATTCACTTGAGCTAATGCAAAATATTGGTTCATTCTCCGTCTTATCTTTTTTCAGGTTGAGAATGTGTTATCCAGATGCCGCACTTCTTTGCATCTCAAATCAAGGTTTAAAGCACGTAATGATATAAAAGTATTTCCTTGTCTAAATAGTCTAAATCGAACCTATATATATTCATGTTGGTCATCTGTCGCTGAAAATTGAGTATATATATTTTAACACAAGCTTATATAATTAGAAATGAACATCCTTATCAATATACTCACAGTCAATACACGGGAATTGTATGAAGAGCAAGAAAAGCATCTTTTGCAACAATTTTAGCTGTGGAATACTGCTAATAAAGGTAAAGTTTAAGAAACCAAAACCGCCTCGGCCAAGTATCATGCGTATGAGCCATCTAATGAGATCTAATACTGCCAAATAACCTTTGCATTTTGAAACATATACCTTATTTCAATTTTCAATGAAGCTCAGCTTTGATTTAATTATGTATTTCTGAAAGGTATCCTAAGGCAAGTAACTGCTGTCATTTTCATGAATATATGAGTTTTTGTGTGCGTGAGGGGTGATACGAATCATTATGTGTCAGTAATATGATGATATTCTCAAATTAAACCGGCAGAAATATTTTATAATACACCGTATTGTGAATGTCCTAGCGCGATTGTGGGAATTTTTGGCGCCAACATTTATTTATGTCATACTTAATGCTGGAGAGAATTAGTAACATGATTCAATTTGAAAGGCATTGTATTGGTATTGGCTGGCACAAATTTGTAAAATTCGTGTATTCGTTAATTCGTACAAAATGAATTATTATTCGCTAGTTCATTAAATTAATATTCAGAATTTATGTTTCTGTGAGATGGATGTTTTTTTAATTTTGTATAAACTGAAAGACTATATTAACTTCTGTATGAAAACTCCTGATTCTTAGGAGTGCTTCGTACTGCATTATTTTAGAAGAACTCTTTGTCGATGGCCTTGAATGTCATGAGCTCTACACTTACGCTCATCTTCAAATTGGATTAGCTATTTCAGCACTCCCAATGCATAGGTTCATTTGCTATATCTCCCCTTTTACCTACTTCCAGTCTATTTTCCATTCTATCCAGTACCCCTACGTTTCTACTATCATGTTTTCCTCGCACTTTCGATTCTATAAGCTTCCCTGATTATTTCCACATTGAAAGATTTTTTTATCTAGAGGAGGCTAGTTAATTAAAAATAAGTAACTGTCGTGAATATTCCAATAATATCTGAGGAGGTAGTAATAAAATGGTGGTCTCAGGAAAATTAAGAGCAATCTTATGATATTGAATAGCGTCGCTTACACAAAATTAGCAGTTATGGTACTGGGGACTGAAAATAATTTAGACTTGTTATAATATTATTTTTTGAATCAGGTAGGTTGTAGACTGCAAACACTTACTAGGATTAATTTCAGCTCAGTCAGGAAAATAAATCCTCCAAAATCTGGTACTCCCGCAAGGATATCAAGGATCTGTCTTTCCCTCGTAATTTACGAAAACATTTTTTTGCGAATCTGAATGATTTCTCATACTTATCGATTTGCTGAAAAAATCAATGGGAACTAGGTTTAATCGGGTAAAACTTTCATTGGGTGCGCGCCATAAGTGCTTTATCTTTTAATTGGATTTGGATTGATCTCCGATTGGCCGTCTTCCCAGTAGGACAGCTAAAACTTGCTACTGACGACGAGGATTTATTTTTTTGCTGTAACCTTGCGGTTTCAGAGTAAATTAATTGGTAGTGTCATCATCTGCTCTTGTTCTACTGCTTATTTTACTCTAAAATATGCGCCTAAGATATTTTTAAAGTTGATAAGGGTGTCCGCCAGAATAGAGGTTTCAAAATTATATTCTAAAATTGAAAGTATTCCATTGACTTTGAATAGTATCTTATTTTCTTAGATTGTAAACACCTTCGTGGGAGATAATTATTAGTGGTACAATAATGAATGTGTTTACTTAATCGAGAGGGATTTTCATGTGAATGGCAATATATCTGACTCAACCTGATGAAATAAATCTCTTAAATCTAGAATCAACCTATTGGCGTTAGAGTTAAGAATATTCCCCCTTTCTTTGCAAAATTATTTTCCATGCATATTCCTAAGATCCTAGCCTATTCACATCAATAAATACATTAATTTATTGCTGTTTTTTTCTGCTAAACTACATATTTCAGACTCTGATGACAAAGAGGAAAATAGCCCCGCGGAAATGCACGCTACTAAAATGGTGATTTTAGTTTTGATGGCTTATTTTAAGTAGGAGGAACAATATAAACATTTCCTTGCATGAAGAGTTTGGAAATATTTTTTTCATATAGCATACGTAAATTAGATACCCATGTACTTTTCTACACCTCGGAAATCGAAATCGAACTTAGCATTCCATTCTGCTCAAATATTGGGATTTCATTTTTAATGAATTGGTTATACCATGACATGGGGTTTTGTTACTTTCTTGTTCGCATGAATGATTTGTCATGCTCCAATTCTTCAATTCCATTTAAAAATCGGAGAATGGGTAAAATTTAATTTTATCAGCTATTTGTACTGAGAAGATTTTATTCTATATATATATAAAATACGATTAAGTACACCAAACAAATATTTTTCCCTTGACGAGATGAAAAAGACGACCGTTTTGCCGTTCTCATTGATTTTCGCGTGTCGCGCATCGATCTTCTTCACTCTTTCGACCGTACACGCTTAAAGTGTACGTGTAAGCAATTTTATTGATTCATTATTGCAGTCGAATAAACAATGAGTAAAACCATATGCACGACCCTATAGATCTTCGACAAAATTTTTTACAATTGTTTAAAATTCAGCGTTCTACATTTTTTGCGGCTATAGTAGAATTTGCTGTTAATGTTCAATTCTGCTCAAATATTGGAATTTCATTTTTAATGAATTGGTAATACCATGACATGGAGTTTTGTTACTTTTTTGTCCATGTGAATCATTTATCATGCTCCAATTCTCCCATCTGAAAAAATCCCTCACGCTGAGGTTGCTCCTTTCTTCCGACATTTGGGGAACCTTGGAGACCATTGAAGTTCAGGCGTTGTATGGGAAACCAAACACAAAAACTTGCTATTTCTTGGCAGTTATAAGGCAATTTCTCTCATTGTAAACTATTTTTTTTAATAATCCCTCCAGTATGGAAGTTGGCCGACACAACTTGCTGACGTTTATTAGTGAACACTTATTCTAGACCTACTTTCTTAAAAGAACTTTGATTGAACTAATGTCGGAATATTTTTCCTTCAAAATTTTAAAGGGATTATATTGGCCGACACTGATTGATGTTTTATTGGCCGCTTAAGATTTAATGTGCATTTTAAATGCCTGGTTTGTGATTGGAGCAATATTTACAATAGGTAAAAGCTGGTGAAGCTGACATTAGTATCGAAAAATGAAAAATTTAAAACGATTTATAGTTGAATTTTTGGTAATTTTGCTTTTGATAAATATAAATAAGATATTTAAACATTATTGGAGGAAAATTGAACTTTATCGGAACCTTTCGCATGCTAATTAGTTCTTTTGAGTAGATCTAAGTAAGAAACGCGTTCTACTCGGAGCGGCAGTGATTGCATTCCTGGTTATCAAGCAGTGGCATAACTCAGTCAAGGACCGCAATGGCCTTGGGGAATAGACTCAATTACTTATCCGGACAATAGGGTGTTGTTTGGTGTAGGATATTAGCAGGATAACTCTTTAAGAGGAGCAGGGGTGAAATTTCAGTGCCCTGCAGATCATCGTATGCAGGTATAAGAATGGCTTGTTCTCGCCTGATAGCAGAGTGGGAAGAGTAAATGGCCTATAATCCTTCGAGTCCAAGAGTTAGAAATATTTAACTCTCATTCTTCCTTGGAAACATCGAACTAATACAGATTCTCGAGTGCTCAATGCTACGTTGTTTGAAGAAAACTAATGATCGATATACGGTGGCCATTAGTATAAAAATAAATAGCCTCATCTCCATGCATAGTATTGGGTTTGCAGTTCTCATGTTGAATTCTATTTACTGCAACTTCCCTAGACCATATTTTCTGTCTTTTCTTTCTTTTTGTCATGTATTTACATTTTCATAGCCCTCAAAATGTTTTCCTATAAGGCTTCTTCTCCGTCTAATTCTATATTTCTGTAATCTTCAAGCTTTATTCCTTAATAAATTCAAATATAAAAACAATTATGAAGTATACCTAAGATAGATCTAGGAAGGACCGTTATAGCTTTGGAGAATTGAGTCGATTACTAATCAGGATCCGATGGTGTAGTTGGGTTGAGGAGACTTGCGGGATGATATAAAAGCAGGGTTGGAAATTCAGTGGCATGCAGAGCAGCGAATAGTTAGATTCAGGATATTAGGGGGAAGGTTGAGTTTCCGCGACGTATAGTAACGGGTGGAGTGACAGGATTCCAGGGATGTGCGATATGCAACGGAGTACGGGAGTAGGTATCCGTTATTTTTTATCGGTACATTGGCACACACAGTAATGCTTATAAGTCTATATACCAAGTTCTTCTATACTATTTTACAAATTCCGGTATCTGGTAACGAATGCTTTAATTGAAAAAATTTTACGCCTAACTTCGTTAGTGAACTAATGGGGATGATTTTAAACAGGTACATAATCGATTTGTTGATATTAACTATGACATAGAAAATGGGAATTTAACTCAAGTTTTACTTTAATGCAATATTTTTTAGAGTACCTACGGTGAAAAATTTCTTTCTCGGTTTCAAACTCTCCTAATGAAGTATTTCACCTTAACTACCGATTTCAGACTCAAAACATACATTTTGGCACCATAGTACTTGCTGGTGTATTTAATTCAGACACTGATTTTAATGGTATTCATCGCTTAGCCTGATACATTGATTTTTATGGTCATTGTCATGGTTTTCATTTTGTTCATGTGAATATCCATTTATGAGTCGGGTACTTATGTAATCATAAGAGTGGTATAGTTATCATTTGAGTAACCAAGCCTTCATTTGAGTATTTAAGCGCAAGTATAACTTGACGCAATTGAAATACACATTCTCTCGATAATTGATTTAAACTGAACATTAGTTTGAATAGGTGAGGGTAGAACTCTCCCCATACTAAGCTCCCCATACTATACCGCCTCATATACAGGTGCTTGACCTATCGATCAGTTCTACCCTCAAGTCCACCACACTCCCCATTCGTAGGTCCTGGGTGAAGACTTGGTCACCCTCTAGTGGAAATCCTCGAAGGTGGTTCAAGGCAGAGGACGGATTAAGGTCGTTGACATTAGGGGTCGGATCATGAATTTTCTCAGAGCCTTTGGAGTATGCTCAACGTATCAGTGAAATACGTCTGCTTAGACTATTGCCTTTTAGATTTATAGTCATTAATTTTCATTGTTGCTTGTTGATCTGGTGATTTAAAAACTTGCAATGGAAAGCTAACTCATCTTTGAAAATTTTCCAGGAATTATGGGGGTCAAGCGACCCCTGTTAAACCTTAGAGTGCAAGGGAGTGCCAATGCGTCCGTCCTATCTCTCGCTGAAAGTGCCACGAGCGCGATGGCGCTCCTCCTGCAACTATTTTTTCAATCGTAAAAATTAACTCATATTACCAAAAATTCGTTAAACATTGCATTAAAAAGGTGAAACCATGTGTAATAAATATTTCCTAGAGTTTTTGAATATATACCTTTAGTTGTTTTTGAGACCTCATTTTTTTCCTAACCTACTGCAAAATCAGCAACAATGCCTCGGCACTTTTAGCGTAGTACCTAGGAAATAGACTGGCATTCAAAGGGTTAATCGTTCCTGGCCGAGCGAATGAACTCGGCTCTAATACACTGATTGTGTCACATCCACACACTCGCGCCTTACTCTGAGGTTACCTGCGGCCTCACCAAACGAATCTCCGAATATTCACGAAACACTGAGTGTCTACGCCAATATCTATCTACTCGACTCCTGCTCTTGCTTGGGTGACCTCGTGACCTCCGCTCCGCTTGCCTCGTTCATGGCATACATTATTCCACCAACCTTTGTTGCCAATACCCACTAATCCAATTCGTGGGGACTCAACACCTCAATCCTGACCATAAGCGGCACCACCATTTGATCAAGATCTGAAACCCCAGTGTAGGCCCGTTCAATCGGGAGCACCCACTGCATTATAAAGCCATGGTATTCAGTCTCGATTCTCTTGGCCTACTCTTAGGTCGGACTCTATTGCAAGCGTCCTTCTACATGGAATGGTATAGGCGGGGTGGAAGTTGCTCCCAACTGTAAGTAAGTTCGTAAATGCTGGAATATTAGCCCGTTTACTTTCTGCTGCATGGGTAAGATCACTACATCCAAGTTCAATTTAGCCATTATTTCATTGTAGCAGAGATTTCGATTGGTCTGGCCATAATGCTAAATAATAATGATTTCATTTATATCAACTTGGCATGATATATGTATTTTTTGTGTGACATATTTTTTTCACAATTTAACTGACTGTACGAATATTAACCTAGTGTCTATGAAATACTGATGACAACGTCTATAGATTCAATTTTGATTAAGAAGTAACCAATGCTGTACATACAAATTAAATGCGATATATTTGGAAATAGAGACAAACGTAACACGTTATTGCAAAAAAGCTTTATTTTTATTAAAAGAAAACAGTCATCCTCAAAATATTTTCAAAAATTATAATTTCATTTTACTTTCTTATATTTGAGAAAAATACTATTGGATACCTATTAATAAAGTAGGTGAATGTGGTATACCTCAGAATTTCCTCTTAGATCACCATGCTATTTCAACGGCTATTATACTATTTTCCTTGTGGCCTTTCTGTATCCCAGGAGTTTTTTTTTCTATGACAAACATTGTGGATTACGAGTAATGGGAGAAAGACTGGGCATTTAAAAGTGTGGTCAATATGCGAGGTTAAAAAGACTGCCTACAAACCGCAACGATGAGGTTAATCCTTCGGAAATCCCAGTAACGAAACTAGCGGGTATATTTTTATTTTACCGTCTTAATGAAGATTTGAATATGGAAGAGCTTGCTAGAGGAGAGGATTTGAGAGTGCACAGAATACGCTAGTTCCTACGTGTTCTGAAACGGATCTTAGCGGTCAGCGAATGGGACGGAAACATTGATGCTTCGGAAAGAGGATCAGAATGCGACGTAGGAAGTCGTTCGAGATGTTTGTCAGGAAATCGTAATCGAGAAGAGGAAATGGTTGGGGAGACATGATGAGGTGACAAAATTGATATGGTCGGAGAAGGAGAATTGCTTAACATGAAAGATGAAAAAAGACATCTTTCTGATGATAAAAATCGTAGATAAAGTATTCGGCGTGGGTTTGCTAGAACTGTAAATTAGGGAAGGTTGTTTGATAAGCCGAAATTATTGGAAAAAATTACTTTGATGATAACATTAAAATTAAAAAGCTAAAATGAGGAAGTAAATAGCTCAAATCTAATAACTCAAATCTTAATTAATCTAGTGAGGGATTACTAGCGGTTGCTGGTTAACTGAACGTGCCGTAATCCATTTAAATGTACCTAACCCAGTATACTACCTACATTGT
Source organism: Ischnura elegans (assembly GCF_921293095.1). Classification (NCBI taxonomy): domain Eukaryota; kingdom Metazoa; phylum Arthropoda; class Insecta; order Odonata; family Coenagrionidae; genus Ischnura; species Ischnura elegans. The sequence continues at coordinate 32,725,806 of NC_060251.1, read as the reverse complement.
ATTTATTCATAGGAAATCTATTAGAAAGGAACAGACTACCCTATTTCTGAATTTGTAGCACTCACACAAAAGTTGCTAAGTGCTGTACTCCAATCGCTCATTAGGATAGTGTTTGGGTTTAAACACAGCGTAGTGGATAAAATAGAGAGGTAGATTCAGTAGCGCAGAGTATGGACGTGCATAAGAATTATTTTGCTATAACTATGTAAGGTTGTGAATTAAAATTTTCCAGTTAGCATGTTACCCAAGACGAATTGCCTCATTTTCCTCACCATGAAATACCTGTTTGCTCATGAAAAGAGGCGTTATTTTTCGGAAATTGGGTCTTGCAGAAAAATCACCGACACCATGTGTCATGTGATTGCCGGTCGATACGCGGTTCTTCTGATGTTGCTGGATAATGAATAGGAAAGGTATATCGAGGAAAAAAGTATGATCGGCGATGCGAGACAAAAATGTTTGGAGACTGTCTCGAAAGTCATGGACCGTTTTCCTCACTAAAGACTGAAATTGGCTGCGGCTCAAGTCCTTGTCCAAGGAGTCTCTGAATTGCTGAAGGTTACGCAAATCACGGATGCTGAACGGCACACATTCCATTTAAGGTCGTTCTGGTTCAGGCGATATATAGGTGAAAAAAGTATAAGCACAATAATAATACTCAAGGTAGTGATGTGGTTAGCATAGTGGTATTTTAGACTAGGCGATTGCGAGGAATTTTTTAAGCTATAGATAAATGTCGTCATTATTCGTCATTATCTGATGGAGAAGATACATTTTTTTATAGCTATTCTCTCTCTTAATTGTTAATTTCTTCCAATTTTCATATGACTTCAGGTCAAATACCCTTAACCCAGGAGAGGGTGCGCAGCGAATGTAACATTAGAACGTTGATCGAACGATTAGCGCGTTGGGTTCACCGACACCCCATTGAAAATATTTTTTTCTTCTCTTTCCTTGGAATTACGTGGTTATACTGTTTTCTTTTTTTAAATAGGCCCACCGAATTAAATTGATACTAATTATTTTTCTTATTAAATAAAGAAGAACCATGGCGTGATATGCACCCCGCGCGCTCTTTCCCGCGTTAGTGTCGTTTTAGAACCGAGACTCCCTCTTGGCAGGGTCGTAGTAAAAAAATCTTTTCAGGGGCTTCAATTGGAGAAGGGGTACCTTTTGTGGCAGTTTAGTTGGATATAGCAACGGTAAGACTGTGTATCAAATATCATCTAGTGATTTTATCGTTGGATTATTCTTCCTCATAGAATAATCCTCTAAAATCGCTGACACAGTAATGGTTTTCCTGGTTTCGCTAGTGGTAGGACTCGCCCACCTTTGTGACAGTGCGGGATTCCTCGTCCCATCCCTTCCTTCCCTATCCCGTCGCAGGAGGCGTCGTCGGGCTCCTATCGCGGCGGCACCTCCTTCCTTTTTCCTTCCTGTCCTCCCCCTTCTGTGGTGCAGAGCTGATAAGCTTATTGCTTCAGATATCGGCCCAGGAGAGTAGCCCCGCGAGCTCGCCCTAGGGTTTCGAATCCACTGTGTATCAAATATATCGGAGGGCTTTGGACCCCAAAATACTCACCGTCCGACGGTCTAATGGATATAGGTTTTCTCATAAGTAGGTAGTGCTCCCTGGGAATATTGCCCCAAAAACTGATGTGATTTCATATATGCTCGCCATCTTTGGTCTCCCTTCTTTAACTCTAATTGTTTCATCAAATCAAGCACCTAAAGATTAGTTTAGGTCTCTTCAGAGGCCGTCCATCGGAGTTTTTTTATGCTGAACCCAATAAAAAGATAATTAAATGGATTTAACCTAATTCTTTAAACTTTTAATATTAACTTATTAAATTTTATCACTTTTTTAAAAAAAATTATGTAGTCTGGTATTATAAAAATTAATCTATAGGATTTTGTAATATTCCTAATATTATGACTTTGTGTAGCGGGTAATTATTATTCAAAACTCCCTTATACAGAGCACAGTACTCGGCGATATATATTCGGGCTGCTCCAACGCTGTAAGTGGTGAAATTTAAATTTACACCCAAGTAGGTACCTGCATGTCAGAATTCTAGTTTCTCCTCCCCAGATGCCCTTAGGAGAAGCAAGGAAGTGATATGTGTAGGTATCGCTTGAAAGAGGAGTAAGTGGCAGCGATTATCACCGGTAAACTCAATTCTTTTTTTTTCTCACCAAGGCTCTTTACTCATCTGATGTGAAGGTGTTCGTGCCCGTAATAATGAGAACAATTATGCAATTAGTGAAATCGTTCGGTATTGGTAACCTACTATTTTAGACCACTTCAGAATAGCATTAAAAGGAATGTCTTTACTATATTCACCTTCGGTTGTCATTATGGAATCAGATTGAGAAATCAAGAATACAGTTACATTCTTTTATGTTATGGTAAACCATTAGAGCGTTTTTCTTCGCAATTTTCTCCTTAGTGAACGAAGGCGAAACATTCTGCAGCTCTCTCATTTATCGTGTTTGGTATTTTTTTCTGATTAAACCTCATTATCTCAAAAACTGTGCATCATCATAAAACCTTCACCTTTCCTGTACAGCACGTGACAACAGTAAACTCAAGAGAATAGTATTTTTATCCACCAATTTGTTGGATATCTCATACATAATTTTACCTTTGTCAAAACCGCGGCTTGAGTCCACATTTTAACACTCAATTCGTTTAATTTATGGTAAAAAGTATTATATGATTTCATACATTCTCACGCTTCCATATACATACATCAATATTAATTCAGAGGAGGGAAAGTAAGAAATGGGAACACATTATAGGTGTGGACAAAAACAGCGGTGAAGTGACAGATGGTAGAAGCAGGAAATCAGAGGGTAAAATGCGGCCTCACCGGGATTCTAAAACAGAGCGCTTTGCGTCGGAGTTTTGGCACACATTAAAATGATTGCGAGCAAACACGAAAATATGCTTTGCAGAGTTCATTAAGTAGTCAGTTGAAAAATTAATCTTGGAGAAAAATAACCGATGAGCGTCATCAGAAACGGTTTTTAATCGTACACAGTGGAACTTGGTTATAACGGCATCGGCTGTAACGTCAACTCGGGTTTAACGTCACATCTTATGCAGACCAGCCAAAATCGAACATTTTATGTTGCACGAAAACCCGTTTATATCGTCACCAAATATTGCGACGCTCGGGTATAGCGTCAAATATTTTGCGATTCTTAGGTTTCAAAAGTGGTAGTGTGATTGTATTATATCCCAAAGTTCATAGAAAACATGTGTATAAACATCAAAAGCAAAAACAAGTCACAAGCTGGACGTTGAGCTGGTGACGGGATGCAACTCTTTTGTTTAATTGGTGTCTGGAGGGAGCGGGGACTGTCCCGAATACCTGGGTCTTATCCCTTCCCACCCCTACATTCTAAAAGGTCACTGACACATGCACACTGTATTGTATTGTTTGTTTCGTTAGTTACGGTAGATCATCAGTCACATCACAGTAAACAGTGTTGTATATAGCAGAACATTTGCGTTTTTACTTTGTCTTGTCACTCAGATTTAAGGCTGCTTTTTTATAATGTCACTCGGGTATAACGTTAAAAATCTTCTGGTCCCTTTGATGACGTTATAACCATGTTCCACTGTATATTTATATATTCAAAGTTTGATGGCATCACAAGCTTTCAAAGTTATCAATTTAGTTGATATTTTCGTCGTAATTCCATTTGGATAATATATCGAATGAAATAACCGAAAAAAAATTTGTTCCTACCAGAAAATTGGGACTGTATTAGAAAGTTAAATAATAAATTTACCTGCGTCTCTCGGTGTATTTAAGTTGGTGCACCATAAAAAAGAGCCTACTACCCATTAAATCGGTGTGGATCGAGTGGTTTATGATGCACCTTAAGTGTTATAGGCTTTTAATTTATATTCAAGTTTGAACTGGTCTCCTTTAAGAGAAAATGCGGATTTTAAATCACTTAGCCACTTGTGATGATTAATATCTTTCCGCGCTTGAATTAGAAGGTCCAAAAGACCATGTTCTTCCCTTTAACATTAGCAAGCTTGAATGATTGATGCGTTTCGTACTATATATCTCGAACAGCTCGTTTAATAATCCACTTAAAAAAACTTTCACCTTGGAGGTTGAGCTTAACGGATAAAATGTTCCGTGAAACTTATAATTATCTGTTTCAAAACGTTTATGCGTGACAAATCCATTGTTAACTCCCTAGATTGTTGGTACTACCATATCAAAAGCTCTTTTACTGCAGATGCCAAGCATCCTTCATTTTTCATTAAGTACCATGTTACATCTTGCGCGCTGATTGCAAGGATACTGAATTTTCAGGCGGAGGCATTGTAATAATTCCATAAATTTCTCCATACTTCATAAAAGTATATTCTATGTATGTTTTACATTTTAATGAACTTCCTTGAAATAAGTAGACACTAAAACAAGTTATTTTTTCCTTTAATCATTAGGGATAGTATCAGCTAAAATTTACGTGCAACGAATTTTTTGGTCACGAGAACGACAGCAGAATATTTTCGGGTTTTCGCATTTGTTAATACATCCTTGGAGTTTCTGAAATTGCATACATTTATTGTAGATTACTTAACTTTATTTTCAACAAATATTTACATTTTTTCTGTTATTATTGTGGATTTTACAGCATTAAAAGCCGTAAAAACCAGGGATGGTAATCGAAACTAAACGAAAGTCAAAACCACTAAAATTTCAATGGTTTCGTTTCCGGAAGTGAAATGCAGGAAGGAAACAAAACGGATTTAAACCTGGGGAGCTAAACTCAGGGTCGAAACGAAATCGGAGTCACAACTATTTCCAGTCGAAACTAAAGTAAAACTCTGGGACGAAACGAAACGCAGATAATGTTTCGCATCCTCGCAGTGCTGCAAACCGGGTGGAAAATTTGGAAGCACCGTGCACGGCATGGCTCTGCTCAGCGATATCCACACGTGGAACGCGCGACATGGAGGACACAAATTTCTGGTCCCAATCCATGGGTCCACCCGTATGGCGGGATCATTTATATGCACCTTTGCCCGCTCATTCAACGCCCTGTCGGATGACCAGAGACGCGACTGGTCAAGGGCGAAGGTGATCCGACAGCTGGCAAAAAATACAATGTGGCCTAGCTACATAATAATATAAATTATCTATCATCATATTAATTTTTTTACTTATGACTGTATTCCTTCATTTTCGTATCTATAACCTTGTAAAGAGAGCCCTGGTCCAGAGGAAGAGGGGCCGGATTGTGGCCTCATCTGGGCCAGGTAAAAGAAAAAAAGAAAAAAACGGGGCAGTCGTGGGACTGGCCGACAGAAGTGAAAACTGAAATTATTATTATCCATTTATTTTTTATATAGATTTAATATTATTAAAAAACTAATTTTTCCAGTAATACTTATTTTTCAACAAAAATGGGAATTATTTTTTTCAGCAAACTGTTTATTATTAAATATATATTAAAAATACGATGTGTATGAATTGAAAGTAACATCATTTATATATTAAAATATAATATGCTTTTATTTCTTTTATTTAATATGCTTTAAACCTATAATTGTTCACTATGCACATAAAAGAAACTGCCTTAAATTGTACTGACCTGTATTTTTATAGCGTGTACACTGTACACTCTTCTGCACGTTCATGCACGAGCTCTTCATATTTAATGAACTTATTCAATATATTCTATAGATTTTTATGTTCAATTTTAATATTTTTAAAACAAAAAGACTTTAACAGTCTATATATTAACAATATATTTTCAAAGTTTATTGACTATACCTAGTCAGCCTGCGTTGTTGAAATATCCATTGTAAAATTTTTTAAATTGTATGAGATTGAGAAAAAAATCCTCCCCGGCGGGGAATCGATCCTGGTCTCCCGCATGACAGGCGGTGTTACTGACCACTATACTACCAAGGATGTGTTACGAAGAGACGAATTATAAGACGGAAATGTATATCTCGCTGTAGCGATCGCGGTGTCGGGTCGGTGACGCTCACGCGAATTCTATGCTTTTTCCCCATCCCGCAAAAGTGCTTATCGCCGCTAAAGAAGTTTTCACTTCAAAATCAAAATCAAATCATCGGATGGATCACGTGCTTCACCTTCGAACGGTTTAGTTGCGACCAATACACCGAGTACGAAGTATGGTTGAATAAAGTAGACGCTCGGCCTACCGGCATTAGATGCATTGGGCACTCATATTTTGACCGCTAACAGAAGAACAGTGAACGCAAACTGGCCATTTGATTTTTAAGTTCAATATTTTAACCTCTCTACACTTATGTTACACGTAATGAGTCAAAACTATCCCCTTTTTTCCCCCTTCGATGAACTTCTGTGATCTAAGCATTAACAATGAGCAGCGGAGCATCGATTAATTTAGTTTCGTTCCCGGGAGTAAAGTTTAGTCCCGCGTCGAACTTAAAACTCCATCGTGATTTTAATTTCGTGGAGGAACGAAACTAATCCTACGCCTCGTATTTTCGTTTCCTTCCGGGTCGAAACGAAACAATTTCGTTTCTTTCCACTTGCAATCCCTGCTTAAAACAAGCTGATGATATGTGCAAGTAGGCATTTGTCTAATAATTCCTGCCATCATTCAAGATATCTGTTCATCGATACTTAAAAGTGAAAACTTAAAAAAAAAACTGACCAAAAAATCTTTAGGTTTCCTGCAGGACATTTTTCGTATGGATCTGTATGGTACACGAAACTGTTATGTGAGTCCTCAATTTATTAAGGTGAAAAAATATTACTCTGCGAAAGCTATACCAATTTTTCAGCAACAAAAGAAAGCTCTGAAACTACTTCTTTTTATGTCAATTCAATTCATTTGAGAGGGAATCGACCAAATGTCGGCAATTTATAATAGTTTTCTTTGGTTGATATCTTGTTGATAGCCGATATGATATCTCATTGTTTTGAGGGAAATTTAGTTTTTAACTTTTCCGTTATAGCATCTTTTTCTCTAATTTGACGATCTTGGAAGCAGTGGGATAAATTCCTCGTCTGCTAGCCTAGAAGCCGCTAGGTTAAATCCCGTCAGGGTGGGTTTTTACCACCAACGCTATGTATATTTGTGACTGCCCGACTCATAAATCTTCAGACTTTGATGCCTTTAATCCGTGAGGTCTACGCAGTAGCTTCTAAGTACTCCAATAAATGCAGTCCACTTTTTCGTGTATAATACGAGCTCCAAATACTCAAAACGTTCTCACACGTGCTTGCAATACGGCCTCGGGAAATGAAAAGCCAGAGCGCAATCTCACAGCCGTTGAATCAATGTAAAAAAAAAACTTTTCCGACCTGTCAATTTCACGCCTCATAAGTTTCCTGTTTTTCTCCGGGGCTACAGTCCGCTAAAACCCCTATAATCCGACAAAAATATATATACGAAACGCATTCAATCCGGGGAACACTTGCGACGATGATGTATGCGAAAATAATACGCTGACGTAATTTTCCATTCCAACGAGTCGGTACAACTCGAAAGGATTCAAAGGAAGGAGGAGTTCGGGTTGGATTTTCTTTTGTCCCTTCCTTCATGCACTACTTACTTATCGGCCGGGGAAATTTATCTCGGCAATCCCCTCCCTCAATACCTGTCCTGTTGGACGAGGGCGCGTGGAAATATCGGCGTGAAAGGCACCACTCCCGAGGGGGAGTTATAAACGTAGAGGAATGGTGTAAAAAGAAAGGGAGTCTCAACACACGGACACACCAACGCTGGGAGATAGAGGCAGATACGCTCGCAAGGAAGGTGTAGTACGTCCACGAGGGTTGGGTGAAGTGTAGAAAAAAATATTCAGCTCGGTGTGGCAATTTAAGGATGTAAAGTCGACCCGTTTCGATTGAGGCAGACCTCTCCGCTGGTTCGAGTCTCGTTTAACTCTCCGGTGACGGATAAATCACTTGGCCTTCCTCGGTCGGTCACTCGTGGGCCCAAATCGCTCACGCAGCTGAGGGCTTCGGGAAAAGTGGGGAAAAAATCGAGCGTTACAAAATGTGCCCGCTTGTTTAATGGGTCGGGCACATAGAAGCGAACCCTTATCTCTGCTCCGAGCGTTCGTTTCGGCTCTGGACATTTTCCATATGCATGCATAGGGGAGGCCCAATTCCATCCCATAGCAGGCTGATTTTTTTCACTTCGGTCACATTTTAATCGGTTTTCAAAAATGTCCGCGGTGCGGTAATGAGTGCAATGCGATCCGCTTTTTTCCACTATTTTGCAGTATAATGTTTGTCATTGCGAGGAATAGCACTGAAAAATTATGGATTTGATATATCATATCATAATTTGTACGAATTTCGGTTAATGTTACTTGAAATTCTACCTTTTTTTCTCTTTGAAACACATTTTTTCCGTCGGCGACACGAGTGGTGACTTTTGTAAACCAATTTAAATGCGCGGCGGGTGACAACACATTAATAGGCCGACTTGAGTATCCTCTTTTGCAATATTCGTGAGTCCTGGGTTCACCAATTGTTTCTCATGATACATTTTCAAACGTTTAGGTTCAAAAACATTTATAGAAATGAAATTTCCAAATCATATTTCACTTATAATTAAAATATATCTCGGATTTTTATGGCTACAAATGTTTTTAAAAAACCCTGTGAAGGATGTCTAAGCTACATTGATAAATACATGTTGTGCTTACAACTAAGAATACGTGATAAAAAAACCCTTAGAATCAACATTATCTATAAAAAATATGGAGAAAAAAATTGTTGAATATGCACTAAGGATAAAGTTCACCATGGTAAAATACTTAAGTCACATTCCTCATGCAGTATCATGAAAATTGGTAAATAAATTTGTTACCTACCTGCGCACCAAGAGTAATAAAACGTGGCACGAGTTTAATTGAATATATTATTCTTCAGTCACGACAAATGTACATATCAATATAAAGTTCTTTTTATAGTGACATATACCACTATAAAAAGAACTATTGCAGTCACCTCCGCCTAACCTCGGTAGATTTACTAAATATTCAGGAGAAATAACTTCACTTTAATCCACACAAATTTATTATTAATTAGTCGGGTTTCATCAAACATCAGTGCAATCTTCTGTATTGAGTAAACCTCACTATTTTGACAAGAGTAGCACAAATATACTCAAAATTTAATCTAAGAAGATGGAAGTTTATCACTACAATGTAGAACCTTCATTGTCGCGGCTACCTCACGGTTAAATCAAGTAATGTAAGTATGCTCTTGAAGTATGGTATCCTAGGATGCTTAATTTTTATGCACGTCATCCGAATCATTTTCCCCGAAATGAAACTCATTTGCTACAGCCTTCTCTGATCCATATAAAGTAACCGCTGGGAAAAATCGCACCGGTACCTTTCTACGTAATACAAGCCGCAGGCAAGGTCGCCGTCTCGAAGCACCACAATCTAAAGTACATCATGTGCGAATAACGTGAGAACGTTGCCTTAAGCGTCGAGACACAAATGGTCCAAATGAAAGCATGGCTAGTCTTGCGAACAGGTTTCTAGCATGCGGAAACAAACTAGATGCAAGGCAGACCATGGAATCATGATCGTGTTACATTTCTCTATCGGCTAGCTGCGTAGCGCATTGGTTACCTCAGAAACGTTTACTCACAAAATGATCCCGTGAACAGAGAGTATAATGGTATGGTGATGTATCCTAGTTAAATTTAAATTGATGAAAAACAACGCATTTTGATTTTGAGATAATATTGGTTCATATCATATAACCGTCTTTGAATTATATTAAATTTTCTCTACCTGTCAATACCACAATGATTTGTAAATTTCTCAGGGAAAATTTTCAACGCGGATAATGTCTCTTCTCAGTAATTTCAGCTTGTGGTCTCTGGTGATTACGTTAATGTTCATCGCATGCTAATTCGCATTTTTAATGTATCATAATATGAAAAATATTAACATTTGTTCGATCGTTATGTCCTTCAAATTTTCAAAACTATTTCTCTTATAATTCCCAAAGGTTCATCGTCTTCACTCACATTAGCCCTTTCATCAAAAAAAGTTTTGCTTTTTGCCTTTTTAAACAAATTTATTTCGATCCACACACTTTTATTACGTAACAACCAGGGTTTGGGAAATACAGGCTAGCATCAGGTTAACCTTCTGAATTGAAGAAAACTTATTTTTGCCACGAATAGCCTAAGGTGGATTTACGATAAATACCATCGTTGGATTTCTCCATACTGAAGAGGTACTAATAAATTAGATGAGAATATACTCCACATTACGCAGAGTAGGTGTATGCAGCGAAAGTTGGAAATATTCTGCTCGTAGGACGTTGGTACTTAATCAAATGGGTAACTCATGTCCACGAAAATAATAGATATAACTTTGTATCTTTTCGAAGATATTTTCAGAGTACGACTCCACATTACGCAGGGTAGGTGTTTGCAGCGAAAGTAGGCAATAATCTGCTCGTAGGACGTTGGTACTTAAGCAAATGGGTAACTCATGTCCACGGAAATAATAGATATAACTTTGTATCTTTTCGAAGATATTTCCAGAGTATGACGAGGAGAACAAGTTTCATATTTTCTATTCAACGAAAAAGGTCGAGTTGAAATACCAAACGCTTTCAGCATATGTTTTTCTTGAGTTAATACATGGCGTAATTGTGATTTTGTATAATAAGGGACTTAAAATACAGATTTATGCGATCAAATTTTACACTATCATATAAAGTTACGTTAGCTTCATGATAAAAAAACACAAATGGTAATTGCCACACTTTTAATTCAAAACTCAACAACCGACCATAGTTTCAACACATTGAGTCATTTTCTAGGTATTACAACGACGACGACGATCCACAAAAATTACCGGGTTATATACCCGTGGATGGTCCAGCTGCCGGTGAGAATTTATACCACCACTTCAGCGGCGATGATTATACGCGAAGTTCGTACGCGGGACAATAGGGTAGTTTCCTTCATCTAAGAAAACGAAATTCATTGATTGCGATTCCTTACCCAACATTAGTGTATTCATAATATAAAAATTATTTGGTTTTAGAAATCCCAGTTTATACGAATGGCAATGGTCAATTTTAACTTCATTTGAAAAGGGCCAGATTGGTGCCCATGCGATTCCACTCCACGTGACGTCACAGGGACCTACTTTCTATACGAGTAGATAGGAGTTTTACATTGTCTGAGATTACAAATGCATGAGTCACAGAGCTCAGGGAAACATCTCTTGATAATCACCCATTAAAATTAAGTCTGGAAAGTTTCCTTCGTTTGATAAGGGAATAATAATCCTTATTTAAGCCAAGCGCTACCTGCTATACTCAGCTACCTGCCAGCAGCCTGCGTCGTATCAGCGCTCAAGCCTCGCCCCAAGGTCACTTCACACGCCGACAGCTGGAACCAGAAATACGACACACGGACTTTTCCCAGCATTCCTACTTAGCCGTCGCGTTTTCGCGCGCTTGAAAATTTTCCCTTTTCGTTCAATCGCGAAAAATAGATATCGTCATTCGAAAATCTAAGATCGTGTAATGCGTGCTCCAGGAGTAATAATCTTTCGATTTAGGCAATAAAAAAATAATAGGAAACCACCCTATTGTTGACAAAGCAAGTGTAAAGGGACCAGTGTCACCTTTCCAGTGTTAGTGAAGGAGAATGAGAAAGAAAGGCTTCTACTGAGCGCGTCCAAAAGCACTCTAAAATTAGGAAGACTAAACCTGACCGACATCGGAAGCCTGGAACGGATCTGATTGGCCCAAAACATGCAACATTGATAAGTTCAATTTTTGAAGGAATTTTTGTCAATTATTTCATTTTTTTGGTGCATTAGTATGCTTTTTGTTCATAGTACATATTTTTTTGCATTTATTTTTCCATTTTCATCTTTTTTTGCTTTCTTTTTGAACAATTTTATATATCATTTTGACTTCTAGTGAAACAACGTTCTATCTCCCAAAGGCTTCAAGAGCATGAAAGTGTCAGTGGAACGCATCAGCGGTTGCTGAACATTACGCCCCCAGCCCTGGGCATAAAATAATGTTAAACCCTTTCTAACCCGAAGCTGCTTCTGGGAGAAATCAAATTTCAAGATTTTTCATTTTGAAAACTTGAAAACTTTACACTCAATGATAATTCTGACTCTGACTATAATAATAAAAACTAATGTGAATATGAATAATAAAAACTCTGACTCTCTCACTAGCCATAGGCTCACAGCTGATTTAAAACTTATTTATAAGATTCTCAATTCCACCATCGACTGCCCAGCATTGCTCTCTTTCATCAATTTTAATGTTCCACCCCGCCCTACCCGTTCTCATCCCCTAATCCACATGCCCATTCCTAGACTTTCACTCACTAAACGTTCGTTTTTCTACCGCATTACTTCTGTGTTGAACTCACTCCCTCCACACATCGACCCCTTTGCACTTCCATTGAAATCCTTCATAAGCCTTTCCCTATCCTATCTGTCACCGAAGTAGTCTGTCACTGCAGTTTCTTGTTGTCCTTTTGTTTTTGTAAATGAAATTATTTTTTTCTACATGTTATATTGCGTCTTCGTCCTCTAATTTATGTATTGTTACCTGGCCACTATAAAATGTCATATGCTGTATGTGGTTATATTTCTTTAAAATAAAAAAAAAATAAAAAAAATAATTATCCAGGCAGCTAAATATGTAGTCATTAAATTTTACACTACAAAATAATATTTAGTTTAGATATCTCCTAAGTAGAGCTGAAATTTTAAACATTTTTGATGTTGCTTAGCAGCAACATAAAGGGTTAACGGTACACGGATATTGGCGAAGACGGAAGAATATCATCCGCGTCTTATACGTGAATCTGTGGAGATAACGAAAAGGATAAACAATTTCAATAAGGAGGATGGATATAACCTCAGCCGCATATGGATTGGGTTCCTGGCCCAATCTAATGACCAACGGCTATCGCCTTCCGTGAAAATTCAAATCGGGTCAACAATGGGTTAACGAAACCTACATAAGATCGGGACGAGAACGGTTTCTCTCCCATTCTCTTGAAAACGCTCCCAGTAGTATGAGTGAAACGTCGAGCAGATAATGTTACCTGCGCAGCATTTCCCGAAAGCAACCACCAACTTTGAGTTAATGCTTGAAGTTTACCATGAAATGGGAAAATAATTATGTTTCAAATAATTATTAACAGTGGTTTTTCTCCGGGAAGCGTTTTATTCAGGAGTGGGGAAAGAGAGAGTATAGGATATTTCCTAGAAATGTGAAAGTCGCTGCATGCAATTGTGAATATCTCATTGTCAGTGAGAATTGAAAAATAACGATTCCTGAGAGAAAAAAATTCCAGCCATAGGTTCACTTGAAGGTGATACTCGGTCAATTTACTGGTTATTTAATCGACATTAATGGTTAAATATATTAGCAAACAATTTTTTTGTGGTTGATGGGACGATTCGATGAAGTCGAACGTACTACCTTCTTATTATAATGATAAATTCTATAAATATTACCTGTGCTTGCTTGTAATACAATCAACCACAGCTTTGATAAATGTAAATAAATCAACCTACAGTTATTCTTCAATCATAAGGAATCCTTGAATAACTCTATCTTGCTTTTATATGAGCCATTTTTACACAAAATTACAATTACGCCATGTATTACCTCAAAAAAAAACATATGGTGAAACCGTTTGGACTTTCAACTCGATATTTTTCGTTGAAAAGAAAATATGAAACTTGTTTTCCTCGTCATACTCTCAAAAATATCTTCGAAAAGATACAAAGTTATATATATTATCTCCGTGGACATGGGATACGCATTTGCTTAAGTACCAACGTCCTACGAGCTGATTATTGCCTACTTTCGCTGCATACACCTACCCTGCGTAATGTGGAGTATATCCTCATCTAATTTATTAGTACCTCTTCAGCGCGGAGAAATTCAACGATGGTATTTATCGTAAATCCACCGTAATTCGTTTATTGCAATGAACTCATACACCGTCATTATTAGAATTAGAATAATTTATCGAGTAAGTTCTTAGGAAAATAGCTACTGGCTATACAAGTAATGTATTCACATCGTTTTGCATAATGATTGACTGGTTATATAACAACTTATGAAAATTTAGAGGGTCTTAAAAAATGAAATCAATTTATTTTTTGGGGTACCTAAAAAGAGCTAGGCCTGCGCCATAATAATCACTTATTCTTACTAAAATTTATGAGCCGTATAAGAATATTTTTATTGCGCATAAAATATCTCTTCCCTGCAACGCAGGATGTCTCCTGTAGGTGACACAGTTTTTGAACACATTACATACAACAATGTAAACGCGGACAAGGTATGTTTTTTTTACATTTCTTAGTCTAATTCTGAGCAGCATAATCTAATATCAAGGTGCTTTGGTTACAGAGAGGTCAATACGCCTGTGAATAAAAGACAATGAGGTAGCGAGCATGTGACTGAGTATCGAAATACACGGGTTAGTCTTGTGGCAAAATTTCAAAGTCGATGTGCTCATTGGATATTTATGGTATGGTTAACTTCGGAAGCATATTGGTCTGTTGCGATAGAAAAATTCACACGTAAAACTTGAATCAATTCTTTGAATTTGCTCTCAGTTCTGAAGTAATGCCGGTGCGGGGTGATCGAACAAAACATCTTCTCATTACAATGTAGCCCAGGGAAAAGAAGTGAGTACATTTACTCAAATTATGTGAACTTCACTCGCCTATGCACAACCTCGGGAGCGTTGTAGTCTGGCGGGTGTAGCGCTTGTTTGCTGACCCGAGGTTGTCGGGTTCGAATACTACGTGAAGCCGTTGAAGACTCCTTCGAAGATAACGAACCTGGAAATGTGAAGCGGCGTAGGGATATGAACCTCCCTTTCTATCATGAATTATGGATATCGTATGCCTGCTGATTAATTTGGGGTGAGCTTTATCCTTACACATTTAAATCAACCTTTGAGTTTAATTACTGAGTGATTGAGTGCGAAACTCTGATGTGACACCTATCATTACCTATCCAAAGTGACCTTCAAGTTTAAATTAACTAGTGATCAAACACAAAGAATATATTTTCCCTCGTAAGCTTCTAATGAAGTACTAAGCGCGGATAAAGTAGTGGTCCTAATTTTAGGATTTCTCAACATGGTAGAATACGATTTCTTCAATGTATTTGTACCACTCAGCACATTCGTCACTTTAGAATCGTTTTGACTTATAGCATTACAAATTGGCCTGAAGTATTGTCAATCAAAAAATCTCTAATTTTACCAACCCCTCCAGAAAATTGTCAAAAATTTGTCTCTCGCTCAACTCAACTCAACAAAATCGCTTTTCCCCTTTCTATGTGAATCATCGAAAATGGCTTAAATGTCTGCATAGGAAAAATACTACGATAATATAAGAACGTTACGTGGAGTATCACGTCATTCTTATTTCGTTTATATATTGACCAACACTAAGGAACTTAAGGGGATAACACTTATGTTTGGTAATGAATTTATATATATTTATGTAAATATGCACGGCAGACTAGCTTTTTTAGCATAGCAAAAAAACATACATATTATGTTAACAAATAATTTTTCTGTCAAATATTTCTATTAACTTATTGGAATGCCCATAAAATTCAAAGCATTGTGGTGAAACTTCCTCTTGACCAAGCCGGTCTACTTCAGAAGAAAGGAAATCATATAGTCTGCTCCAGCTTCGTAAAGCTTATGAGGTTCGATTGCGTAAAATCTGCCTTCTCTTTACTTCTTTCAATGTGGGAGACCTTTAATGTGCACGAGCATCGACTGTGCCCCTGAATGTCTTTAATGCCCTGCACTAGTTTCCGCTTCACTTGTCTCATTTCCTCTGAGGTGCTATTTCTCTGCCACTATTCACTGCACCTTTCACCGACGTAAATTACATCGCCAATCTCCACATTTCCATCGGCTATCCCAGTCACTTATACTCCGCACAAATCAGAACTTGTTTCTTAATAGCGCCGTTTTTTTTATTATTTTAATTTCGCCTATCAAAATTTTATCTCAGTTCTTTTACCAGGTTATTCACGTCAATGTTCTTGCAATCCATTGCTGTGATAAGTTGAATTATTCATTTAAATACTAAATAAATATTAAAGTTTTTCGGCCTAAACGAAAAATCCTTAACCTCCTGTTTCTTTACGTATTGTACATAATATATCGAAATTTTAATTTTTTATCGCTTGGCTGAGTAAAATATCATTATTACAACTATTTCAGTGCTTCCTGACAGATGACAGCATCATGCATAAGCATGATTCAAACAAATCGCTAAAATTTTGCTTGTTAACACTTAATTAAAAAGAAACATGAAATTCAAGCAAAATATAACACGGGTATTTCCCGAAACAGAGGAGGTTAAACGTCATCCTAAACGTGCTTAACCATTTTCGTTCCACCTACTCGCAGTAGCATAGGCGAGAAATACCAAATATATTTGATTAAAATGTAAAATATTCAATAAAAATTTGTTTTGCCATTATTTGGCACATCAGCATGATGTGTTTTTTTAATTCTACCTTTAATACATTAATTTATTATTGTAATTAAACCTGATTTTTTATTCAAGAGTTTATCTGCTGCATATTAATAACTTGAACTATTAACGGCCTAAAAGCCGATATTTCGGCCGTGGCACTTTTCCGCTGAGGAGGAAAAGCCGATATAATGTCCCGTGGCACTAATTGTAAGAAGGCTACATGTTCATTTACCTAGCCTAATATTATTTTACTCAGTGATTACACATAAAGGATAGTTTGAATAGGTGACGGTAGGGCTCACCTCGTAATAAAGCCATATGAGTACCAATAAATCACGTTCAGGGGAAGGCCACACGTGCCACATGCGTCCCAATAATTCACGTCGATTTTCTTGTAATCTATTGCTGTGATAAGTTGAATCATTCAGTTAAGTAATAATGAAATATTGAGTGCGGGATCGTGCTAGTCTGTTGGCTGCTGATCGAAGTGTCCCGAGCTCAAATCACGGGTGGTACCTTTGGACGTACCCAAACAAAAATCCTCGAAGTGCAAGATGACTCAGGTAAGGGTCCTGGCCCCCATACCTTATATGTGAACTATTGGCACGCATTTGGCTTTATTCCAGGGTGAGCTTCCCTTCAGAGGAGAGGTTTACGGTATATGCGCATCGTGCATCCGTCTTCGTAGACGATAGTTTCGCCGGTATAGCAGCTGGCTTCTTCAGGTAGGTGAAGTTCACCGATCAATTTGATCCACTGATCGTCTGCGAAGATGGAAACACGCAATGCATATCCCGTCAACCTCTTTGCTGAGTTTTCACCACATAACAAAAGCCTACACAATGATGAGCTCTTCACTTACCTATCCAAACTAACCTTTGGGTTGAATCAACGTGAAAGCGAATATTAGACAACCGCATTTTATTACATCAATAAAAGGTGGTATAACACTGTGTGCCAATGATAGCCATAGCATAAGCCATTATGGCCATGTTTTCGATTTTGACAACGCCGAAATTTTAGATCATGAGATTAATTTGAGAAAAAAACTATTCAAAGAAATGGTTCACATATCTAGATCAATTAGCAGTTGCAATAAAAAACAGACATTGAAAACCTTAGGAAATTTATTTTTATTTAATTAATCGAAATTAATGGTAACTAGGTTAGGTAATAGCTTAGTTACCTACCATCAATAAACAAATATGTGCAAAACTAAGGTATGTCACAATTCTTATTTGTTCCATTCTCATTTTTTTATTATATTATTGTACCATAAAAGTGTTTTGTAATCTTTATTTTTGTATCAATATTGTATATTATTGTACTCTAATTTTTTCACTCATAGCCCTGAGGAAGAGTTTTAAATAAACCGAAACGTTGGCAAAAAACTTTTTGCATTATATGACCTATACTCCAGAAATTTTTATCATAAATACTAGGATAACCAGTGCCGCGGGCCGATATATCGGCTTTTGCTTCGAAGCTAAAAAGTGCCACAAGCCGAAATATTTGCTTTGAGTTAGTTAATTGTTTAAATTGATAATCGTGCAGTGACTAAACACTTGAATAAAAATTCAGGTTTAATTACACATATAAATTAATATGTTGAGGGTAAAATTTAAAAATAGCAAGTAAATATACCAAGCAATGGTGAAGCAGTAATTTTTATCGGAGGTTTTACATTTTATTTAAGCACCTTTGGCATTTCTCGCCAGTGCCACTCCGAGCAGATGGAACTAAGAGGGTTAAGGATATTACTTTTAGGATGACGTTTAAGGGCGTTACATCTTTGTTTATGCCAAAAAATAAGAAGATTTGAAGAGTGAAATCAACTTAATAAACGGGTCAACGGGAACGGTGGAACTGCGGATCAGTTTCAGCCGGAGAAAATACACGACATGAAGTCAAGCTGAATTGAGAAGAAGTGTTCAAGTATGCAGTCTGTGCTGAAGTATTTATTTCGAAGAAGAAATGCGGAAGAATGTACATAAATTCTGCTCATAGTATAAAACGTAAACGAGCTGGCAGAATTTCTATGGGTATATCTACATGAAAGCTAACTTGAATGTCATCTATAACTCAACTAGTTAAAAACTTCGATTACATACTACAAAAATAGGAATCAATGAAATGGAAATGAACTCAAGATATTCATATCAGCGAATAATTATTCTTCCTGAAACCTTTTCTCAATCTAGTAACAAAGTTAAAACTATCAAGAACTCTTAAGGAGCATCAACACAACACTCAGAGGACATTCTGATACATTGTTCGAACTAGGGTTGGCTCATTTATCCATCGAGAGGAAGAATTTCAGTATCAGTATGGACTAAACAGTGAGAAGATTGAACTTGAACTGAATATAGCGATGCCATCCACAACGCTGGTTATACCGTGATTTATCTCCAAGCATTTCCTCCGCGTGCTTGATACAAGACGCCAGGATACTCATCCGTTGAACCTCAGCGAAATGTTTATACCCATTGGCATTAGGCGGAAGAAACAATGAGGCTTTGAAGAAATAACTCTTTTAAAGAAAACTTAACCGGAAGATGGAGCCACAGTCAGCTACAAATACATACACAGTAAGTAGTTTTTTTTAACTTCTCTTAGTCCGAAAAAAATTTAAAGGGCTATTAGAACGGTCAAATAAAATATTTAGCCTTGCATAAACTCCCAAAGAGCTGAAAATACACAGTAACGCGAGGAATACCACTCTAATGATATCCTGAAAAGTTCTAATCGATCACGTGTGTGCAAAAATTTTGTTCAAGGACAAAGGTCACAAGAAATGGGTTATTTGCATTTTTTTGGCCAAACGGTTAGTTTTACGATAAAAATTGCTCAGACCAAAATTGTAGATCAAAAAATTTTCTATTAAATCGTCATTCTACTTTTTTCTCTTAGATTTACCATTTCTGAGAATTAGCCATTCGATAGCTAGCTGGAGCTGTATTCTCCCTAATACCATAGAGTAAGTATATATACTTACTCTATGCTAATACCTATATATGGCTGCATTGCTGCGCTTTCCGAACATTATTGGACAGCTCCAGCTAACTCTCAAATGGATTTTTCTCAGAATAGGCGAATCTAAGAGAAAATATTTTATAAAAAATTTGTAGATAATTTCCTCATCTACAATTTTGATCTCAGCACTTTCTATTGTAAAACTAACCGTTTGGCCAAAAAAATTCAAAAAACCCATTTTTGAGACCTTTGACCACGAATAAAATATTTTGTACACACGGGATCGATGGAGACTTTTGAGTATCGGTATCGTTAACGTTCATGCAAATTTTCAGCTTGTTGCGAATTTATGCAAGGGTAACCCAATTTTTTGGGCTAATTTGACCGGGCTATATAGCTTCATATTAATTGAGCTAATTGAATTTAATTTTAAATCTACCAACCTCCGTTATTTATTGCCTTTTTGTAACCATTTTGATCCATTTAATGGATTGGTGCAGGTTCAAAAGTGCTTTTAAATTATAAACATGTGTATCTATAGTATTAGAATCATCAAATTCAAGAAAACTCGACACCAAAGTTAAGTGGATAAGTGAAAGCCTGGTGCTGATTGAGTTGCTTAAATCACGAGTTTAAATCTGCCAGCTTCCGTTATATATCTTTTTTTGCAACCACATCGACCGATTTAATGCATTGGTACGATTCTCAATTTGCTTCTGTGCTGTAGCCTTTTATGAGAGTGTTTCAATCATATGCGTGAAAAATTCAAGGAGGCAAGCGTGGTAATCAAGGGGAGAGACCAGATAAATGAATGCTTCCTCCCTAACTGTTGCGAAACCGTCACGCCCTTCGCCTTACCGACATGCTGCTCCCAGTCTGACCTCTTCCCCTCACCTCCAGCCTTCCCATAAGCCCCCACGCGGCCACCAAACACCAATCACCTAAAATAATAATACAAAATGTGAAAATTTTATCGCAGAACTCCACTTTTATCAACTTTTATAACTTGAATATTTTTTTGCGTATTGAGTAAAAGCCAGTTTTAGTTGTAAGGTTAGTAAAGAGAGATATCTAAGTTGATATATTTTATTCTTTAGTAAGTTTAGATATCTTTAGGTTTTTACATCTCTTTCTACGTTGAATTTATACATTAATTCATTTGTCAAAATACTATTATCTCATACTCATAATCAACGCATTTACAAATACTAATAAATGCTGGATCTTAGTCGTGAGAGGGACTGCCTGTGAGTGTGTTATTTCCAACCATCCACATCTTATGGATGTCACCAATGTTTCCCTGGTCCTTCCTTGGCCAGAGCGTAGTTTATTACCATTTGCTTTTCCAATTTTCTTTTATTTGCCCAATGGGAAAAGAAGCCAATAAGAAAAAATTAATAACTTTGGCGATCCTTAAGGAGGTATTATTTTTCCAAGGAGGCATATCGATGGCTAAGTCCTAACAACACTTATCACAAAAATAGCAACTTTTCAGGAAAGCAAATAGACGATTAATTTTTTTTTCTAGTGCAGTGAAATTAAAAACCATAAGTTCATAAAACTGAAAAAAGAAGCATTCATTTGTAAAAAAATAGTTTTTTTGCCTGTATTTAATTTTTAACTGTTATTACACTTTGCTTGAGATACCTGTCTCAAAACAGCCGAATTTGAGATACGTGTTGTTAGAACTTAGCCATCGATATATGTCTACAACGAATGCTCTAAGCACTATATTGGTAGCGTACTGATTGCTATATCTTCGAAATGACATCGCTTCAGTTGATTCATAGGGTTTGGTGCCAACTTTGCGATGACGTCAATAATCCAGCCTATTTTTTAGAGCACTTACAGACAAGCAAGCGCGATTTTCGGCTTACTTGCATGCATCCATGATCGAAATAGAAAAATCCGAGGTCACGAGATGATCTGATGGGCTGGCCACGATGGCCAGCCACGCTGGCCACGATGAAAATATTTATTTTTCTGTCGTTTATTTTGGTTGAAAGTTCTATATCCATTAAGTTGAGTGTTCGAGAATAAGGAAAAATAACATGATTTTGCAAAGTAAAATGATAAAATTTTACAAGGTTTACTAAAAATATTGTAATTGGTATGATCGAACTTCGTAGCATTATTATATCTTCAGGCTTCGCGACAATACATTTCAATTCATTTCGTAACATGACTACATTGCCTGAAAATGTATTTTATGTTAATGAGAAATGTAAAATTATGTTATGAGACCTGAAGTAGTAATTATGCTACGAGACCTGAAATTAATTATGCAATGAAACCCGGGTCGTGTAATTTAAAATATTTCCAGTGAACCTAGAAAAGTTTAATTCTTTTGAAGAAAGATTTAGTGCTTTCCCCGGCGAATTCAATGAGAGAAGACGAAACGTCAGCAGTGATGCAGTTCCTGATCCGGTGGCGATCCCGAAAACGCTTCACGTTTTTATAATTTTGCTTCATAATGGAAAGTTTTCACAAAGTTAATCCTGAGGTTATCAGTTTTCAAATATTACTTTTTCATATTTTCCATTTCTCGTAGGAATTCTGTTGGGATTTCAATGCTCGTCCCAGCTTTTGGCAATCACGTAGCCACTGAAAGCATACTCTTGCACATTCTCGTACTCCGAGATCTATTCTTGCTCTGACCCCACCCTGTTACCTTCAGTCTACCCAGAATATATATCCGCTAGACCACCAAACTCCAGTCAACTATTCAAATGCCCTCCCGCACACTCATCACCAATACAACTCTCGTGTGTGGGTAAAGCCTGTCCGAATACTTCAGCCTTTCACATTCCATTCTCTCTCTTTCTCTCTGATGTTAGAAGGAAGGGGCGCGGGATAGCCTGGCCACTGGTTTATAGAGTGGGTGGTGAAATAGTGGAGCAGGAGAATGGAGCCATAATACCCCTCAAACTCCACCATTCTGCCCGTTGCCTTTTAGAGGCCACCGTAGGCTGCATCACGAATTCTCTCCACAGAGACACGCCCCGGGCTTTCTGCTTTATATTCTTTCTCTGACCGGTGGGTATGAAATCAGCCGGAAAACATAAAGTGACGACCAACATATTAAGTACTTTCAATAATCTACCCTAATTTTGACATGCTTTTGAGTAAATAATACCATCTTTCACGGGAATATTTTTTCATATAGTTCATATCTATTGAGGATTTGCTGTTTTTATTCCTCTATTAGTTTACAATGCACTGATAAATTTGAAGATGGTGACTTACGTAGCATTTTTTAATGTGAGAGCATTGATGCTATCTAAGCTTCTATCTATCTAGCTATCCGATATTTAGCTATTCAAGCCCTCTGCTATGCAAGGTAAAAAATCCTTGTTTTTCTTCCGGTAATCTAATCTCCATAGCTAGTAGTAATCTAAGATAAACAGAGATCTGACTGTTTCCTTTGTTAAAAGCAGGTATAATAATGATAGGTTATGCCATTTCGTCGATATTACGTGTTTTTGTTATGCATCAAATTGAAAAATATTATCTCTCAATATGCAATTATACTTATTTTCATTTAATAAAGAGTTTCGCAATAAATTTGCCAAAGCTAACACGAAGGTACAACCAGTCTTTGTTTTTCATGCATGGTAAAATATGGATATCCATTACGAGTAAAACTTAACTAATGGTAATCAGCTTTACTGGTAGCTTGAGTATATTTCTCAATTTAATCTTGCAGCCCAAGTTAAGTCGTTGTGAAAATAAAATCTTCAATAAAGTACTTTTTAATTTCCTTCTAACGACCACTCTCAACTTTTTAAGAAGCCTGATAGAGAAAAGTTGGACTTCTCATAAATAAATACGGTGCCAAGTTCTTTTGAGCGGTCATTCTGTGAATAAATAGCTCTAGCTAGATCTTAAGAAGTTATTCCTTTTGTCTACAGTGGAGTAATGACCTGAGTTTTTTTAAATCAAGGATAAATTTATATTATTCAAAATATAAACCATGTATTCTGTGTATTTGCAGTAAATTCGTGTGCATCTTTTTGAGTTTGTTTACATGTGATATAGAAACCGAAACTGTAAAAGAAAAATGAAAAGTAATATTTTTTTTAATTTTTCGATATTTGCTGAGAATTTCAACGGATATACTCAAAATTTAAATTTCTGTTGTCATTATAATTGATTTAAGAATTATTTTACCATATGAAAAGGCTTCATTTTAATTTATAAAACATTTAAATCTGCTTCAAAAAATGTACATGCATAAAATTTTTATTTTGTTTCGCTTATAATTGTCGATTCTTTTTTTATTGATCCAATTGAAAATTGGAGATGGATCTGGAATATCATGTAAGTGCTGTAATTACCATAATACCCAAAATTTAAAGTCCAGTCTGAGCAGGGGCCGTATTCTGTAACTCCAAACCGATCGGTGCGGCACCGATTCGTCGGGTGCGACGTCACACCGACTCCCGGTAAGAAGTCGTGCGATTCTGTACGAACCCGGTCGGTGCGGCACCGACGAGAGGACGGGAGATCGTCGGTAGCCGTACCGACAGCAAAAAGGTGTCGGTACGGCCACCGACTAGTGGGTTTCATGAACTCCCCGGTGCGCATTGTACATTTTATTTTGTTTTTACCTCATCACCGAGTAAATAATGACGCTATATTAATTACCTTGACAGAAATATAAGATAATGGTTAATAAAAATGAGGTTTGCTAACATATAATGACTTTCTCTCATTTATGTCACCACTTTCACTCGCTTGTAATAGGCTTTATTTCTCTCTATCATCATTTATTTGCTCCTTTGACATAAAAAAGATATTTTTGATTAAATATGAGTTTTGCCGCAATGTTATCACTTTATATCACTCTGAATAGGCGACTGTTATTTCACTCAATCATCAATTTGGCGTTTCTCTCGGCATAGAAATAAGATCTTTTCATTTAAGTATGAAGTTTGCCACAACGGTATCAGTTTCTTTCATTTGTAACGGGCAACTATATTTCATTTCATCGTCAGCCATTGATTCCCTTGACGATAAAAGAAGATATTTGTTAATAAGTATGAGGTTTACCGCAATATTATCATTTTCTCTCACTTGGAATGCGCAACTTATACATATGTATTTCACCCAATCACAATTTATTTACTTCCTCGTCATTACACTTCTTTTAATTACACCCAGTTCCATATTTTTATAACAATTTCCTAACTTGTTCCTCTAATATGACATTTACATTTGCTTTTGAATCCTACGTTCACGTTCCATGGTATGTTATTTCGTCTGCTACGGTGCCAATGGCATAACCTTCCGTTGATAACATTTAGACGGAACTTACTTAATGACAACTATATTACCAAATCATGAATAAATAGCAATATACGGAACCAATATTTAAAAAAAGAAACTACGATCTCAAGGATAGTTTCAATAATTCATTCCAGCAACAACAATCTCCATCACATACAAACTTTATTGTGATGTTGTAATATTATTTCCTTCGATTCTGTAGGTACAGCATTACTACCACACATTATATAAGCATTGTTAACAAGTTATCCAATATTGTTCATCTTAATCTAGCAATAAGTCGTAATTTCCGCAAATAAAAAGATTGAGAATGACGACAACAAACTGTGCCAATGAGTCTTCTCTTGTTTTTACCCTTCTTTCATTGGTGGAGACACGTGAAACTTCGGATATAGTCGGATTTTCCCTGTTTGGGAAGGAGAGGGAATCGTACCGACTGGTTTGAAACCGACGACCTTACAGAATCGCTGAAAGTGTCGTCGTCGGTGCGGAATCCGTTGTCGGTACGGTTTGATGTCCAGTCGGTGGGCTTGTAAGGGAAACCGACCGGTGCGGCACCGACGAAATACAGAATACGGCCCCAGGTCACAAAAAAATAATACATTTGTTCAACTTACTTTAAACCTCTAATGCTGGGATATTAAAATAGGATTCAGTGTGTGAGTAATGATAGCTAGTAATATTGGTAGATACTAATTAGCTCAGAACAACAGACGCTATTCATAACGGGGGGTGGATTGTTTATAAATCAATGAAAGTAATATATAAATCCAAGTAAAATCACTGTGAATTAAAAATATGAACTTTGCTACGAGATGGTACCAGTTCCTCCGACACTTAGGGTACACTCAATGCCATATGGAGAAAAGGAAAGGGACGTGACCTCGTGAGGTGATATATTTTTATAAAACAGAGCATGGGCCACTCCGAAAATCTGACCTTCCACTCATTCCGTTCTCCTCCGTACCAGAAGAGTTTTTTGATCACGAAGAACGAGGAGGCCTTCGTCAAGGACGTGTAGAAGAACGCTTCTCCGTGCGAGCTACCGGTTGTGGGAAATCGGAAAAAATATTAATTATCCAGGGTCGAAATATTGCCGAGCCTTTTTTGTGCAGCGGAATTCGGAGGATTTTGAGTTGAATCGTGAGAGAAAATCCCGCGATCGTGGTCAAAAGTTGCTCCAAGGTTTGAAATTCATTATCATCGACCAAATATCCATATGATAATACGATGTAGCTATTCGATCAATTTACCAATCAGCGTATCTTTTCATCAATCTTTGCAAGAGTCCAACATGGTGATTTGGAGTGGCGGACAATTAGAATATTGCTATAAGGCCTGCAAAAAATGTAGAATTTATTTAATGTCAAGAAAGTGAGTCTTTAGTCATTATTCGGGTATTCAGACTTCACAGATCATTGAGTTTGGGCTTGATTTTGGCATTTAAAAAGTTGAAAATTGAAACAAATTAAGGTAGCTGAGACTGTGTGGCTTTTTGCCGCTATCTTAGCGCGTATGACTCTAGAACACCAAATTTGTATCGAAAAATAGTGCATTTGAGCCGATAATGGAGAGGCCTTCAAGATGTTTTGTTCAAAACTACGCCACTTATTAAATAAAAAAAATTACTGGCTTAATTACTTAATAATAAATAATTAATTAATAATTAATTAATAATTAATTAATAATATTAAAATTATTATTATTAAATTATTAAGTTTTATTCTTTTAATAATATGGTACATTTCCACTAAGTAAAGACTGGACTCCCTCTATATAAGAATTAACTCACAATTAGTTAAATCAAATCAGAATTCTAGTCGATAACGTGGAACTAGAATCGAACCACGGGTCTTTGGCTTTCGTGGGACTACTCATACTTCGCGGTCTAATTTATATGGAAATTTGCCAAGGTTCATGAATGAATTAGGACGATAAAGATATAAGAGAAAAAATATAGAAGAGAAAAAATATCATTTTACGTCTAGAATAAGTAATTTTAAATTCGGGTTACCCGTAGTATTTTTGTTCAAAAGGAATTTAACATTATAACATTTAAGGAAGTACTATACTACTAGTAGATGGATGACTCATGCAAATAACTCGTATTACTGACGATATTTTTTATCATTTCACTCATTTTAAGGGGTGTTGCCTTCCCCTCCTCTGAACACCCCTCTTATATTCGTCCTTAAAAGCGTGTTTTTCTTACTAACATTTGACTATTTCTTGTTTTTGAAAATTGCAACCTTTATCTCCCCATGTCGTAGAAGTAGATCCATTGTATTCAACGAAAAAAGTCTATTGCCGCGGGAACCAATTATTGCGATAAGGCAGCGGTGCAGGAAGTGCTTGCACCTCGGGAGAAGAATTACGTGCTCGATGTGAGCGAGCTAAAACTGCAGAGCAGGAAATTCCTTATCTTTGACCACGCGTCCAAAACGGCCCGCGATAGATTTATTGGCTTGCGTGCTTCGAAGCGTGCTGTCCAGCGTGGGATCAAAGAGTTGATCTCCCCGCAGAATTTTCAGAGCGTTTCCAATTGTGTTTTCAAGAGTCAAGTGGTGAGGTCAAACACTACTGCTTTTTTCAAATTGGGGAATTGGGTTGGTATGGTAGTTGATACTAGCAGGTATCCCACCCAATATTAATAATATGGTTCAATGTTCTTAGAAATGGTCCATTTAGCGTTCAGAAGCTATAACTTAGAAGAGATAAAGTAGTAAAAGCTTCCAGTTATTACTACTTTATCTCTTCTAAGCTGTAGCTTCTTATCGAATATAATTTCTTTACAGCTCATGCTCTTATTTTTTTGCATTTTATTCCCACGTGACTTGCTCCAGGATATGCAGTGTGGTAAAAAATTATACCATGCAACGATGCTCATAATACACAAATAAATAATTCATAATAGGAAAATATTTGGATGGGTGGATACATTGCAAAGAAAATAATATTTAAAAAACAGAAAAAGTAACAAAAGAGTTTATATCAAGTAAATATCGAAATTCCAGGTTTGTAAATAATGAAAAAACTATTTGTTTGAAAACAGACAAAGAGATTGAATCTTTTATATCCTTTAGACGCAGCTCCATAGCCGCAACAACCCAATGGATACGGCTTAAAAAAATCCCAGTGTTTGCGGAAAGCTTGCAGTGACCCTCCGATTGCTGCTTGAATGCTATGAGGGCACTTTCCAATTCAGCACTTTGTCCGTTGGATGGGACGTTAAGCCGTGGTCCCCTTGGCGCCTTTCGTCAAGAGCAGGCTAATGACGACGCCGGGTTTCTCAGCACCCTTTCCTCTATACCCTTCCCCCATGGCGCAAATGATCTTATTGTCAGTTACTTCCTTCAAATATCATACAATAATTTTTTTCATATTGACAATGTATATTTCTCTTAGAATTATTAGACGGAGACAGATAAAGAATGTAAAAATATTCTAGCAACAATATTAAGGGCAATAGGAAGCTACTAGCCGAAAGGTAATGGAAAGATAACTAAGAAATTAACATGCAGCAGAATAGATGATGTCAAGACAATTGGAAAGAAGAAACAGTTAGGCGCGAATGTATTGCTAGTAAAAGAAGAGGAGAAGAGAACGGAGAGCTGCGTCAAACAAACCTTAGAATTGTTGAAAGTTGGAAGTAATTTTTTCTCCCAACGGTCAAGCGGTATGGCAAAAAACTACACTCTTCTTCAGGTTATCAGTACTTAATCTCATCAAAGTTGTAGCTTCTTATCGAACATTATTTTTTTTATGCTCATGTTCTAAATTTTTGCATTTTATTCCCACGCGACTTGCTCCAGGATAACGAATTTTGCTCACATGCATATATTCATTGTTATAGCCTCTTGCTTCAGACATACCGTGCAAGCAACGTTAAAAATAGGTTTCAAAGTAAAATATGTTGTTTGATTTCTTTTTTATATAACGCAATATCAGAGGATGTTCTACATTACTTATAGAGGCTACATAAGTTTTATAAACCATTTAAAGCATAACTAAAGCAAAGCTATATTAGGCTGTTATTATACAACAGTAAAACCACCAAGAAGGAGAAAATCAGGTTACATTGAAAGTCTACATTTTTGGGAAAATAAGGAAGATGACTGGAAATGGAATCCAATTGCTGGGTACACGGGTACATACTTAATTTACTATATATGATTTCGGTGATACAGTCTACCGAAATAAAAATAAATGTTCAAACCCCTAGAGCTTTAAATATACTAACTACGGTTTGTACTTCTTCATCAATCAAATCACTACGATAGCTTGACATAGCTAATAACTCAATTTTCCAATCAGTAAACCTTTTCATTGATATTTAAAACACTCAAAACTGAGTACATAAAAGAGTAGTCGACAAATTTAAGATTAAATTAGGACTTGAAAAAATAGATAATACATTTAATAGAAAGAAGATTAGTCTGTCAGTCACATACTCGTTAATTTGGGCTACACAGAAGTTTTTTATTGAGTATGACTTTGGTGATCACGGAAAGGAGTTAAACAAGCAAACCACTTGTAAAAGGGCATAAATCCTTTCTTGGCTCCAATAGCAGGGGGCTCTGCCAATGGTACTTGGGTGTGCCGGAAATGATTTCTCGTGAAAGGGACTTTAAAGTGAAAACGAAGCTTCCTTTGGGTGAAGATATGGATTCAAACAACGAACAGAAATATTTAGACTGTGAGAATACAAACAAAAATGGAATCATAAGGAGCTAAGCTTCTGCAATGCCCTACCGTACTTGATGTAAGGTGAAGTTTTCATTGATAATGCCTCATTTTTCCTAACCATGAATTGTGAAAACCAAGTCGCTATTTTCAGGAGCTACTAAGCAAATTGAGCTACCAATAATTTCTTTGCATTTTTATCTCTTTAATTAGTAGAGCTACTTTGCATGCGTAAATTACAATTTTCATGCACCTCAAAGTAACCTTGAATATAGGGATCCACTACTTTCACCGGTAGTATAGATATCTTAAATGATGAAAGTATTATTACATTCGAATTAGGTGTCTACAAACTCAGTGTTTTTCAATTTATTTGGTGAAGTTTATTGATTTTCTCGCGCATAACCCGGGTGAAAGGGTAGACCTTTTGAGAGATCAGCTTTATAGCTAGGGCAGGCCAATGAGAATGATGGCCAATTTAGGCTCCAAAAAATGGCGTATGGCGTCTCAAATTCAATTTTTACGGCTGTTTGAATTTTTAGAATTTTCTTAGAGAGATAAGTAAATAATATTTGAAATTTTTTTGATACAAAGCAAAAAATCATTGTTTTTATCACATTTCATGGTTTGAAACCCTATGCTTGTATACAAGTTATTCAACTTTGGAGTTTACTTGAGAGAAATATTAAGTGTTGCATCGAGAGACTTTTGCATTTTCGATTTCATAGTGATTCAAACTTCACTTTCTATTAGGTGGCAGTTTTTATGGGGAATGTTGCTGTTTAAAAAAAAAGTCAATGAGAGTAGTTGAGCTTAATAAGAATACTCTCTCGTATTCTCTAATATTGGCATTTGATTGAATAATTCAAATGCATAGAACACAGGCAGGAAGTGAATACCTTTTTAGAAGCAAGTCCCCGCAAAAGATATTTTTATTAAATTGCATAGAGGGCTGTCAATAAAAAATTATCACGATGTCTATGAATTAGCTAAATTTCAGCAGAGCACTGTCATTTTTTGAGATTTTTATTAAGTGTTTGATGAATTATTGCAAAGATTCTACTTCTTCGGCATGAACTAGCTAAATGAGGTCGCCAGCGTGAATGGCACGCTAACTATTGTTATTATTTTGCTGCGGAAAGAGACTCGTTTGCATAAAAACAATCGAGGTCCCGCATCCGGAGCAGATCATCGCAATAGATAAACGAGTCTAATATTGTGGTTGTGTGGAATGTTTTTTAATCCTGCAGATTTCACTTTTAATCTCTATTTTAGGCCTTAGAAAAAATACGAGCGCATCTTGTGTAATAGTTACTCGTTGCTACAAAATTCTATCTCGATGAATATAAGTTGGTGGTGTTTTTACGAGTTTAAAGATTAAAGAATAGTATTTTTTATTAGGAATTATCTGAAGAATTGCCAATAATATTTTTTATACGTACATCAGGCAGTGTAAAAAACTTTGCCGGATAAGAAAACACATTTCATAGTTTAGAAAAAATGCAAATCGTAAGTTACTTACGGTTTCCCCGTAAGAGTAAGTTAGGAGCAACACTCAAGCTTCCAACAGGATTAGAATTGGCTGCATGGCATGATGCCAATTATAACCCGTTAAGAAGTTCGATTGTGAGTCATACTAATAAAGCTCATTTTGCCTGTACATAAAAGCGTATAAAGCTGTGCTTGCATGACTAAAAAAATGCAAATTCACGTTCAAGATTTTCATGTTCTTGCTTCCCTTACAAAGTTAAAAGTAATTTTCATGCCCTTATAGGTAGTTTCCTGCCGTACAAAAATTAAAGTACGTATCTTATATTTGCAGGCACATGATTTACCAACAATATTCAGCGTCTTTTTAATGTACTTGCGAATATTTGTGCATTTATAAAAAGCCAAATTCACTGGATTATATATGTATTACTAGAAAGCTATTGAATGGTGGCCACATTAGATTTAAATAAATGATTAACATGTATACCTATCTAATAACAATGTAAAGAAACAGAAAAACACCGTTAGTATAAAATTAATTGTACTAACACATTAATTCTAATATCATACAACTAAAAAATTAAGATTTACCCAAATAAACTAATTCCTAGCTCTCCATAATTAAGCACAATGACATCACCCAAAAATCGAACACTTATTCTTAAAAATTTTAGCATTTTTGGGGGAATATCTTAAAAGCATCCTCAGATAGGTCATTCCAATCCTATATTTCTCTATTTAGGAAGGGCTTTTTTTCAAAATGTCTGTTTTCTACTTCTTGAACTTAATTTTGAATTTATGATCGTTCTTTCCTATGTAGCGGGGTGAGTCCATCTTTTGCCAATGTCCTTCCAACATAACTTTTTTGAAGGCTTTGTAGACCCCAAATAGTGTACTTATGGTTCTTCTCACTTTTAATTCTTTCAATCCCAAACACCGTAGCATATCTGTGACACTGTCCCCCTTCCATGCCTCCCTAATAAGTATAGTAATGTAGCATAATAATAGTGTACTTGCATGCCTTGTACAGGTCACTACCTATCCGTTCATCTTGAATTAAATCTCAACAACTGGTACCTGAATATGCACTTATGACTTCTAACTGCGGCTATACAGATTTCTGAAAAGAATATTCCACCACACTTTTTCAGTCTCTTTCTGCTCAGAATTTAACGCAATTTTTTCCCATTATTTCGCCTGCGAAAGGAAACTCGTCCTCGCAATGGCTGTCGCAATTTGCTAGAGCAACATCGCTTCAACCGTCTTAAATGCAGAAATCGTGATTTTTTTCTCTGCCCTAAGAGATGTGAGATATTTGTAACGCAACCAAAGCTGCCCCTCTTTTCTTTTTTGTCCCATGGTTATTTCCCTCGCGGCATAGTTTCATGGTGTGAATTAGGTTGACCTAACAGGAGAAGCAGAAATGAATTTCAATGGCTGTGGAGCAAAAGAAGAGGGAATCTTGCATTCTTCTTTCGCTTCAGAATGAGTCGCGAAGGGACATCAGCTGTAATTGACAGATATGTGTAAAAAATCTTTTTGAATTAAATGTGAAACACTTAAGTTGAAACGAAGGCAAATGAATTGCATGCATATAATACAATGTTGGAAATTTGACACTTAAAGTTGGCGATGCAAATTAATTTTCGTCATGGAATGTTCATAATTGTTAAAAAATCAATTAGTATCTTTGGATTCACAGAATCAATACAAAAGTAGAATGCAAACGTAGAGGAGAAAAGATGGACAAAAACAAGCAGAAAAGGCTGTTAAGAACCATCCCCTTTCAAATATTTTTATTTTTATTATTCTCTCACAATTTTTTCAGCTTTGCGTTTACTGCGAATTTGCGGAACAAAATATTTTTTTTTATTTGCAGCTCATTTTAAATATCCTTACCTATTTTAAATGCCACGTTGTTATGAGATACACAGTTTTGTATCCTAAAATAACCGTCGTATGGATACCGTATGGTTCAATCTAGCTAAGCAGCATTTTTTGCTATGGATAAGCATATCTTATGTGCTAAATGAAGAGATTTTTGGTAAAAAAAATATTTGTCGATTGGGTATGAAATATTA
Organism: Ischnura elegans; assembly: GCF_921293095.1. Lineage (NCBI taxonomy): Eukaryota > Metazoa > Arthropoda > Insecta > Odonata > Coenagrionidae > Ischnura > Ischnura elegans. The sequence goes on along the minus strand of NC_060251.1, from coordinate 32,692,752 downwards.
TTGTTTGTACGGTAAAAACTCAGTATATGATCTGATGGCGCTTTTAGTTGGCATATTATTAATAGCATAACTCATAAATCAGGGATTTACCTGAGGGAAAGAGGAAAGTAAAAAAATCTCGTCTGGTCTTAACGAAGGTGGTAACACGATGCTTTATTAACATTATTTCCACACATAACTCCAAATGGATGTCGTAATTGCTAATTGGCAGTAATCTAATAGTACCTACTAATGGCCTAGCATATGCCCTTGATTGCAGAAATTGAAAGCAATGAAAAAGTAAGAACTGAAATCGGGAAATACACAAAGCCTTGCTCCTATGTGAGTGATACGTTAGTTAAGGCAGTGAACCAGTCACTGGAATTGTTATTATCTTCATAATACCTAAATGATATTTTGGTTTTTACTTCTGGTATTGGAAGTCGTTTTTTTTCAATACGTTCAGTGTCCAATTTCGAAGGGGTATCCTGTTATAGCGAAAATTCCATTGGTTCCCTATAGAAATTTCTTGTGGTGAATATTTGGGAGACTTTATTGGAAGTAATAATGATTTGGTGTATTTTTAAGGATATTAGCATGTTATTGTTAGGTAATGGACGGAAATTAAACGAATTAGTTACATTTTGGGAGAATGTATACATTTTATGGCTTGAGTAACATAGGATTAGGGGGCAGGTGACTGTGATGGTGGTCTATTCCTTGACTTTTAGAAATATAAAGCACGTAGATGTGGATGTGAACTGGGAATCTTATTAATACTGAAAGTAACAATGATTTTATTCAAGGTTAGCGATCGCTGTAAACGGAACCGTAATGTTTGCCTGTGGCCGTTTTACCTCGGAACTAATTCCGGTCACGAGTTGAAAGTGAAAGGTGCGGTTTGTTTTTCAGTTTTAGTTCAGGAAATCCCCACGCACACAAAAAAAAGTATGATATAAGGGAAATTGTGGGATCTAACGAATCATAATCCAATGATTTTGGTTTCCGGTGAAGATTTAAAATCATGGGGGGAGAATCAAATTCGCGCCGAATTTGCCTATTTTCAACGAATTTTATAATTCAATATTCATCAAACCCCATTTTACCAGCAAAATTGATAAAAGTTCCATTTAAATTCACATAGCATAGGTATCTGACAGTCAAGATACCTTTTTTGAGAGAAAAATCCCAGTTTTACTTTAAGTTTTTGAGAATTTTATTAGAACTTAAGCTCTCAGCACTTTAAAATTTTAATGGGTGAAAGATATTTGCACGAAAAAAATCATGTTAATATAGGCAATAATAAAATCAATTTTATGCAGCTTCTGGGTGCGGAAGATTTTAAAGGAATACACAATATATATCTGGCTAACTATGATGGCTGTATCATCTGTATATGATGGAAACTCATCTAAAGCTCTAGCAAGCTAATCTATTTTTTACTCTGCATGAATGCTTCTAAATATTGCTTTTTCTTGTTGATATCATTCCTTCAAACACGATAAAGGTGTATCTACCATTTACTAAAGGAGAGATAGTAACACCATATATCTAAGTAAATGTTAAATTTCCAGATCGGATGCTTTCCCAGCGTGTGCTGGTAGTGAAGGCTATTCGAGTACTCCACTCGAAACACAGTCACTCAGCCCTGAAGATGGAGTACTGCTCGTACCCCGAGACGTCGGCAGCCATGAAGGAGATTACCCCGTGGAGTACTCGAATAGCCGTTAAATTTCCGGTTGAAATTTATAATTTTATGATAGTTGAGCGTTCCAATTGAAATACTTGGAACGTTTGGCAGACGTTAGTTCCGTGGAATTAACGTCTACCAAAAGAATTGCATTGGGTGGAAGTTCTATCAGCTAAATTGTACCGTAAGGATGTTAACTTTAGGAACACAATCCGTAGGAAAAGATGAATGCGTACGGATTTTATTCGGCAAACCAAATGGAGGAGAGTGAAGAGATTTAGCGCATATATTATATAGCGTATCATTGTGCATATAAGTGCAGTTTTGAACTTGATGGAGGAAAAAACGTCCTTAAAAAGTTAAATCCGTAACGGGTAATTAAGGCACATATAGTACCAGAAACCATAAATAGGGCAAAATGATGGTTTTAGTCTTTGTCGTTTGAAGAGAAGTGGAGTTTTCGGATACCATGCCAGACTTATTTAGAGATTAGAATTTTAATAAGTTGAAAATCAAAAAAGCAAATAGCAAATGCATCTAATTGACCAAAAACAAATCTTGGAGATCACACTTAGAGGATGAGTTCTGAACCCATAAATATTCATTGTTGAAACATCTTCTTTGCTGAAGAGTAACACAGCATTTTCGAAGGTTTAGAAATATATTAACAAACCTATAGGGACACTATGCTGATAGCTGTTCAAATTGGGAAAGAAATGAGGTTTCCCTCCTTTGTATGGTTTTCTCTGAGGTTAAATGGAAAGAGATCCAAATGAGATAGCCAATCCACACCGCTCGCTGTAGAATTTCACGCCATCGGATTTCCCTAATTGCCTTCATCGCTTCCGTCGGGTGGTAAGGCAGCAGGATGATGTAGTCCCTAGAAGATATTACGAAGGAAGGAAACCGATCGGGAGCACAACGTGACCTACTTTGTCGAAACTTTCGCTGGTCATATTTAGCGCCTATTTTTATTAATAAATTAGCGTGCACACAGCATTCAAATGTTTGGGGAATTTTGCCAATTAATAATTTTCTAAGTAATTAAACCAATTTTTTCGCTCAGAGCATATGCCTTGACTGTCTGAGAGCGTCATGAATCAGAATATCATGAAAATGGATCTAAAAAACAGGCTGATAGAAGCTGAGGTTCATGTGAATATTTTCTTTCAAAGTGGTGCTTTGGGATGATTTTGGGTGTTGAGGGATGAATTCAGCATAAAAAATACCACTACTTAAACTCCTATTAAAAAATCGTTTCGAAAAATGGCTGTTGATGGCGATAAAATTGAATTATAATTTATAACCATTAAAATGCTACCATGAAAATGTACATTTGTCGCCATGGCTCTTCGAAAATAACATTTTTCTTAGTAGAAGAAATGTCTACTATTTTACTACCCCCATTCTTCTTCAAAGCTTTCCTTATAGACATATTACTCAAGATTTTTATGCACCGTTAGCACCGAATCACTAAGAAAAGTACTCATATCAGCATATGCACATATATCCACAGTTATAACACGAATATATTTCAAATTTTAATGCATAACATTTTTAACTTCTTATTTGCTCTTTTGACGAGACGCTTTTTATTCGGGAAAATAATTTTTTACACGATCTTTATTTCTTCAAGACACATTAAGGGCTACGTGAAGAGTTCTCGTGATCGCCACCTGCTCAGGAACTGCATTAGGTACTGCCCACGTTTCGATGTCTGACTCGGCCATCTTTCTCAGTGACACAAAGTCTGATAGGCCGAGTCGGACATCGAAACGTCGGCAGTAATACAGTTCCTGACCCAGTGGAGATCACGAGAACTCTTCAGGCAGTCAATTTTCCGAGAAAGCACTAAATCTTTTTACGCATCAAAGGCCTTTGAATTTACTACAACTGAATTTAAAACACGGTAGAAGCACACTAACAACGGCTGCCTACTTTCATACTTTGCCTTTGTGAGTACTTTCCGAAACTTATACTTTGGTTTCAGTCTAAGGGATTCAATACACCGCCTTCACTGATACTAGCCTCATGACTGGGTTCATGGAAACATATTATATTTAATTCAATTACAAAGAGAGAAAATATTTTTAGAAGCCTTTATTAACTTTAGGTATCTTTTTTCACCTGTCTACTACTTGCTAGGCAGGCAGTCTGCGTGTTATTATCCCGTCATTTGTATCAAGCATAGTTATCTGGCACATAGGTGCTACCGATTTAGCAGTACATTGGTTTCCCGGTGTATTCTTTAAGAGGACTTACCACGACTGCTTCAATGGACATATTCTGGGTTTTTGTGACATTGACTGCTTGTGCATTGCTTTTAATAATTCAATACTACCATCTTAAAATTGTCATTGCATGCAGAGTTGGCCTTTGAAAATGTTTACTGTGTCTCAATTATTTAAAATTTACTTATGCGGAAGCTCTGAGAATAAAATAAAGTCTCAAAAATCCTGGAAAATATTGATAAGAGTTTATTCTATTGATATTGATAATTTCAAGATGATTTCTTAATTTTAGACTATTTGTTCGTTCCCAAAAAATACTAGTGCAGCTGGAGTGAGGGGTCCGACTAACGATATACCGAAGTTAATCGGTTTATTTAAGAAAGATCATGGATTTCGACTTATTTATGTATATTGCGTCCTTTTCTGGTTTGCTATCTGGTTTGCACGGTTTGTAATCGTTTAGATATGCTCCTACTTACGAAAAAAATTACGTTTACCTTTTTTATTTAGTGGACGCTTTGTTGTTTTAGTCACGCGCTTCGTCTGCGTCCAGCCATGAACTCGACCCCCGGAAGAATCTTCATTGGCATCATTGACCTTCTGAGGCGCCCGTGACGGCCTTGCATCGTCCCTCCGGCCGCCTAGAGAATTCTTTAATGATGGGTCTTCTGCAGCAATCTCGTGGGTGCCACCCCAGCGTGCAGCTGGATGGCTGCAGGTGTTTCTACAAGATGATCCTTTCAAGCCTGTGGGTAAGCCTTTGCGTGAACCACTCTCCACTCCGTATCCTTAAGGAATAAGGGAAAAAACAAATACGACGTCTCGATGCCTTTTTGACTAGCGAGTGAATGATGTCTTTTTTTCATCTGTCCATTATCCCCGTCAACGATGGGCCATCGATGCCCGATTACGGGGTAGCAGAATCGAGTTCCACTCCGGCACGGAAGTATAAGCAAGGCCGTGCGTGCTTAAGGTGTTACGAAATTTTAAGTCCACATGGAGTGATCAAACTCCCCGAATGACTCATGTCATGGCTACCTGTCTGCTCATGAAACGAGTGGGTGTCCACGTATAAGAGCATAGCGACCTGGAAAAGAAAAGTCATGTGATATACATAACGAAGGCACACATACTTTCGTTTATCTCGGTGGCTAATGAAGGCGAAAATATAATATCCATATTAAATCTGGCGAAAGACACTCAAGAAATCAGCTAACCACTGGAGGAACAAACAATACGATGGTCAAAATTACGATAATATCCTTTTGATAAATTGGAAATAAAATTTTTATTAATAATTATGATCGGTTCTTCGTTTATTTGTCTCCTTTTGGCTGTGAAATCTAATGGGCATTGATGTTGTTCATTTAGCCAAATTTGAATGAATCTCACAAAATAAGATGGATATTAAAAAATATTCCACATTCCATTTGTATTCTTACTGGAAGCTAGCAGAATAAGAATATACAGGTTTATACGGGAAGTCTATTATAGTAAAAAAAAAGTGTTGAACTAACTATCATAGCATTTGGTAGTATAATCTTTTTCACAAATTTTTTATTTCCATATTTTCCGGATATGGAGTCTGTTAATAATGATAAGTTTTAAAAATTAGCCGTTTTAATGTCCATTATGATCTAGAAGGTTGGTTTATTACTTTTATCATGCAATGAAAATTTGGCGGTGAAAGTCGCTTCAAGCAATAAATTCTTAAATGCGATAGTGGTTGGCGTAACATGGTGAAACTCCTTCATGATGCAAAAAAGTTAAGAAAATATATTTATAAGAAAGAAAATATCTTTATATCGCAAATATATTTTATTTTGTGAATCAGCGAAGTCTTTTTCTTAACCATTGTGCATAATAAATTCTTAAATGAGATTCCTTTTTTTAACATTTTCCTTGTGCGTAGAAAAATGTTCAAATAACATTAGTTTTCCCAAAAGTAGATCCTGTGTGTTATGCAATTATGAAATTGAATGGAGAAAAATTTTGAAAATCTTGTCAACGATATCAGCTGTTTATGAGCATTCAAATGTACTCTGACCCGTAAAATAAAAAAAAAATCGAGCCCTGAAGAGTCCGAAAGTGGACACCCTTTATTGATAGTCGTTGCATTGATGAGGAGTGAATCCAGACTTCCTGATAGACGATTCTCAGAGAGAAAATATACGTATCAACTAGAAAAATGCCCTATCAAATAACCCTTCTTGCATTCTTTTTTCAACTCACTAACGAGGAAAATTCTTGCTTTGTGGGAAAAACCATTGAGGTAATTTGGAAATTTTATGGGTCATAATATTAGGAATATTCACGTCATGGAGATCTACTGTCTATCATTTGATAAATTATTACGAGAAAATGTTTTAATTTGGATTCAAATAAATACCACCGCATCTTCTTGAATAACTCATTCCTATCCCGTTCTAAAGATAGTGGTGTAGTGTTTCGAGCCCAATTTATAAGTCATCTTGAGTCCATCTCATGGAGGTTATCATTAGAGTCAGCGTAGTATTACGGGGAAATTATAATCTGTGCTCGCACTCTCCTTCAACCTTCATCTTAAGTTCACATTCTCACATCCATTTTATGTCTCCTCGCTAAAGCATAGGAAGAGAATTAATAAATAATGTCTTGAGAAGGCCGATAAGATTTTTACGATTTTCAATTTACTTAATGGTATTTCCTTACCGCTTTCAACTGAAGATGGATGAAAGGCAGTTAGCACAGAGACGTGCATATAAAATAGATGAGGTTTGTATCAATTTTTATTCTTGCAGGAAAAAGGCAGACGGTCATAATAAATTTTTAGTCGTAAATTCTTTTTCAATCGGTAATCATTGCCCGATAGCTATTTCCCCCTTCTTGGATATCAATTTTGCACAAGATAAAATGATAATTTCGTTCGGACGGGCATAATACATTTTTTGTCGTAAATTCTTCTTCAATCGGTAATCATTGCCCGATAACTTTTTCCCCTCTTGGATATCGATTTTGCACAAGATAAAATGATAATTTTGTTCAGCCTTCGAATATATATATACAGAAGAGGGATCCAACTAGCCTTCCTTTTGCTCCTATCCTGGATCCACTGCTGTTATCATCCGCAATTTTTTAGCAGCTAAAATAATAATTAATACTTACTGTCATTGTAAGTTTTCTAATCTTTTAATTGTGATTGGAAGAAGCTTATTCATTATATTGGCGTCATTTAAACTGTGACACAAAACAGTAGGAATTTTTTAAGAGGAAGGAGTAAAGCACATGTGAAAAACACCAATGCGAAAAATTAGTAGTTTTAAAATCCTCAAAATTAGTGAAATGTAGCTTCATGGTTATTTATTTCTTTACCTGCAGAAATGAATTTAAGAAAGAAGTATTACATTAAAGTAAGCAAAATTTTTGCTCTATTTTATGGTAAAAATATCAATCATTTTGCTCACAGGATCAGATCGTGGATTTTTGGATGGTACCTACTCGTATGAATCCCAAGAGTTGTAGCCACCATATGTCTCATAGATTAAATGCATCTTATTCACTGCGGTACTAAATGCTATTTAATTAACCACTATCAATACTTGCTTTTAGAAAATGGTTTGATGTTCATCGAAACTGACAATTGCAATGCCGGCTTGACTTACTCCTATCTCGCCCTCAGTAATTAATGGATAAAAGTGGCATCCTTTAAGAAAATGTCAGGGAAGTTAAGGTATATTTTCATACGAGCCAGTGCGAATGCGCGTTTTTAAACTTTTTCTTCGCTTTTTTTACGCGGTGTTGATCATTTTCCAGCTCCAGAGAGATTTTTAAAAGGAAAAAAATGTGGTGTACATGTTTCATGAGTAAAAAAGAGGGAATTAACTGTTTTTATGTAGGATAAGTTGATCATAGTGTTTGTGAAAAGACAGCTGAAAATTCCATGTTATATCACATATCATTTTTGTAAAATTATTTCTTAATTTTCAATAATTTAGCTGATTTCAAAGTGGATATTTACAATTCATTAAGAGGGCAGCTAAAAATGGATTTCATTGAGAATGTTGAAATGGCGGCATATAGTGGGCTGTTCAACTAGCATCTTTTAAATGAATTGATGCCTTTATATCGTTCTTCTCTCTCCCAAATCAACATTCCTAATTCCAAAAAATGTTTGACTAGGTCCATCCCCCAGCCCAGTGACCTACCTTTGAATTCCATACCCTAGTCTTTCTCTTCATCTACTTCCCTATTTCTTCCCTTTCTCTTCCTTAAACATATTTGCGTCCTCACCTTGAGAAAAAAAACTGTATTCTTTTTGTTATTTTCATTGGCAAAGATGTTATTATCAACCTTGTTAATACCAAAAGCTAATAAACCATGTTTGGTTAGAAATTTTTAGAGGGTAATGTTCAACGTGAATTTAATTTTCTTTAGCTGTGGTTAGTGCTGGGTAGGGTGGGTGAAGAGAGGCAGCTTCTATATGAAATACGGAGACAGAAAGTATGGATTGAGCACGTTTTAAGCGGGGAGGCGACGCTAAAAACAGTATTAGAGGGTAGAATGTTCGGTAAATGAGGGAGAGGAAGGAAGAGAATTGGATTTTTAGATAGAATGAATGGGAGTAGGCCTTAATGTGACGCCCAAAATATGCCTGAAATACTCCTTGGGAACCTGCCTCAATCAGTAGAATACTAAAAAATACGTAGGCATTTTAATAATACGTACGAATATTAAAAATACGTACGTATCAGTCTGCATTGCATTTAAATGAGATGCGGAGGAGGCAGAAGTTAATGGATGGAGCGAGTACTTGACAGGGAGGGGAAAGCAGTGAAACAGTGTTGAAAACAGTGTTAGATGTTGGATGTTGGGTTAACGGGGGAGAGGAAGGAAGGGAATATGATTTGTATATAGTATGAAAGGGAGTCAGTCTTACTGTGAATTTAAGAAAAAAATCCATGACAACAGGGGATTACTTCCACAATAATTCTTTAGTACTCCTTGGAAATCTACCTTAATCGTAGGAATACTTTTGATTACGCCATAGTTTCACGAAGATAAGCAGGAATATTGCTTAATTTAAAGTTGGTGGTTTTCGGCGATACTTTATGGAATTTATTGAACATTTTGAATGAATAACTCAAACAGTTTAAAGTTTTCCTCGTTAATAATATTCAGGAATCCTTCCTCTGCACCACGATAATTCATTCGTTTTGGCAGACGTTTCGGAAAACGATTTGTTTTCCAATCTCAAGGTATATCTAAATGTCTTACTGTGAATTTGAGAGGAAATTCATGACAGGAGGGGATTATTTCCACATTACTTCTTTGGTACTCCTTGGAAACATACCTGAATCGTAGGAATACTTTAATTGCGTCATGATGTCACAAAGTTAAGCCGGAAACATTGCTTTGGTTAAAGTTGGTAATTTCCGGCGATACTTTGAGGAATTTACTGAGAATTTTGAATGAATAACTTAAACGATATGTGAATTCCCACTTTCAGACAGTTTCACGTCTTGGGAATGGAAGACGAGTCGTTTACCGAAACATCGGCCGATACGACTGAATTAACCTGGTGTAGAGCCCGAGAAGAATTCCTGAGTAACTTAAACTTTGTTTTACCAAAGATCCATTTACCAAAACATATCCACGTTCTCGACCAAGAGATGATGTTAACCTTGGAAATCATGTTCGTGTTTCAATAAATAAATTCCGTGGAAAAACAAAGTTTAAGTTATTCATTCAAAAATATTGCATTGGATCTTTATTTGTCGCGCGAGGACCCTCGGCTTTGTCCCCTTCCTGAAAGAGACGTGAATTAAGCCGGAAACATTGCATGGTAAAATTTGGCGGTTTCGGCGATATTCTGTTGAATTTTCTGACCATTTTGAATGAATAGCTTAGACTTTATTTTTCCACAAATTTTTTTATCTGAAACACGGCCACGGTTTCGATCATAAGATGATATTAGCCGTTAACGTGTTTTATAAAAAAATCTCTGGGATAACAATCTTCTTCTTCTTCCTTCCAGGGTTAGGCTACTAAGCCTGTTCCGGCTCCACGTCACCATCTTTTCCTTGGTCTTCCTATACTTCTTTTGCCAAATGGTTGATATTTCATTGCTTGTTTTGGAATTCTTTCATTTGGCATTCGAAGTAAATGTTCCTTCCATCTATGTTTGTAGTCTTGTAGTTTGTCAGTGACTGCCTGGACACCCAGTTCATCTCTTATTTGAGTGTTTCTTATTTTATCCAATCTTGTGCAGCCTTTTACTGATCTTAAAAATTTCATTTCCGATGATTCTATCTCCCTTAATTCATTCTTTTTAGGTACCCAAAATTCTGATCCGTAGAGTACAGTAGGGACTGCCATCACTTCGTAAAATTTTATTTGTGTTTCTTTTCTTGTTTTGTTTTTTAGAGTTCTGCTAATTGTGCCACATATTCTCTGGAAAGTGTTGACCTTATTTATAATATCTTTTTCTTCGTCATATGTTATATCGCATTTAAGTACTGGAAGTGCGACACTTGCTTCAGGACTTGATCCTCAATAACAATTTTTGTTCGTATCGGGTTGCTTCCTAGAAATGCCATAGTCTTTGTTTTGGTTTTTGAAATTCTCAGGTTGTAAAGTTTGCTCAACTGGTGTAGTCTTAGTAGAGCTTATAATTATTTGTGTATCCATAATTAGGCCAACGAAGGACGAACTGTAGATGAATTGTGAATTTTGACAATATTCTCAAAAACAATACTAGAGTTATTCATTCAAAAAAATTGCTTTGATTCTTTCATTGTCGCGCGAGGATGCAAAGCTTTGTTCGCTCCCTGGAAGAGACTCAATCGAGGAGACGACGGACTGTGCGCTCTCACGCACACGCGTTCCACTCGCACATGCACGGGAAAATGCGTTCCTTCATAAGCGAGAGGAAGATTGGAAAGTGAAAGGAATCGCCGGAGCACTTGTTATTCCCACCCTCCTCCCCGCCTGCCCGCTGCACCCGCGCGGTGGGGGAGCCCTGGTGCACACACATCGAGTCTTGGGAACTGGTCCCGAGTGGGAGTGTGGGTGAAAGAGAGTCGGCAATGCAGAGGCCGTAGAGGCAGACGGGGCAGCGGCCGAACGGATTAAGTAACCGCGCGGGCACGCCTCTTATGTAGGATGACCATAAAAGATTGCGAGCAAAAAACCTCGCGCGGTGTAGTGGGAGGGATCGGAGCGGGAAAGACGGGGCTGGGGAATATAAAAGAGCTGCTGTTGGACGGGAAGGAGTAGGAAGAGGTGGAATCGGGTTAGAACAGAGGTGGCTCAATACTTGTAAACGTATCTTCGTGAATGCATTTTCCTGCGAACCCCTAACATGTTGAAAATTTTGTAAATTATATTTTGAATGCGCTTCTGTGTTACGAAGACTTTTGTTTAATTATCATTGCTTGTAGAGCTTATAGTTATTTGTGTATCCATAATTAGGGCACCGAAGGACGAACTGTAGATGAATTTGGCAATTTGACAATATTCTCAAAAAGAGAGGATGAACTAAAATTGAATTAAGACCCACATATATAAGTATGTATCCTTTTTTGGTCTGGTACCTGTGTGTAGATAGTTTATAGAGTTTACAATGAATTGTGTATCCATGTTCATACCACCGCAAGAAAAATTATAGTATAGATTTGGAATTTGAAAACATTTTTAAAATAGAAGGTGAACCAGAATTGAATTAAGACCCACATATATACGTATATATCCTTCTTTGGACTTCTAGCGTTGTGAAGATATTTTGTTTTTGTTTTGAATATAATAATGTTTTGGTAATTCTCAAAGCGGTTCCTCTCCCAAATTCAACGCACTAGAGTGTTTTTCAAGTTTTTGCTGTTGGGCGGGAAGGAGTAGGAAGAGGTGGAATCGGGTTAGAATAGAGAGGACTCAATATTTGTAAACGTACCTAGGTGTAGGTGTTTTCCTACACATCCCTTTCATGTTCATTTTTAAAATGATATTTAGAATTCTTTATGTGTCTCAAACACTTGTGTTAATTAATTTTTTCCTTATCGTTGAATTAAGCTCGGGTTTGTAGCCTAGTAAAATTTTTGGCTGACGTTTCAATGAAAAACTCTTCCATCGTCCTCAGAGCAGTAATGATGGCAATGGAAGGGTGCTCCATTAAAACGTCAGCCAGAAAAATTCTTACTCCGTGATCCGTAATCAGCCCACCGAAAAATAAGCTATACTAAATGAATTTTGTAACTTGACAATATTTTTAAAAGAGATGATGAGCCAAAATTTAAAAAAAACCCACATATATACGAAGAATAAGAATATTACTTTGCACTTCTCCTAAAAAAAAAACTTATTTTAACAGATTCAACATGTTTCACTGCACTGCAGCATTATCAAGACTCTGATATAGTTATTTAATAGTTATAGTTCGTCAATTGTCATGACCGTCTTGACCCATGTCCAAATCCCGGGGGTTGTTGAGATGCTTCAGTAGTAATCTGATCTCTGCATAAGTGCTGTGGGTACTTCAATTAAAGCAAACCATACGTGGGGAGAGAAGTTTCGTGAAGGAGAGGTTAACGCCGAGGCAATTAATGCCCTAGTGGCACAACTCTAGACCTCCTCCTCTAAACTCCTAAACGCACAGATGCCTCAGGAGGAATTCTAAGAAAGTTGAGTAATGACCATGAAGAAATTTCGAAAATATTTTACGATAATAAAGTCTTAAATAAGGTATTATTGAGAAAAATACGATAACTAGATGAGAAATAACGTGGAAGCAAAGGTCCTTTATGGTGCGGAAATTTGGAAGCCCCGCAGGGAGAAAGAGGAGCTCAGGTGTGGGATCAAGTTGAATAGAAATTAGAAATTGAGGAAAAAGGTACAAGAATGTAAAAGACATGGTGGGTGAGGTTGAAAGTAGATGCTGGAAATTGCGATATAAAAATATTAGGAGGGAGATTGAGGAAACAGAGTTCAAGGGTAAATTGGTGAGAATTTAGAATGAAATATAGAGAGGGATTGTAGACGAGCTGGAATGCTGAATTAAAGAGACGTATTCACTAACTGGAACCCCGCTTTGCCGGTGAATCACCGATAAAATAATAATTTTTAATACATGAAAAAGTTTTCACTTCAAATATTGGCTATTCGGAATGTTTACTTTTGCTTCCATTTGATTCTCAACCCTTTTATGCTATTTATTTACTATTTTTCGCTCCCATGACAAGTTATGATTTAACCACGAATTGATGACAGACCTTAGTTTTTAATGGAAAGGAATTTTTTTAAGAGTTCTGCAAATAGCGCGGAGTGTGAGTAAAAATTATTTACCATGACAGGATTAATACTGGAAAACTGACGTTTAGTGTAGACAGTTAACCTCAATTTTATGCTTATAATAATTTCAAACTAGTTTTTCGATTACTTTAAACAAATATTAACTTGAAGAAAATATCCATGAAGCACAAATAGTCTTGTTGCTAGTTAGGCACTTAGAAAGCTCTACATCTGCTTTAAGAGTAAGACTAGGATTTGTGCTCGGTATTATATTATTACGCTGATATTACTACGTATGGCCTTGATTGAAATAAGTCTTCGAAAAATTTTTTTTTGGTGATTTAAATGATAATGCTTGGTGGCATTAGAGCCTATGTAAAGAATTTTTATGATCACATTCATAAAATACCAGGCATGTGCTACGTATTAGTATAACTTCTGGTGAAATTGTTAAAACACGATGCTCTCATATGCAGCAAAAGAATCAAACAAAGAACGTCACTTCAAATTTTGGTCCTCTCTGGTACATAATTTGACCTTCTAGCGGCCCCAAACATCATTAAAATTGATATTCTCACTCGTTTTCTATTCATCGAATTTTTAAATACTAGAAAAGTAAAATTTTTTGCTAAACATTTAAAGCCACTTATTGCTATTTTAAGATTTACTACGATTATAACGGAATCATATATTATTTTTTATCATATTACATATGAATGTGTGTCAAAATACCATTGGGTATCTATAAACAATCCTTTGAACAGATAATAATAATGTTCTCTTGTACCCTTGGAGGTTAGGATATAAGAGATGAACAAAATTTGACGTAGATATGTGAGCTAAAAAAGCTCTCCATCCACTTAATTAGTCAATTGAATACTCCTACACGGTATTAGCAGGCAAATAAAATTGCTCAGCCTTCCGTTACATTCCATGACATCCGAAGCTTAGCATTCAAATTATGCTGATTTTGCGTGGTAATTCATAATATCATTCTCCCATATCGCTCATGAAATAAGATTAATTAGTTTAATATTCAATTACGCAGTTTTATACATGAAACACAATGATAATTTGTGCTAAAATTGCATTTAATGTATAAAAAGAATTCTAATGTGTTTTTACAAATATATATTCAAGTATGTCATAAAATAAAACATGGGAGCTAAAGTTTACTGAGAGTTATGCTTCGTACAAAACCTCTCCAGCTATCTCAAGACAGGCGCACGGTATTTTCATGATAAGTTGATATTATTCCTCTTAGCGAATTTCGTGGATCGAGTCCCGCCTGGGTCACTATCCCGCTTCACTTCCTGACTCTCGACAGCCGCCCTCCAATGGGCTTGAACGGAGACTTGACAAAACCTTGCGAATGTGCTGTGACCCCAATCCACCTCTATTTCTACCCCCAGGCTTCGGCTCTCCCCTCTTTACTACCCTCATTTTTGCTCGGAAACATTCATTGTCAGTTGCTAACAAAAAAATCTCATTTGAAGCGCAATACATAATGATAACTGTTTCCGAGAAATTCTCCGTAAATAGGTATCGAAAGCACATTGTATAGTGTACTGTATTTGGAGGAGGCGACCGGCAGCTGAGGTCATTTGCGCCATGAGGGAAGGGTAGGTAAGGAAAGGTGGAGAGAAACCCAACGTCGGCATTAGCCTGCTCTTAACGAAATGCGCCAAGGGGACCACCGCCTAACCTCCCATCCGACGGTCGGAGTGTTGCGCTTGATATGATCTCCTCATAGCAATCAGGTAAGGATCAGGCAGTCTCTTAAAATTCTCTGCCACCACCGGGATTTGAACCCGAGCCCACTGGATGGGAAGCCAACACTCTATCCATCACACCAATCCAATCCCCTCGAAAATACATATGTGAGTATAACTCGTACTAAAGCCTCGGGCTGTTGATATATCTAATTTGGCATGAAAAAAGGACAATTCCTAAAATGATGTTTTTTTGCCTTCTCGATTGGTGCGAATTTTGAAAGTTCTTGAATATTTACCATCTGTTTTTATTAAATTCATCAGGATTCTGGTGTTTTATAGTAGTAGAGATGAAAATTATTAGCATGAGCCCTCGAATAGGGGCGATCTATTATAAACCCTAAACTATCAGTAAAATAACATCCAAAGCAGGCATAAATTTGTATTTCATTACTACAGGTATTTCCTGTGACCAAATTTTTCAGGGCTAGAACCAACAGGACTTGATGTAAAATCTTGCTAAATCCAGAGTATTCCTTTTCATCTGCTCGCAATTTTAACCACCGAATGAGCCATATGCTCTTCCATTCTTGTTTCTTTAATTTCCTTTCTTTTCGTTAAACCTCTCTACGTTAGAGACGCGATAGACTTTAGCCTGCAATATTATAGTATGAAAACCAAAGCAAAAAAAAGTTAAGAGCTGCAACTGGTAGTTCTGTTAGGGGCGAATTGAAGGGAGTTAGTTGTCTCTGGAGGTCCATACACCCACACCTCCCGAAATGAGGATATGTACGCCGAAAAGCAGATTGCTCCAGATCACTCTTTGGTGGGTTTTTCATAGCACATTTTCTACATTAGCCTCACAACAGCTCTTTCCCATTCATAAATGTCTACTGCACCAATGGTATTTGCTTTATTTTTTGGGCAATCTTCTTATGAGCCTCCTTTCGGTATTTGTTAAGTTGCGAATGAATACTAGCCGCCATCCTTATCTTTAAAACCCTATACGACTTTCGAAGAGAGAAAGAGTTACGTTCATTCCCCCTATTCACAGGCCTATTCACAGACATTCGATGTGTTTTAGTGCGACCATAACAAAAGACTCATCCCCACGGAAAACCCTAGAGCTGTTCGTGAAATGTTGTTGGGCAAGGCACAGGGTAAGGTGAAGGTTCATTTTACCAGCATAGCTCTCAAGGAAAGCCTAAAATGTTCTATAATACAGGATCTCATGTAGTTATCTTGCAAGTAGATTATAGTGAATTTATTTTTAATCTTATCAGTTACTGTTAAAAATACCGCATTCTCTCATGCCCCGCGCGCATTAGGGTGCGCACTGTCGCCCGTCCCCTGTTTAATGTTTACAACGAGAAAGACGTTGAAGAGGAGGCCATGGGTGTCAGTATACAAGGAAAAATAACTAGCATGATGGCCCGATGGAGACAATTGTAGTAAAGCAAGTGGAAGGGAAGAAAGACGGTGTGGCCCCCAATGATTTACATGGGACAGGTTGTAAAGGATGTAAAAGAGAGGAAATACGTCGCTATAAATAGGCAAGCTGATAGGAGAGTGGAATAGAGAGCTGAATCTAACCAATTTTAGGATTTTTTACTTATGATGATGATCACGCGTACCTATTTTTCATTTTAAGCGGCGTCAGTAACGGGTGCACGTTAAGCTTTGCTTTAGACGAGGATGCACGGTTCACCCAAATATTTCCATTTTAATGATATCCATAGGAGAGACATAACAGGGATGCAATGAACCAGTAGCGGCCGAGAAATTACTTTGTTTCATCAATTCTTACCGGCGCTGCCGGGAGGTGGTTCCACCCGCCACAGTCGCAGTCGTAAACGCTTATATCGTGTGCGTGGTGCGCAAGTAAGTTACTGAGGTTCATGGCCACCCCTGGTAAAAGCCAATTAGTTGGGAAACAGTAGATTTCTGATCCATAACGATGATTTAAATAGTGTATTTTTTCCATTCATTACACATCTGCTTTTTCCAGTTTTTTCTAAATTTCTATTTTCTTATATTCATCGCCTAAAAAAATAAGGTTCGCGCTTTCACGAGGGCGCGTAGTTTATGTGAATGGCACGAAAAAGTGGAATTTAACGGTTATTCACTGAGGTGTGTACAATGGAAGTCCTTAATATAATTCACCTCAATTTAGAACCTAGTCTCTAGACAGTTCAATTATATATTTCGCAAACTTCGTGCCATTTAAAATAAAATGAAGTTACTCCCATTCTCTGACTTCAATAAAACTCCCATCGCTTGAGTTGTTTTTAACCGCTATTCAGAAAATATTTTCTAGGCAGACCCATTCAGTAGCGGATACAGATGGGGAGCGCAAGGGAGAGCGCGGGTCCGCCTGTATTGCCGACCAATGCAAAACCACACGTGTAACTTTTTTATACCGTAAGATGGTATAAAAAAGTTACACGTGTCGTACCATAAGATGGTATAAAAAAGTTACACGTGTGGTACATGCACATGGATTATACACATGTAAAAGACAATGGTATGACATAAGACATATAAGACATGCGTATAATCACTTTAAATAAAATTTTCTTAAAATCTGCCTGAGACTTGATCATTTTTTATTACGATAAAAGTAAAGACTCAACAACTCAAGATATATTTTGCGCCCCCCCCTCCCCCTAGAGCTTTTTCTGTATCCGCTACTGGACCCATTAGATGTTAACTTCGTTTCATTCAATAACAAATTAAGTTACTCCCATTCCCTGACTTCAATGAAACTCCCATCGCTAGAGTTTTTTTAACCGCTATTTAGAACATATTATCTGGACAGACCCATTAGATTTTAACTTCGTGTCGTTTAATACCAAATTAAGTTACTCCCATTCTCTGTCTTCGATGAAACCCCCATCCCTAGAATCGTTTTCTACCCACGCTAGATCATAAGTGAAAGGCTCAGTGTTTTTGACGTCACGAATTTGTTTAGAGATCTCATTAGTTTCAACTCGCCCTGTCGTGATCATTGTAATACTCCGGCCCACGCGCGTACGCGAGGTGGGAACGACCTCAGCTGTCGAAGGGCCTCAAGCGAGAACGCCCACTACCATTCATGCGAGTGGCAGCTCAATTGAACTTGAAAACTCAATTCGCTGCTCATTTTAGATTTACGATGACCTTATAACCCGGCTGGAAACTTGCTCGCGGCCGAGAAGGTGACTCACGCTTGTTCGCAACTCAACGCGGATGTTTCCTTGCCCTTGGAACGGCGAAGTGAGTGCATTTTCTCCAAGGTCAGTTCCGAAAACTCTCCCATGGATAAACCTCAGGTTAAGGAATGGGAAAAATCGATTTCCGGCTTCTATTTCTACTCCTAGGGCATTCCGTTCAAAGCCGTGCCGGAGGTCCAGGGTCACCATCACGGATATTTGTCATAGAAATATACTGGGTGAGTCTAAATTTCTGCCCTGATTATAAAAAAATATTATTAACACAATAATTTAAATTAAATGGCTATATCAAACATAGATCTTCGCCACACCAGTTGCTGGCGTTCACGAACTAAAGGGTAGGATACAAGCTAGGGCGGATCCATGATTTTTTCTGTGGTGAGCACAAGGGTTCAACAAGCAAACGGTCTTCTCATATTTGAGATTAAAAACCTTATACAATAATTACTGTGCGAAATATTCTATTTATTTTAATATGAAATTTAATGATTGAGGCTCCGCAATACACTGTCAATAGTATTGTCTTTCCTCTCCGTTTTCTTTTTTACTTGCACCAAGAAATTTTCTCAGGGAACGTACCTCTTAATTTTACCCTGGATCATGTGCACTACATAAAATAGAGGAAAGTTCCTCAAGGACAGTTAGGAACAAACAGAGCTCAACACAACTTTTACACCAATTAAGCTGGGAGCCACTAGAGTCTCGGAGACTACTTGCCAGGCTAAGATTTCTACAGCTCTCAAGAAATACCAACACTATAGTGTTGCTATTTCTTATAAGAGCATCCTCTTTGAATCTCGGTAAGTTTCGTGGTCAGGCAGAAACGATAGAAAGAGAGATATTTTGCTGTACGAATAATTGAAGTTCATTTTTACAATTAATATTAATTAGTCTCTTGAGTTTGTCATCATTGCTCCTAATAATCCCTAATTGCTCATCAAAATACCGAATGGTAAAAAGCTGAAGAAAATATTGAGTTCCCTCCTCAATTCGTAATAATGCCCACTCCCTTTCATTCTACCTAAAAACCCAATTCTCTTCCTTTCCATCTCGCGCTTACCAGAAACTCTTCCTACTACCAATATTTTCATATCCTCTTCCGGCTCCGTACTCGCTCCATTCAAACCTTCTTTCTCCACCGTATCCCATTCTCTTTACCCAAAACGTCGAGTACTTCGTTTACATCAACATAATATTAGATTAGCTCATTTTAAATTAGAAAACCCCGTGTTATTTTGTTTTAATTCATACGATCAGTAATATATTCCACTTATAATATTCTTATCATTTGCATCACTTATTCTCATTATTTGATCAGTTACCAACCAAAACGCTAAAAAAAGATTCACAGTAATACAACGGTTCATAAAAATTTTTGACGGAGTATCACTGCACATCGCGGCCTTCCCCTTGCACCTACAACTAATTCAGACCACAGTTCTTAATTTTTCTTTATTTTCCTTATTTCGGGTGGGGGGTTTTCAGGGCCCAAGGCCCCAATATAAGCCCATGCCACCTGCTGTAGTCTTTTATGTTTTAGACGTTGACCACTTCAGTAGAGTTTATGTTTCGAAGGACGATTTTTTATTGCAATATGATTTCTGTTCATGTGTCCTTATAACTCAACCGGATGTCTGGGATAATTCTAGGTTTCAATCCTGTCGTTTGCGAGTGTACGAATCGAGTACTTATTTGCTCTCGCAATTGACAAAGCTTTCCATCCGTAGGATCGAAATTGGCTATAACTCTATGGCCTAAACTGCCCAAGATTGTAGGGGACGGAGCAGATAGAAAGCTGACTAACACAGAGGATTGATGTTCCTCAAAGGGGTCATGAATTCTCGAGCGTCGATAAAAATACCTCTTAGGGAGGGAATGGAGTAGCGTATGTACTTACTCGATCAGTAAAGGACACGCAGAAAAAAAACTTCATTCTTCAGCTAGGTTAGGCAATGTCTTCAAATTAACCCTGTATTCGTGACGTCCCGTCTATCAGAAGGGCATTTGGAACTTTTTGATATTGTTGACGAAGAATAACATGCTTCAGTCCTTACTCTTTAGTAGCTTATCTTCCTATTTTAGACTTTTTACCTCGCGTTAGCATTTACCCTCATACAGTGCCGCTTTCGCTCCCGCAGACCAAGCGGCACTACTGACGGCACTACGGTGACCTGAATATACCCCGTTTGTGATAGCATACTAAAAAAAACAGATTAATATCATGTACCAGATGCAAATTAGTATTTATTTTGGTTTTTAAGAACTTCAATTTCGTGTTCTTTTTACAGAAATCAGAAAAAAATTATTGCATAATCATTACGTTTTACCACGAAGTCACATAGTTTTGGCCAAGGTTTTTGAACGAAGAAAAATCAAATGTCTTGCTTTCGTGTTGAAAATGAGTCGTATATATTTCTAAAAGTTGACTTGAAATCTATTTGAGACCAGAGGCGGATACATATAGGGGCACTCTCCACCCCTTTGCGGGGCCGCCCGCATTGCCGGACATTGCAGAACCGCAATTGAAACTATTTTACATCATAATATGGCATTATCTTGTATATGTGTACAATCAGTTTAGCTAAGACTTTCTTTCACTTTACACATAACTTGATTATTTTTTTATTACGATAAAAGTCTCGCGGCTGAGCTTAAAGCCACGGAGTGCGTCCACCGGGTTGCGGATGGTGGGTCGACCTTTAGGTATAGAGGTTAGCTGCGAGATAAGCGAGTTCTCTCGTCGAATAAACAGTCGTGGAAAAAAAGCGGCGGTATTCTGAGGGGGTATTGGGCTACCCTTGGGTAAGGTAGACCATTTAAAAGATACAAAAACCTGTGAAGATACCGTGACTTGGCGACTGGGGGCCGCCAACAATTATGCCTCTCATCACCCGGGGGAGAGGGCAGCAGCTCTTCTTCACATGTGCGAAGGTGGAGACCATAGTGGTCGGTACAGCAACACACATTCCACTACGGGTGTGGTAACATTTACTTTAACGGCTGTAGTACTGCGATGTGGAAGGTGAGGGGAAACCACCACATTATCATCCCGAGGAGTCACAGCTACTCCACTCAATTTATATAATGACATGATGGAATTCTCTCGGGTAAAATATTCCGGAGGTAAACTAGACCCCCATTCGGATCTCCGGGCGGGGACTACTCGAGAGGGTACATCGGTCAAACGAGATAGAATGCTACGAATAGGAACATGGAATGTCAGATCACTTCGTACCTGGGGTAAGCTGGAGAACTTGAAGGTGGAGATGCGAAGAATGAACCTCGATGTATTTGGCATCAGCGAAATGAAGTGGCCCCAGGAAGGAGACTTTTGGAGTGGAAGCTACAGAATGATACACACGGGATCGCTAAATGGTAATGCTGGAGTAGGCATAATGCTTAGAAAGAGCGCCGGGATGCGTGTTAAAAGCTACCTGCAGTTTAATGAAAGGATAGTAATGGTGAAGATAGATACTAAACCCGTAGCTACAGTAATGATACAGGTTTACATGCCTACGTCAGATTATGAAGACGAAGAAGTAGAAGATGTCTACCAAGATATAGCAAAAGTTATGAAGCAAGTAAGAGGGGAAGAAAATCTTATTATTTTAGGTGACTGGAATGCCGTTGTCGGCGAAGGTCAAGACGGAATAATAACTGGGAAGTATGGGTTGGGTAACCGAAATGAAAGAGGAGAAAGGCTACTTGAATTCTGCACGGAGCACAGGCTAGTGGTTGCCAACACTTTATTCAAAAATCCCCTGCGAAGAAGATACACGTGGAAGATGCCAGGAGACCGTAGAAGATTCCAAATCGACTACATTCTAGTGAAACAAAGATTCAGGAACCAGGTGAAGGACTGCAAAAGATATCCAGGGGCAGATATCGATAGTGACCATAACTTAGTTATGATGAAATGCCACCTTAAATTTAAAAAGTTGAAGAAAGCCGTGAAAAACATATGGCAGGTTGAAAAATTGAGGGAGGTTCAGCATCAACTGGCTTTTAAAGAGGCTGTAGAAAATAAAATAGGGGAGGATACGACCAACAAACCAATGGAAGAGAGTTGGAAAACCATTAGAAGTGGTCTGCAGGCGGCAGCTGAGGAATTTCTTGGTAAAAGAAGAGTCGTTATGAAAAAACCATGGATCACGCAGGAAGTATTAGATCTCATTGAAGAAAGAAGAAAATACAAGGCTGCGAAAACAGAGGAAGGACAGAATCGTTACAAGAGAATAAGGAACGAAATATGTCGTAAAGCGCGGAAGGCTAGAGAAACGTGGATGAAAAGCATTTGCGGAGACGTGCAAAACAATCTTAAACATGGAAAAGTAGAGGCCGCTTATTGGATAGTGAGGAACCACTTTAAGGAAAGGGGCGTAAGATGTAATACCCTTAGGGACAAAAACGGAGAACTATTGATTGAAAACGAGGAAAAAGGGAAGAGATGGAAGGAATATCTGGAAGATTTGTACAAAGGAAGTCGCCTCAGAACGAATGCTATCAAAAACGAGAGGGAAGTGGATGCCGATGACATGGGAGCCCCAATTTTAAGATCGGAATTTGATGCGGCTGTAAGAGACCTCAGGATAAAGAAAGCGTCTGGCATTGATGACATTCCTGCAGAACTAATTAAAAATTCAGGAGAGAAGACGTTGAACCAGCTACACAAAATCATTAGTGAAATGTATACGACAGGTGAGATACCAAAGGATTTCGAGAGGAACATTATAATCCCTATTCCTAAGAAGAAAAGAGCGGAGAAGTGCGAAGATTTTAGGACCATAAGACTTACTACACATGCGTCAAAGATACTGACAAGGATCATCTATAGAAGAATAGAACGAAAAGCAGAAGAGTACTTGGATGAGGACCAATTTGGATTCAGAAAAAACAAAGGCACAAGGGAAGCAATATTGGCCCTAAGATGGCTCATAGGGAAGAGAATGGAAAAGAACAAGCCAACATTCGTTGCGTTTGTGGACTTAGAGAAAGCATTTAACAACGTGGATTGGAGCACAATGCTTGGAATCGTAAAGGAAATTGGGGTTCTTTATAATGACAGAAGAATCATCCACAGTTTATACAAAAACCAAGTAGCCGTGATAAAATCAGGGCCCAGCTGTGAAGAAGCAAGAATTAAGAAAGGAGTGCGACAAGGCTGTACATTAGGCCGGCCCTTATTTTTCAGAATTGCGAAAAGTTATGTTTTCCTGGTCTCAAAATGATCCAAATGAGGTATATATTCACATGTTAAAATTTGGTTACTTTAAAATAACGGCAACCCGTGCCCCAAGGGCCCTAAGTACTAAGGACCCTCGATTGAGTTTTTTGGGGCCGAAAAAGCACTATCTCTATGTAAAACGGAAAAGTAAAGCTCTTTCGGACCGATTTTCTGTTTGTTTTAACCCAAGGTTCTTAAAGTAAAGGTTGCCTCATTCGCGACTCGGGCTCCCATTGGCTTGACGTCACGGTAGACCCAACTTCCAGCGCCATTTCAAATTCTAGCCTTTCCGCGGGCCTAACTGCTTACCGCGGCGAGTTCTTGAATTTACCCTCTATCGAACACTATAAGCCGAATTTTAAATTGAAGGCCGATTTATGAAAATAATGATGATAAGATTTAAAAAAAGATAAATTCGTGTATTCAGACGCCATAATTTCCTGATGAAGTGATGAAATGGGAAGGTGTGCGAGTTGATTCCGTGTCCACACTTCCTTCCTGTAACTCTCAAAACACTGTTTTCCTTGCTACTTCCGCAATATAATTTAAACTTAGATTAATATGGCTGGGAGGAAAATACGCAAAAACCAAATTAGTTGCTTCAAAAAATTACAGTTCTGCAACTTTTTAAATAGAAATTATGCTCGTTTTCATTCTTCGCCGGGCTTTGAAAACACAGACTGTCCCAAGGGTCGTGTGTCATTTTTGACCTGTAAATTTAGTAACTTTGCATGGAGCAATGTTCATTAAAATTAACATATGTACTAATGGGAAAAGGTTTTAAGTTTTGTTGAGTGTAAAAAATTTTTTACAATTTTGACCTTTTGACCTCACAATGTGGGTCCAAACCAAAATTTGCCTTAATTTCAATGTTTAAAAAATCGAGATAGAAAAAAGTCTGAATTTCATTGACCAAGATGACTATTCTTAGGTTTTCGGACACGAGAAACCCGAAAATAATACTTTTATTCACGAAAATTCAACTGTTGACCCAGTAAGGTCACCGTCAAGGTCATACAGGTGGCAAAAAGAATAGTATACCAACAAAGGTGTCGATCCATGGGTTTTATAGGGTGCCCAAGTCATTGGTAAAGTCCAAAAACCCTTATTATTCACTAATTGACCTCCGAGGGTCACAATGGGGGTCAAAGGTCATAGAGTTAAACGTCGGGCCATCATGACAACCAACGTGTCAAACCATGGGTTTGAAGGGTGCCAAAGTCGGTTAGGCAGTTCATAGATCCGTAGTGTGGATTTTTTGACCTCTGAGGGTCAGAATGGGGGTCAAAGGTCATCGGGTTAAACGTCCGGAAATCATGATAACCAGCGTGTCAAGCGATAGGTTTTGGAGGGTGCCAAAGTCGGTTAGGCAGTTCATAGATCCGTATAGTTGATTTTTGACCTCCGAAATTCATAATGGGGTCAAAGGTCATAGGGTTAAACCTCGGGCAATCATGACAACCAACGTGTCAAACGATAGGTTTTGGAGGGTGCCAAAGTCGGTTAGGCAGTTCATAGATCCGCTCATAGACTTTTGCTGTTGAGGGTCACAATGGGGGTCAAAGGTCATAGAGTTTAACCTCGGGCCAATATGACAGCAAAAGTGTGGAACCATGGGTTTTAAAGTGTGCCCAAGTCAGTTTTGCTGTTCGTAGATCCATATTGTCGATTTTTTTACCACCGAGGGTCATAATGGGGGTCAAAGGTCATAGAGGTATGTTTTGAAGTAATAGGAAAACTAATGTCCCCAGCCAAAGGTTTAGAAGGGTGACCAAGTGAGTGCTAGTAGTACACATATTCACTGTCTTTTCCGACAAGCCTCCCCCGCCCTCTTAGTTTCGAGCCGTTGTTGATGATTTATTTCCCTAGACATCCTTTTTCCCGACTCTGTGTCCGCGCACTATTGTCCGTGCAGCGTGTACTAGAAAATTCCAGGTGTGCGTTATAACGAATTTAAAAATTCTAAACTGGAAGACCTAGAAAGTGTAATGTTGCAGGAGCTTCAAAAGAAGAAGAGCATGGCAATCGAAACCATATTTGCAATTGGATGGTTGACTAGCACAATGAAAACTCCATGTTCACATTTCAGTTTATTATCCTATTAATGTTGTCGTTTTATGATATTTCTCTTAAATCGTCAAATTTTTATCACATTGCTTGATACAATCAAAATAAAAGCTGGATTCATCCATTGCTTTTATTTTTTACCTTAAGGTTTTGGACATAGCCAATATCTTTTTAAACGGAGTTTTGTCTTACACTTTGGGCTACAAATCAAAAGAATATTTAGAGAAATAAATCATCAACGGCGGCGTTAAAGTAAGAGAGCACGGGGGGCCTGTTGGAAAAGACTGCGAGGAAATGGAAAAATTTCGGAAGGAAGGGATGGTAAGCGCGTTGCATACTTTCTTACTCTATGGTTTAACTCTATGACCTTTGACCCCATTACGAATTTCGGAGGTCAAAAATCAACAATACGGATCTATGAACTGCCTAACCGACTTTGGCACCCTCCAAAACCTGTCGCTTGACACGTTGGTTGTCATGATTGCCCGAGGTTTAACCCTATGACCTTTGACCCCCATTGTGACCCTCGGAGGTCTAAAAATCAACACTACGGATCTATGAACTGCTTAACCGACTTTGGCACCCTTCAAAACCTATGGTTTGACACGCTGGTTATCATGATTTCCGGACGTTTAACCCGATGACCTTTGACCCCCATTCTGACCCTCAGAGGTCAAAAAATCCACACTACGGATCTATGAACTGCCTAACCGACTTTGGCACCCTTCAAAACCCATGGTTTGACACGTTGGTTGTCATGATGGCCCGACGTTTAACTCTATGACCTTTGACCCCCATTGTGACCCTCGGAGGTCAATTAGTGAATAATAAGGGTTTTTGGACTTTACCAATGACTTGGGCACCCTATAAAACCCATGGATCGACACCTTTGTTGGTATACTATTCTTTTTGCCACCTGTATGACCTTGACGGTGACCTTACTGGGTCAACAGTTGAATTTTCGTGAATAAAAGTATTATTTTCGGGTTTCTCGTGTCCGAAAACCTAAGAATAGTCATCTTGGTCAATGAAATTCAGACTTTTTTCTATCTCGATTTTTTAAACATTGTAATTAAGGCAAATTTTGGTTTGGACCCACATTGTGAGGTCAAAAGGTCAAAATTGTAAAAAATTTTTTACACTCAACAAAACTTAAAACCTTTTCCCATTAGTACATATGCTAATTTTAATGAACATTGCTCCATGCAAAGTTACTAAATTTACAGGTCAAAAATCACACGACCCTTGGGACAGTCTGTGTTTTCAAAGCCCGGCGAAGAATGAAAACGAGCATAATTTCTATTTAAAAAGTTGCAGAA
Organism: Ischnura elegans; assembly: GCF_921293095.1. Lineage (NCBI taxonomy): Eukaryota > Metazoa > Arthropoda > Insecta > Odonata > Coenagrionidae > Ischnura > Ischnura elegans. Next base: position 32,666,060 of record NC_060251.1, on the reverse strand, counting down.
CTGTAATTTTTTGAAGCAACTAATTTGGTTTTTGCGTATTTTCCTCCCAGCCATATTAATCTAAGTTTAAATTATATTGCGGAAGTAGCAAGGAAAACAGTGTTTTGAGAGTTACAGGAAGGAAGTGTGGACACGGAATCAACTCGCACACCTTCCCATTTCATCACTTCATCAAGAAATTATGGCGTCTGAATACACGAATTTATCTTTTTTTAAATCTTATCATCATTATTTTCATAAATCGGCCTTCAATTTAAAATTCGGCTTATAGTGTTCGATAGAGGGTAAATTCAAGAACTCGCCGCGGTAAGCAGTTAGGCCCGCGGAAAGGCTAGAATTTGAAATGGCGCTGGAAGTTGGGTCTACCGTGACGTAACGGGACATCTGCTGGCGCATGCGCAGTTACGAATGAGGCAACCTTACCGTCTAAGAACCTTGGTTTTAACCTATCTCTAAGCGTTTAGGAGATATCGTCCGTCGTAATGCAATCCTCCCCCCTAGGGCGCCACCCCGCACCGCGGTACCGCTGAGGTATGTCCCGCACCACTTACTAGAGACTTCCCTCCTCCCTCGGCAAAGACTTTGCTCCTGATGTCAAGATCTAGCCTCTGAAGAAATGTGCTTACCTTAGAAAGAATTTAATTGCTATAACAATACTTCCAATCCAAAAGATCAATTTATTTTAACTCTGTCCATGAATTTCGGTACATTAACCAAAATAAAATAGATTTTCATTGTATTTCTAATTTTTCACTGACATCCTATATTTGGCAATGAAAGTGCCTTTCCGCACGTAAGGGTTGTATTGCGATGAAAAGAGACACTTAATAATATATTTTGAAAGCCCTCTTCCTTCAACGTGACTGCCTAAAAATCTTGAATTAGTTTCACTCCTCTCGCTGCACAATCATTTCCTACTTGATAGCCCCGAATAATTTGCAAATCGTTCTTGTATGTTCATCCCATTCTCGCATGTTCACATCAAAGAATGCAATGCATATTTACAATATATTAAAGAGCTTTCTCGAATTAGTGGTGACAAAATTTGGTAAAGATACTTTAGTCATGTCTTTACGTTTATAGAATGCCTCCTTCCCTGGATCATATTTTCCTGCACAAGACCACATACGGCGTATCACGTTTTTTTCACGCCTAGAAATGGATCCGTCAAAGAATGACAGGCCTACAACTCCTCACTCATGTACCACAAGTGGTTTGAAAACCTCTTTTGTGCTGATTTCGCTATGTCTAGGTTAACACTTTAGTAATTAACAAGTCTTTGTAGGAACTGCGGGTCACTCATGGGAGCTAATGCAACAAAAGGAGCGGAGAACCACATCTTCATTTCTTCTTGAGTATATTGAAATCTACTCAACCAATAACTGCATTTCGTTCTCTTTATTTGCGTAAGAACTTTATTTCTTCAGCCCAAGCACATTTATCCGAGAGATTAACTGCACTTTCCTCCTCGTGCGTCAAAAATTCAATGATACCGCTCCTTGCAATGTCAAGCAAATCATCAAGTTTTGTTACGAAATATTCTCTTCTCTTCATATCCACTGTAGTTCGCGCTCTCTAATTTTTCTAACTTTTCACTCGCCTTATTTTCCGTAACAACAGGAATTCTAGTTTTATACTATGGATGAGACGCATTTCTCACGGTTTTTCTCGCACTAAGTCTTACAAATTTCGAACCCATTAGGTGATAGAGAAAACACATAGTACTTCTCTCACTTCCGGTAAATTTGAGCCGAGTATTTCTTCACTTTCTTTTCCAACCAGTTCAATGCCTGGATTGAGTCTTGATTACATGCCTTTCCTTGTTAGTCTATTCTTAAAATGAACGTCACGTTCATGATAAAGTATTTATTTCACCACTTTTCTCCTTACATCCTAAAAAACTTAGCACTTCCTATCCTTTGCACACTATACACAAGAACTATCTCTATCTATCCACAGTGATCTACACCCGTGAACTGACTGCCTCGTTTCTTCTTCCTTGTATATTTCTATCTACTTTTGGAGCCCTGGAAGCCCTGCTCATTCCTTTCATTCCTTCATTATTCATAGACACATTTCTATCACATGCTTATAATATTTTGTACATAAAAAGCACTTTGGAACAAAGCCTGCTGGAATGGTTAGCGGCCGTTTGGCTTCAAGGTTTCATTGGTTATCAAGGTTTAAGGGGTCGGTACCCTGTGCATAGGACGGCGTTGAAGGGTTAAAATTGACATTATAGGATTTAACAACATTAATCATGACACAAGAGGAACAACCTATTCAATACTGTACCAATAGCATGTAAATCTTGTCATCAGGAGCAAAGTCTTTGCCGAGGGAGGGGAGGGGGTTGAGGGGAAGTCTCTAGTAAGTGGTGCGGGACATACCTCACCGGTGCCGCGGTGCAGGGTGGCGCCCTAGGGGGAAGGGATTGCATTACGACTGACGATATCTCCTAAACGCTTAGAGATAGGTTAAAACAAACAGAAAATCGGTCCCAAAGTACTTTACTTTTCCGTTTTACATAGAAATAGTGCTTTTTCGGCCCCAAATAAACTCAATTGAGGGTCCTTAGTACTTAGGGCCCTTGGGGCACGGGTTGCCGTTATTTTAAAGTAACCAAACTTTAACACGTGAATATGAACACCATTTGGATCATTTTGAGACCAGGAAAACATAACTTTTCGCAATTCTGAAAAATAAGGGCCGGCCTACTGTACATTGTCACCCGTAATTTTCAACGTTTACATTGAAAAAGCCATTAATGAAATCAAAGAAAAGGAATTGGGAGTGAATATCCATGGAGAAAAAATTAGCATGCTAAGATTTTCCGATGACAGCCGTTATAGCAGAAACAGAGAAGGATTTGAAAAATGTTCTGGTTAATATGGGTAGGGTAATGAGTAGATATCAACTGAAAATAAGCACGAAGAAAACCAAGATCTTAGTATGCAGCAGAAGAGAAGAAGCCAAGACCAACATTAAAATAGGGAGGCAAAAACTGATAGAAGTGGATGAATTCTGTTATTTGGGAAGCAAGATAACTAGTGACGGGAGAAGCAAGAAAGAAATTATCAGCAGAATAGCCCAGGCGAAGAGAGCATTCCACCAAAAGAGAGACCTGCTTACAGCGGGAAACTTAAATATGGATGTAAAGAAACAATTTATAAGAACCTACATCTAGAGTATGCTCCTATACGGAAGTGAGGCATGGACAATGACCGCAGCGGAGAAAGCAAGGATAGAGGCCTTTGTAATGTGGTGCTACAGAAGAATGATGAAAATCAAATGGATCGACCGAGTTAGTAACGAGGAAGTCCTAACAAGGGTATGAGAGAAGAGAAGCCTCATGAAAACCTTAATAAGAAGACGGAACAACCTCATAGGCCACATCTTGAGACATGATGGCCTGATGAAGACAATCGTCGAAGGACAAGTGGAAGGCAAGAATGGAAAAGGAAGACCCCGAACAAAATATATGGAACAAGTAAAGAGAGATGTGAAAGAGAAGAAATACGTAGGTGTGAAAAGATTAGCTGATAGGAGAACTGAGTGGAGAGCTGCGTCAAACCAATCCTAGGATTGTTGACCAGTGATGATGATGACGATAAAAGTAAAGGTATCTCAAGATATCTTTTGCGCCCCCGTTGAGTTTTTTCCGTATCCGCCACTGCTTAAGACCATTTTTGGGGCCAATTATAGAAAAACATTTTTCATGCCTAAAAATAGCACATACCCCATATTTGTAAGGAAGAGACACAACTTATGCCGCAGTCATCGCCACTGTAGGATTAAGTCAACATTCTCATCGAGACGTTTTTCTCATACTTTCGCTGGCATCTTTAGAGTTAGTTTTTCATAAGGATAATCGGGAGAACATGGCTGTATAACAGGTTATGGATGCCGAATAAAAAGTCCCGGGTTTAAATCATGAGTGTTACCCTAATAAAATACCTCAACGGGAGAGGTGACACCGGGAAAAATACCAGCCTCTCTGCCCAAGCTATGGGAACTACGCACTCGTGGCAAAGTCGAGAGGCAGCCCTAAAATGACTGTTTCAAAAATACCCTCGGCTGAAATCACGCAATGAGTCACGTGGAATGTAATCTAATTGGGAGTAAAATCTTTATGCGCACCTACCGGTGGCTTTCGTACAAAATAATCGGCGAAAAACTGATTTTGTAAATACAGAGATTTGTTTCAGGCTTAACCAGGTGGAATTCTACTATACATAAGGAAATAATTCTAATATACATAAGTAAATTAAAAGTTATTGGAAATGTTCCAATAACTTTTAATTTATTAATAAATAATAATAAATAAAATAAATGTTCCAATAACTTTTAATTTATTGGAAAAAATTGGAAATGGAAATTTTACTAAAGATTTTAACTTACTAATATGAGTACGTTAAGACCTTTGCAGCGCAAAAGAGTTGTCGAACAGAAATTTTAGCGAACATTTACTTTTCTTTCGTTATCAAACGCAACAACAACACGCTGTGTATGAAAGCACTTGAAATGTAAATAAAATATAAAAGACGGTTGCTCCTTTTTCAGGTTGCCCGCATACTAGGAAAACGGGAAAAAGCTGGCAGAAAAACTTCTAGGTTCTCGGAATTTTTTTTCGAAATCTGGGAATTCAAAAATTACTTAGTCATATATCGCGCAGCATAGTGTGTCGTTGGTACTCTCCTCCTACGTTTGACAAAACGCCCAGTGTGACAAACAGTATACAGGCAATACGGATAAGATAAGATATAAGATATTTCCAGGCCCGTGCTGGGCCGCCGGGAAACCGGTACGTATCCCGGGACGCCCTACAGCCTGGAAATCTTTGGCACACTCCTGTTCCGAAACTGACAAATTTTAAAGTTAGAATCAGGGGCGGCTAGGAGAGATTGAGGGCCCTCGGCTGGGACTCACGATGAGGAATCGTCTAATTCTGCCATCTTTGTTCTCCGCACTTGTTGTTTATATCGTGAAAGTGAATGTTGTTGGCAGCAGTGGCGCAGCGAGAGGGGGAGTTTTGGGGGATAAAACCCCCCCCTGAGCTCACAGAAATTTTTAGGCTGAATCTATTTTACTTAATTTTACTAATATTACTTATAGAATAGTGTGAGTATTAACAAAATATCCCTCAGAAGGCCGTGAAAATCACCATTTGGAACCATTTACCTTATTTTTTTCCGGCGGAAGGCCTCCGTACCTCCCGCTAACCCTGGCGGGTATGCAATACTCCAAGCACCCCAGTCTTAGTTGCACCTGAAACCCCCCCTAGCCTAAATTCCTAGCTGCGCCCCTGGTTGGCAGTCGCTCTGCAAGATTTTCCGTCATTTTTAGAAGATATACGGCATAACAGGTTGTTGTTCTGCTTCTAATTGCTCCATTAGCACCAAGAACGCGTTAAAAAATTTTAGTTTCCCTCAAAATAATGAAAGAAGAGCGAAATGGCTTCGAATGTGCCGAAACGACTTGTGGCAATCAAGAACGTCTTATGAGGGAGTGAGAGAGAACAACCCTATGAGGGAGTAGTGTAGAGAACTGCCATCCAGACGACTCTGCATTGCATAGTGCTGGCGCCTATGGCTATGGCCGTCCACCGCCCTAAGAAGGGGTCCAGCACGGGCCTGTATATGCCGGAATATCAGTGTCTCCTGTCTCATTCTCTGATCAAATGAAGACGAAATTTATGCCATAAGAAATCATATCCCGACTGGAGTCATACACCCAGCCTCCAAGCCCCCAGAAAAAGTAGGCAAATTCAAAAATAATGCTAATGACTATTTATCCTTCCTAGGGCGCACTCTCTCATCGGAATAAGTCGTAGATAATCGGTGTCTCATTATAGCTGAAACGCACTGGAATCATCTTACGAGTGGATATTCCGCCAGCCTCGCGTGATGCCCATGTAAAGTAGGCAAACATGTGTTTCTGAAAAATCGCAATTTATTTAGTATTTGGAGGCGATGCGCGGCTTCTAAACATTGCACGGTTTCCTTCTTCAAGTCTTATACATGAGAAACTTCATTCCCACAGATTTTCTTCCAGCTTCTTTTGAATTCTGGAAGCCTCTACCATATGCACAAATCGTGTCAACCTTTGTGCAATGCCTCAAAGCGGGTCATAAGCTGAAGCCAGTCTTCTCATTTCTTCATTGTGACATTGAGGGTAGTATTTGAGAGGTGCATATTTGTGAAGTCAAACGACACAAACAAAACAAGGACACCATCTCAACCATCCATCCATAATAGGCCATACACCTGAACAATATTGATTTCGATGATGTTGTGAATCGTTTCAAACTATCCCAAATCTATGATCAGCAAAGGAGAAGTCCTTGCTCTCTGTGATGCATGAGTAAAGAGCATGAAAGGGGGTATTTTTATGTTGGCAGTGGCATTACTATGGGGGCAATGAGGGGATAGATACCCCCCCCCCCCAAAGCCTCAGATAAATAAAAAAAATATTTAAAGATATTGTCTAGTTTTTTGACATGTGATAGCTGCATCTGCTCAAAGTTAAACATCTAGTGCCAAAATGATGTAAAATTTATCTTCAGGCACGTCATTTTTCAAAAATTTGCCGTTGAACCCTCCCCCCACCCCTCGGCTCCACCCCTGGCCATTCCATCCCCCCAAAAGCATATTCCTAGTTACGCCACGGTATGTTGGAATGAGAAGTGGATGGTCTCCAATTTAAAGAAAATTATTGACACAACCCCAGTAAAGTACATACATATTTACCAAAGCAGTATATGTCTGGATCCTAGCAACATTCTTTAAAAAATGTGAGCAGTGTAAAACAGGCATGCATTCATACTTTTGGGGTCTTGTGTCTGCAAACCACATGACCACTAGGCCGGCCCTTATTTTTCAGAATTGCGAAAAGTTATGATTTCCTAGTCTCAAAATGATCCAAATGAGGTATATATTCACATGTTAAAATTTGGTTACTTAAAAATAACGGCAACCTGTGCCCCAAGGGCCCTAAGTACTAAGGACCCTCAATTGAGTTTTTTGGAGCAGAAAAAGTGCTATTTCTATGTAAAACGTAAAAGTGAAGTACTTCAGGGTCGATTTTCTGTTTGTTTTAACCTATCTCTAAGCGTTTAGGAGATATAGTCCGTCGTAATGTAATCCACCCCCCAGGGCGCCACCCTGCACCGCGGCCCCGCTGAGGTAGGGCCCGCACCACTCACTAGAGACTTCCCCTCCACCTCCTCCCCTCCCTCGACAAAGTCTTTGCTTCCACTGGCAATATCTAGCCTCTAAAGAAATGTGCTTACGTTAGAAAGAATTAAATTGCCATGACAATATTTCCAATCCAATTGATCAATTTAATTTTCACGCTGTCCATGAATTTCAGCAGATATCAACCAAAATAAAATACATTTTCAGAGTACTTTTAATCTTTCACTGACACCCCATATTTGGCAATTAAAGTGTCTTTGAGCACGTTAGGGGCTGTGCTACGATCAAAATTCACACTTAGTAATAAATTTTGAAAGCCCCCTTCCTTCTACGTGACTGAATTAAAACCTTGAATTTGTTTCACCCATCTCTCGGCACAATCATTTACCACTTGAGGACCCCGAATAATTTGCAAATCGTTCTTGGATGTTCATCCCATCCTCGCATGTGTGCATGAAAGATTGGAGTGCATATTTACTATGTATTAAATAGCTTTCTTGAATTAGTAGTCACAAAATTTGATATAGATACCTTAGTCATGTCTTTATGCTTATAGAATGCCTTCTTGGGTGGATCATATTTTCCCTCACAGTTCCTCATACGGCGTATCCCGTTTTCCTTTTCATACCTAGAAAAGGATCCGTCAAAGAATGACAGGCCTACAACTCCTCACTCAGGTACCACAAGTGGTTTGAAAACCTCTTTTGTACTGCTTTCGCCATGTCCAGGTTAACACTATCGTAATTAACAAATCTTTTTAGGAACTGCGGGTCACTGTTGGGAGCAGATGCACCACAAGGAGCGGAGAACCACATCTTTTTCTTTCTTCTTGAATATATTGAAATCTATTCCACCAATAACTGCATTTCGTGCTCCTCTTTGATTGCGTAAGAATTTTACTTCTTCAGCCCCAGCACATTTATCCGAGAGATTAACTGCACTTTCCTCCTCGAGCATCAAAAACTCTATGGTACCGCTCCTTGCAAAGTCAAAAAAATCATCAAGTTTTGTTACGAAAGATTCTCATCTCTTCATATCCACAGTATTTCACGCTCTCTTTTTATTTCGTCACACGTTCATCCATTCTTTGCGAAATTTTTCTACCTTTTCAATCGCCTTATTTTCCGTAATAACAGGAATCCTCGTTTTGTACGATGGATGAAACGCATTTCTTACGGTTTTTCTTGCACTAAGTCTCATGCATTTCGAACCCATTTGGTGATAGAGATAACACATAGTACTAATCTCACTGCAGGTAACTTTCAGCCAAGTTTTTCTTCACTTTCTTTTCCAACCAGTTCAATGCCTGGATTTAGTCTTGATTTCATGCCTTTCCTTGTTGACCTATTCTTAAAATGAGCGTCACGTGTATTCATGATAAACTAGTTATTTCACCATTTTTCTCCTTACATCCTAAAAAACTTAGCACTTTGTATCCTTTGCACTCTATACACTAGAACTATCTCTCCACTGTCCTTGAACTGACTGCCTCGTTTCTTCTTCCTTGAATATTTCTATCTACTGCTGGAGCCTTGGAAGCCCTTCTCATCTCCCCCATTCCTTTATAATTCACAGACACAATTAAATCACATGCTTATAATATTTTGAACATAAAGAGCATTTTGGAACTTGCTGGAATGGTTCGCGGCCGTATGGTGGCAACAAATTAAGGTTTAAGGGGTCGGTACCCAGTGCATAGGATGGCACTTAAGGGTTAAAATTGACATTGTGGGCTTAAACAACATTAATCACGACACAAGAGGAACAACCTGTTCAATTCTGTACCAATAGCATGTAAATATTGTCATCAGGAGGAAAGTCTTTGTCGAGGGAGGGGAGGGGGTGGAGGGGAAGTCTCTAGTGAGTGGTGCGGGCCCTACCTCAGTGGGGCCACGGTGCGGGGTGGTGCCCTGGGGGGTGGATTACATTACGACGGACTATATCTCCTAAACGCTTAGAGATAGGTCAAAACAAACAGAAAATCGGCTCTGAAGGTCTTCACTTTTACGTTTTACATAGAAATAGCACTTTTTCTGCTCCAAAAAACTCAATTGAGGGTCCTTAGTACTTAGGGCCCTTGGGGCACAGGTTGCCGTTATTTTTAAGTAACCAAATTTTAACATGTGAATATATACCTCATTTGGATCATTTTGAGACTAGGAAATCATAACTTTTCGCAATTCTGAAAAATAAGGGCCGGCCTAATGACCATTCTAGCTGGCAGATCGCACCGATATCTAGTTCAACAGGTTTGTAACCTAGGAGGACGAAGTACAGCTCATGAGCTTTAGTAGTTATATGGATAGATTGAACTCCATCTAAGCTAGCCTACTTGAAATTATGTCCATAGATAGAAAATGTGTCATCGAACAGACACAAAGACGTTTGACACTTTCAGCCTGGGGGTGGCTTCCACCCTTTCTGGGGAGTGGAAATTATTTTGCTCAAATAAAATGATAGAGCATCAAATTTCAAACAAAAATGTAGCTTATAAAACAAAAAAGAGATTTATTTTTGAAAAATGGGGAAGCAAGAAAAAATTATCAGAAGAATAGCCTATTCAAGCATCTACGTGGAAGTGAAGCATGGACAATTACAGCAGCAAAGAAATCAAGGGTGGAGGCCTTCAAAATGTGGAACCACAGAGGAATTATGAGAATCAATTGGATCAACGGAGTAACAATTGAAGAAGTCTTCACAAGAGAAGGAGAAAAGTGAAGCCTAATGAAAGCCTTGATAAGAAGTCACAATAAATTATAGGCCATATGCTGAGATATGATGGCTTGATGAAGACAATCACCGAGGGACAAGCAGATGGAAAGAACAGAATAGAAAGACCTCGAATGATATATATATGGAACTGGTAAAAAAGGATGTGAAAAAGAAGAAACACGTAGGTGTGAAAAGATTAGCTGATAGGAGAACTGAGTGGAGAGCTGCGTCAAACGTTTGAATGTGTTGCCTCATTGGTTAAAGTTAACCTCTCTGTTTTTGCTCTGATTGCTGTTTATCGTTCTCCGTGCAGTAATATCCAGGATTTTTTTAATGCTTTAATTGATGCTTTGCTGCATGCATGTGGTGTAAATGCAGATGGAATACTCTTGTTTGGTGATATGAATATTGATTTTTTGGTAGAATCCTCCATCAAAACTGATTTTGTGAATTTGTTATCCTCTTTTGGTTTATATGTAGCTAATTCACAGCCAACCAGAGTAACTACCAAATCAAGTACTTTGATTGACTATTTTATTACGAATGCCTCTTCATGTATCTCCTGTGATACCATATGTCCAGGTTTCTCAGATCACCTAGGTATTAATGTTTTGCTGAGGTATACCTCAACCTGTAATAAGCCTGCTCAATTCTTCCCCAGACGATTTTTCTCTGCTGATGCCATCCAGGAGTTTGTTTGTGAGTTATCAAGTGAGTCTTGGGAGGATGTATCACAGACTTCTGATGTTGATGCTAAATTTAAGGCCTTTTTAAATATATTCATGTCATATTTTGAAGCTTGTTTTCCCATTAGAAAAGTTAGAAAAAAACACCCTCACGGTGGATTCAAGCCCAATTCCCCTGAGCTGAAAGCCCTATCTGCTCATGTACGTGAACTTCATTACAGGAGTAAATTTGTTGACAACGCATTTCGCAGTGCATATCTTGATGCTCTAAAGCAACTCAAGTCCCGTGTTATTGGCGAGAAGAAGGCTGCCATTAATAACTTTCTAAGTAAATCAACTAACATTATTAGAGATACTTGGAAAGTAATTAAGGAGAATACTAACTCCCCTAACTGCCCTGGCAGCACTAGCATTGATTTTGGAGGTATATTGGAAGATAACCCTGAAAATATTGCTGATAATTTTAACCAGCAATTTTGTTATTTGCCTCTTTCCAATCGGTCTATTCGACCTATTTTGCAGTGGAGGACTTCTCCTCACTCTTTTTTTCTACATCCCACTGACCCTCATGAGGTTCAAAGAACCATCATCTCCCTGGGTAATTCCTCACCCGGGCCTGATGGCATTCCTCCTAGTATTATAATAGCTTCATCAAACTTAATTGCTCCTCCATTGACTGATATCATCAATCTCTCATTCAGCTCTGGTGTCTTTCCCTCAGCCCTAAAGCTGGCCAGGGTAATTCCAATTCCCAAGAAAGGCTGCCCTTCAGAGTCTATTAATTACAGACCTATTTCCATTCTATCTACATTTTCAAAAATCTTTGAAAAACTCTTCCATCATAGATTAATTAAGTACCTCCAGAGATTTAATTTAATTTCTGACTCTCAGCATGGTTTTAGAGCTGGCCGGTCCACTAATTCTGCTATTTTCGAGTTCCTAAATAATGTTATTCTTGGACTGAACAATAAACATCACATTTTAGGCATCTCTTTTGACTTCAAAAACGCTTTTAACAGTGTGGATCATGAAGTTCTCAAGTCCAAACTTCAGTGCTTGGGAATCACTAATAACTCTTATAATTGGATATCATCATTCCTTAGTGACAGATCGCAGTTTGTGAGTTACACTCATCAATCACTTGCAGGAGTGGTGGAAATTAAATCCAGTCCCTTGAAAGTACCGGTTGGAGTACCTCAAGGTTCTATCCTTGGTCCTCTACTGTTTCTCCTCTTCATTAATGATCTTCCTAAACACTTCTCATATTGCTCCACTGTTATGTATGCTGACGATACTTCTAATCTCTTATCCGCTAGTACTTTACCTCTCTTGGATCATTTGGCCTCGACTACAAAAGATGAGATGTTGCAGTGGTGCCACCTTAACAGAATGGTTCTGAATGAGGCTAAAACCACTTGTATTCTCTTTCACAACAAGTTCTCTCATGAGATTCCTACTCTGCCTCCTCATTCGGATTTCTCCACCTCGTCCACCGTGAAATTATTAGGTCTACAGCTTGATGACACTCTTGACTGGTCAACTCATGTTTTTGAAATTAATAAGAAACTTTCAGTAGGTATTTATATGATAAGGAAACTCTCTCCTCTTGTTTCTATATATGTTCTAAAAGCTGTGTACTTTGCCAAAGTACACTCACTATTGTCATATGGTATCATGTTTTGGGGTAACTCCCCTACTGCAGCTAAAGCCTTCTCTTTACAGAAACAAGCCATTAAGGCCATCTGTAAAGTTCCAATACGAACAAGTGGTCGGCCACTGTTTGTGTCCCTCAAGATCCTCACACTTCCATGTGTTTACATTCTCTCATGTGCCATGTTTGTGAAGTGCTATCCGTATTACTTCCGTGTTAACTCTGATTTTCACAGTCACAACACTAGATCAAAAAGTGACATTCACAGTTATCTGTATTCATTTAGACAATGCCAGAAGGGACCTTATCACTCTATTGCTGCAATCTACAATAGGCTTCCCTCTGATATGAAATCCCTTTCCTCAAAAAAGGTTTTTAAGAATAGATTGAGAAACTTGCTATGTAACAAAGGTTATTATAGTGTCCAAGAATTTTTTAATGATATTTTATAAATGTTATTAGTGTTCAAGAATTTTTTGATATTTTGTAAGCTGTGTTTTGTGATTCTTTTATGTCTCTCTGTATCTTGACGAAACCCATGGATAATTGTATCCCGACGGAGTTAATAAATATATTATTATTATTATTATTATTAAACCAATCTTGACCAGTGATAATGACAGACTAATTATAATTCTGTTCTGGTGAGTTCAAGAGTTCTGGTGAGGAAATAATGGCTGATTCTCTCAATCAATATGAAAATGCTTCAGGATATCAATTGTACATATGGTTACATTATATGCCAGTATAAGTATGATTGTCAGTCGGTATTCATTGCTCATGGGAATGCGGAGGATGTACTTTTTTGTGTCAAATGCAAAAACTTTGTGCGCATGGTAGAGGCTTCCAGAATTAAGAAGAAGCTGAAAGAAAATCAGTGGGAATAATTTTTTTAAATTAGCCTGGGTCTTAAGATTGGAATTTGGCTCGTCAATGATAGACCTTCGAAGAATTATTGCACCGGGAATTGACGATAATCCAGCAGAATTAATTTAAAATGCAGGAGAGAGTCTTTAACTCCACCATATGACATCAACAGCAAAATGTACTCAACAAGAGATATATTGAGTGACTTTGAGAAAACACTATCATGCCTATTCCCAATAAGAGAGAGCAGAGAAGTGTGAAGATTTTATATCTGACGACACATTTATCGAAGATCACTACAAGAATCATCTTCGGAAGAATAATGAGGAGATGATAAAAGTTCTTGGATGAGGACCTCTTCAGATTCAGGAAAAGCAAGGGTATAAAAGAAGCAATTATGGATCTTTGACTGCTCTAAGAGAAAAGAATGAATAAGAACAAACCAATATTCAAAGCATTTTTCAACTTGGAGGAGGGCTTTGACAAGAGGAATGGAATTTAATGCTTAGAAATCTGAAAGATATTGGAGTGCTATGCTTAAACCAAGCATATAAGTAAGGAAAATATTCATCAGATGCTACATTTAGAGCATGGTTCTCTCTGAGACCTAAGGTTTGATGTGAGTCTCGGCTTTTGGGCATTCCTCCGCATTGAGTTGTCCATAGGTGACGACAGTTTCTCCAGCCATCCTGCTGGTGTCTTAAGGTCAGAAGTAGCGATGCATAAAATTTGGCCATCTTATATAGGTACTTTGAGGATTGGAGGTTGGTTCTGATTGGCTGGTTCACAGGTGGCCATTGATTTTTAAGACTCTTTTGCATGTGTTGGCTAATGTGTAGCCGTCTTCTCTGTTGCAGTTCTCAGGATGCTTAGTTATCTCTATAGCTTCTCAGCTTTCATTGCACAGGACTTTAGGCTTATCAAAATCCACAGCAATTGAACAGTTTTTTGTATACTATAGTGACAATGCAAGCAAAAATTATGATAACTTTCTGAGGCACTAAATTAACTTGTTTGATTTTGTAACTCCACTCATCTTCAAAACAGTTCATAGAAAGCAAGGCTGTATTCCAATGAAATGGATAACATCGGGAATCAAAACATCTTGTCAGCATAAAAGATTTCTGCATGCAAAAGCTAAAACATCAAATAACCCAGATGACTGAATCCATTTCAAAAATATAGAAAGGTTCTTTGAAGAGTGATTAAAGCAGCTAAGAAAATGCCAAATGATTCTTTCATCAACAAATTAAAAAATATAAGCTGGGTAGCATGAGAGGTAATCAAAAGAGAAATGGAAATGCAAAATAAACGAAGTACAAACTGAAATTTTAGAAGTTACTAATGAGGGAAAACAAATTACTGATCCCAAAAGAATAGTTGATTCCATAAATAACTATTTTGTTCAGGTAACTCATCTTTTAGGTGTCAAGTGAGACATTATATTAGCAATGGAAAAAATGACCTCAGGAAAGATTTTTTCATTTGAAGGAGGCTGTGTATTTGCAAGTCAGCCAGTGAGTGAAGCTGGAGTGATAAAAATAATCTCAAGACTTAAAAACGAAGAAAATTCATTTGGTTTGAATGGTTTACCTAACATAATTATCAAAGAGATTAAATATCAAATCAGTCAACCTGGAATTTAGACAGAATTACGGGTTAAGGGTTACAAATCCAGACTTAAAGGATGCATGCAAACAAAGGTATCAAGTACTCATAGACTTATTCCCTGGTGGTGCAATGCACCATAGCACATAGCCAGGGATGTGAATTCAGCCCTTTCTGGCCCCCTCAAAATTTTTCCCACTACCCACCATGAATCTGCTAATGTTTGCGTAGGGGGAAATGGCCCTCGGTCATCCATTTTCATTCATATTACCCACAGTAATATTTTTAATAGCTGTCGTTGAATCACTTTGAAGAAAGAGATTAATAATTTGATTTCCTATGTAAAAAGATTATATTTTGTGATATGTACTCTGAAGAATGGCTGATTTAAGTATACCGTGACTAGCCACAGTGATAACTTTTACGGGTGTCAAACACAATGCACAAATTGTGTAAAAAAATCCACAGAGAAAAAATCATTCGCCTTGACTGGGATCTTGGTGGTTTTTTCCCTGTGGATTTTTTGCACCCTGAAGAATGGCTACCTAAGTGCATGAAAATAATGAGCACAATAAGTCCTGAAGTAAGGAAAGGTGTAGAAATGTGGATGAATAAAATATGTGAAGATGTGCACAGCAAATTGTCATAAGGGAAATGGGATGCTGCCTACAGGAGAGAAGTGGATGGAGTACCTGGAAGAGTTATACAATGGAAATAACCTTTCACCTCAAATAATTACAGAATCTACAGGTGAATAAGGGGCAGGAAGGTCTGGAACTGACAATATTCCTGCAGAGCTTATTAAAAATGTCTGAGAGAAAACATTAGCTTAGCTATATGAAGCCATCTGCAGTATGTACAAAACAATATAAACATACAAAGAGATTTTGAAAAGAACATCATTTTTTCCATTCTCCAACAGAACGGAGTTGAAAAATATGGTACATAATCTGAGAACCTTTAGCTGAAGGACTAATATTAGTCCATTAGCATTAACGCTTCCAAGATATGAACGAGAATCATCTATGAGAGAATCAAATGGAAAGCAAAGGAGTTTCTGGATGATGACCAATTCTGATTTAGGAAAAACAAGGGTACAAGAGAAGGCATATTGGTGCTTATATTGGTGGTTGAAAAGACTATTAGAAGATCTCGTCTCACATGTCTCCTCATCATGGCATCCTTCCATCCTTAGCCTTAATTTTTCACATGGCTTGTTCTCTTTTGCCACCCAATAGCAACTTAACTTTTGTGCACAATGCGCCTATCTCTCCTTCCTTCTGAAACTTTTCCATTTCCTCACACTGATTTTCATGCCATCCAGTGTTATTTCCTCAAGCTGTTCATGTACCTCATCTACTTCTTCCTCCCTATAATTAATAGTGGGCTTGTTAACTGTTGAACCATCGCAAGGTTAGTGGGTCGCACCTCAATTTCTACCACAAGAAGCCTATAGCTTGCCTGGTCTATACCTACCACACACTTACTAATTTTTTTGTTTAATACTAAAGTTACCCCTCATTGACTTTCTTCCCCACCACTATGTGTAACCCTGTACCCATCACTCAAGTAGTCCCCACCATACTTCCACCTCACTATGCATAATTCTGAGAAATCTATCATCCCTTCCTCCATTTCCCTTTTGATATTTTCTAGTTTCCCCACCCTCATCATTGTCCTCACATTCCACGTCCCTACATTTTTCATTGCCTTTTTCTTTTCCATCTTCTTGGCCTTCTTTTCATCTTTCTTCAATGCTGCTCCTGCTGATTGCTGATAATGATGATGATGATAAGTCTCTGCAAGGATTTTGCATTTTGACGACCCCAAGGACCTTGCTGCCATGAACGACATAGGCCCTTTGCAGACCAGTCCCATCCAATGAGTTTTGCCTCATTTGATTGTACTCCATGTTTTCAGAGAGGAGATTGTTGGTAGGTTTTCCCGCTTCCATTCCAACAGTGTTTTTTTTATGTGACACCATCACATGGACTATCTATCGTCTGGCTCGTATCCATCAACCTATCTGGCATGGGGCCACAATCGGAGTAATTTAGAATCAATTCCACCAGTGCAGCTCTAGGGGTCATAGGAATGCATACGCCTTTTCACCCCAACAAATTTGTCTTCCAGGGTAAAGGGAAATTCTAATAATCATGGAAAACTTAATGACAAGAAACAAGCTTAAAATTAATGAGATGAAGTCAAAATTGGTCTGCAGTAGAAGATAAGAGGCAAAGACCAAATTTAAAGCAGGAAACAATAAACTAGAGGAGGCGAAGGAGTTCTGCTATTTGGGTAGCTGAGTGGCCTATCATAGCTGGATTTGGGATTGGGGGTGGGCACTGGGGCATGTGCCCCTTACCTCAGGCACTGAAAAAATAGACAAGATTCTAAATACGGCCCCGTTAATCATTATGCTTGTTTTATTTAGTGTATTACAGAGCCTTAATCATTTGAGCCTTGAGCCCAAGTGAAGAACACAAATTTGCTGGTCATTTGCAAGTTAGCGCTCGAAAGAAAACATCGACCATGAGGGAAAGTGGCTCATGGGAGGAGGGACCATGAATAACCTTAATGCCAGTGAGTTTGAGCCATCCCTCGCAACTTGGTGACAATCTATCCATTACATGTACTTTCCTTCCCCTCAGTACAAGTGTGTCTATGGAAATACATATGTATACTCAAACAACTAAACCCTAAGCTCGGCAATCTTTCTCCCCCTTACGCCAATAAAAACATATCTTTGCAACAGAATGACAGATGAACGTATGAATGGACTGACTTTAATGCATATCAATCAAGACATTGTGTCAAAAAGAAACAGTAATGGAGTACTGGACATCTTCAATGTGAAGCATAGAGGAAAGCCATTATTAATATATGTTTAACTCATTAATATTTTCATATTAATAACTTTTGCATTATATAAAGAGAAAATTTTGCATAGTAATCATTGTAAGATATTTTTAATCCCAAATATGAGAAGACCATTTGCCTATCAGACCCTTGAGTGCCCCCAGAAAAAATCTGCATCCACCCATGTGGTCAATGATGTGTAATACGAACCAAGAAGTCAGTGGAGTAGCTCAAGCAAAGAGGGCATTCCCCAAAACAAGGTGTTTCCTTACAGCTGAGAATATAATGGATGAAGTAAGTAATTTATAAACACATTTAAAGCATGTTTCTTCATGGTAGTAGTGAGACATGGACAATGATAGCAGAGGAGAAACCAAGTTTGGAAGAATGAATGATTTTAATTTTTGGTGATGAATAATATTCAGGTATTCGATACCTCCACTGCATAAATGCTCAACAATAGCCCACTGAATCAAATCAGCTCATCTAGTACTATAAGGGCTATCTAGATATCCCTTATAATACTAGATGAGCGGATTTGATTTGGTGGGCGATTGTTGAGCGTTTATGCAGTGGAGGCATTGTATTCTTCTTGGGCCCTGCACCAGCTTATTGTGTTCATATTGGCTGGCATTTCAGAAAATGACTTGTTTTCCATTATCAAGGCATGTTACTGTCTCAGTGTAGGATTTCACACTGAACTGAATCGACCATTTGATGAGTATAGCAGTTAAGCTAAGGAGTTGCCTGATTGGTTGATATTCTTTTGAAATATTTTCTGTATTTTCTATCATGTTTTTCATGCAATCGATTACTGGTGTCCAAGCATCGCTTTGATGACAATCAGTAGGTATCATGATTTTAATTGTTTTGGATTGAAGTGGATCTAAATGGCTTCCTTGATAATGCGGTCTCTTTCATGATGAGAGAGGCAAAGAATTTTTGCAACTTCCCATCTCCAAATGGCATGATCTTCATTAATACTGTGCTCTGCCGCAGCCAACTTCTCTGGTTGCACTAATCTAAAACCCCTTCAGTGCTCTTTCAGCCTTGTCTCAATCATTTGGCCTGTCTCCTCCACATGTATTTTGCTGCATTCACATTGAATCTGGTAAACCAATGGTGCCTTCAGGCCAATAGTATCTTTTGCCCTAACCAGTTGGTGCCTTAATTTAGGTAGTGGTATGTCGATGGTTTGGATGTCATGCAGTCATAGAATGTGGTGGATTTTACCACACATGGTTGAAACATACGAGATTAAGGCTTTGGCCAAAGGTTTTTCTGGCTGCTCATCCTGACAACTCTTCTATTTCATGTAGCTAATACTTAGGGTCTTAAAAATCTGTTGTTTGCCATAGCCTTTCTGTGAAAATGTTCGTTTTAGGTGGTCTAACTTTGCTGAGATACTACTCAATTTATTCAATATTAACTTGGCTCGATGGATAGGGGTAGATAATACAACGGCTTTCTGTGATAATAATAATAATATGTAATATGCTTTATTAACGGGCATAGAAACCCTGTACAAAGTTACAATATATAAAAAAATATAAACCAATACAATAATATATAAAAAAAAGAAAAGATATACATTCCTTTATAAAAGGATGCAATCAAAACTCAATTTGGGAGAAGGCAATAATTATTAAAGTATCACAAATTTACCTAACTGTAGACTTAACAATGTTTTTAAAAGTGTGTAATGGAGTAGCAAAAAAGTCCAGGTTACTGTTAGCATTTCTATCTCTCATTGCACGGAAAAGAGGTAAGAAAAAAGAATAGTTATTTCTTAAGAAAGGAATTGTGAACAGTGAAGTGCTTCGAGATGAAACTGTTGGAACTCTGAGGGGTACAAGAGAAATCAATGTTGAACATTTAACATGATTATTTAATATACAATAAAGAAAATAATGGCAAATTGTTTTCTCCGCAGATGAAGGGAGGCTAAATTAATAAATTCCATTAGGTCATTGCGGTCACCAATAATCCCATTTAGGTGAAATTTATAGGCAATAATTCTTAGGAACTTATGTTGCACTTTCTCAATAACTTGTACATATTTAACATAAAAGGGACTCCAGATAATGGAGCAATACTCAAGAATAGGTCTCACTAATGATATGTATAGCAATCTAAAACAGTTAATGTCATCGAAGTCCTTGCAGGTTCGGCCAACGAAACCCAACATTCTGTAAGCTTTTAGTGTAATATTCTCTATGTGTGGGGCAAATGATAATCTGCTATCAAAAATAACACCAAGATCTTGAAAACAATCAACTCTATCTAATGTATATAGTCAGATATACTATAATTGAATTCAACTTTTGAATTACATTTACTTATGGTCATTGTATAGCACTTATTCAGGTTCAATTCCATGTGATTACTGTTGCACCATTTCACCAGGTTATTGAGGGAGTCTGTAAGTACAGAGGTGTCCTTAGGGTCATTGACTTGGTAATAAATTTTTAGGTCATCAGCATATAATAAGTATTTCACCTGATGAATATAGTTGCCAATGTCATTAATAAAAAGTAAAAAAAGCAAAGGTCCCAAATGGGATCCCTAAGGAACTCCACTAGGGGCACAAAAGGAAAAAGATTTAATGCCAGATATCTTAACCATCAATTTTCTGTTAGCAAGATAACTTTGAAACCAATTAAAAATGCTTCCAACAATGCCAAATGCTCTTAGCTTAGTCAACAGAAGGGGGTGAAGAACCTTATCAAAGGCTTTTTTAAAGTCACAATATATAACGTCTACTTGAGTATACAGATTGAGCATTTGTGTGACATCATTCTGGAAGACAAGTAAGTTAGTGCATGTGGATCGACCACTTCTGAAACCGTGTTGCTCATCCATTAAAACACAGTCCAAGGTAGCACTAAGTTTATCTGTCACAAGGCTCTCCAGGATTTTGGCAAGGACAGATTGAATAACAATAGGCCGATAATTTGTGACATCTGTCTTGCTACCACCCTTATGTATAGGAATAACGTAACCACTTTTAAAAGATTCGGGGTAAATTCCACTACTTAATGATTTGTTGAATAGTATATACAATGGGTAAAGTAAAGACTCACAACAATATTTGATGATTAGTGGTGAGATGTTATCAGGTCCCAATCCTTTAGATGTGTCCACTGATTTTAGCTTAAAGAGTAAATCTTTTGTTGAGATTGAGAGAGAACTAATATGTACTGAGTTCAGAAAGTCAGGCAAAACTGGGCACGTGGGTTGGGCATAGGAATACACAGAAGAGAAATGTGTGGCAAACAGGTTGCAGATGTCTTGGATATAATAACCTCTTTGGTCACCCAAGAACATGTCAATGGGTAATCTATGTGACCTGCGAAGATTTTTTACGTGGCTCCAGAAGTACTTTGTATTAGAAGATATGTTTTCTTGAGTGGACTTAATGTAACTCAAGTAACAATTTTTGGCCATCTGCTTACAACGCTGTCGAAGGTTACAAAATTTAATAAAACACTCAAGATCTCCAGTTGATTTATAAGACTTATGAGCTATTTTTTTTAAATTGATGCAATTTCTCAATTCAGTTGAAAACCATTTGGGATAGTTACTACTTTTAACCTGGATTACTGGTGTGAAACAACAAATTAAATCATTTAAAATTGAGTAAAATAGAGACATACCTTCATTAACACTAAGGGGGCACAGAAGTTTAGCCCAGTTTATCACTTCTAAGTGACTAGAAATTGAAAGAAAATCACAATTCTTAAAATCATACATACTAAGACAATCAGGAATGTTAGCTGTTTTAGTCTTAAGGCTAAGTCTAGTAGATATTGGGGGATGGTGAATATCAATGGGAAGTAAACTTTCAGTAGCTGAGATGATCATCTGGTCTTGACGAGATGAGAAGACTAGATCGAGCAAAACCCCTCGGTGATTTGAAACAGTATTGCATTGATACATTTCACAGAAAGCAAAAGATTCCCCTATCGTACTACAGATAGGGTCATTTGAATCGTGTAAGAGGCCGTCACACCAACTTGCACTGGGAATATTGTAATCACCAAACAAGATAAACTGATTGCAGTTAGGATACCGATGCACGACACTTTCGACTGTTTCACAGTGGGATTGATAAATCTCAATTGATGATCTTGGTGGAATATACACTACACCGATAATTAAAACATTATTGTTCGCAGTGTTAATGGATAAAAACAGTTGCTCGACGTTTCCCTGACAAAAATAAACTCCACCATGGTGGGTACAGGAAGGGTACAGGAAGGGTGGCATCCTTCATGGTGGGTAGTTACCCTTGCACAACCCATGCCCTACCCACCATTAAGGGTAAGGGAAGGAGAGAAAAATCCTTCGTGTACCCTTCCTTGGAACTCCTTCCCTTACCATCCGTGTACCCTTCCTCTACCCACCATTAAGGGTAAGGGAAGGAGAGAAAAATCCTTCGTGTACCCTTCCTTGGAACTCCTTCCCTTACCATCCGTGTACCCTTCCTCTACCCACCATTAAGGGTAAGGGAAGAGGAGAAAAATCCTTCGTGTACCCTTCCTTGGAACTCCTTCCCTTACCATCCGTGTACCCTTCCTCTACCCACCATTAAGGGTAAGGGAAGGAGAGAAAAATCCTTCGTGTACCCTTCCTTGGAACTCCTTCCCTTACCATCCGTGTACCCTTCCTCTACCCACCATTAAGGGTAAGGGAAGGAGATAAAAATCCTTCGTGTACCCTTCCTTGGAACTCCTTCCCTTATCATCCGTGTACCCTTCCTCTACCCACCATTAAGGGTAAGGGAAGGAGAGAAAAATCCTTCGTGTACCCTTCCTTGGAACTCCTTCCCTTACCATCCGTCAGCCCTTCCTCTACCCACCATTAAGGGTAAGGGAAGGAGAGAAAAATCCTTCGTTTACCCTTCCTTGGGACTTAGCATTTATAACTGAAGAAAACATATCCTGAAAGAGTCTCCTTAGCTACTTTCACCTGCTAAAGAGTATTGAGTTCCGTACAAGAACGTAAGCAATCTTTGAAAGCAAAGATAGACGGGCTACACAACTAATCTTTAAAATTTCCTTAAGGAAAACAATAATATACATATTCAGTGGCGTATCCAGGGGTTGGGTCCGGAGGGTTCGGACCCTCCGCCCCCGCCCCCCCCCCCCCCCCCCCCCCGAAGTATAAAAACACAATCATTTTCCTTCATAATAGAAATCAAAATATTGAAAAATAATGAATTTAAAAAATATTTCTTTGACTATTGAACTTTTTTCGATTATGAAAAGTGTTTGAATAAGTTGAATTCCAATACTTACTATCCTGTTTTTCAAAACTTTTCCCACCTGGTTTTGGACCCCCCCCCAAACAAAATTCCTGACTACGCCACTGTACACAATAGTTTCTGTAATTGTGTGAAAAAAGCTCATTTAGAAGTTCTTCCATTCACGTGTTAGGATGTAACCTATTTGTGTGGCTGACAATGAGACATCGCTAGAGTGATGTTCAGTATTAGAATGCCGATCTTATTTTCTGAAACGAAATAGGTGTGGTAGAAAATAGTCACAGCTTTCTTCCACATAGGCCCGGGTGCGATTCTCATCTTAAGATTTTGTAGTATAAGTTCCATTGAGAAACTTCTCCTGTCAAGTACCTCGATAGCCGAGGTTGTTAAATCTCTAGTTCGTGATCCTGTGTAATATGTAGGTCCTGGGTTCAAGACTGTGGGAAGGCTAATTTTTTTTATGCCCTATAACTTTAGAAATCACTGTTGCAACTCATCTTCATTCGTTTAATTTAGTTTATTAGCGATTTTTTAAATTTTTATGTTAATTTATGGATTTTTAGTTTTTATTTTATCCTACCCTTCCTGTACCCTTCATTGAGGCTGGCCAAACCCTTCCCGTACCCTCCAGAAAGGAGAGGGCGTACCCACCAATGTTCTAAAATACCCTTCGTGTACCCTTGCTGAAGGGTACTGGAAGGGTACACTTATCCTTCCTGTACCCTTCATCGAGGCTGGCCAAACCCTTCCCGTACCCTCCAGGAAGGAGAGGGCGTACCCACCAATGTTCTAAAATACCCTTCGTGTACCCTTGCTGAAGGGTACAGGAAGGGTACACTTATCCTTCCTGTACCCTTCATCGAGGCTGGCCAAACCCTTCCCGTACCCTCCAGGAAGGAGAGGGCGTACCCACCAATGTTCTAAAATACCCTTCGTGTACCCTTGCTGAAGGGTACAGGAAGGGTACACCTATCCTTCCTGTACCCTCAATGGAGGGTAAACCTCTCCTTAATGGAGGAGTTTATTTTTATCAGGGTTGTATTTTCAGTATCAATTTGAGAGGCTTTTACACTGTTTTTCGTGATGATCATAACACCGCCACCACTACGTTTGACACTAGTATTTGGATGGGTGATGTGGCTGTGATGGGTGGTGATGGCTCTGTCCTCTGAGGTACAGGTCATTATGGGTTAGTTTCTGATAAATAGGTATAGTATCCCCAAGGCTTGCATCTCCTTTCCTAAATATTAAGCTGCCCTGGAAAGGAAGATGGCCATTCTCATCTTTCTCCGTGGTTAATGTGATGCATAGGTTTTACTTTAGAAATTCCTGTAATGCAGCTGTACCATGTAGCCAAACTAAAAAGGATTCATCCACATATCAGACAAAATATCTTGGATGGCAGGAAGTTGTATTGAGGGTTTTTTTTTCAAAATCTTACATGTAGAAGTTAACTACTGCCAGTGATAGCAATGATCCCATTGCGACCCCATCCCTCTACTCATAGAAAAGCTTAAGTAAAACTTAAGCTCATAAGTAAAGTAGGATGAAGTGAGCATATGATTTAAGTTTGGAAGGTTTGAAATGTGGTATTACAGGAGAATGATTAGGATCAAATAGATAGATTGTGTGACTAATGTAGAAGTTCTAACAAGAGTTTGAGAAAAGTCTTTTAAAATTTTTGGGTAGTTTAATTAGCCATATCATGGGATACAGAGGTCTAATGAAAATTATTATTAAAGGATGGAGGAGGGGACAGGTGGGTGGGAAGAACAAAAGTAGTAGGCCATAGGTTAGATACATAGAGCAGGTGATTAAGGGTGTAAAGCAGAAGAATTAAATTGAGGTTGAAAGATTAGCTGATTGGAGAATGGAGAGGGGAGCTGCATCAGAATAATCTTAAGGTTGATCTTTGTTGATGTACACTGAATAATTCAGTGCATAAAACCAAGAAATGAAAATCACTGAGAATAATATCACCATTACTTATGTGATAAAGATAAGAATCAGGTGCAAACTTCCAGAGAAAGCATGTCTATAGACCTTCTTCTCTAAACAGATTTTATTAGATATGGAAACTATGCCAATAGAAAACATAAGTAGGAATTTCAACATAACACCTTTAATCAAGCATGACCGGAATCTTATACTATGTGCACATTGTTACATGAATACATTTATACCACACATAGAAAATCAAAATTTATTAATTTAATACCAACATGGAAGCATTTTTTAACCTACATAATGAAGGTCAGAGATCAGGTATTCCTGGCCAAAATACTTTATACAATTAGGAATTTTCTAAGCAGCTACTTTTCATGCAGATAAAATGTAATCAAATGAATTACTTCATATCGATGACTTGCAGAAGACTGAACCATGTGTTCTTCCTGTAAGTTTTTGCATTATGTGTAAGCTCAGATATCACCTTGATTGGGTCTCTTTTTTTAGTACATATATGTACACAGCTGACACACTATGTATAGTATACAAGAGACACTGAAAAATAAGATGCGAAGTTATTTTTAAGGTTAGCTTTTATGAAAAATACTTAAAAAGACAGAAAAGAATTTAAGAACTCATTTTCAAAGTATCACTGATTAGAAATAAACCAATATTCTCTATAACTTACGTACTTGACAATGACTGCTCGCAATTGCTGAAGGAATTACTGTCACAATAATAGTAAAACCCTTTTTCTTTGTAAAAGGGTTATCATTAGGGCTGTGCGAGATTCTCGACCATCCATGAGTCTCTGCGGTTGAGATGAGACTTTTCGGCATTGTCGGGATGGGATCTCATCACAGCAAGAGTCTCACATGGGTTGAGAATCTTGATGGGACTTTCGGGTCCTCACAGAAAATAAAATAATATCCATTTTAGTCCTCTAGATATGGAAAATAATTTAATGAAGAGATTATTAAAAGAAATGGTATATATATTTTAAAAACCAAAATAGTTGTGATGAAAGATCGACATGGAGAATTTTAGCAAAATTATTAATTATTTAACAAACTAAAATTGACCATGAATTTTATTAGGTACCTTAGTTGCCATCAATACACATTGCAAAAAGGTATATGAAAATCCTAAGCTCCTCTTTTTTGTTAATTTACAACTTAATGTTTCTTTTTTATTATTTTACTATAACATATATCACTGTCACAAAATTAGTAAAAAATGCCTTGCTTCATACTCCCTCAAAGCAGGTTTATATTTGATGTGAACAACTATTCTTTTTTAATGGAGTGAATTTTATACTCATGGGGTTGCTACCAACATTTGAATTTAATTATTGTTTCATACAGTAGGAATCACCACAGAAAGGCTTATTGTGGTGGCACATAAAGGTTAGGTCATAAAGTACCTTGAGAGCAAGCAGCCAGCCTGGAATGGTAGATTCCTCTGGCTCATATACATACTCAGTCCACAGCTATCTGTCAATGAGTGAGTTCTCGCTCAAGCTCCCTTCCTCAACCTTATTTTCTGCTTCATCCATTACCAGCATTAGGGTGGCCATAAATGTTTTGGCCAAGACTGAGATATCTTATAGTACCTGGGGAGGGGTTGGTGAAGGGGGGTCCCCAGTGAAGTCCCAAAATCTTTTGCCTTACTCCATGGAAATGGATTTGTAAAATCAAAATATTATTATACAGTGGGATGTGCAGAGGGGATGTGAGAGGTGAAGCAGCAGGGACAGAAACTGAATAAAGGGGAAGGGATGGTGTCCTACAACGATCACTACCCAGCTAGCACATTATAAGTCATTGAGATAAGGTGAAAGGAAGAAATAAGGAAGTCGCTTCTCAAGTAAGCTTGTTATGGCTTTCTTACGGCCAGGGCGACAAACATCCAGAGTAATGGCAAAATGGATGCCAAATTTTCAGCACTTCCGTAGATGCTGTTATTATCCCATCGTTACAGAGTGTTAATTAAGGCCTTTATGCATTAAAACAATGTTTTTATTATTGGCGCTTCTATAACATGAGGAGAAATAACATCATACCTCCATAATTTGAAAATCATTCACATTTATGAACTGATAGCTTAACGAAGGTCGTAAGAAAAACACAATTTCACAAGAATACCAACGTAGAATAATATAAAAATGCCGGAAAGAACATCTAATATACGTATTGTAGTCATCGGGTTATCAAACCATAATTTAAAATTCACAAATGTTAAAATGTATGGACCTTGAATAAATTCAGTTTTTCATGCACATGCCAAACAAGTTTTTTTACATAATTGGATATTTAATTAGTAACTACGCCTTCTGTTCTCATAACCTGTCGTGGTGTAGTGGTTAGCGTGTAGTACAACAGATCCGAGGGTCGCACGTTCAGAATCATCCTGATGTTATTTTTTTTTCTTTCCGCCGCATGGATAGAGTACTTGTACTATGCTTTATATCTTCACTAGCCGGTTGCTTGCAGTTATTAATTTTTTTCTATTTATGGGAAAATCTGTTATCAGTTGTTCAGCCCTTAAAAAAACTCGCTAAATTTCCCCAATAGCCTTTAAATTCATGTCAAGATGAGCCGCGTAGCATGTGTAGTACGCTGTTCAGCCGCCTTTGGCGCTCCAACAGAAGTGACTTACATTGCCTGAGGATATTTGACGGCATTCCTTACCTAAACGTCCCTAACGTCTTACCCTTGCCTTATATAAGTCCCTTAGCTTACGATAAGCTGCTTATCAATTTTTTCCGTAAGAAAACCATAAGAAACGGTTAACTCACTTACTTTGTGCTATCTGGGTATGTTGTAACTATGTTGTATTTTGCATACAAAATGACATTAGTTTTCACCCACAATATTTTTTATGGCATTTGGATTGGCAAATACATATCTGAAGTGGTAGTGGTTCCATTGAATGGGCCTTAGTTTGGCTGTAATTATTTAATTTTCATGTGATACTTGTAACAAGCCTTATATTTCTTGATTGAAGCTTTCGTGGCTCATGGTGATTAAAAGAGGGAGAGACAATTGGGTGTATGCCACGTGACGTAGTGGAGATTGCCTTGATGTTTCATGACCAACTGCTGGTCACTTCTTCAAGGGAATGATGCTGGGATTTGGTTTTTGCTGCCTTTTTATTTCAGGTGGGTGGAGGGTGTGAGGAGTTAGTACTGGAGGGGGAAGATGACAAAATGTTGCGGATAACTGGGTTCCATGTGCTGCTGATTCTCAATCCAGTATCTCTGTTATAATTATCCTTGATCTTCTTTATTTCTATGGCTTTGCAGATGAGTTGGGCTTTAAAATGTTTTACCCTCGCGATGACTCTTGATTTTTCGAAGTCGATCGCGTGTCCGGTGGCTTCGTGCTCCGCATCGGCTGACTTTGAAGAGTAACTCAGTCGGATGGCCCACTTATGCTCTTCTATTCGAGTTTTGACCATTCGTCCTGTTTCCCAGATGCATTTCTTCTCGCAAGTTCTGCGGGGGATTTCATACACTCCTTCAATTTGAAGTGGCATCCTATCCTTGGCATTTCCCAGGAGGTGTCATGGGCATGAGGTTTAAAAATGGCTTTAATGTCAAACTTCTGGAGGATGTTGCCAATCTTATCTGTCGTTCCTTTCACGTAGGGGAGGAAGGCTTTCTTTTTGCTAATGATGTCTTCAGTGTTGCTGGAATTGTTCCTGTTGTCCTGGCAAATAATCTTATTAAAATTGTGGGATATAGCTCCATTGTCATCACCATTAAGATGTAGGGTGGATTTCAGCTTAATAGTTTCTGAAGATAGATTCTTCGAGTGTTTTCAGCCGGATTGAACGTTCAATTAGAGAGGTCATCACAGCACTTAACTGAGCAGGGTGGTGATGAGAATTAGCATGGATATACCGATTTGTTGACGTTGGTTTTCTATACTCCAATGGTCCCATCTGTAAGGGTATGTGCTATTCTGGAATTACATACACATATAAGGCTTGTTACAAGTACCACATGAAAATTAAATAATCACAGCCAAACTAATTCAATTGAACCACTACCAGTTCAGATGTGTTTTCCCCATTCCAAATGCCATAAAAAATATGGCATTGAAAAAGGCAGAGAAAGGTATGTGGTCTCCCCTTGTCAGTAGGTTTTTGCAGGTTTTTCACACCACCCTTCTTGTGGGGCCATTTTCCTGCAGTGGGTTTTTCGCTGAAGTATATTACTCCCTTATCTTCATGTTTTTTTCCCACAAAACAGAAATGTTTTTTTACACAAAATTTCCACAAATACTTGTTTATCTTCTTTGACATTTCAGTAGTAGTGTATATTGTTTATTTTTGTATTGAAAAACTTTTATATACCTTTTTAAATATGTTTGCAAGGACACTAACAAGAGGTTAGTTGGAAGAGGGGACTAATAAGTCTCAACCTCGCCAGAATAAAGGCATCTATATTACCATTATTATTATTATCACTGCCATGACATTCAGATCCAAGCTTACGGCCAGCACCAGCATGGTGTTCTTTGATAATGGCACCATTTGATTATTGTACAGTTAAAGTTGCTTGGATACTTTTTCATTCTTAACTCTTATTTCTGTGTAAAGTTACGCTCAGTGGCAGGCACTTATAAGGGATGTGGGGGGAGGGGGGGAACCCCCAATTACTATGCTGTCCACCCTCATTACCAAACATCGAAGAATCACAGTTGTAAGTTTTTTACATCATATGATGGTGTTCTCTTGTATATGACCATAATCAGTTTACATAAAAATGTCGTAAACTTGCATGTAACTTGATTATTTTTTTATTATGATAAATGTAATGGTAGCTCAAGATATTGTTTGCTCCCCTTCACCCCCCACCTTGAGTTTTTTCTGTATCTGCCACTGTTTACGTTTTCTGTTATAAAATGTTACTACAGAACCATAGTCACCATAATTTTTGTGCGAAACTGAAATAAAGAGGAATCCTCAAAAGTGGTCTAAACTGGGACGTATGGCCACTTTAACCAGCACACAATCCCAACATGGGCTGAGGTGGTTTGGCATACGTAGACATGGGCTCCTAGAGGGATTCCTTCAGAATATCTTTTTCCATCTCCTCCCACTGTTTGCAATGGCAACTACCCGCACAAAAATAAAGAAAACAACAAACAAATTACAACACACTCATAAAATCCAAAAAATTGATTACTCATCCATATTTTGTGTGTGTGGATTGGAAGAAATTACAATTTTTTGGTGGTACATACGTATTGCAATTGGTCAATTATGCCTTTGCATTTTGCTACTGTAATTTTTTTGACATTTTTATACAGTATGGTCCAAGGGCACAGCTAGGAATTAAGGCTAGGGGGGGTTTCAGGCGCAACTAATACAGGGGGTGGAGAGCGTAAGTGCGGTTTGGTTTATCTATACCCTACATGTGATTCTGACATGGGATATGGAGGTCTGCTATACCTATGTGCCCTTGCACTCTCTTCACTCCACCTTATGTTCATGTAAGGCCCTTTGCTGTGGTATAACTAATATATCAAGCAAAAGGGTTTTACTATTTCTGTGACACTAATTCCTTCGATAAATTTAAAAATAAGTGGAATAAATACTTAAGTTTATGTGGTAAATCTATGACTTTCAGTGCAGCATTTTGGGGAACACTGTATTCTAGTACACCAGACTTCTGATTATCCGGCTGTGGTATATCCGTGTTGCGGATTATCCGTGCATGATTTTCACGCTCGCTCAATATTTTCCACGATATTTATAAAAAATTAACCCTTTCACTGCTGTGGATGTACCTAGTACGTCCGCACGGCAGACTGCTGTGGACGTACTTTTTCTTCCTCCGTGCCATGCAGTCAGCACTTTCGCCGAACCACTTCGAAGGGTCGCTAATCTGCGACCCTATCCTCGACCAGCTAACCCACGCAGGACCGTCTCCTCGACCCTACGAGCAGGCAGCCTAACTCCCGAAAAGTGACCGCTCTGACTGCAATTTGAAAATCAATCGCTCAATATGATCATCAAAAACTTATTGTTTTCATCGCACTCCTGCCAATCATGTAATCAAGTACGTCTTTGAACCGTGTTCCTGCGATGAAAAATAACGGTTTTGTTAACTTTGCTAAAATGGCCATTTTTCCGGTTGTCCGCAGCCACGTTTCTAGAAAAGTTAACAGAATCGTTATTTTTCATCGTAGAAACACGGTAAAAGGCATGCTTGATTGCTTGATTGGCAGGATTGCGATTAAAACAATCGTTTTTTGATGATTGGATTGAGTGATTGATTTTCAAATTGCAGTCAGAGTGGTCCCTTTTCGGGAGGTAGGCTGGTAGGGTCGAAGAGACGGTCCTGCGTGGGTGAGCTCGTCAAGGATAGGGCCGCGGATTAGCGACCCTTTGGAGGGTGTACCACACCCATCCTGGAAGTACCTGCTCCATGGGCCAAGGAAACGCATTTTAACATTTTCGCCGCATGTGAGGAGTAGGTTTTCGGAGATTGAACAGCAGCGATAGGGTTAAATCAGATGCAAAATCACTGGAATTACTGCATTTGAATGCTAGGATACAGTGGACTTATTATTTCAATTAGATTCATTCCCCTTTGTTAAATGGAAGCGTGCTAGCTGCATTCACGGGAGCTCCGTGTTCCCGCTTTCCAGGCCCCGCAGTGCGCAACGGCACTCCGTGATCACGGATACACGTCCTGCAGCAGTTGGTACCTGAGCAACTTGTGCGAGACACGACTACATGGTGTGATGGCGTTGTGCCTGAAAGTGTTGTTTCCGACGTCGGGCAGTGGTTTTGAAGCATTTTTCCACTTTCCTGTATCCGTGATCACGCAGCCGCCAATGCGTGGTTTTCAAAACCAGTACTTACATGGAGCCTTAATAATATGAGTACAACCTAGTTATTGCCACTAAAAAGATTGTGGACTGGCAAAGAAAGCTCTCAATGAGTCCGGACAGCACTCCAAAATAACAGAATAACTGTATAAATCTATATAAATCTATATAATATATACAGCTGGATGCGTGATTTAACACTCACTGATTCACTGATTCAAGTATACAAATTCCTGACCACTTCCGGACGTGCTGGGACGACGAAATTTTTACCGAAGGTGTGGGAAGGAAAATGATTCGGGGGAAAAATCCAAAAGCTTTTCTTTTGGAAAGCTTTTTCATCTTCAGATTGACTTCTGAAATGTATTTCTTTATTTTGGAAATCGAAAGTGGTCCTGATGATTTCAAAACATCATCAAGGCTTTACGTAGTCAATATATATATGGCACTTGCATGTCAGGATTGGAGTACAAACGGTTCTTAAACTTGGAATCTAATGATAACTCATCAATTTATTCATCCCCAAAATGCCCAAATCTTTTGCATAGTAGTTTGAAAAGCTTTCCTTTTTCCTTTCGCATTTCTCTTTGTTCAACAAAAAGAACAACTACATAGTTTGTAAAAATAGCTAAATTTTTAAATGCATCCTATGCATTGGTCTCTAAACTCAAATCTACATCTTAGCTCACTGCTCTATATTCCTAATTAATTGTTTCCATAGGAAAATGTCGTTTTTGGGGCTTCCAGGAGAATGTATTTTCTTTGCTTAGGGTTAACTTTAACATGGCATTTGCTTCATTTAGCATTAGGCTGGTTATTGGATGATGTGAAAGTTGAAGGGACAATAGTTGTTTTGCTGCCATTTATTGGCATGGATTGTGATTATGTATTTCAACTCTGACAATGACTATGGCTTCGGCACAGCAGAGGGTCTGGAAAATGATATTCTTTATGATTTTACCACCCACATTAGTGACATCTTTACCAAGGAAGACGAAATGTTCTTTATCAAGTAGAAGATTTTCTTTGTCATTGCTGGTGTCAAGTTGTAGAATCTGCTCAATGACATTGCCAGATTCCCTGAATTAGTGATCTAACATTGATATTCTTTCCAGTTAGCCAACCACTGCAACGAAGCATGAGGAGTTTTTTAGCTCCAATATGTGTGCCTTTTATTCAGAGATACCCCAAATCCACTTTTTCCTATGTAGTAACGTTCTTTTTCTCTCCATTTCTCTCTCCTAATATCAAAAAATTGTGTTGTTTGACCATTTTTTTTTAGCTGAACTTCTAAATAGGACATCAAAAGTGGGGAAAGAGTATGCGATCTAATGGATGACTTCTAAATGGTGACAACAGCCTCAAGGGTTTCTACAATCCTATTGAGTGGTGAGGAAGGGCGGGTGGTAGGTACCTTAGAGGGTATTCCCGGCACGACACCAAGGCAGCAGGGGCACACCTAAGAATTAAGGCTTGAGGCGGGGGTTTAGGGCGACTCGTATGACTTATACTGGAGATCTGGGGGAATGGAATACCTACCAGGGTAGGCGGGAGGTGAGAGATTAATAAATTGCAGAATTTTAAGATAAATGGTTCAAAATAAATGGTTCAAATCAATGGTTCAAACGGGTCCGGAGGGAATACCCACGCGTGTTCTCAAAGAGTTAGCTCCACAGATTGCGCCTTACTTAGAGATCATATTCAAGAAGTCACTCTCCGAAGGGAAGTTACCGCCCGACTGGAAAATTGCAAGCGTTACACCCATTTTCAAAAAGGGAAACAGACATGACCCAGGCAACTACCGTCCAATTTCACTAACATCAATTATAGGCAAGATACTTGAACATATCGTTGTTAGTAATATCATGACTTTCTTGGACAGACGTAACTTCCTCCATGACTGTCAGCACGGATTTCGAAAAAATAGATCCTGTGAAACACAGCTCGCGCTCTTTCTTCACGAGGTTATAAAATCTTTTGAATCGAAAAGACAAGTTGACGCACTAGTTCTAGATTTTAAGAAAGCTTTCGACACTGTACCTCACAACAAACTTTTATACAAATTACAGTCATGCGGATTAAACGAAGCAGTTGTAAACTGGATACGCGACTTTCTCAGAGATCGTAAACAAAAAGTAGTTCTTGACGGAATTAGCTCTGATGTTGTAAAAGTTACATCAGGTGTTCCACAAGGAAGCCTAATCGGCCCCCTGTTGTTCATTATATACATTAACGATCTCTGCTCCCGCATTAACAGTAAAATACGTTTATTTGCTGACGACGCTGCCATCTATCGCGAAATTAGTGATCACTCTGACTATGGAAATCTATCATCGGACTTAAACAACGTTCATTTGTGAAGTCAAGAGTGGGGACTCGAACTTAATCTGAGCAAATGCATGGCGGTACATTTCTTGCGGAATTCGTCCAACACTAACCATGTTTATGCACTGGATGGTATTAACATAAAGGCAACAGACGAAGTGAAGTACCTGGGAGTTACGATAACCTCGAACCTCACGTGGGGAACACATATAAAGAATATTTGCGGCATAGCCCTGAAGAAATTAGGATTCGTCAAGCGTATTGTGGGAAGATTTTTAGATGAGAAAGTAAAAGAAAGGTGCTATTTCGCTCTCGTCCGACCGCACCTTGAATATGCAGCGAGCGTATGGGATCCAGTGCAGAAAGACTTAATCCGCAAACTGAATAAGATACAAAGGAAGGCTGCGTGCTTCGTCAAAAACCGCTACGGGCGTACAGACAGTGTTACCCAGATGTTAAGCGAATTAGGCTGGGAGCCGTTGGAGACTCGGAGGCTTCGCGCTAGGCTTAGACTGCTTGAACAATTAAGAATGGATATCTTTAAGAGCGACAGAGAGAACATAATCTTAGAGCCACACTATATTTCCAGGTCCGACAGAAGCGATAAATTAAGAGAGATTTTTTGCGGAACGGATAGATATGGGAATTCGTTTTTCCCCCGGACAATAAAGGACTTTAATATACGCTTGTCCCAACCTCGTTAGAGCTCATCTTTCTTTTTTTTTTTTTTTTTTTAATAGCTGTAAATGGCTGGTGTCCCAACACCCCCTGCCACACGCCTTTTAGGCGGCTTGCAGGGTATTATGTAGATGTAGATGAAATGGTTTTACGGCTTTCTGAGGGATATTTTATTAATGCTCACACTATTCTTGTAGTAATATCAATCCAGTTAAGTAAAATGAATTAAACTTAAATGTTCTCTGAGCCTTGGGGGAGAGGTTTATCCCCCTCCTCACTGTGCCACTGCAAGGTAGTATAGTATACATTAACTTTCCATGGGTGTAGCATCTGGGGCTTTATTCTTGGTTTACCTATCGACTAAAATTGTAAACCATTTTTCCCTTTGCCAATGATCATCATGCCAAGGACAGGTTGTAATACTGTATGCAAATGGCACATGAGATACTTGAAAATCTCTTCAGTAGGTTACAACAAGCAATGATTTACTACCAATCCTCCATTTCCAGATGAGTACCTACTAAGGAATTATTTAACCCATCATCATGTAGATCCTCCTGTTAAACCTCAGTTATCATTCAGACAGCTCTATAATCATCAGCCGTTTAATTATTATGGATCAGTTTGCATGCATTAATATCAAGTCACTCTCACTTAAAATCCTTGGTGACAATTATGTTCCATGGCAAAAAAAACACTAATTTTTCCAAAAGAAAAGAGCGACTTTGA
This sequence comes from Ischnura elegans, assembly GCF_921293095.1. Classification (NCBI taxonomy): domain Eukaryota; kingdom Metazoa; phylum Arthropoda; class Insecta; order Odonata; family Coenagrionidae; genus Ischnura; species Ischnura elegans. The sequence continues at coordinate 32,630,691 of NC_060251.1, read as the reverse complement.
GGTTTTTGGCCATAATGTAGTACTCCACCGGCTAGGAAAATGCAAATTATAATCTGTTTATGTATTTCTTGTTCAAATTGACCTCACCTTTGATTTTTTAAATAATTTATCAAATTTCTGCTCTGTGAAAAGTATTTCAAGTTTAAGTTCTAATCAGGCATTAAGATTGACAGAATCTCACAAAAAATTTCCAAACTTGAAGGCAAAAGTCCATCATTATATGCACATATTTGAATCATAGACCTTCTCAATCAAATAGAATAGAATAGAATAGATATTTATTATGCTCTGGGAAAAAACCCTTGGAGCAAAAAACACAATTTACAAAAAAATGGCTCATCAAAGCAAAAGTTCATGAAAAATGTCAAGAAAAGTTGTTTGATACGCATCTATAAAAAAAAGAAATAACACGTAACAAGGATTGAAATTTGACATCATAGGCAGACGGAATATTGGGCAATAGTACATAATACATAATAATGATACATAATAGGCTGTATTTTCGTGGGAGTTTATTTTAGCTCTCCACTGAGTAAATCCATGTACAATTTAATTTTAAAAGCATGGATGGAGCCCCTCTGTCCAAGATCCTCAGGGAGAGAATTCCAGAATTTTGATCCCGTTATCAGAAATGATTTCTGGTAGATATTAGTACGTGGAGTAGGATAACATAAATAGTCCTTTTTGCGGGAAGACATATGGGTGGTAACTGATCTGTTCATAAAGATTTCCCGGAGATAATTGGGGATTCTCTCTCTGAAAATCTTAAAAAGAAGAGCACCGAGTAGATATTTCCTTCGATTACAAAGATTTAGCCAACCAAGGCTGATTCTGTACTGTGATACATGAACATCCTTTCTTAAATTGAATACATATCTTACACATGAGTTAAGTAGCCTTTGTAACTTTTTATCAAGCTCTTTAGGCATGTCATTATAAACAAGACTACAATAGTCAAAGGAAGGGAAAACCAGGGTAGAAATTAACATTTTTCGGGTGGATATAGGAAGTAAGTGCTTGTGCAGTTTTAGTTGATACAGAGTGATATTGACTTTATTACAGATTTCGTTCACATGTTGGTTCCAAGACAAATTTTTTGTGAGGGTTAGTCCAAGAGTGCGAACAGAGTCGCTGAACGGTATTTGATGGTCACCAACTACAACTGGAGGAAGGTGATTATAATCTATTTTGTTTAGGATCCTTGAGCTACCAATGATTATTGCTTTCGTCTTCAAACAGTTCAGTATGAGGTGGTTTTTACCCACCCATTTTGTGATTTCTCTCACGTCATGATTCACTAGATTAATACTATCAGCTATGTTTTCAATCGAAGTGTGGATGTATATTTGAAGGTCATCTGCATATATCATATATTTACAATTTTTAATCGCAATTGAAATGTCATTGACAAATATAGAAAATAGCAGAGGGCCCAGGACAGATCCTTGAGGAACTCCGGTAGATACTGGAGCCCATGCGGATAAGTTATTTTCAGGTCCTAAGACTGCTTGAAATCTATTGCCTAGGTTGGAGCAAAACCAGTTTAAAGCTGAACAAGAGAAACCAAGCTTCACCATCTTATGGATTAGTAGATTATGATCAACTCGATCGAATGCTTTACTGAAATCAAAAAGAACTAGTATTGTAACCATACGCTTATCAATATGAAGTCGAATGTCATCGATAATCTTTAGTAGTGCCGTCTGCGTACTGTATCCATGCCGAAAACCTGATTACATAGCGTCAAGTTTGTTATTGTTATTTAAGTACTCTGTGACTTGCTTGAAAACGATTCTCTCCAACATTTTCGACAGGGAGCACAGAATAGAGATTGGCCGGAAGTCAGAAGGTAATTTTGCATTTTTTGTCTTCTTTATCGGACGAATAAGTGCTTTTTTCCACTCTGATGGAAATACTGAATTATCGAGAGAATGGTTGAAAATTTCAAGGATGTAAGGTAATAGGGCATATTTGGCAAGTTGAATAATCTTTACTGGAATGTCGTCAACTCCAGTGACATTTGACTTGGAGAACGCCAATACTTCGATCAGAGTCTCAGGAGTTACATGCTTAAAGTAAAAGTTGTTATCACTGAATGGTATAACTCGCTCAAGTCTGGAGTTAGCTAGGGCATCATTATGACTAATCGTAGTTGACAAAAAGTAGGAGTTTAGCTGATCGAGAGTTATATTTGGGGGAAGAGAAGAGTCCCGTGCCAAATATGCAATTATGTCAAATAAATAGTACATTTAGGTCCATCGGACATTAATTAGGTAGTAATTGGTATCATAAAATACTATCACAGATTCAATTTTCTTTTCATGTTGTCACTGCTTCCTGCAAGTCTTAACCCCAATAGCAATCCATATATTTTTTCAATGACTTTATCAATGGCACATTCAGCATAGATAAATCCGTAATGTATTTTTATGAACATTAAATTTACAATGCCGAGAAATATTCTGAATTCCTCCTTGTTGTCTAGTTCTGGTGTCTACTTCATTAGAATCAGCTTTGTAGTATCAATTTTCAGTCTATCTGCAGAATATGTATGTAATATGGCCAATGAAGGTAACTTCACTTACTATCAATTTCATTTTCTTTTCATTGACTTTAACATTTTTATTTTAGGCTTCTTGTAGTATACTTTCAGCTAAATCTTGTCATACTCTTGTTCATCTGATCTGCTGCAATGATCAAATTATCCAAAACTCTAAGTATATGTACTCCTGGCATTACCACATGTTTCCATGACACGCTTCTGAAAAACTTAAGGAAATGGTATTAATCCAATTACACTCTTTGGAACCTATATATTCCAAATGGAGCGTTTAAGGCACAGAAGTCTGCAGGGATGCCAACTAGCAAAAAATATTGGGGGGGCCCAAACCGAGGATCTTGCCCCGGGAAATTTTATACGTATGCAGTGAGTTTGAAGTTTTTTAAGCATTTTAGAAGATTCATATGATCAACATTAGAACCCTGATTACTCGAATCTAGTTACCTGGACACTATAGGGAAAATCAACAAGCCTGACACATTTTTTCCCCACACCCATAACGAATTTTTGAGGAGGCTCGGGCCCCCTCAGGCCTCATGGAGTCGGTGCCACTCGAAGTCTGAACTTCTATCATCAAGTTTCACCTGGGAGAACCATTCTTTGTATCTAGTGAAGTAAATATTTGTTTAACATTCATATGAACTGAGTATGCTCATTTAAATATTTTGGGTCAAGACAGAGGCCCAAATATCCATTTTTTTCAACGAGTACTAAATGTTTTACCCACTCTGACTGATTATCCATCTCGGCCTCTAAATCTTCTCTCTAGCTATTCCAATATGCCCTTTTATATCCTGACTCTACTGCAAATGAAACTTTTCTTGATGGAGGGATCATTGGCTTGATATTGGGCTGCAATTAGATATTGTTCTCAAACGGTAATGTCCCAAACCCAGTTTACACCTCTCCATTATTTTGCTTGATGTACTGTTGTAAAATATCAAAACTAAAATCATCAAGTCTTTTGATCACCTGTAGCCCCTTAAAACCTGGATGAGAGTCAATGGGTTTATATGTGCTCATGTCCCTGGTGAAAATGAAGAGTGCAAAAACCGTGCAGAAAGTGTTCAAAAAGCATTCTGAGAAGTGTGCAAGAAATGTGAAAAAAGCGTGCATTGTCCCCCAAAAGTGTGCAAGAAGTGTGAGGAAAGCGTGAATTGGGACTACTGAAATGTGCAAAAAGTGTGAGAAGACCGTGCAAAAAGTGTGAGAAAAGCATGCAAAGAGTGTGAGAAAAGTGTGCAGAGTGCCTTAAAAGTGTGAGGAAGCATGAATTGGGACTACTGAAATGTGCAAAAAGTGTGAGACGAAAGTGTGAAAAGCACTTAAAAATTGCGCCTAGAATTTGAGGAAAGCATGAAGTGGGAACACTGGTGAAGAAGTGTGCTAAAAGTGTGAAAAAAGCGTGCAAAGAGTGTGAATAGAACTGTGCGCACACTTTTTGCACCGTTCTCTGCACACTTTATTTTCATCAGGGGTTGAACAAATAAGCTGAACTCTAATATTTAAATAACATTGTTTAATGATTGCTATAAAACAGCCAGTGTAGAACTTGAACACTAGAATTACTTCATGATAGCCACAGATTTTGGTTACCAGAGTGCAGAAGCTGTAAGGGTCGTTCTCCAACCAATATAGGGACACTACTTATGCTCTGCTAAGGGCTCCAAATCCTTGATCCCATTATTTTATGGCACCTATGGCTCTCTGCTCATCATCCTTAGGGCATTTCTGCCTTTTGGCAATAGTGCACGTTTAATAGATGCTACACATTCTGACATTACACCTGTTAATCTTAATAATGGTACTAAATCAATATTTACCATAATGAGACACAAATATTTCCTTAATTCTGAGTCCCATGTAACTGATAAATCAGCTCCTTCAATTAGTCTTGTCAGTGTTAAATCTCCAAATGAAATCAGTATGGAAGTTGAACTATTTTTTTCAAATTAGGTTATCAAATGTAGTCTTAGGTATAACGTATATTTCAGTTGCAGAATCAAATTTAACCCTCTCTCCTCTTAGTGCTATCCTTATTCCTGCGGTACTGGCGAGAAATGCAGAAGTTATTTTCATAAAATGTAGCAACTAGGAAAAAAAATAATACAAAGCTATTTTATTTATTATCCATATACAGATTTTTTTAGATTGATGAGGTTAAACTGGCTATTATTGACAATTTTTTTAAAAATTTTCTGCAATGAGTTATAGCAAATTAAATAATGGACTGATAAGAGTCAGTACATACAGCGGCAGGCCGCACTTCTCGCCCGGCAAAAGCCCATATATCAGCCCACCACACTAAAAGGGATAAGTTTAAAACTTTATTTATTCTCTCTCAAGTGAATGTACTGAGGTCTTTCATTGCTATCCCTCAGTTACTGATAGTGGAGGATACAGATGGGGGGCACAGGGGGCCCCCCCTCTGCTGGGCCGCCCGTACTGTCAAACATTGCAGAACCACAATTATAACTTTTTTATATCATAAAATGGGAAGATATATGTGCGTAATACATTTTATTTAAATTGTCTTAAACTCTGCATGTGACTTGATTGCTTTTTAATTATGATAAAAGTAAAGGTAACTCAAGATATCTTTTGTGCCCCCCTTCGAATTTTATCTATATCCACTGCTGGTTTCTGAGCAATCAAGGCATTAAAGAAATTGTTAGGATCAAAACTTTCATCAGTCTCATTTTCTGCTTTGTCTTGTTTTGCTCCAATAATGGTATTTTTCCTGCAGACTTTGCAAATTGATTTAGCCCTTAACATTTATTGAAGATTTCTCCTGATGCTGGACATTTCCTTGGTGGATATGTGCATGCCCACAATGTATGCACTTGATTTTCAGATTACCAGTCGGTATCTGGTATGAATTTATTCACTGTTGTATTCATGCCAGCATCTACTATATGGGAGGAGTTTAGAGTTTTATGTTGGGGAGGCAAACAATTTTGCTGGGGGGTTAGAGGCTATGGAATACCCTCAACGAAACAGGAGGGTTCCAGGGAAAATTCATTGTACTTGCAAGGGCGTACCCAGGATCAAAGCTAGGGAGGGGGAGGGGCAAGCCATGGTTGTTCAAGTTGTAGCTAAGATTTAAGCATAGAAAAGGTGAATGAAATCAACATTTTAAGGAATCTTTAACAGCTTTTTATTAGTTTTTAAAATTATTTGCCTGAAAAAATATTATTTTCCTTTAAGACATTTGCGATTTTTGCTTCTATGGGGGAGTAGCTGCCGCCTCCTGCCCCAAGCTGGGTGCACCCATGTGTACTTGAATGCACTGGTTTTGTAGTGTTTGGTGACAAAGTACAAAAGTTTAGTTTAAAAGACAGTAAAAGTATAAAAGTTGGGAAGGTCAGGCTCCCCATGCCTCCCCAAAACTCTACCCATGATCTACTCCCTTCTTCACACCATTCATTCCAGCTGACTCGTGAACTTCTTTTGTTTCTTTCACACTCACTTCACTTCACTTGCCCGACATATTACAGCAGCTTCATTCTATGTCAGAGTCATACCTAGGAATATGCCCTAGGGGGAAGGCCTGGGGTGGCGACTACCCTTCCCCCAGGAAACGTAGGGTCGGGGAAAAGTTTTCAAAAATGACATGCCTGGATACAGGGGCACAGCTAGGAATTAAGGCAGGGGGGGGGGAGGGGGTTTAGGTGCAAATATTATCGGGGTGTTTGGGGATATGGAATACCCACCAGGATAAGCAGTATGTGCAACATTATTAAATTGCGGAATTTTAAGATAAATGGTTAAAAAATGGTGAGTTTTGCGGCTTTCTGAGGGGTATTTTATTGATCCTTACACTATTCTATTAGTAATATCAATCCAATTAAGTAAAATGGATTGAACTTAAAAATTTCTCTGGGGGGGGTTTTATCCCCCAAACCCCCCTTGCCTGTTCCACTGCCTGGGTAAACATTTTACATAATTTTGGAACTAAAAATTGAACTTTAATCAGATGCAGGTATTAAATTCCAAAACTAGACAATATTTATAAATAACTATTTTATTTCTTTGAGGCTTTGGGGGGGGGGGGAACTAACCCCTCATCCCCCCCCATAGTTACGCCACTGTTCACTGCAATATTCAGCTATCAGTGGCCTTCTCTGCAAACCATGGTCTCTTATATAAAAAATTACTCCATCAAGAATTAGGTAGCGATGTTATTGGCCTTCCATTTCACAGGTATTAGCTGCTGTTTGCAAAACGGTTAAAAATCAAGTCATCACTCTGCCCCCCCTTGATCAGCTCCTGGCTCACGGGGATGTGGTAGATTTTTATTCCTAGCACACACCCTTGCAACCCTTGACCATGTTCCTTACCCTAACTCATTCATACCCCCCATTCAGCCCTCGGCTTTCTAGGGGTTCATCAGTTCGCTCGAATGCGCTTTCGTCGCTGACCAACATTGTGATATCATTCCTTCGCATTAGACTCTGCCGCTGGCGAGGAAAGAAATCGAAGTGATTCTTCTGTGGCTGATTTTCGCCTCATCAATAGCAAAGAATGTAGCCGTGCGTCAATTTGATTTTATTTCTGCTCGTGATAGAGTTTGAACAATAAAGAGAATCTCATTTCTCCGTTTTCGATCCGTCGCTTGCTTCTCAAGCGATTCGCAGTGAAAAATCGAACGATGCCAAACCTTTCGTTGTTAATTTAAATTAACAACTTTTGACTTCATAAACTTGAGGCGTGCGCCCGGAGGACCACTTGACCATTGGCTTTTAGTATGAGAAGATCGAGTGGACCCTAGAGAGTTCTAGAAGCATTTTCATCAAAGATCAAAAGTGGATCGCATTGGACTCATCACCACGCCGCGGACATTTTTGAAAGCCGATTAAAATGCGACCGAATTGGCAACAGAAAATAGCCTTCTATGGGATGGAATAGGGTGGTTTCCTATTATTTTTTTATTACCTGAATCGAAAGACTATTGCTCCTGGAGTACGTATTTCACACTTTAAGATTTTTAAATGAAGATATCTATTTTTCGCGATTAAACGAAAAGTGAAAATTTTCAAGCGCACAAAAACGCGACGGCTAAGTAGGAATGATGGGAAAAGTCCGAATGACGTATTTCTGGTTGCCGATGCCGCCCTGTGAGTTGACCTTGAGGCGAAGCTTGTGCGCTGACACGACGCAGGCTGCTGGCAGGTAGCGGAGTACCCTGCTAGCAGGTAGGGCTTGGCTTAAATATGGATTATTACTATCTTGTCAAACGAAGGAAACTTTCCGACCTCAGACAATTTTAATAAGTGATTATTACGAGATGTTTCCCTGAGCTCTGTGACCCATGCATGCCTTGGCATATTCTCAGACGATGTAAAACTCCTATCCTCTCGTGTAGAAACTAGGTCCCTGTGACGTCACGTGGAGTGGAATCGCATGGGCGCCAATCTGGCCTTTTTCAAATGAGGTTAAAATTGACCATTGCCATTCGTTTAAACTGGGATTTCTAAATCCAAATAATTTGTATATTATGAAAACCCTAATGGTGGGTAACGAATAGCAATCAATGCATTTCGTTTTCTTTGATGAAGGAAACTACCCTATTGGGCCTACTCTATGCAGTCCCCTTGATTCAAACTAACGAAGACGAAGCTTAATGTGGGAGATTTTTTGTCGACGAAAATTGTCTTTCCCCTCCGTCTGCCAAATTCTTACAACGAATTGTGATTTCGGATCTGAGAGAAAGACTCCAGGTTTGAAGTAGTGGTATCTTTAGGAATTATAGTCAGATTCTGCACTAGGTTATCGACTTCATTTCCGCCCAACGCACAATGGGCTGAAATCGAAAAGAGCTGGACATAACCTCAAAAACAATTTTTTTCAATAAGAAAGTCGAAACTTCGTATGGATATCCACAAATGAATTGTGCATAATTTTCCCGATTTATTCTTTCTTCTACCCTCACGTTAACAATATATATGAGGTCAAAGTTGAAAAAATTGAGAAAAACACGAGCACCCTCGATTTTTTCTGAAAATTGCCGACTTTATCCTCTTGCGGCGCTTTCGTAATTTGCTTTATCAGCAAAATTATTACACCATGTTAATGAACACTTCTATTTCTTTCCTTTTTGAGGGTTTTTGAAGTTTTTATTTTAATACTAACCATGTATAAATATTATAATGGCGGAGCCTGTTTTCAGCCAATGTTTTGGATAAAGGTATAAAAAGAGTAGATACTTCCACCGAGTTCCAGTTTGTGATTCATACCACGTTTTTCTATGAAGCTTCTACATGTGAATCTAAAGTTAAATCCTGCTCATACTGGCAACCCCGAATTTTCGTGAGTGCAATCGACTCGCGAAGTTTCGGAAAACGCCTTGCTTTCCTATTACAAGGCGTGTTTATCTCACCGTGCTAGATTTCACGTGCCTAAGTATATTATTATTTAATTGACCGTTTAAAGCTCCCATTATAATTCTAAGTGCTTTGCACTCTGCTCTGAGTGGTGACTCGCCGGAGATGCACAAAAATTTTGAATCTTGCTCCACATTCAACCCGCCAGGCGTTCTTTTTAAGCAATATATATTCTCTTTTAGTCGTAGTTTTGAACGATTATATTGCTATTGTGGCCGCGAAATTGGGCCTACCCATTCAAAAATGCCTTTGTTATGCCTAAGTTTGGGGGGGCAGGCTCCTCCTGGCTCCCCCACCCAAAACTCTGCCAATGTTGGCGACCATGATTAAGTTTCATTATTGTACTTTGTTATTTTTTAAATATACTTGTCTGGCGTAGATGATTACTTTAATCCGTGGCATTTTACCCAAAACACGTTACCACGGAATTAAATGACCTATTTGTGATTTTGATGTATCCCTATTCATAGTAATCTCACTTCTATCCTATTTATGCCGTCTGCGCGCTGTTACGCTTTATAAAGCTGCATTGGCGACCACGGGCAAGGTTCAGAGTTTAATATGGGAGATCCAGTAATCCTGTCTGGGATTTAGGAGCTATGGAATACCCCCTAGTGAAACGGGGGTCCCCAGGGCCCTTCCGCGGAAAATTGGTTTAAATTAGCTCTGCAAACATCATTTAAAGTAATATGTGAGACTAAAATGTGTATAAACTTTTTGATGCTTTTGTTTTCATTTGAGTTGAATATACAGGTTTCATACTTTTTACGGACAAATTTCAATTTAAGTTTGGGGGGGGCAGGCTCCTCCTGGCTCCCCCACCCAAAACTCTTCCAATGTTGGCGACAATGATTAAGTTTCATTATTGTACTTTGGCGCTCGCATTTGGGTTAACTCATCGGTGATGGCTTAGTTGAACTATTACGAGCCTGGGTGGTTATAATTAACTATTATAATTAACTGGGTGGTTATAACTAACTAATATAATTAACTATTATATTGGGTGACTGCCACTCCCAACTTGAGGGAACCGTTATTGCTTGTATGATGGATAGAAGTTAAATGAGTCGCGGATTAATTTTAGCTCTTCGCAGCGAACAATCAACGATATTAACATATTTAAAGATTGGGATGCAATTCGTATAGGTCGGAAAATTTAATCTACGTCAGTGTGGAACGCGGAACCCTTTTTTGGCGGTAGGATTATGCTCATCCTGCATTCAACATGGGAGGCCGCCGTTGCAAATGAGCGTTGAATTTCGCCGAATATGCAACGCTCGAGGGATATCAATTTCGAAATTGCGGTTCCTGCGTACGTGATATTGTCCAGGGTATTTCATCGGCGTAAGAGGCGGATTGATAGGTTCATTATGGAATACTGCGAGTGGGAAACTGGATGTGTATGCCGCCGCATCACGCTGCTAACGCCGGATGACTTGCGGCGCCGCCCCCTGTGGGATGGCACGTGAAAAACTGGGCAAGACGTTACAACCAGGCCCGGAACTACATAGCGGCGCCGCGCCGTCACGAAACGAATGCCTCATTCAGATTACGATTGTTCCAGCATTCGTTGGAACTATCGTGAATTCACAAGACGATGGTTAAAACTTGTGCTGCCCTGCGGTGCTGACATCCAAAGCGAACGAAAAATTGACGGATAGCAAAGCTGTTGAGTCATGCAGGGTCAAGATAGAACTGTGTTCAACGTGTATTTACCAAATAATTTTTCTTCCACCCATATTCTTCCTTCCTAGGACAAATCCATGAAAAAAATAGAGCGAAGAGAGCTTCACAAACTTTTCGTCTTTCTCTTCTCGCATCCTTTTCCGGTCTCTCAGCGCCTAACCACTTAGAGTAACCATAGAGTAACCATCGTAAAGTGGCAACGTTCGAAACTACGTGAACCATTGTCAGGACATGCATTCATACGGCTAGTTCGGCCAACTATCGTTATGACGATCGTTCGGACAATCGTAACGTGAACGAGGCAGAAGAACCAACGGCTTGATCACGAATATTACAATAGGAGATCTTCAAGTAGGCATCGTATGTGTAGTTGACCACCGCCATTAAAATGGGTTTACAGGAGTCGCCACTCGCGTCGATGACGGACAAATTGATTCAAGTTTCACGAGGAAATAGGGTATAATTAAGGGTGTCAACCGGAATTTGTATACACGATCATAGGCGGATCTAGGGGGGGTCAGGGGGCACGTTCCCCCTCCCAGACGCTTAAAAAATAGACGAGATTTTTAATACAAATATTAATATATTTTATATTTTAATATAAAACTTATTAATCTTTACATATTAATAACTTTTAAGTTAAAATTAAGAGTAAGCTCCGTAGAGTAGTTGTTGATTGTATTTTTTAATCCCAAATATGAGAAGGCCCCTGTCAGACCCCATCATTCGATTTTTATAACTTTTAAATGTAATTCCTCGCAATGACAAACATTTTACTGCAAAAAATTGAAAAAAAGGTGGATTACATCGCACTCCTAAATGATGCGGAAATTTTTGAAAAATGCGACCGAAGTGGCAACAGATATTAACCTTCCGTGGGATAGAATTGGGCCTCCGCTATGCAGTCCCCTGGGGCTGGTCGTTGTGGCGCCAATTTTTATGATGCGAAAACAATCCAAATAAAAACTTCAAATAAAAGTTCACTATCCCGTATATGATCTGGATTTTTTATGAAGACCTTTTGAAACCACATAGAAATCGCTGCAATGAATTTGATGGAAATGCCTCGCGAACGTAAATCTATTTACAGAAAGTTTATCGAGTAAAGCTTTTTAAGCGGATATTAGTCAATGAAATACAATAGATATATGAAATACCTTTTGAGAATAAATATGATATTTACTTAACCTGTAAGGTAACATGCTTAAAATTAAAAAAAAAAATGCGCTCTCACCAAATATTTCCGATAGCTCCATTCCAAAATCAAATTAAAATTTAGGATTATATACAATACATTAGAATAAGTGTATTGAATGAATACGTAAACATCCTTTTCGGACTAATACTCGAGGATCAATTGTAATTTGACTCATTCAAATATGCTACCTATGAAATAAAAACATTTTTATGACAATTACGAAAAATGATTGTTTTTAAATCGTCAGCAATGTTGGGACTACCTACCAATTTCTACAATCTACATTTCAACATTTTAAAACATTCGTCACTTTTGAAAATGGATAACCGTATTTAGGCAGTTTGAGTCGGCGATCACAATTAAGGGTGACAGGGACGATTTTTGCGGGTCTTATCCCTGCAGTTTTTACAGAGGATAAGGTGAGCTATTTTTTCACCATCAGGTTCAGCCCGTGTGCGACCGCGCGCGGGTTCCTCCTTTGACTTCTACTGCAAAGATTATACATTATAGATTTATGCTCATTTATAAATGCATGGCATTGTAATACGAAGTCAAAGGACCATATGTCTCGGGGGTTTGGACTTTCTGCAGAAAGCGTCTGGAGGAGGTCTCACCGAGAAACTAAGAAAATATTATTTGGTGAATTAGTATGGACGTCTGATTTTACTTCACATACATAAAATTTAAAAAAATTGGCCTTCACGAAACGTATCCGATAATTACATTAGAAAATTAAAATTAGGGCAGTGATGATCTAATTGTAAGTAAGGGGGAAAAGTAAATGCCGGCTTATACATAAATTTCACTTGGAAAATAGCTGATAAACATATAGTTTTGCCATATAAAGTCGATGTAATCCAGTATTAGACGCCGCAATTCACTATTTTTTAGCTTTAAGTGAATAACTGCCACAGCTGAAGTCGAAATAGTTGTGGAGATACATAAGTCAGAAGATCTTCACGTTTATCTAATTAATTTATCAGTGCTCACTAAGCAAGGCTCTTTGCAGCCTCATTCACTGGATTTCATTCATTCATTGGATGCATAAACAAAGAATCCAGGCCTCATTGGCAACAACACAAAGTATGATGGGACTACTTACGATCGCCACATAGATAGTTACTTACTTGAGAAAATATTTAGGAAACGCTTATAAAATTAAAAAACATTATGAATGTAAGGTTCAGATCACCCACAGTCTGTGGACCCTGATTTGGTGCTTTAAGATGAAATGATTTCGTCTTTGAGATAAAAAATATTATCATCGAACATATTAAGTAAATAATTGCCCTCAATCTTATATTTTTATGGTACCGTAAAATTTGGAGGCTCTTCAATCCGCACAATCACTCATAAAGTTTGAGAAAGCTTAGCTTTATAAATACAAGCGTCAAATCGTCCACAACCTGCGTACCCTGATTTTGTGGATGAAATTATTTCGTCTATGAAAGAAAATGTATAATCAAAAATTGCATTACGTAATTGCTTTCCATCTTTTATTCATGGTGGAATCGTAAAATGCCGATGCTCCCCAATCGACACAACCGCTCATAGAGTTTGAGACGGTATAACTTTTAAGTTTAAGCATCAAATCACTCACAATCTGCGTACTCTCATTTGGTGCTTTCACGTGAAATGATTTCGTCTCTAAGAGAAAAAAGTACTATCAACAATTGGCGCGGTGAGGGGGAGGTTTTGGGGGCTTAACCCCCCCCCCCCCCCCCCCTAGAACTCAGAGAAATTTTTAAGTTTAATCCATTTTACTTAATTGGATTCATATTACTAATAGAATAGTGGAAGGATTAATAAAATATCCCTCAGAAACCCGTAAAACTCACCATTTTGAACTATTTATCTTCAAATTCCGCAATTTATTAATCTCGCACCTAGCACTTACCCTGGTGGGTATTCTAAACCCACACACACCCCGGTATTAGTTGCACCAAAACCCCCCCAGCCTTAATTCCTAGCTGCGCCCCTGCTATCAACCATTGCATTAATATATTAAATAAAAAATTGCATCAATCTTATATTCATAGTGGAAGCACACCCTAAAATAACGACGCTTTCGAATCCGCACAACCGTATTTCGACCATTCGATCGCTGGTGATCACAATTGGGAGTGTCGTGGACATTTTGCGCGGGCCTAATCACCACAAGTTCGCCCGCTGAGGATGCGCCGAGCTGTTCCTTCACCATGTGGTGATCTGGTTCTGCCCTTCCGCGACCGAGAGCGGGCAAAATACTCGCATCCCCACCTTCGACTTCATCAACAATGCCCAGCGCAATTTACGGCATCGACTACGACGACGCGTTGGAAATCGAATTATTGAAAGCACCCGGTTTTGGGCGATGATGAAGCACCATTCAAACCCAGCTCCTTTCGACCGTTGGTGGTGGTGGTGGCCCTACTCCCCGTTTCCTTCGTGCGAGTAATTTCGCCCGCGCCCCCTCTCCTCCCCGGAGTGCCTCCAACGTTTGTTTTCGCCGCGAATCGCACGAAGATTGGCCCTTCGGATTCCCGAATAGGCGCCCTAATCCCAGAGTTTTCCATACATACCGCTCAAGCCGTCTGCCGGGGCTCGCATCAGCGATTGCTTACCAGGGAACGCGCGGGGAAGATTAAATTGGCTCCTGCATTGGGCAGACCCGGCTTTATTTGATTTCCTCCCCACTATTGGCCCAGGAAATCAATTCGAATCCAGAATTTTACATAATTTTGTAGAAATTCGAAAAAATAAATTCGGGAATCCGCGTTTAAGATAACGAGTAGGTTCTTATTATTATTGATTGAAAAATGTATGAGATTTTAATTCATGAGATTATGAAGGCCAGATATAGAAAATCATCGAGGGGCAAGTAGATAGCAAGAACGCAAAAGGAATATCTAGGATAGAGTACATGGAACAGGTAAAGGGAGCCGAGATAGAGGATAAATACGTGATCGTGAAAAGATTAGCTAATAGGAGAATTGAGCCGAGAACTGCGTAAAATAAATCTTATGATGTTGACCAGTGATGATGAAGGCTTAAGGCTTATTCGTAATCTTGTTTGCAAGTCATAGATTGAAGTAAGGAAATTACAAAAAATAACATTTACGTCCATCTCATGAGTTAATTTTAGAAACTTCCTAGACGCGTTGTATTTTAGGTGATAGGAAGGTATGAGCGACAGCTTGAGGAAAAGCTGGTGAAGAAACCCGAAATTGCCTGGGGCCTCAGCTTAACGTCCCATCCGACGGACTAAGTGCTCTACTGAAAGTGCCCATACAAGTAGGTGTCGGCCAATTATGAAAACGACTCCACACCAAACCAAACTTCTCATAATTATGAACTTTTCCTGCCCGATTTTGCGGGGGGAAAGGCAGATTGACTTATAAAATGATCCACTTTAATCTACTCTAACCGGTATTCCATTTTTTCAAGAAAGAAATGGTTGGCTGGCTGTGACATCATAGCAAAATCAGCATTTCTGGAACGCACTTTTCTTAATTTTTTTAGAAGTGAAATATTACTCTGTTTGTTTTTTTATCACGAGTTATTATTTAAATTTTATTACATTGTTTTTCGTTACGAATGTATTTGTTAGAAATTTTTAGGCAGCAAAATTGATAAAATTTTCATTGAAGTGTTATGTCTTTTGCTAACCAATACCGGAACGCCGTTCCGGCGCGTCTATCTGGGCGCTTCTGTCGGGAGGATTAACATCGCCAACGCAGCTCCAGGGGTCGCAGTAATGCGAAAGCCTTTTTCATGCAATGTGGTTGTATAATAATATTGTTTAGTTCCGCCCAAATTAGTTTTTCAAGTGAATTCCCTCGATCGTCGATCGTATGGCCTATCTATATGCTCTTAGAAATCTGTGATTCGTCCGCCTTTCAAAAAAAGCGTCTTAATCCACCCTTGCTTGAGATATAAAGACAAGATGAGCATTAGACTATCATTAAAATTACGATTTTCAACGAAATAAACTTTTGATAATTCCTGTTTACGTTTAATTTTTCTAAAATTATTGTGTCCCTTAGAATGTAAAAATGCCTTCAAATTGCGCTGAAAACCATTAATTATACTCAAAAAAGGTATAAGTCCGTCACGTTTTTTAGGGTTAAGATAACAAATGAATACGAAAGAATTAGCCTTTTCTTGTGAATTCCTTCAACGAAACAAAAAATTTCAGGTTTCACCGAACTGGAGCCTCATTGGCGTTTTTCTTATTATTGGAGCCTCAATTGATGTACACGCTGTCATTAATAATACACCCTTTTTAATATGAATTCCTGCATGGATAATGTATACATTTCTCCTCCTATACATTCTGTACATATGTATTATCATTATTATTATTACTTTGTGAAACTTGTTACGCAAAATCAGTTACGTTTTATTCTTGTAAAAATATTGCAATAATCTTTCATGCCTTCATCTATCAATTTAATATGATCATTTCCATTCATACCCCTGACGAAGATATAAAAAATATATCGAAACTTTGGCAAAATATTTTGCATAGGTATCATTCATAGACTCATAACAGTATAAAGTTGAGGTCAAGAAAAAGAAAAAAGAAATTCATTTCAGCTTAAGTTATAATTTGAGATAGTTTAAAGATATATTCCGAATGTAAAAATGTTAGTTCTTAGGCACTGTCAGCCGTAAAAACTGTGAGCCACTTTTTGAAACTCGTTTTTTGAACGGTTCCACTATTGCTAAAATTAGGCTGTGCACTCTAGCATTGATACGTTTTGGGAAACGTAATTGCAAATTTAACCGCATGGATTCGAGAGCAAATAATGCCACAATAAAACGTGCCATTACCGTCGACTGGCGAGTTTTCACTAAGTACGGCGTTTATTGTGTTGGAAATCGATTGCTATTTTTAAAAACTTGATCTATAGAACTACAATCACCCACCGAGGTCAATTCTCACTTAGTTAAGGAAAATGAGCTTTTTGAGTTGGTGGACGTCGTTCAATTGATGTGGGTGTAATTGAATAGTAAATTCAATTGAAAATCATCATGTGGGCGTGAAGCAGGTAAATGGAATTCCTGCGTAGGTAGAAAATTGATTCCCCATCATCAATTTGCGATTAAAGAGTGTATAACGAATTATTTCAGTCAGCCAATTAATGTCTTTGTAGTGGCTAGCGGTGTGTGGATATTTAAATTTCATTTTGATGCTCCTACTTTAATTTCCACCATACACTTAAATGTTGCAGAATCATAGTTTTTTGTGAAATAGATGTGATGAGAGTTACTGTAGCCACTGGACCTGCTATTTGGTCTCAAACGATGGAGAATTTGTGGTCTTGCTGCCTTATGTTTTTTCTCCGTGCGTAATTACCGCACAAATCTTGAAATTGAGTGTAAAATCTAGTTATGCAAGTGAAATGAAATCTCTTTGTTGCGGCAAGAGAAATAAGGGTCTTAGATTAGGTAATTTCCTTGCTATTCTGGGGGAATGAATACTGGATTTTTAGCGATAGAATGACCATCAAAAATTTCATTTCAGTAAGATGTAATTTGTGATTCCAAAGATTCAGTATTAGGTATGTTCCTCGTTGTCTCCTTTTAGTCTCAACGCAACGCAGAAGGGATCATAAAAAAGTGTAACTCTAAGTAAAAGATGTATATTTTGGGATCGTATGGTTTGTATGTATATACAAGTAAATTTTGTATACTTACATTGTACAAATATATATTTTTTGTAATTTTATTCTAAGAGTGCAGTTTGGAAAACAGTTCAGTGATTGCGAAAGTATTTTTCTCAATGCTGTGAATGAGTTATGGACTTTTAAAGTCCATTTGGTAAAGGCTTGTTGTTTGTAGGGAAAGGGATTTAGGATCGGCTATGTGCACCCTTACGAGTCAAAGTATTCTAATACGACTCCGAATCCCGTGTCTATGTTGAGGCGCTATGTGGATTACTTTACCTGCCATGTTCTCCATTCACCTCCGTTCCTTTTCCTAACCCTTCGCACATAATCATTCCCCCTCAAAAATTCGCTTCTGAAGGACACCAGCTTTCTCGAGGAGTGTAAGTTTGGTTATCTAATGGAAAAGAAAATACTCGGCTATGAGCTCATACCCTACGAGGGTCAACAGGCGCAGCAGACCTGACGAGTATGCAAGGCCATCCGCCGACTTAGAGCGACCCGCTTAGACCCTAACACAATAAGATCCAACGCGCGTAGCTGTACCGTGGCGGTTTGGTACCCGCTACGTTCAGTTCTCCTTCTGTGGGGCTCGAGGAAGCATTCCTGCTCTGTAAATTGACTTCTTGGAAACCGGTGTGTATTTAATCTAGATTTTATGTAATAGAAAGGCCTAAACCAATTCATTTATTTATATTCCATGTGACTAGAAATATTTGTTTGAGTATTCTTCTAATTGTCATCAGTTATATTTTGGAAGCCAGTACGGCGTAGCAGGCAAAATTGTAATTCAAACTTTTGATCAAGCTTCGCATTGCATTCTTAAACATTTTTTTCAACAGTATAAATATAAGATGCATGTAAGATCAGTCACCTGAAGATGTAACTACGTTACGAAACCCGGGTCGAGCCCATATTAATATAATAGTGAACCTTACAAAGTTTTATTCCTTTATTTCCAACATGGAGGGGTTTCACAAAGTAAAACCTGAAGTCATCAGTTATATTTATTAGTAGATACTTGAATTGTCTATAAAAATCTCTCTTTTACCGAAATTATACTCAACAAAGTAATTAGTTGGACAGTGCAGTGCTATAAACCGAAATAGAGAAATATTTAATTAAATGTATTTGAAATATACTTTCGCATAATAATTTTAATTAATTAGTAATAATAATTAGGAGATTTTTGTAATTTTCTTGATCTGGCTTTAAATTAGAGTTGATGACCAATTCATTGCAGACTTTTTTGCAGCCTTACCTGCAAAATCTGAGAGCGACGATATCGAAGCCATGGAGGACTTTCTTGATACTCACAAAATGCGGTAAATATTCATTCTCCTGGCACCAGTGCAGCTCGGAGTGATGAAACGCCAAATCCTGCTTGGTGTGCGCGTTCACGTCGCATGTTTGTCCCAGGTGATCTACAACTCGGAGTGGTGAATGACGTTTTTGGGGATATCGCGGCGTAAGCAGCGTAAACAGGTGAGTCAAACGCCATTAAGGTCATATTTCTAGCAGAAAATATAGGCTTTGGAAGGGAATTGCTTGTGGTATGTATTGACGTTAACTAAGAATACGCTTTGGGGGGAGGTGGGGGTGAAGGGGCCAAGGGTGCCCCCCCACAGGCAACGGATGGTCCTTTGAAAATTTTTGAAAAATGACATGCCTGGAAATACATTTTACATCATTTTGGGTTTAAAATTGAACTTTAAGCATATGCAGCTTTTATATGTCAAATCTAGACGATAGTTTTAAATATAGTTTTTTCTCTGAGGCTTTGGGGGTATCTATACCCTCATTCTTTTATAGTTACGCCACTGGTGGTGTAGTTATTAGCGCTTGTAATTGATCAAATTTTATTGAGAAAGGAAATTCTAACCCAAAATTGGTGTTAGCAATGAAAGGCAGCTGCGAGAGATGAATTAAACCTTGTAGAATATGCGAATTGTGAGGCCAAAGGGACTTAAAGATGTTAATTTCTGCAAACATTATCGTAAATATAATAAAAAATTGGCGCATATGGACCTCCTTTACAGGGAAAAATCTGTTTCATTTAATGCGGCTGATTGGCTGACTTAGGCGAATGCGTTTGTTTTTCAGCTACTGACTGCAATTTGAAATTTTATTTCAAATGAAATGAAATTCCTTAGTCATTATATTATCCATGGAAAATATAATTTTCTTCGGGTCTCTGCTGCGACTGCTTTGTCATCGGAAAGTCGCAACATGCTGTTTTTTTCACTGTGGACTTTCACTCCTGGAGTTTTCGGCTTTTCTTTTTTGATGGCTTTCTCAATGAAAAAGTTAAAAAATACGGGGGATATAGCACATCCTCGTCTCACTCCTTTACTCATTCTTGTTTGTTCGCACCTGGATTCAGATTTCACAACAGCTACTTACTGGTCATTATAAAACACTTCAATTTCTTTTAGGATTGCGAGCACTGCATTCCAAACCATACTGTCAAAAGCCTTTTCACAGTCCACAAACGCGATTAATGTAAGTTTTTTCTTCTCCATTATCTTTTCTACACGTAGCCTAGCCTAATTCCGAATTGGATGCCATTCTAGGACTTTTTTCTCTCCAATTTCTTATCCTCTAGGCCATTTTCGTTAGCATCTTTGACGCATGAATCGTTTGGCTAATGGTCCTTAAGTCTTTACATTTATCTCCTCTCTTCTTTTTGAGAATAGTAATGATGTTATTATTCTCAAAATCCCTTTGTTTGTTTGCTGTGGTGTATATGTCGTAGATAGTTTTTAGAGCTGAGACTTTTTGTTAATAGAATTGAAAGACGCTCCGTAATGTCCACCATTTAATAAAAAAATACAACCGCTTTCAGTATTATGGTTGCTTGTCATTCGGATTGAGGGGGGGGGGTTTAGAAGGGTGATGAGTAATAATGGGGATGGGTTGGGAAAGGTTAAGTCGTTCACAAGGTTTCCGTTTATTGCTACCTCTCAAATTTCCATGAATTCATGTTTTCTACCTTGCAGTTTTTCTCTTTTTTCCTGCATAATATCTTTACTCTGAAAATGTGGAGATTATAGCGTGAGTTTTAAACCAGCCATTCGTCGCGAAAAAAGCAGAGCGGTACTGGAGTCATGCGTGACAGGTCGTGGTGGTACTTAGCCATTCAAAAAAGATTGCGGAGGGCCCAATTTAGTGAAGAAGTGACAGTTACGTACGATGACGCATATACTCAGCGGAGATTATCAGCTTTTTCCTTTGAGTCAAATAACATTCATTCAGCTCCCTCTCGACGGTGCAGGTTATATCCCCTCTTACTTCCCATAACTTTTCCGAAACCACCTCTCCATCTCTTTCAACCTCATGTTCCTCCTGCAGCGTCTGCGTTTGTTTTCAAAAGCACTGCCAAATGAAGATAAGGCGGGTGCAAGGGGACTGCATAGAGGAGGCCCAACAGGGTGGTTTCCTATTATTTTTTTATTGCCTAAATCGAAAGATTATTACTCTTGGTGTACTATTTTTCGCGGTTAAATGAAAAGTGAAAATTTTTAAGCGCGTGAAAACGCGACGGCTAAGTATTAATGCTGGGAAAACCCCGTGTGACGTCATTCTGGTTCCCGCTGTCGCCGTGTGAGGTGACCTTGGGGCGATGATACGTGCTTCGCTGCGATGCAGACTGCTAGGAGGTAGCAGAGTACCCTGCTAGCAGGTAGCGCTTGGCTTAATAAGGATTATTAAAACCGTATCAAACGAAGGAAACTTTCCGACCATATGCAGTTTTAATAGATGGTTATTATATGTTTCCCTGAGGTCTGTGCCTCATTCATGAATTGGTAATCTCAGACTATGTAAAACTCCTAACTACTCGTACAGAAACTAGGGCCCCTGTGACGTCACGTGGAGTGGCATCGCGTGGGCGCCAATCTGGCCTTTTTCAAATGCGGTTAAAATTGACCATTGCCATTCGTCTGAACTGGGATTTGTAAAACCAAATAATTTGTATATTATGAATACACTAATGATGGGTAACGAATCGCAATCAATGCCTTTCGTTTTCTTAGATGAAGGAAACTACCCTATGCCATTCCATAGAAGGTATCTTAGCCTCCTGATGCCACTTCGGTCGCATTTTAATCAATTTTCTAAAATGCCCGCGGCACTGCGATGAACGCAATGCGATTCTTTTTTCCGATTTTTTGCAGTATAATGTTTGCAATTGAGAGGAATTGCATTGAAAAATTATAAAATTGATAGATTACATCATCATGCATATAAATTTCTGTGAGCACCCCTAACTCTACCTTATTTACCAATGACACTCGGATCACTTTGTCCGTCAGGGGCGACATTTGTAAACTCCTTTTGAAATATTCGAATTCTCTACTTTCAGAACCACGTGAAATTTTTTATATCACCTTTGACTATACTTCTTCTAGTATTATTAAGCTGATTGAATACTTGGACGGGGGCAGTGAGTTCCATAGTATTTAGAAACTTGGTTATTCTCACGTGTAATACTTTTGCTAAACATCCCTCCAACATATCCAGGAAGACATTACTCCTTTCCCGTGACTAACTTCAATATATGCCTTGTGCTTTCATTATTTCACCAGCTTAATAATTTTCTCACTTCTAACTGCAAACAACAATTGCTATCTTTCAGTTACTACATCTTCTCTTCCCTTTTTTTCCGAAGTCAACTCCTCACTTGCATTAAAAACATGCACCGCAAGCATTCATTTTATCACTCAGTTATAATGCCGCGCTTGGCTATTCATTTATTATTTTTCAACCTGTAACGTTGGCGACAATGTGTTTAACATTAACTTAATGGAAAGAAAAATAAATATGTACCCTAGTGTTAAAACTCGCATCTTTAATTTGTCACAAAAATAGAAAAAAACATGCTATCCATGTTATCCAGATTTCGCCGAAATGGTACAGGTACTATGAGTGAAAGACTTCGTAGCATAAAAGTCTAACAGTGACAGATCCACCTAAATTGCCATTCAAAGAATTGGATTAAAGATTTTAAATGGTCTATGCTTCATAATCCCGATACAGTAGAATATTATTCAATTGTAAGTTTAAGAGGCATCGTAAATTGGCGTAAGGTCTAGAAAATTTTGATTTTAAAATTTTATATACCCAGATGATAAGATATCGTATAATAAATCGTATTTTACCGAATTTTGTACTTATGATATGACTTGGATATAATGACAATGTATCTATTCCATTTAGACCAGGTTAAGATATACCAAGACAAGAATCTTCGTGGAATTTAAACATACTTGCAATGCTATATCCATGAACTCCCATATTTAGCCTTTAAATCACATGCTCGTTGGTCCAATTTTATGCACCTAAAGAGAATTTTACACACTTTTTTTCAGGCTGTAGGTGCTACAGTAATCAATAGTTAACGCTGACTGAGCATTGTGAAAATGGCCCGCAGTATAGTGTAATTTTTCATGGATGCCAATGGAACTCTCCTTTTACACCTTTCAGTTCCAGTGAGTCGTTAGTTAGCTTAGAACGAGCTTGAGGAAGGGTATATACCCTAATTATAATGACTAAGTATTCCATTTAGGCCAGGTGAAGATATACCATGTAAAGAATTATCGTGGAATGTAAACATATATGCAAGGCTTCATCCATGAAATACCTCATTTAGTCTTATATGACACGATCGTTAGACCTATTTTATACAACTAAAGAGAAGTTACGCTCTTTTTTTCACGATGCAGGTTCTACAGAAATCAATAGTTAACGCTGATCAGTGCCGGTTCTAGACATTTTTCTAGTGTAAGCGAACAACGTTCCGGTGCCCGCCTCAAAAATCACCTGAGAATTAGTAGGGATTCTCTCTGAATACATTTTAAAATAAATGCAAATACTTTATCAATAATGGTAGAGGCTTAAATATCAGCGTGAACTTAGAACGTGATGGCTCCAGTGAGTCGTTAGTTGGCTTAGAACGGGCTTGAGGAAGGATATATGCCCTAGTTATAATGACCAGGCTTTACATTTAGGCCAGGTGAAGATTTACCTGGGGCAGAATTCTGTACACAGATACCGACGGTCGTCGGTTGCACCAACAGAAATGCAATTCACAAAATGCCTCTACCGACAATCGTCGGTGCAACCGACAACTTCGTGTTGTAATGCTTTAGCCGGTAAGAAAGTAGCACCCGCACGCGAGGCTAGGCACCTCGACCAATCATATTTCTGATTTCTTTGCATTAAACAAATGAGGCTCCGAAAACGCCATAAGCTACTCGGCAGCCCGCGAAGAAGTTAAAAAGAGTTGATCACTGCTTTGTGAGATATTTACAATTTTTAATTACTCTGCGAACACAATTTCTTGCTCCCGTTGGTGGGGTGTGGCTTGTATTCGGAGATTTTGCTCTATTTATCACCAGATCTTTTCTAGCCTACGTAAACAAGCCTTTATATTCAAGGGTTCAACGGTCTTTAATAGAAGAATATCGGCAACATTTGGTGCTTAATGTATCGGAATTTTCAAGCATAATTGTCTTGAAGAGGGCTTTGTCTGCTACATAATTGTTCACCTATGCCTATTATAATTTTATACTTGTGATTAGCGGTGACGATATTATTTTTATTAGTATTGTAACAATGCACCTTTATCTTCAGCCACGGCTTGTTTACATCGTTTGCCTCATTGTTCGCCGTATCGCATTTCTGTCGGTGCAACCGACGATCGTCGGTACCTACTTACCGACATAGACGATCGTCGGTATCGGTGTACAGAATTCCACCCCTGGTTAATAATTAATTATTGAAAGGGAATAAGCATCTGAAGGGATATTTTTATGGCCTAAAAACAATCGCTTATGTGCCCCTTTTTCTCGGCGCCCTATGGCACTTACTTGGATTACCTACCATTCGAACCGGCCCTGACGCTGAGCCAGTATTATGAAAATTACCCACTGTCGAGTGGATGTAACTTTTTCATTGATCTCATCAAAACTATTCCTTTACACCTTTTGGTTCCGGTGAGTCGTCGTTAGTTGGCTAAGGACGAGCTTGAGGAACGATGAGCATGCAAGGATGTTCGGTGTTCGACTGTTATCGCTCGTTCAGCAGCACTGCGCGGTGGAGGCGTGGAAACGACCGGCAGGTCATATAATCGCCCTTCGGCGGTTACCGTGACTGGGAAACCTGATTCGCATCCAGGTTAACGAAAAGAGTTCCGTTGCCAGGAGTGCAGCGAGCTGGAAGCCTTATTTTTATTCTCTCGCCCGCTGGTTATACGCGGTTACATTCGTAGAATTTTGATAGTGAGGCCTTCTGATCCAACCCGGAGCTTTTGGGATGCAAGAAATGTTTCCATTCTCCGTTCGTGCGTTGGAAGCAATCACTGCGGTGATAAGTCGGAGCCTTTTGTTGGCTATCCCATGGAATCGCAACGAGTACTAGTTCACTTCCAACGCAGCTAGTTAAGTACCAATGTGAGAGAGATCCATAGTTTTTTTTTTCTCGAACGTGAGGAAATATTTCATTTGGTTCTCGGAATCTTCAATAAACCATATTGTTAGGTACGTCACGTCTCCTTCTGTGCCATTTTATCTCGTAATTCACTCTTCTCGAATGGATTTCCAGTGGAAATTGCTCACTGAAAATTAATCATTTTTCTTTTATTGATACATATTGAGTTTGAATGAGGAAATTAAATATGATTTAGAGTTAGGCTTGTCTGTAAAATCCAGGCATACAAGGGCCCTTCAGTGAGTCTCTCGAAAAAGGCAGTAAAAGAAATTAATTTTTGTCAATTTTTTTATTCTTCTACTTAAAGCTCTATAGATTTCTTACAATCATTTTTCCAAGCATTTTAAGCCGTTAAAAATGTGTATTGTATTATTTCGGAATCTAATCAAAAGAGCCATATGATTGGGCGATCGTCTCTTCGTTGGTCGTAAACCTTTGTTCGCCAAGGTATTTATTCAAGTTTTAAAATAAGAACAAGTCACTGGGGGCCAAGCATAATGAATAGGGCAAAATTTGTTTGCTTTCGCAACTGCACAGATGTGCACCCGGGAATTGCCTTGCTGAAGAGGAACTTTTTATACTACAAAAAGGACGATTTTCTGGATTTCTTCCGTCAATCGGTCCAATAACGGTGAACAATACTTTCCTACTATCGTTTTTCGCTTTTCGAAGTAATCGATGTAGAATGTCCCGCATGTGTCCAAAATATCGCAGCCATAACCTGGCCGGCCCATTTCACCTTCTTTGCCTTCTTTGGAGCCCTATTGCCTTCAAAACTCCATTGTTTTGACTTTTCATTTGTCTCTAAGTGTAGCGATGAATTCAAATTTCATCAGCATTTATGTATTGACGCACGAAGTCCTCATGGTTCCGATGGAAAAGTGCGAAAACAGTCTCAGAGTTGACCACACCATTGCGTTTATTCTCCACTGTAAGTTAACGTAGCGCTCATCTTGCCGAGATTTTTTCACCTCCAATATTTCATCCACAATTTCAGCTATTTTGCCTTGCAAAATGCCTGTGATCTCAACTATAGCGCGCAATTAGATTCATAAATCACCTAAAATCATATCGTACATTTTGTCAATCATATCGGAGGTAGACACTTCCATTAGGCGTGCGGAACGATGTACATTATTTTGAATACACGACCACGTTTAAATTCATTTTCCCAATTGAAAATAGTTGCAAACACAGGAGTAGATATTACCTGAACTTCATTAAAATTACCTTCCATTTCCTTGTCGTTTACACTTCCAAAAATAAGCGTTTGATCACCATACGGAGGTAAATTTTATCTGATTTTTTAACAAATGAAAGTTGTTCACTTTGATCGGCAGCAACAATGAAACTATCGAGGTGATACAGCTGAAACTCTAACAGCTGACTAGTCAAGAGTGCTGCTGACTGGGAAAATTAAGTTTTGATCCTAAGAGAGCAACCCCTCGTAAATTCTAAGGACATGATTAACGACCCTCGTATAGGCGTAGCTATGACCAACATATTTTGACAAGGCGAATCTATTTGTTTGCTAGGTAAGATTTTACAGCTGTAGCAGCGTCTTAGCCGTATTTTACGTTTTCAGTACCCGTGAGAATGGGTAACGAGAAGGTACCCAAAACGTCGGCGATCTTAGAAAATCTAACCCTCTTGGAATCCCGAGAAAAGTTTATATATACTATTTGTTTGCTTTTTATAAATTGTTTATACCGCAAAAATTTTCATTGGGTGTCGTTGGAGATGTACCAAAAATTCCACGAGACATTCGTTAATGATATTTAACGGTTTTATCAATTGCAATTGGAATAGCTATAGGTAAACTGTAGACTTTCTTTATTACGTTTTGTCTCATTAATAATTCGCTTGTTTCACACTAATGTGCCTTTGCCAAGTCGAAGCTTTCAGCTCAAGCTAATAGATGTAATCCTACGCAATTGGGGTTCGTTGAATTCTTCAGACCTTTTCATTTTTAATTTCCTTTAATCAGAACCCTGCTCATTCATTCGAGTTCCTTTGAAAAAATGGGTTAATTTGTTGGACAGCTCCGAAGAATCTTCACCCTCATTTATTCCAATCTATCACGTAAAAATCGTCCCCTTAAACTTCTGACTCGATAGGCACTTGGAAAAAAATAACGGACGAATTTTTAGGTGATTTGAAGGCACAGAAATTATCTCCCATTCTCTTTTATACCCCAGGAAAAAATAATTAATTAAAAAAACCGGTAGATTGAATGGAGAGGTGTTTCATAATTAGTAAAGCAGGGTAAAACTTTATGGAGGA
This sequence comes from Ischnura elegans, assembly GCF_921293095.1. Lineage (NCBI taxonomy): Eukaryota > Metazoa > Arthropoda > Insecta > Odonata > Coenagrionidae > Ischnura > Ischnura elegans. The sequence continues at coordinate 32,603,442 of NC_060251.1, read as the reverse complement.
AGCGGAGCCCTTTCCCTTTCATTATCCGAGAAAGGGGAAAAAAATCTATAATTAAAGGACCCATATTCAACTGAAGCGCTTCTTATATTCCCCTAAACCATTCTTAACCATACCCTGGACTAATAATCGTCAGGATGTTATGTGGAGATAGGGGAATGGGAATTTCTTCAAGAAGAAAAGGAAATAGTAATAGGTAAATGGAATGATGATTTTTACTGATAGTAAAATATTGTACTCATATTGGAGCCCATAGGTGGATTGAAGGGGCCCCAGACTTTAAAATTAGACTGAATTTTTGCGATTAAATGCGGTTAGCATTATGTACGTTTACTGTTGTGTATTACCATAGAGTAAGTATATGTAGAGGGCTCACCGCACGTACGAAAATCGTATACGTTTTTGATGTAGTTCTGGAACAATTAATCAGATGGCGAGGAACAATGTTTTGCTATTTTCTGAATTTGCTCGTTACGCAAGTCTAAAAATATATTCTGAACTAGAAATGGTAGCTACGTTTAGTGGAGACAATGGTTAGACGATATTGTTTATAATAATTGTTATAAAATATTTTCCTCGAATTTCGTCTAGTAATTTGACTTTTCCGAGTTTATATTCTTAATCCATTTGCCGGCAGACTATTCTTAGTATTAAGTTGACACTTGCAGAAAACGTTAATTGTGCATATTATTCCATACTGGTAAAGTTTAATTTTTTCATAACTCAGTTTCAACGTTGTTATGTTTGTTCATATATATTTATATTAATTTTTATTATAAAGACATATAATAGTTATATTCTGACAAAATATTAATTTTTTGTTTTACCGGTGAAGCGACTTGGGACAACCACTTGCAACTCCTTCTTATCATAAATTGAAAAAGTAAATTTAGAGTGAACATTAAATGTTCATTACATACCTCAGGTTCATATTCAATCTCTAACTTAAAGAACCTCTCTACTTTTGAAAGCAGCGACTCTCTCAATTTCCTTTTATGAGGTGCGTCACAAAATTGATTTCTGAAAATTAGCAGAGCTTTTTTTTTACAAATTCTGATAAACCTCTTTTATGGACACAAAAAACCCTCAACATCCTTAGTTACTCCTGGAAATGTTCTTTCCACAATTAATATTTGACTCATGTCCTCAATTGTTTTCTTCCCAGAAAATTTTTTCTTGCAGTTAATGCATCCACTTTTAGCCAAGAGTCTCTTAAGGAGATATCCAGCGAAGTAAACGATTGAGCAATGTACCAAGGTTATCTTCGTTAACCCTCGAGCGGGCGAGCCTGATATTTTTACATGACTGGGCGCGTGGCGTACTTTGCTCACAATATATGCATGTGCATAATGTAAATGCATGCAGTATTTATATGATAACACTCGATTTTTGCTAAAATGTATCTTTATTTGTAGAACTTAGTTGAAGCTTGTACATTTATAGGTGATACACATTAGGTACACAGGCGGTACACGTAATTTATACACCACGGGTGTCGGGTTCCTCTTTCCCGGTATGCCGGTCTAAAAAAAATTCTAAAATACTAATTGGTTTATAAACTAACGGTATCAACAGTCAAAACGACATTTTAGGAATTAAGAAGGGTCGTTTTTTATCTCCTACAACCTTCAACATCCCCACTTCTCGTCACCCAAACACCATCCTCCACCTTACCCCCTGCCTTCAAGCACCAAGACATATATAAGAGACTATGTTACACTTGATAATGCTGTTTGTAACGACGAAACGCGTTGCGTCATAATAAAACTCAGTGGAAATATTGCCATGTCTAATTTTACTAATATTAGGAACTTCCACCATATCGTGCCTCACATCATACAAGATATAAAGGTGATGTTAATATGTAAGACAGAGTCTTGTACCAGGTGATGTCTCTGTGAGCTGAAACGCGTCGAACTGATTGAAATTCGGTGTAAAATTGGTGCCAATTTTATTTAAATAAATGTGAATTCTTTTGTATATTTTTTTCGTATGTTGTTGTTCGCAAACCTTTACGTTTTATATGTCATTTATTCCAGAAACTCCAAACCAAAAACTCCAATTATCATAAATGTGGCTCCGCTTTCGCATCAAATTTTCAGCGTGGAACTATTTCACGGGTAATATTTCCATGCCTTATTAAATGGAGAGCAGAAAATTTCACAAAGTGGCTCAGTATCATTTCTTCCGACAAAATACTATCAGCGGGATTATCTCTCAAATTTACCAATGTTCCAGCAGCGCATTGCGGAAGGCTGTAGAACTTCGTCAAAGGAATCATTGTCTCGCAGAGTATTACACTACTACATGTCAAACCCCTCCAACGTCCATTCGATATTCGAGCATATCTCCTCTCACAATTTCATCAAAATATGTGGTGGTCGTGAATACTTCCGTGACCGTATCTAACTGATAGATTATTCGTTTAGTTTGCCAATATATATTTAAAGGGTCCGGGGCCCCCCTGAAATTTCCTCTCTCTCCTCTTGGCTTTTGGACAGCAATGCTTGAAAACTGACTCTCTCGCCTCTTTTTAGCCCTTCGAGGGCCATCTATCAGCCCTTTGAGAATTAAAACTGTCGATACGATTTCCGCCTATGCCGTGAGCCCCCTTGAATAAACTTTATGGTATTAAGGAACCTCAATCATTTAATTTCTTTCAATTCATTTCAATATTAATAGCTTTCATATTAAAATTAAGAGAATATTTCGTAAAATAGTTGTAGTATCTTGTTTATAATCTCAAGTATGAGATGATCGTTTGCCAATCAGACACTTCTGCCCCAGAAAAAATCCTTAATCCACCCCTATCGGAGCCTATTTTAATTGATATGAATTCATTTTCTTGCTAAGGCTACATCAGTTTATTGTGAAATACCAGTGAAATTTATTCGGAAAAGAAGCCTGGAAACGTAGTCATTTAAGAGAATAATCATAAAAATACAATGAGAACTATTGTTTAAATCGAAGGATCGATTATCGATTATTTGTCATTTAAAGTTTACCTCAAGCTTCACATATTTGTGATACTGTTTCCTATTTTGGTAACTTTCCAGTTTATCTTTTTTTTGAAATTAAAGCCATCTGTTGAAGATAAAATTGTGTCATGTAAAATTTTGCTAATTAGCTTGAAACTGGAATGAGATTTATTTATTCATCTCAATTACCCCCGAAAACAGCACAATTTGGCCTTTACATCGGGTGTGCAAACAATCAACATCAGAATATCACACACATCCATGTCTTGGTAGGAGGTTATTTATAAGTTAAGGGCAACTTATCCAGGCGGTATTCGAACCAGCGACCCTGGGTATGGTAGTCGAGCACTTATTTATCCCCACCGCCACCGAAAAATAGAATAAACCTTGTCGTGTTACAGTTTCATCCATTTCCGCCCAGAAAACTTTTTGTTTGCGATTTTGAATATATTTTATTATTATTTTAATCCTATGGCCACCTTAAGAACGCCCACAAAGTATTTTGATGATATACCTAACCGTTTTCGAGAAAAGACCTGTAGCCGTATGGCTACGCTTGGCGGTTATGGGGTCAAAATTTCGCGGGTATCAGGGATTTTGGTGCTTATGTTTCAGAAAAACGATACAGAATCTATTCAAATATAAGTTTGGATTTAAAGGTAATAATAATCTGGATAGCCTTTAAGAAGTTTTAACTTTTCTTGTGAACCATAACTCAAAGATGTTATGAAAATTACAAAAAACTTGACTTGAAAATTATAAATAGTATGAGCTGTCAAAGCATATTTGATGTTGAGCATTACATTTTTGAGTGATATTCCTTGAAACACGGAATGCAAAGTCCGCCAAGGCATTTCGAACATGATGTTCAAACTTGGCTACTGTAGTAATCACGGGTACATCTTAACCTCCGGATATTGTGTGTAGAGAGTTTGAAATATATTTAAACAAAAGCCTCGAGAAAAAATACCTCTAATTGGAGAAAAAATTGAAGAGATAGATATGAAAAAAATAAGAAGGGCGATGGGAGAGTGCCAAATAAGTCACTTATTACGCATATGTTTTAACTATGCAAGTTTCACTCATTCTGCCCGCCTTTGGTGGCCTGTGTGTTTAGCATAATTTATTAATCGACCAAATCTTAATCACACCCAAAGGGAAGAAATTGAGTGTTCTCGTGTATTTGCGGCATTCAAAGTATAATAAAATACTCTTTAATACTGGCCTGGCACATTAAGGCCATTTTATGGGGTGAAAAGTTTTATAGGTAAAAATAAGCCAATTATAACACACTTTACAAGTGGAATGAGAATAAGTTCCATTTGCACGCGAGCCCATCTTTTATTCCCACATGCTGTCTTACCGATAACCATTTTATTCGGAAAATTTTTCGTCATTCGCATAGGACGTTTAGTTAAAAAAATTAGCGATCAAATGGCCAAGAGGCTGAGAAAATATCAACATGAATTGGGAGCTGGTTCAGTGGAACAAAAAATATTAAGATACCGCGACACAGGAAGTTTTTTTTTCCCTGTAGTGTTGAACCTTAAAACTCACGTGATTACCTTAAATTTTTTGGAGCTGCCAGCATTACCCAGTTTCTCAAATATAAAAAAAGTAATTTCAAAACGATAGCGGAAGTTTCAAACAAGTAATCCGTCACAAAAAGCACCGGTCGATTGCAAGTGCTCAATTAAATTATCGAGAACAGGAGATTAAGACAACATTTTTCAGTGTCGTCTCCCTATTGTTAATTTGAGATTCATTCTTGAGCGTTTAGCTTTCACAGTACACGTCAAACAGGACTCGTTGATTAGAGATACCGAGGGTGATGGATTAACGATACCGAATCTGAGAACTTTTCATATAAGATCCTCATTTATCGTTTTCTTTCAGTTTATCGTTTCTTAATTATCACATTCATTTCATAATATTTTAATAAATGGCTTCTCTGTGAAAGTTTAGTGCTATGATAACTCACCAGGACTTGTGAAGGAGTCTATCCTGGTGGAAAATACTTAAGAAGTAATCTGTTTTTGATTGCGGTTCAATAGCAACAATGTTATTTTGCTGTCGCCGAGAAAGGGTCTGCTGGAAATTTGAAAATGTTTGCAATTATACGCTATCTAAAGCTTGTAGAAGTTAACTTGCTTTAAATGAGTGCCAATCTAAATCCATTTTATACTTCTCAGATTTCAAATAATTCGTGTTTGACGAATGCGGGTGCTTGTGACTTGAATTTTACGTAACAATTTAATATTGGCAATCAATATTTTTATTTTTTATGATATACTAATTTCCTTAATATTCATATTTTATCCTTATTTGTTTTTCTGGTCCTTGAAATATCTCTTTTTCTTGAGCATTCAGTTAAATATTTTTTTTTCAAAATTTGAGAAAATTTTTTAATATTGAAGTTTTGGAATAGAAATATATATTTCTCAGCCCATCTATTTTCCTTACTTCGGCTTTGAAATGGGTTTTGCAATGTGGTCAATAAATCAATGAATACAAAGATTTTCCGATTTCACCCTTTAGAAAGTTAAGTATTTTTCCCCACGGTATCTCTGGCTCTCATTTTTTCTTTTCGCATTTATTCACCGTGGAGATGTCGCACCTTTCATTCGCTTCCGCTCTTCTTTTTTTTTTATCTCTCGCCTTCGTTTGCTTTTCCCTCGATCAGACGGGAAGATTAGGTTGAGGTGGAGAATGGGTTGACGGACGAAGATAGCAAGTCGGTGGGTGCGCTGCTGAGGGAAGGGTGGAAAAGTTCGGCGTTTGTTTTAGGGAGATAGCGCGGTGGAGTTTGGAAGGGGTTGACTGGCTGGGTGGGTTTTTAGGGTAAAGAAGGAACTGTTCCCAACAGAGGAAGTCCCGCTGAGCACAAGAGAGGAGGGTTCTGAAGGCGGCGAGAGGAATTAGTCACGGGTCCAAGACTTCTTAAAGGGAAGCGCTAATGAAAAGAAAACGTTCGGGAGAATTAGGGCGAGCCGAGAGGATGTAAGGGAATAGGGTAACCGACGGATTCTATGAAACGGTCAACTGATTGCCGCTGCAATTATTTCCAAGTAATTTTATTTACTCATGCATAACTAGATGGGGGTTGCAAGAAATGCAGCAGTGTTGCTCTCTAATGGAATCAAGTTGAAATTTAGGGAGTATACTAAAATGTAAGTGCGGAAATTCCACTGAATTTTTAAACTTCTTTCGGAACTGACACCAAATGTTTTAGCAAACGTGTTTTAATTAGGTTGTTAAAGGATATATACGTCAACGATGTTATTCAGAGTTAAATTATGGTGAAAAAAGCAAAACTTTTACACTTTCCAGCAAATGCTATAGTTTTATAAAAGTGAGTGTTCATCGATTCTTTCTGGTTGATTTCATTCTAATTAATTAGTGAGAACTGGAAATTGGGTATTTGGTTCAAACTTCATGCATTAGTTGTATGGTAGAAAGTGTATTTTAAATATGCTAAAGGTGTATTTTCTGTTTCTTTACTTTTGTTCTTAGATAGGTAGACTTTTCATTCATTTATTAAAACCTCATGCTGCCACCAGGAAATAGTCTATAGCAATATTTAGTAAATAAATAATAAATGAATAATTAAATAAAATTTAGTTACCAATTTTTGAAGAGTAACTAAGGTAAAAAGCAGCGCTAAATCGATCGACAATAATAATTGATGCTTCAGATATGCAATGAAATCTTTACCGTAAACAATTTAAGATATTAATTCCTTAAGATTGTTTAGCTCTTTCTGGTTACCTATTCAGTTTCCAATAAACAAATTCGTATTATGAAAATTTACGCTAAATTTATGAGAAATCTCAATGAATCCCGCCTTTCTTTTTACTATTTACCTCATTTAGCATTAGTCTTTTCATTTTTCCATTAACTTCCGTGCGACTTTACCACCGATTATCACTCTTGATTGAGTTATAATTGGACTCCACGATTAAAGCGTGCAATTATTACACTGTAATGTATATATAGCGGTGCTTTTACCGAAATAAAAGGTTGAAAAAATAAACGAGTTGAAAGTAAAATTTTAAGATAATAATTTGTAAAATAACTATAAAAAGGTTCCTATATTGCATTGAAACTTTTTTGTTACTATTGGTAGCACAAAAAATCTCAGCGTAGCTCTTCTGTCATCACTACCGAGAAACGAAAATTATAATTCGTGTTTGCTCTGCCTTCTCAGTGGGGCGGAGAAATGTATTGCCTCTGGAATTCCGGGAGCAAAAAGGAAAATTTTCACAGCCATAAATATGCATAATTTACTTATTGCGAGCGGATGAAATCCAACCTCTCCCCCTCATCTTCGCGGTAATTATTTTTAGATGCCTCCGTAATTACGGACTCCTGGGACTCCGCGCCCGATGCTACATAAAAACGACATCCTCCTTCTTTACGCTAGGTAGAGAACTCGTCGCGCCATCGCTGGATTTCACCGTCACTTGTGTTAACGTCTTCTCAGTTTCTTCTTTAGACCGTGTAAAATTTTGCGTAAAAATGCGGCTGTGACTCATTTTTTTCGCCTTTTCTTCGAGTAAAAGTTTTTCTCGGACGCTTTCCTCCGGAGGGAAAAGGCTCTTAAGTACTTCCCTTCTGTGATTATCATTATTGCAGTTCGCAATTATCTCGTTTGCAAGGCATTGATTACCCAAGTATCTTAGTGTATGAATGTCGAAGGGGCTTCCAACGTAGTAAGAGTAAAAATTAAGAATTGTGAAAGATTATTGTCAGTACTTCATGCTTGAACCCTTTAAGAGGGTACAATGGAATTAATAGGGGATTCTCTATGACAAAATAATCTGAAAAATAGATTTTTTTAATAAAATACACACATTAATTGATTAAGGATCAATATGCGAAGGATCTAGGTTATTAGAAAGGTACGTTGTCGAAGGATTGTGATTGCCACAACGGAAAAATTTTGGGTCAGAGTGCCAAATTAATTTAAGATTGGAATAACGTGAAGTGAAGGTATATAAGTTTTCAAAAATGCACCATACCTATTCACTTCTTCTATCATCGAAATTCGTTGAAATCTACCTTTTAACAATCAAAAAGTGACATGTAGGCATATAATGTTAGTGTATCTGGAAAAAATAGAAGAGTCCAGAGTTTATAATGTTGATGGTATTAAAATAAAGGCAACAGACGAATCTAAACACCTGGTTACGATAACTTCGAATCTGTCGTGGGGAATACATACAAGGAATATTTGTGGCACAGCCCTGAGGAAGTTCGGATTCCTCAAGCGTATTGTGGGAAGATTTTCGGATGAGAAAGTAAAAGAAAGATGCTAATTTGCATTCGTCGGACCACACCTTGAATATGCAGCGAGCATATAGGATCCGGTTCAGAAAGGCTTAATCCGTGAATTGACTGAAATACGAAGGAAAGCTGGGCTATTCGTCAAAAACTGCTACGGGCGTACAGACAGCGCTACCCAGATGTTCAGAAAATTAGACTGGGAGCCGCTGAAGACTCGGAGGCTGCGCACTAGGCTTAGATTGCTTGAACAATTTGGAATAGATATCTTTAAGAGCTACACGGAGAACATCATCTTCGATCCTCACGATATTTCCAGGTACGACAGAAGTGATAAATTAAGAGAAATATTTTGTTGAACGGACAGTTATGGGAATTCGTTATTCCTCCGAACCATAAAGAACTTTAATAAATGCTAGTCGTAATTTTGTTAGAACATGCGCTTTTTATACGTAAACGGCTGGCTTTCCCGCTGATTTCTTAGGTTCCCTAACTGACTTCCAAAAAATAGACTTATTATTGCTCTTCAACTCTATTGTGCACTTTAAATGAACTTGATTTTTGGTGATTAAAGGTAAATTTAAGACCAAAAACTAGATTTACTCCAGTAAATAGATAAAATTAGGTTAAATAAATAGATAAGACCTGGGAATTCTTTTATCCTCCGAACCATGAAGGACTTTAATAAATTGTAGTCGTTCTTTCGCTTGAGCATTTTCTTTTTATATGTAGATGGCTGGCGGCGCTGGCGTCCTAACACCCCCAGCCACCCGCATTTTTAGGTGACTTGCAGAATTGTATATTGATGTAGAAGTAGATAGGTGAGTAATACGATAAAGTGATATTTTCCTTTTAATGCAGACGACTTTGAAGTTATTTATCATGTAATAGTAATAATTGAGACAAGTGTATTGTTTTTCCAACTGTATTAAATAAGTGTGGAAAAATACTACCGTTGTCACAATAATTATTATCTGTATCAATCAATTACCAACTTTATTAACTGTATTTTTAAATTCATTAAATAAGTGTGGAAAAATACTAAAGTTGTCTCAATTATTACTATCTATGGACTTCCACAAAGTTAACTCCTCGACAAGCATTCTGATTATTTATCATGTGTTTTAATTACATGCTAGTATAAATGTGTGTTACGTAATCGATAACGTTCGATATAAACGAGATAATGTTGATGATATATATAAATGCGTCCCCCACCAAAAATACGATATGCTCTTTTACCTGTGTGTAAACGGTTGGTGTCCTAACACCCCCTGCCACACGCCTTTTAGGCGGCTTGCGGGGTGGTATGTAGATGTATATATTATTCCTCCTCCTTGCATGATGTGCCCTTGACGTTTTACCACTCTTCCCCCGTACGCATGCCATATAATTCACCCCTTCGTCTGCCACTGCACCATTTCGGTTTCCATACTTCTTGCGAGAAGCCCTAGGCCTTTTCAGTGTGAAGCGTTTTGAGGGACGGAGTGAGCGCTTTCACTCCTCGGAAGATTAAGCCAATTCATGCGACGAATTCTCCGTGAAGTGACCTTTTTGAGTGAGATGGGCGTTAATGGCTTAGTACAGTTTGACGCGCGCGCCCTCCGATATAAGCGGAGAGGGTCTGAAGGAATGGTCGGGGAGAAGTTGAGGGCGTAGGGAGATAAGGGCGGAGACAATGCGGCTCATCCCCAAGAAAGGGACCGTCTCAAGGCAGCCAAGAAGCCGCCTCCTTCCCTTTCAACGTGTCTTCACCAACTAGTTCCCCCGTCTCCTTTCAGGTCCGCTTGCCCCTTTGAATATATTCTTCCACCCTTCGTATAATGCCCTTAATGTTGAGGGATTGACGTACACGGTGATTCGAAAGTGATCAAAGCCTATAAACAAAAGGAAAATGGTGCTAAACCTGTAAATATTCGTCGTGAGTTTAAACATCATTTCATTTCGTATCAACATGTGGCCAAAATAAAAAAAGCAGTGGGATATACTGCAGGGAAAAAATGTTTACATCTAATAAATAAGATAAATCCCAGAAATATTTCACGTTTAATTTTTGAATCTTATTTTATTCAGAAAATTTTCAATTCAAAATTATTCAATTTTCAATTTATTCACAAAATCAATTAGTGTTTTAAGCAGGATAAACATTGCCACCCGGTATAATGCTGTGATATTGATGGATGCGGTGACTTAAGAGTGATCAAAGCCAATAAACAAAAGGCAAATGGTAATCACTCTGTGAATTTTCGCCCTCAGATAAAGTTTTCTTTTCTTTCGCTTCAATATGCAGACGAAATTAAAATCATCATTGGGATACACTGCGAAAAAATTATGTCTTCATCTGATAGATAGAATGACTACCAGAATTATTTTACTTTTTATTTTATTAAATAATACTTTATTCGCACACTTTTCAATTTCAGTATTGAAAGCGGGAAGAACATTGCCACTCAGTATGATAATGAGGTATTGACGTACGCTGTGATACGAAAGTGATAAAAGCCAAATAAAAGGCAAATGGTCTCACACTGAATTTTCGTCGCGAGTTTAAAGATTCCTTTCTTTCATATCAATAACGTGGCTAAAATAAAAAACAATTGGATATACTGCGAAAAAATAATATCTTCAGCTAAATTAGGATGAATATTAGAAATATGTCACATTTTATTTAAAAAATTATATTTTATTCAAATTTTCAATTTTAGATTTGAAAGTGGGAAAAAATTGCCACTTAATATATTACTGAGAGGTTGACATACGTGTACATGCTTGAATGTTCGTCGTGCGTTTCCTTGATGGTGATTCCTTTCTTCCGCCTCGTTATTGGGCCAAAATGTAAAACATTGATGGAACATATCGTGGAACATATCCATTGTTTCATTTAATACTTAGGATAAAACATGGATCTATGTAACATTTTATTTTTAAAAGCCCTATCTTATTCACAAAACTTTCAATATATCCTTATAAGTAGACAAAACTATGCCACTTAACGATGCACATTTACGAATATGTGTCATGACAGTGTAGGAAAGTTTTTTATGCCACCGATTCATTTTTTTTAATTTTATATTGATACAATGAAAGTTTGTGTAAGAAGATTTCAATTTTCAATTTATTTCGAGTCAATTTTCTCGAAATTTGGTCAAAATATTTTACGACTGTCCCTAAAAGACGTTGGAATTGAATAGTAAGGTAATTCGACGTTGAAACTTCGCCAACGTCATATCACAGTGAAATTTGGAATAATTCTTCGCTATATCCAAGGATTGAACGACGCGGCTGAGTGTTCAAGGCATGTTAAATGCCGAATGGAGGTAGGAGGATGTTCAGTGGCTCATACTTGAAAGGGGACCAGCTCAATGAACAAAGATGCTTTCTCCTGTCATTACAAGCTCCTCCATATTCTCTCACGCCCGCATGCCTCTTTGAATATCTCCTTTCATCCTTAGTTTTATGTACGAGGTAATTAAAGATTTACGCATTTGGTGAGTTTTATATGAATTTAAACACAAGGTGCTCACGTCACAAATTTTCATCAAGAGTCTATAATTTACGTACGTATCATAATTTTTCAAGAATAAAAAAATCCATTGGGCACTATTTGAAAAAAAAATCGTCTCCTAAATCAGAATTAAAGAGCTCCATAATGTGCCCACGCATTAGAAAGATAGAGCTTTTTTTCCCATAAAAATTTCCAGCTTACTCTGAAAATCGGGCTGAAGTATGCCACTTATGATAAAGATTAATAAATGGGAATGTCGTCTGTATCAAAAGCTTTTTTATTCCTCCTAATTTATTTTTTGTTTGGTCTTTTGATTTACTCGTGATTTGTTTCTATAACTTGGTAGAGCAAGGTGAGGTGAGATGGCGAACTTAAGCTTCAGTTTTTTCCCCTTAGTGAATTAAGAGGTTTAAATACCTGAAATGAAAATTTCAAGCTTTATATTTGATAAAATATTGACGCCTAGTATTCTTCTTTTAATTATGAAAAATATTTCACGCATATAAAAAATTTATTCTCGTTATCTTAACCCACCTGAGGGCTAAGATGACGAAGGGGGATGGATAAGATGGCGAAAAGATAAAAGTAGTACGTTGAGAGAGAAAAATTATGTTATATAAATACAGCAAAACATTTACCTTGCTAACCTGTTATATGAGGTAAGACTGTCAAAGTTTAGACAAAAAAATTCAAAAACCGGTTGATCCTAACGAAGAAAATCATTGAAAAACTTTGTAAGATATTATATATATTGCTATTACTCCAGCCAGAAGATGCAGCATCTCGTCATCTTACTCCACGTCGCCATTATGGTTTATAAGCTGTATATCATTGCCTCAATTTATCCTAAAAATCTGATGAATATAATGGTCTTGGCATGTACATGGCAAGTTTCATTCTGAGACAAGAGCAAAAACAACTTCTCACAATCTACTAATTCCTTACCCTGAGAACTGCAAAAATTAAATTCGCGTGGAGAGAAAACACATCTTGCTCTCCACTGCTTGCAAAACAATCTGGCCTTTTGCCCTTTACGGTGGACTTTTTTACTAATCGCCTGAGTCCCAGGAAATGTGAAGATTCATGCTGCTATCTATGAATGCTGGCGAGAAAAACTGAGTTTGTCATCTTACCTAACTTTTCCGTAAGGTAGTGCTTATTATTCATGAGAGAAAATATTAAGTTTGATTCTGGGAGACTTTGGTACTAAATGGTAAATATTTTTTGCGTTGAATCTAACTCTACTTCAGTGTGATTTTTGTGAATAATTCTTCGTTCAATTAAAAGAAATGGCAATGCTGTGGACGGTTAACTGGAGCAAAAGGGATAGGAAAGTGAGCGGCTCATGCGAGTTAGCAAAAATGTCGTTCCTTCTCCTTTACTCCATCTCTTTTCTCTTACGCGTACCATCTTGAATATCTCTCTCCGCTCAACTTTAGCATGTACCTATGTCATGCTGAAAGATTGGCTAATTCATTCATTTGCGTCGCAAGGAAAAGTATATTATTCTACCCTGCACATGTAACAACGATACTTTTATAGTCATGCGAGAAGTTTAGCAGACCAAAGACCTAAACAGATCTAATTTTCAAATATAATAGTTCGTTATAATTTAAACATATCGCTCTACTTAGTCAAATATCATTCTCATTCTGGGAGATTTTAGCACCTTATTGGTTGCAACAATAGTACGTCATTTTCTCGAAGTCAAATCTTAGGGTAGTGAGAATTCTTTTGAAGCTATTTCTGTGCGAGTTTGGATATGAAAAAGTTTTAAAATTGCTAAAAGCGGCAAACGTAAAGAGATGCTCTTTTAATTTTTCAGCAACATTTCTAGGCTTACACATTTTAATATCGATATCATTTCTTTTACTGCCCGTCTCATTTAATTGCGATGATCGTAAATTGTTTCTTTTGTCTGGAGTATGCTCCTATACGGAAGTGAGGCATGGACAATGACCACAGCGGAGAAAGCAAGGATAGAGGCCTTTGAAATGTGGTGCTACAGAAGAATGATGAAAATCAAATGGATCGACCGAGTTAGTAACGAGGAAGTCCTAAGAAGGGTAGGAGAGAAGAGAAGCCTCATGAAAACCTTAATAAGAAGACGGAACAACCTTATAGGCCACATCTTGAGACATGATGGCCTGATGAAGACAATCGTCGAAGGACAGGTGGAAGGCAAGAATGGAAAAGGAAGACCTCGAACAAAATATATGGAACAAGTAAAGAGAGATGTGAAAGAGAAGAAATACGTAGGAGTGAAAAGATTAGCTGATAGGAGAACTGAGTGGAGAGCTGCGTCAAACCAATCCTAGGATTGTTGACCAGTGATGATGATGATGATGATCGTAAATTGTTGAAACAGGCAATTATCGGTAGTCTAATTAAAGCGATGTGGTTAGATTGAATTTTGTTCCTTGTCACCCAGCATCTCATACGAATGAGTTATACTACACTGTTGCACTATTTTTTTACCAAAGATATTTTTATGATTGTACCGCTTAGTTACTCAACTTTGTCAAACCATCAACCTGCAGCTATTTATGTCAATTGTTCATCGTCACTTCGATTGTTTATTTGGAGTTGATGCATTTGTTCGGTATTTGGAAATATTGACGCATCTATTAGTATCAGAAGAGGTTTTGAGGAATTTAACTTTAATTCTTACTTAAAAATGACATTTTGAAGGTGTAATTCGCCTAAAAGTGCCTTAAATAGTGAATAATTTAACTTAATGAATATTTTTTATAATTTATTTACAAAGCCACAGTTCTGATTTCTCTCTAGTATACTTAGTCAAATATCATTGTCATTCATTGTCGAGCATCATTATCATATGAACATTGTCAGCAGGGAAATTTTAGCGCCGGATTCATTGCGAAAGTAGCGCGTCATTTTCTCATAAGTCAAATCTCAGAGTGGTGGAAAGCCTTTTGAAGCTATTTATGGGCGATTTTGGTTATGTAAAAATTAAAATTGCTAAAAGCGGTTAACATAAAGAGATGCTTTTTTAGTTTTTCAGCAGTATTTCAAGGCTAACACACTTCACTAATGGTATCATTTCTGCATATGCCCATGCTATGCTGAAAATTTAATTGTTTAATATTCTATTAGAAATGCATATTATCATAATGACATTGATCGTAGCTACGACATTGTTAAAGTAAAACACCATTCGGTAAGTACTATTAGGGTAAAACAAACGCCTCTCGTATATCGTCGAACACCGATTTTTTTACCCTTCACTCGGAAACTGCGTATTCCTTCGCTATATCACCTCCTACTCACTTATTAAACAAAAGGATGTTTTTCCTCCCAAGTCTCATCTCTTTCCACTCAGACTTCTTCCTTGCCTTATATCTCAACTCCCACGATTCATTGACCCTTAGAACCAACCCACACACCATCCCCATACAAGTTCTCCAATGCTCTTTTGTCTTCCGAGAAACTCAATCTTCATCACGGATTCCGTCTCATTAATTCCCATCTACCCTTGCCCCTTCGTATCCACGTCCGCCGACCATCGTTCCTTCCCTTATCCCATGCACCCAGCCTCGCACCATCCCCACTCGGCTCCTATCGGCCCCCTCCCTTCAGTCGCCTCTTCCTCACAAGGCCAGCGGCCTCATCGGTTCTCGGACAAAGATGCGCGCGAATTGGCTCATCCATCATGAATATAATCGAGTCGACTCACAAATCGGCCCGCTTCGTTCATAATGGAAATGCGAGTACCTTGTTATCGATTCCCATCCTTGGTGAGAATTGATTTTTCCCCTGCCTCATCTCTCAGGATGGATGCTGAGAGATCGCAGTTTGTGTGAATAGAATTCAAATGTTCCTTGCTCCTTCTCTGAATCCTCCGTGAGTAAGACCTCGAGAATATTCTGCACGTACCTTTATTTACAACTTCACAAGCAGCTGCCATTGACGTGTGACTGGAGGTATTGGGGCACCAGCCTTGTGCTATCGTGCGTTAGGTAGCTTAGGTGATTCTCCTGCATGCATATCCATGCCTCTTTTAAAGTTGGGTGTACCAATTACCACTCTTCGATGGAGACTCAAGTTCACATACCGATATAAAAACTACGTAGTAGTTCTTGCAGTTAGGATTTAAAATAATAATAATTTATTGATACATGACATTAAGAGTTTATAGAATTGCTTATTTGCTGAGTTTCTATTTTAAATTAGTGTCTCATCACAAATAAAAAAACGAGACATGCACTACAAATTGAACCATGCATCACATCTCATTGCATAAACAAGTTACAAAATATATATGTTACATAAGTTACTAACCCTCATTTAAAAACTCAGCCTCTGAGTAGTAAGATTTTTCCAATAGCATACTTTTTATTTTTGTTAGCTATTCTCAGTGAATCATTACTAAAGCTATATTTATTCATCAAAGAGTTACGTATTTATATTCCCATGTGATATGGAGAGATTTCCACCGCTTTCAACCGGTGCATCGATACATTGAACAAATGTTTCATCCTAGTGTCATGCCAATGCTCCATTTTTTTCGTGATAAATAAATCTTGGTGTTGAAGAAAGTGCTCCATTACTTCATAAATATTTATATAGAAGGTAAAGTTAGCATATTCAATTCCTCGAATGGAGGCCTACATGATTTCCAGGGGTTGCGTCTAGTAAAAAATTCTAAAAAATACGTAAAAATTTCTTTTGTAGTTTAAATATTTTCTCCCATCTAGTAGCTGTTCCGCAGTAGACGTAGGACAGCAGATAGGTGAGCGGGTACAGCAGGCAGGAGCTGTTGGGTGTCATAGTGCAGTGAACTTTTTGAAATCGGTGATAGAATGCAAAAAAAATTGTGCATGTTTTAAAATATATGACTGGCTGAGTTCGACCACACATTAATTTAAGCCCTTTACTGCTTTGAGGATTTCCTATACCTACCTGTTCGGGAAATTGTGTCTCTCATTTTATCGTTTCTGTTAGACCAATACGTTTAGTCCTGTTCTATGATGATATTCTTGGTGTATATATTGAAGTAATTTCTTCTTATTTGCTCACGCATTCTATCTTGATGAGGAGATGATTGAAAAATCCCATATCGTTGGCTAAGTTCTAACAACACGTATCTCAAATTCGGCCGGCTTGAGACAGCTATCTTAAGCAAAGTGTAATAGCATTAAAAAATAAAATACCAGCAGAAACAACTCTTTTTTTGCAAATGAATGCTTCTTTTTCATTTTTATGAACCTTGGGTTCTTAATTTCAATGTAAAAGTAAAAACATAAATCGTTTTTTTTTTGCTCTCGTGAAAAGTTGCTATTTTTGATATACGTATGGTTAGAAGTTAGCGATCGATATTTGACTGTTTTAAGGTACCATTTAAACACTATATTAGATTTGTAATTTGCAGCCCAAAAATTTCATAGGTATTATAGTAAACCTACTCATTGTAAAAATAATTCCCTAGCAGTTGTTGCTGCTATTTAGTTTTCCATTTAAATATGCATTCCCCTGATAGTCGCAAGTAACGGATGAATTGTAGTGAATCTGTTCATTTCTATGAACTGCAGCATTAGTACTTATTTAAAAAGGAATGAAATTAGGAAGATAAAATTTCCATAAAGATTTTTATGTGAATATTTGCAAAAAAAATATAAATGATACCTCTGTTACGGTACACCGCGGGCTAGAAGTGAAAAACCTTGTTTTATTCCTCACTTTGTGCTTTAAGATTGCTCCTAGCTTGTATTCCCATTAAATTACTCCAAAAAGCTACGCAAGCGTAAAAAATTCATGGGAATTAAAAAAAGCTTAATATTTTGTTCTTATTTTTTATCTATTTTTTATTGCTATTTGTTATTTTCTATGAAGTGTTTTTATTTTTTATTGTCTCTTTTGAAGTGGTCCGAATAGTCGATTTTTGGATTTTTTTCTGTTTCCGCAAATTTGTTTAGAAAAGCTCCCCGGGTCAATTATTCGGCAAATGTCATTAGAGTCATGTTATATAGCCTAAACAAAAACAGTTGGAAAGATTTCATGGAGCTACTCATAAAAACATGAAATATATGATTTTTGGCCAGCTTTTTTCGATTTCAGCCCACTTTGAAACGTATTTTTTATTTTAGTACTGAGTCCGTCCATAAATTATATGTTTCAAATGGGAAATGTTTACATGCATGTAAGGCGCATGTTTAATTGTTAAGCTTTCATGAACTGCATTCTTAAATTTGCGAGGTTACTAGGGCTGCTAGTATTAGTGTTTTCCCGGAATAATTTCCTATTGTTGCAGTAAATATATTTCACTAAACGTATATTTTTGATGATGGCGCTGAATATATAAAGTTAATTTCGTAGTTGTAAGTGTAAAATTATCAATAACCCCCATTGGCCATAAGAAAGAAATTATTTCTTCTGGAGCTACACGAGGCTGACGGGTAGTAAGTTGACGATCGTCGGTTTTTAAGGCAGCAGAAATCTGCCCAATGGATAATGGCTATAAATATTCTTATTTTCGTAAATTGAAGCCGTTTATTCCACAGCAGTATAAGTCAATTCGGAAATGTTTCGGAACCTACCCTTTTTTCTGCTCATCTTTACAGCTACCTAAGCCATTACTTCAACGTCGCGCCATGAATAGCTATGTGTAATATCCATTCATGAAAAAATTGTTGAACCAAAATGCTCTCATAACCCCAAATGTGAACATGAAAAATGTTCTTCCCGATTTCTTGCCAAGTTGATTTGGGTCGTTTTTAAATGCATTCGATTGATTTTGGATGAGCAAATGGACGAGAAACTTGATAACCTCCACACCGTATTTTATTTGGTGTACCTCGACTGGTTTCGACACTTATGCGACATTCTGCCGATGATTTGAAGATCATTCTTACGTTAATGTAGTATTTTCACGAATCATTAAAGTTGCGTCCAAGTTACGTAGATGATGAGCGTTAGGGCATGTTAACGATGCAAAAACAACGAAGATTAAAAGTAAATTAGGTTAAATATGATATAGAAATGGTGGTGGTGACCTTTCATAGCCTTGTAACAATATAAAATCCAATGAAAAAACAATTGATGGAAATATCTCACGCACGCAAACACTCGATCGTTTCTCGCAAGATTTTGCAGTGCATTTCATAATTATCTTACCCTCATGAACGCACCCGGGAAGCAAACCCATCTCCCTCCTAGCCTTTTCTCCGTGGTACAATGTGTTCATGCTCGCGTCAAAATAGGGTTGCCTCTACTCTTGCTCACGCGGTTAATTGCCTTTCCTCCCATTCCCTCGGGATCCCCACATATCACGCCGAAATTTCGCCTCCGTTGTCTCCTGCCCCTGCGGAACGTGTGTAACTTTGCGGCGGCCTTGAACATCCTCGAAACTTCTTGTGACTAACTACACTGGTAGCTCCTGTGTGACTGTGCATCTTGCTGGAACGTCGGGAGGTTTAAGGGGAGCTTTTGCCGGCGGAATGTTGTGTCTTTCGTCGTTTAGTCTCGTGGGTCTCCTCAGATCTCTGAACACAGTCGAGTAGTTAGGAAACTGCACGTGAGCTTCTAACTTTGAGATATTATCTCCTTAAGGCACGCAGCGTGCCAGGAGAATGTTTTTTTACAAAGGAAAACGTGACATTAAAAAGCATTCAGTTTTATAAAAGTGCTCTGTGTTCATAGTCTTATAAATATTTTTTTTCATCTCTAAGTTACGAAAATGTCTCCCTTATGAGCATAATTAACAGCAGAATCAAAGAATTTATAAATTCGAGGCACCGTTCCACCCAGTTTTTTCAACTCCCATGCCATATCACCGAAAATAGCTGTATGGCCTTTAAAATCGGAGTTTTCAACATGGTAACAATTTTAACGCACCCTGACAACCATGCCCCAATCAGATCGAAATTGCACGCGAGTTTCTAAACTTGAGACGTTTTTTCTCAATAACTTGAAAAGGCATACAGCGTGGCAGGATAGAGTTTTTATTTAAAAAACGGGAAAAAAGTGGCATTAAAAAGCATTTGGGTTGGGAAAAGCGCTCAGACTTTGCTCACTATCTTAGAAATGTTTTTTTATTTCTCCTTGTTAGTTACAAACGTGTCTCCCTAACAAGCTCAAATAACAGTCGAACCAGAGGGTTTAAAAAAAGGAGGAACCAGTCCACCCATTTTTATTTGTTTTATTCATATATCACCGAAAACAACTCTTTATGGTCTTTAACATCGGAGTTTTCAGCATGTTAACAATTATAACGATCACAAACAACCGTGTTCCGATCAGATTGAGTCGAATAGTTACGAAACTGCACATTAAATATTTCCTAAAGTTGAGATATTTTATCATAAATAAATTCAAAAGGCACGGAGGGTTGCAGGATAGTGTTTTTATTTAAAAAAAATGGGGGGAAACGTGATAAAAAGGATTCAGGTAGAAAAAAGCGCTTTGACTGTGTTCAAAATCTTAGATATATCTTTCACATAACCTGATTAGGTATTAACATGTCTCCCTGATTAGCTTAAATAACAGCAAATCCAAAGGCTTTAGAAAGAGGAGGTACCAGCATATCTATTCTTATTTATTTTTTATCTGTTTCATTGGAAACATCTCTATAAGGCCTTTTACATCAGGGTTTTCAAAATGTTTACAATCTTAACGCACACGTACAGCTATGCCCTGATAAGATCAGGTCTCCTCAGATATCTGAGCGTAGTGGAATTGTTACCAAATTGCACGCGAGCTTCTAACTTTTAGATATTTTCTCCTTTATAACTTGAAAAGGCACACATCGTTGCAGGATAGTGCTTCTATTATTACAAAAACAAGGAAAAACGTGGCAGAAAAAAAGCATTCGTGCTAGCAATAAGAGCGGGCTTAACTTTTTGGAAATCCGTTATCGTGGGATTTGAAGGAATAAAAACATTGTTTTTTTTACATATGGTGATTTAATTTGTCCGACCATGGTTTCGTAACATATTCAAGGTTAAGTGAATTTTCTATGATTCCACCCTGTAAATGTTGTAAACAAAACAAGGGTAGGACACAGTAAATCACCATGAGGAAAAAGCAAACTTTTTATTCCTTGAACTCCAAAAAAAAGAGCGTTCCGGTTGAAAAAAGAGTTCTGTGCTCGCAGTATTAGCAATGATTTTTTTTAGCTGGTAAGGTATTTGTTATGGCATGGTATTTGAAGGAGACAACCGACAGCTTAGGTCATTTGCGCCATGAGGGAAGGGTAGGTAAGGAAGGGTGGAGAGAAACCCGGCGTCGGCATTAGCCTGCACTTAACGAAAGGCGCCAAGGGGACCACGGCTTAACGGCACATCCGACGGATGGAGTGTTGCGCTTGAAATGTCCTCCACACAAAAATCAAGCGGGGATCGGGCAGTGTCTGAAAATTCTCTGCCTCCGCCGGGATTTGAACCCGAATCTACAGTGTGGGAAGCTAGCACTCTAGCCACCAAGCCAATCCGATCCCCGGTGAGGTATTTACATGTCTCCCACCATAATTTTTACAAAGACGTGGCCTCACCAGTCTAACGTTGTAGCTTGATTTTCATTGCCGCTTCCATTGCATCTCAATCTGTTTCCAAAAACGTCCGAAACGCGGTGGTGAGTACAGAGAAATCCATTTATTCTCAATATTCATTACATAATTGTTAAAATCACGAGAAATGGAAGAGTAATAAAATTATTTGATCACATCATCGCGAACATAAATTTCAGCCCCGTCCGTCGGCAACGCGATAAGCGACTTTTGTTAACCCAAATAAAGGTTCGGTGAGTGGCAACACATCTAGATGCTAACGAATCTTTCGTTCTTATATTTGTCTTTAGAACGATGAATTTAATTGAATATGTAATTGGGAAGCTTGTGAAGTTGTGCAGGCTTTTGCAAGAAGGTTTCCATTCTTGAAGCCGTAAGAAATCACATATCTCAATGTGGAAAGCATGAAAAGTAGCATGCATTAGCAAACTTTGTATGCAAATCTGTTCGTGTGGCAAGTGTAGGAAATGTAGGTAATGAGTGCTTATTATACATGGAGTTAAGTTTAATTGAACTCCTTAGTTCCTTAATTACTAAGGTTAAGTAGACTAGGCCCTTCAAAGTTTCATACAAATTCTAAACTTTTCTTGTCTCGGGTTTAATTAGAAGGGTAATGTATGTCGTGAGTTCCATTTCGGGATTTAATACACTCGATTGTTTTCAATCTTTACAGCTAGGTCATGTACAATTAAGGTATTTAATTGCCTCTTCTCCGACCGGAGCATACAAGATGAGGTTATTGTTAGAAGGTAAAAGTTATTTTAGCATTCCGAATAGGCTGATAGGGGAAATAGTTACAAAGATAACTTTACCCGAGGCCTATAAATGTCCCTATTAGGTACTTATTTCAACCATTTAATTGGCCAGGAAAGGTTAACACTGGTTGAAAGAGAAGAAATACGAAAAATGTGGAGTCAAAGCCTGACATAATTGATTTATTTCGAAGGTAAGTTTTGTATTATTATAAGGTGGGATGGAGTTTTAAAAATAAAGACACTCATATTTTCCGTTTTTCCATTCGTCGCCCACTTCTCGAGCTAATAATGGCGAAAAATCTACGGCCTCACCCTTTTCGCTGAAAAGTTCATGACGTCACTGACTCTTTCCGAACGACTGACCGCTTCTCCGCAATAGGGTAGTTTCCTTCATCAAAGAAAACGAGAGGCATTGATTGCGATTCGTTACCCACCATTAGTGTCTTCATAATATACAAATTATTTCGTTTTAGAAATACCGGTTTAGACGAATGGCAAGGGTCAATTTCATCCTCATTTGAAAAAGGCCAGATTGGCGCCTATGCGATGCCACTCCACGTGACGTCACAGGGACCTAGTTCCTACGCGAGAGGATAGGGGTTTTACATCGTCTGAGGTTACCAATGCATGCCTGAGGCACAGAGCTCAGGGAAACATGTCTTAATAATCACCTATTAAAACTGGCTAAGGTCGGAAAATTTTCTTAGTTTGATACGGTATTAATAATCCTTATTTAAGCCAAACTCTACCAGCTAGCTTGGTACTCAGCTACCTGCTAGCATTTTGCGTCGCGCCAGCGCTCAGAGCCTCGCCCCAAGGTCACCTCACTTGCGGCAGCGGGAAGCAGAGCGACGTCACGCGGAGTTTTTCCCGGCATTCATACTTACCCGTCGCGTTTTCGCGCGTTTGAAAATTTTCACTTTTCATTTAATCGCGAAAAATAGATATCGTCATATAAAAATCTAAAAGCGTGAGATACGTACTCCAGGGGTAAAAATCTTTCGATTTAGGAAATAAAAAAATGATAGGAAACCACCCTATTTCTCGGCCTCGCGCATGCGTCTCACACTCTAAACAGTGAGTCTTTCTGTCAAAGATTGAATCTCTCAATGTCTCAATGAACTAAAACTTTAATGACGTCACTAACTTTTGAAAAGAGGTCGGCAACTTCTGCATTTTTTTTTTTTCAAGGTATGAGGGAATGGATGTCTGAGGAAAGTCTTTTTTTTTCTTATCTTTCTCATTCATATACAAAAATATTTTATTAAATTGCGGTCAAAGGTGTGTTAAAAAGCTTGCATATTATTTGGCACGCGAAAAAAGTATACCCATAGTAACTTCGCATGTTATTTTAAATTTTCTTCTAGCGAGTGAGGAATATTCGTAGTTCTATGTCTTCTGGTATGAAGCTTGACCTTGGGAGAGCACTTAGTGTTAATGCGATGATTTTGCACAGAAAGCTGCGGCCCTGTAATTCTGCATTATCTCTGTTTTCCAAAAGAGAAGGTGAAATCAAAATGTTTTTCTATAGTAAGAAGGTATTGTAAGAATCTGGGTAACGAAAATTGTTTTTTACTGAGAATTCTTGTGATTGAAGACATAAATGTACGTTACGGACGGAAAGAAATCAGAAAAAAGAAGAGAAGTATAGTATTTACCTTTGCAAAGTGACCAATCTAGCTTGCATTGAGGATAGGAGTGTCTATGGGTTGCGAAAGAACAACAGTATTCTTTCACCTATATTTCCTCACGGTAAAATAATGTGCTCTGAAAAGTTTAAACTATCGCTTGTCCGTATTACCCTGGAATTGAGTCCGACACCAGAATAAATCCCAATCTATCTGAAGACCGGACAGTTTCTCAAGGTGAAAGGATAGCAGCAAGGGCCACACGGCTCGATTCAACTCGGGAGCATCCCACCTCGTAAATTTGAACCCTTCGCCGTGCACTTTCGAGTCTTCTCTCGGCGAATTTCAGTAAGTAGGTCGCTCGCAAACCCTGCGGCTCCTTCCCGGGAAGGAATGTTATTGCCTCGATAACTGAGATACATGCGGTGTGAAGCTGGAAGGCTTACGATGTCGGCGACTCACTATGAAGTTTAAGGCTATCGAGTCCATCGCCCGCTGGGTTATTTCGTGAACTATTTCGGTCAACTCCAGTTCATCTTGAGTTAACGGTCTTACTTCCATCCCTTCGAACGGATAATCTATTATCCCTGTACGAACGGTTCGACGAACATTCTTTTGTATCGCGAATCTATCCTAGTATTCTACCCAATTTAGGGTTGCTATTCACGGCCGTATCCGATTTCGCCCTCTTTCATTAAAGTGGGAAGTTTGACAGTTGGGCAAAGGTCATACAAAAAAACTTCCTGCGGAGGAGATTATTTAAGAAAAAGATGTTTAAATGCTACAGCGAAAAATTAAAACTATCGGTTCGCTAAAAACGCATTATTTGCAGTATTCGTTGATATTTATATATTTTATTTTACTGAATTAAACGAATACAAAAATAATGAAACTATAACGGGGAATAACTGTGAATTTATGCTTCATAAAAGTTAATAAAAGATAAATTAAGAGGATTGTAAATCTATTCATAGAGCTCACCAGCTATAGTGTCTGAGGAAGAATTAAATATGCGGCTCTTTTATGTCCCTGTGAGTATTTTAAGCTAAATAATTTTTAAATCAGGTTTCATCATAATATTCAGACACCGTTCTGAGAACTTGCTTCTCTAAATTAAAGCTTACGGAAAATTTCCAATAAAACATTAAAGTGGAGTCCATTTGAGTATTTTCCTCAATGCACAAAAAATCTTAATCGGGAGTTAAATGGCACAATTATGACCCTGTAGGGTTGATTTGCTTGCATAAACACCATCCTCTACGCTATTGATAACATAATTTCATATCCATGTATAATTAATAGACCATGCTAGCTGCCGTGCGATACCGTGAGACACTAGCCAAGATAGGGAATCAAAACAGAGACCCTTAAATATCCAAGGAATTTTAGTGAAAACAAGCACAACTAAAATAAGTAGTGACATTTTTGAAGGATAATGCAAGGGTGAAGAAATAATGAAGCATTATAGCAGTTATTCTTTACAAGTAATGTGAAAAACTTTTCAAGCCGTGCAAGATTTATCTCCTATTGCTATTATAATTCGTTGTAAAACGGAACTGGTATATACATCTGAATATTTGGTGGTGTTGTCTTTCTGCATTCAGCTTCCAATTCTCACTTACCTCACATTCCTACGACATCAATTCTCTTGATACCACCCAGTGGCGGATCCAGGATAGCAACAAGGGGGGGCTAAGTTGGAGTAACCTCCGAGCAGTAGTGGGGGTCCGGACAAAATTACCATTCTATCTAGTGTAAATTGGATATCCAATAGATCCGTTTATCATGCATCTAAAATTTATTTCTCTGAAGGCTGACATTTCAATTTTAGCAAAGGCCATCTGGTGCTATCCTATTTTTCTATTATTTATCTTATTTTTTAATTTTTTTGGTATTTCATCGTTACTCTCTTAGTCTAGCCTCCGTTTTATACGAATTGTGGTATCCTACGACCGTGGGTTGAGCGCTAGGCTGCTGATAGCAGAGCTCCAGGTTCAAATCCTAGTTGAAGCCATCGAATGCTCCTTAACAAAAATCATCATAGTTCGAGGTGATACAGGGATAGGCTATTTACGCTGAACCCCCAAACCTGAACGTGTGGATTTTACACGCTTGTGGCGAGTTTTACCATCATCAATTCAATTGAGGTTGAATAACTGGTTGATCGGTACAGCTAAACCAGGTCACTTTTTGTTTTCCATGGTACTCATGTTCATGCAACACTATTTTTTCCATTCATAACGTACGAACACGCTAGCTTAAATTAAGTCGAGACTAAAATTTGGCCTTACCTTAAAAACTTTATGCTTAAAAACTTGGCCACAATCAGCAAACAAACACGCTAATCCAGGATAGGGACAAGTGGGGGTTAAAATTCCAGCAGTAGTGGGGTTCGGAAAAGTTTACCATTCTATCTATTGTAAATTGGATACCCAAGGGGGAGTACGGCCCCCTTAGCCCCCCCTCTCCCATAGATCCGCCACTGGCGTTAACTAATATTAGGTAGCAGCTAAAATTTGGTGTGTGCATAAAAGCTTGGTCACAACCAACCAGACATCCTCTTTCCCTCTTGAGAAAATCCTAGTCAACCATAAACATTGATTATAGCAGATTAGAAAATGCTTCCCGCTTCCCTCAGCGCAGCGACACTTCACGGTGCTTATTTAATTTAACCTTTCCCTTTCCGTGTGAGTGACCAAGAGCAAGAGTCTCCCCTCTGGACATGAATGGGCGGGTAAACCACTTAATTCCCTATTTCCAGCAGAGGCTCAACCCCGTTTCTTCAGCACAGGTATTAAACCGCGAGAACGGGAATTGCTCCATCTAAGGGTTTCATATAATTCGCGACCTTTACTTCCTCCTAAGGCAAGTTGAGGATATAAAATACGTGGACTGGGAATTTTCGCGGAGTAATCCAAGGGAAAGTGAAATATATGGGTGAGTTTAAAGGAGATGATGCCTATTTCACGTGGGCACGGATTCAGTTTTGGTCATAAAATCAAGTTAACATCATCAAAAAATTCGTGTCTTTTTCAAGTGTCGTGACGTATCAGACTGTTAATGTTCCGATCATTTTGAAATACTTGATTGCCCATACCTAATGTATTGGCACCGATAATATACTACTAATGGGATACCTACTTATTTTTTGGGTGATATTTACAGCGTTAGGGGTCATCTCTTGAGTAATTATCGTGAGTCACAGATTTCATGTGTAATTTTTAGCATGGTTTAAATATAAAACCATATATAATGATATACATTACTGAATCATTTTATTGTTACTCAGTTTACATAGTATATACCCATACCGCTCTTCAATGAGATCGCAATTTACTAGTTTACACAATCTACTAGTTATGGTTGCATTATGTATACTCCTACTGCTCTTTAATGAATTCGTATCGGCTCAAAATTAAATAGTTAGATCTCATTCTAGTACAATATTTATTTAATATTCCGTATGTATTGAAAATTACATCCGTACCAGTGATAACACAGTAAGGATATTATAAAATTAAGTTCAGCGATAAATAATGCGACAGCTAAGTTGCAATTCATCAAGGAAAGGACATTTTCATCTGACTAAAATTACAGCAGACTCCCAATTATCCGGCTGCGGTTTATCCGGGTTGCGAATTATCCGTGCATTATTCTCACTCTCGCTCAATTTTTTCCACAATCTTTTTAAAAATATCGGACGAAAATACATCGGAATTGCGGCATTAATTCAAGGATACACCGGACTCATTGTTTGCAATAGAATCCCCTTCGTATAACGGATGCGATCACGCACTAGCTGCATTCACGGGAGCACCGTGTTCCTGTTTTCCAAGCCTCGCAGTGCGCGACCGCGGTCCTTGATCACGGATACACGTCGCGCAGCAGTTGCAACCCGGCAGCTTGTGTGAGACGCGACTGCATGGCGTGGTGCCTGACAGTGTAGTTTCCGACGTCGAGCAGTGGTTTTGAAGCATTCGTGCAATCCACTTTTCTGTATCCATGATCACACAGGCACGGATGTGTAGTTTTCTAAACCCGGCCTCACATGGAGCATTAATAATACGAGTACAACCATATTATCGCCGCTAAATAGATCGCGAACTGGCGAAGAAATCTCTCAATGAGTCCAGGAAGCACTCTTAAATAATAGAATAACTGCATAAATAATAACTTTTGTTTTACGTAAATTATGAACATCACAAGACATTTAAAAGAAAGTTTGGATTATCCGTGTTTACCTATTATTCGTGCGGTCTCTCCTCATCATTATCGCGGATAATCGGGAGTGCACTGTATTCCAAACATCTCTAAAACAAATTTTCTTTTCTGTTTTCATTACAAAAACACGTTAGTATTTGTCGTTTTTGAAATATTAGGTCACATCTTTGTCTACGTAAGAGCATTAACTTCATATTGTCGTGAAAATTGGCTAAACAGGTTTTCGTCACCATGCATGGAGGCTACCCGAAATTACTTTTTTCACTTTTATTTATAAGAAAAAAGTAAAATTTTATTCGGGTTTATTTAATTTCGATAGGTGAAGCTTGCGCTTGTCTTATTTATACTCTGAAACTACTCACCGTTTCAGCTAATAATATTTTTAACCCGTGAAGTGAGCCAAGAAAATAAATAGCGATTTGCGCATCGATTCACTGTGACGATAGTGTGAACGAGTGTGTGGCTCAACGTCATTTGCAATGTATGCAATAGTGCGGTGAAGACCGATTGAAGCTGTTTTTATTTTTCTCAATTGCCGTCTGTCAATGCCGAGCGTCAATCGAAAGCATCGCAATTCATTATATCCTGCTGAGAAGTGATCGGAAACAGAACATTTCCCCTTTTGTCTCTCTTTCCCCATGCAATTGTAAACTAAATTTTGAATAAACTAATACATAGAAATCACAACTATACCTCGTTCAGCCTTTATTCTATCATGGTTAACGGTGATTCTGTGGGATATTCTTTTTTCTCTTAACAATACTGGGTAGACATGCATTAAATTCAATTCATGTGGCATTTAAAATCAAGTCCTACTTCAGAAAACTTTTAAAGCTATGTCATGAGTTTTTTTTTGCCCTATTCACCGCTTGAAACGGCGAGAGAAGTGAAAAAAAAGATATCCAGATCATTGAAAGCTTTCTCATAGTATTTATATCGGCTGTAACTTTTCCGTCCGGAGCCCTCGTTAAGTAACTTTTAAGAGGTTAGGATTTTCATTAAAACTAAGAGCTAAGAAGTTCTAGGGGTCTGTATTATGGCTGGGTACTGTGGGTTTAAAGGAAGGGAAAGAAGTAAGTAAGTAGTAAGTGAGGGTAAAGGTAACGCGCTCAGTTTCGATTTTACCATGGCTTTTCGGTAATTTATTAGGACATTACTTTTTCCTCTGCAATAATAATACGCGTAAAAAAATTTAATCACTAAGATGAGTTAATTAAATTAATGTATTCAATACAATAAAGTTGCTGAATGCCATTAATTTACCCCAGCAACTAGGACAGTATGGTGTCAAGAGGGAGTCAGTCGGTTTGCGCATCAGCTTTGAGACTCGTCTTTGGTATCGACATATCCCTTGGCTAAAGTCATTTTAATTTTTTTCCATTTCGTCCTATTAGTTTATTTAATTTCATGTCAGCTTTCAAGAGATGTTGTAATACATACGTGACTTCAGAGTAACCCGGAGAGAAGTGATCAAGTGAATGAATACTTTTCACGGCTATTCTGTTGATATCAATGAGGTTATAAAAGTTTTCATATTTTTCTATTTAAATTTATATCTTCAATTGGATACTTCTTTGAAAGCCTTATTGCATGGAAACGTAAATGGTTAGGCTGACACTAATCCGGTAACAATGGCCCTAAAAAAATACTAGGCATGTCGTGGTATGTTTTGCACTAGATGAGAAAATATCGCAATATATGGAGCTGTACCTCTCACCTGTGAGGGAAAA
Source organism: Ischnura elegans (assembly GCF_921293095.1). Taxonomy (NCBI): domain Eukaryota; kingdom Metazoa; phylum Arthropoda; class Insecta; order Odonata; family Coenagrionidae; genus Ischnura; species Ischnura elegans. Next base: position 32,573,822 of record NC_060251.1, on the reverse strand, counting down.
ATATCAAGAATCATTCGAAAAAGTATGGTTCTCTGATCTGATGCGGTCTGCGTATATCATTTCCATGTATCTTGCACAGGAAATTTTATTTGACTGCTCAACCTTCATTCAAGGATAATATAAATACTTTAAAAGTAAAAAATAAGAAAGTTCCGCATTTTTTTCTCTAGGGGCTGCTTACCGAATGGCTGCTGCAGAAAAATTGAGCAGAAATATTGCGTAGTATATAATTTCCCGGAGAGATGAAAGCAAGCACCTATAACGTGTCATAATATTGTCTACTACTTATGCATTACATTAAAATATTCAGGTATCGGAAAATTTTACCACAATTTTAGAGAACAGTCGAATGAAAGTGCTATATATTAACCAGTATATACCCAAAAAGTGTGTTAGTTCTTGCAAGAACTTGCACTCACAGATAACTGGATTTTAATCTGGCCAATTTGAGACGTTTTTCAATAATTCTTAGGGTACCTCATGAACCCTATGATCCTTACTCTCCGGCTCTATCCCCGATATAGTAGCATCATGGAGAAAGCCTATATATTTCACTCCTGCAACACTTTATGTATAGAGTGTTTAGTGTTAACAATGAGTTACTTTGAATGAAAATAGGACGAAATTTTGGCTGCATTCCTTAACAAAAATCAGAGGAGGGGAAATTTTTAAAATTAAAAATGATTCAATGCGTTTTTTGAAGCAGGAAGCTTAAAGTTAGAATCTGGGGGTTACATATCTATGCTGAAATCATGAAATTTTTAAGATGTGTCTTAAGATATCATTTATATATCTATTAAAATTTATGTTTTACATTGATAGTTTGTTGAAAGTAAGGGAACTCCTTAATCTAATGCTAATCATTTGAGCAAGAGATTATTAAATGCCACTTGGAGAGGGAGTAAATATATTGCTAAGGGAATGAAATCATCTATTCGAATTATTTTGTGCTGCATTCCATACTCTTTATTTGATTTGGTCTTGTACTGTCTATTCGGCCTGCTTTTGTATGACTTTAAACTAAATGTCATATAAATGACATTTTTTCCACAAATATTTTTCTCGGAGGCGGCGGGGATTAGTCCTCGCCTACCATGTCGAAGGTCGCGGGTTTGAGTCCCGCCTGGATAGGTTTCCCTTTCCAGGACATGGGTGTGTATGATCGTCTATTGTTGATTGTTTAAACTACCAATGTAAAGTCCACATTGTGCTGTTTTTGGGGGTAATTGGGATAAATTAAACAATAATAATAAGTCCGTATTTGAAATACATATAAAGACCGTTGATACGTAAATCATAACGCATTTGGTATCAAGAGTTTAAGATATTGATGAGAAATCGTTGGAGGTTTTATTTATGAGAAGAGTCAGGAAAAATTTAATATACTTTTCTCGGAAGAGAAGAAAAGAAGGGCCCCTTTTAAGCGGCTTTGGACGTGCTTGAGAGATTATGAGATTGTGGCCAGATTAGGAAGAAAGTTAGGGCAAAGAGCGCGGCATCTTTTGACCTTGAAGGGATGAAATGGGTTGAGGTCACCCGTAATATGTCTTGCCTAACTCAAGAACTAACTTTAATGCGATTATTTTGTAATATTTAGTGGATATTTCCAGTGAGATTTTCTTCGCTTTCCTTTCAGTAAATAAAAGCTATAGAATTACGGTGGACGCTTGATTCTATGATGCTAATAAAAACGTTGAGCTTCAATGTTCCCAGGCTACAGAGCAAATATGAGGCATCTCACGTGCTCTTATTTTTTAATCATTATTCCCAACCAATTGAACATGGCACAGCAGCAGTATTTAAGAGCCAAGTTTTATAACTGGGTATTGGTTGATATTTTAATAGGTATCGTTTTGTAATTTATGAGATTTTTTCTTTATACTGAAACATATTTTTATGTTGCAATTATTAAAAGTACGGTATAACCTCATTTAAATGCAATCCACCCAAAAAGGGCTCCATCAGTAACCAAAATCGCGTATATTAACCAGGGATGGCAATAGTAACTAAAAGAAAGTCAAAACCAGTTATATTTCAATGGTTTCGTTCCCGGGAGCGGAATGTGGACACAAAATGAAATGGATTTAAACCCTGAGAGCTAAACCCAGAGTCGAAACGGTATCGGAGTCCAAACTACTTCGTGTCGAAACTAAACTAAAACTATGGGACAAAACGAAACGTAGGTAATGTTTCGCACCGCAGGGACCACGAGCTTCACCTTCAAACCGTTAAGTTTCGACCAACACAGAGAGTATAAAGTATGGTTGAATGAAGTAGAGGTTCTGCCTACCACCATTAGATGCACGGAGCACTCATATTTTTACCACCAGCAGGAGAACGGTGAATACAAACTCGCATTTCGATTTTTAAGCTCGATGTTTTAACCTCTCCACACGCATGTCTAACGTAATGGGTTGAAGCTATTCCCTCTCTTCCCCCTCAAATCAACTTCTGGGATCGAAACTTAACTACGATCAGTGGAGTTTCGATTAATTTAGATTCGTTCCTGGGAGTAAAGTTTCGTCCCGGGTCGAAACTAAGCTCCTTGGTGATTTTAATTTCGTGCGGGAACGAAACTAAACCCAGGCCTCGTATTTTCGTTTCCCTCCGCGCCGAAACCAAACATTTTCGTTTCGTTTCACTTGCCATCCCTGATATTAACCAATCATGCATGAAGATGAACGGGACGGTACCCTCTGTCTCAAATGCAAGGATTTTCATCTACAAATGCCAGTGTCTACTTCAAAAAATATTTATTGTGCTTTGGCATCGCGTAGTGGGAAACGTGCACACGGAAAAAGGTTACACCACATCAATGAATAGGTATGTATGTACGTACTGATAATTTGAGAGGTAATTACATAGTCCATTGCCGAAAATTCATTATATCAGTACTTATTATATAGGGAACATATTAAAATCCTTTTGCCTATATCTCTAATCTTGCCGACAATGAACTTCCCTCACCACAGCCTATAATAAGATGATTTTTTTGAAAGGTTCTTGAAAAATTGGAAAAAAAATCACAGGATATTTCGAATAATTGATTTGCTCAACTACAGAAGTATATGGTTAAAATTTATGTTTGGGTATAAAACGAATGATTTAAGGATGCCGCTTTTATTTTTCAAAAAATGTTTTTACATTCTTTTTTATTTCGATGCATGCAAAGGAAGTGTGTCATTAGTATAAGTACAGGTTAGTTGATTAATTAGGTCTAGTAGATACTGGAAGTTATTTTAAGACGTCCTATATAACAATGGCTATATGAGGACGAAGAAATGGATAAATTGAGTTTGCACTTTTCTCATAGTTGGTTGTTGCTTTTCTTTTCATCTAAAACCCTGTACTGAATATTATGTTTTTGTGAATCCGATTCGGCACGATTTGGAACAAAAATCCTTCGTCCGCGCTAAAAGTAAAGTTTTTCTTTGACTCGGTTTGCCGAAAACAATTACTTTTTCTAAATGAAGCTCCCCTCACATCTTATTAGTGAACACTATTTTCAGACACGTGTCATCTTTACTCTTCCAGCACTTGTCTTCAAGCTACTTCTCTTTTCTTCCGCCTTAGGTACCCAGTACTACATTTTTCTTCCCCACGTTTGCATTGCAAGCGCCTCTAATCTAATATCACCCCTCACTCGCCTGTGCAGTTCCCTGCATCCCATTATACTGCACTTTAAATTAGAATTTAATGCAAATAGGAGGCCGTACTCAATTTTATTCCATTAGAGTACGCCTCTTCCGCCGGGTTTTGTCTCCTCTTAATTACAATCCTAAATGTAGAGTTGTGAATGAGAGTAAATAGAAATTCAACGTAATGAAGGGATTTAATTCAGTACATCTCCATCTAGACGAAGGCGTACATTATTCTGATGATGAAGCGTTGTCGGCTTATGCCCCTTCTCCAGTTTTTAATGGTGTTTTTTAAAATTACCACAATAAATACAAAAATATTATTTTGGCCAGCTTTTACGAAGAAAGTTAATTAGTTTATCTGACAGTATAAATGCAGCTACAAATTAACTTTGAGGTGCGCACTTTTCAGCAGGCCTGAATTGAGTAAGAGTTTATTTCAAACTTAATAAGTTAGTATCGACTTTGGCTTGTGCATTTAAAGAATTCCATGAAAACGGTTATGTTAATGAGGCTTTCATTTTTTTATTGAAAAAGCTTGTGGTTGTTACGAAAATAAATGAGATGAGTTCTATCCATATTTATTATTTTTTGTTCTTGCTCTGTTTCCGGGAGGGTTAACATTCATGATGGTGGCATCTTCTTTTTCAGTGATAAAATTTATTTAATTTCATTTTTTAATGAAGTACCTTAGGCAATAGGATGTGGCGGAGTAATTTCTTGACGAAGTGTATTGTATCACCTTTCTACCTTTTATATTATTTTTATATTGCAATCGAGATTTAATTATCTCGACTCCTTTCATCTGAGAAAAGGGTGTATCATTTCCATTAACGTTCAATGAGGCTATAATGACATTCGACACAATAAGAGAAAATTGTTAAAAAGTTACTCTGAACCATTTAACTGCCGGAATTCAGTCTTCACTATCATCACTACTTATTTCGGAGTACATGAAATATTTCCGTACAGCATTCCCAGCTATAGCTCGAATTATGGATTTTTTTCCTTCTTTTTATTAATTTTTTGTAGTATTTTCTCCTTTATTATAAACCTTTGCCATTCCAGAAGTTATTGATTTTATGTTGGTTACTCGTTTAGAGTTTTTTTATATTTGACGTTCTGCAACAGCTTTTTATGAAGAAATTTTCGTGATTTTTGTTTTTAGTTCTATATTACTTCATGTTTTTCTTTTCGCGGGGATATTATCGATTATACACTGACGTTTTTCTTATTGCTTTCATCGGTGTACGTCATTAAAGTGCAGCAGGGATTCAAGACGTAAAATGTATAAATATATTTATTTCGTCGCAATGCTTCACTATTATCGTCATTTGCTGAAGGCCAAGGATGTAACGACTATTTTGGCACTAACTGTTCGTTTCAGTTTCATGCAATGATGAAATCCTATCTTCTCCTCATTCTACTTCTTTGCATTACTAATGTGTGATTTGTTACACACTCCCTGTTTCTGTGATGTAGCATGATTTTATATTACAGGCAAAATATTTAAACAGTTAATAATTTATGATTCAAAACATTATCGGTGCATCTTTACAAGCAAAAAATTTATTCCTATGAAGTGTGGAAATTAACCGAATTTAATTAAGTGCTGTTTAATTATGGCTAACTCCTCGACGTCTATACAGGAAGGGTTGAGGTTCATCACTTTGTGATGTCTTAATAAAAGCAACTTTCTTTGCTTTTAAGGGAAGACATTTTCTTGAGAAAAACTCAAGTCACTAAGAGTTCCTCCTCTAGTTCCTCACTTCCAATGGCATTTCGCTCGACAATATTCTCATTAACACTGAGCGTGCCGTAAGCAGTAAATAAGAAACTGGGAAAAGTACCTAGGCTAGGAGTTGTAATTAGAGGATATAATGTTTTGTGTAGTTGGGTCGGAAGCGTAATGGGACAGGATCAAGTGTAGGGGAGCTTCTGCTGTTAGACATAAACTAGTGGACGAGTCCCGGTGATAAAATAACGACACACAGTTGCTAGGTTCTAGTTGAATTCCATGGTCTTAATCGCAGAGCAGATGGGAGGTACCGGACGGGTGCTTTCGGATAAAAAGTTTGCGACGGGTTGTTTGTGGAACTTCTTTTCCAGCACTAAGCCGGGAAACATAAATAGCTGAACCTTCTTTCTAATAGTACCTTACGCACAGTGGCGTAAAAAGTTAACACAAAGCTCATAGGCGTCTGAAATGCGGCCAGTTCAGGAACTACTTGAAGACTTGAAATCCCCACGCATAAAGTAAGTAGAGTGCTACAAACCATTCCAATCTGTATGCAAGGACTAAATAAAATACGGAAAACGCCAAAAACGTAAAATATTTCTTTAACATCGAATTAACGTTAGTTCCTTGATAAAAATGGAACATATAAATATTTAAAATGATTTATGCACATTTTGAAGGGAAATTTAAAAACGGATCGAATAAACGCAAGCCTAAAACTAAATTCACTCAATCATTTGCTGAATATAAGACAAGCGTCTTCAAAAAGTTCCTTAGTTGGCTGCAATCAGAAGCCGATGAGTTTTGCGTAAATTGTTTCCCGCCACTATACTTCTCTCGTTTTATGTTTTTTTTTTTAATTCAGAGCATCTTTTAATGTATCACTTATTAGGAATCATGTAAGGCTAGTGTGAATAGTGCTTGGATGATTATTTATGATACCCGGGTTAAAACCTAGGCCATAGCTTCCGGCACCCCAAACGATACTCATCGGAAATAGAGATGTAACAATGAAAGGAGGCCGTCCTACCGCCAATGCCTGAAATTCACTCGCCTACGGCTAAGTCTAGGGTCAACTCTACCCTCACCTGTTTAAAAAAGGAACCATTTTAATAGTAAATAATTATTGTTAGGCATTTATAATTTGTGACTTGTATACGACTAGTATCCATGGCTCTTAATAAATAAAATATTGGCTATATAATTGCTTATTATTAATTAAATAACCAATATTTAGCGCGCTTGTATACACTTAACTTCACAAAGAAATGAAATTAAAAGTCTACGAAGGAATTTTGCCACTCATCTATCTATTTTTCTTTCATGAAAGTTTGTTATTAATTATGACAAAGAATCCCATTCATCACCTTAGTTTTTTAACGCTGGCCACGTCCTATGGATATGTGACCTGTTGATACTGATATTACATACACTTATATGTGGGTAAGGAGATTACCCATGTCTTTATCACTCACTCAGAGCTTCATCCCAAGGCTATTTTGAATAGGTGAATATAATACTCAGTTTCTAGTCTCTACTAAACATTGGTCGATTGAAGTTCACACATTTTGAGTAAGAGTGCGTTCATTTTGCCTGACCACATAGCAAACACTACGAGCGTTTTGTTTCCGATCTTTTAGTGCGCTTAATCCATTATTTCAACCTAAAATCTCATAGCAAATATAAAGAAATGCGTTATCTGTGGTATGGCAGGAACCAACAGCAGATGCCCATATTAAAACCCCCAAGTTCGCTTAAATCATGAAAAATAATGAAACAAGTGAAAGTTATATTTTTGATGGTGTTAACTCAAATCTAATTACTCCTTCTTCGTGAGTTATAAGAAAATGTAATTTAATTTAAGATCGAAATAAACAGCATTTAAATCTACCCTTGGAATTAGCCATTTAGAACAGTCAGAGCCATCAAGTAAACTCGAAATGATCCATTTCAGTCCTGTTAGCATACTTAAAAGACAAATTTTCTTGTTTATATTTAGTCTGAGGCCGTAAATATCCGCTCAGTTCCCAAGCGCTGTCACCTCTCTGCCGCCACGTTCCCGGCCAAGGACGCAGCGCCAAAAGGGTGCAACCCTTACATCAAAACCTTTAACAAATAGTGAATTAGGTGTAACTCTCATAGTGAACCCTCAAGGAATACTATTGACCCCCATAAAAATATGAGGAAAGGGTGGGTTTTGTGGCTAGTGTGCTGGTTCCCCACCAATGCGCTCCGGGTGATAATCGTGGTGGTAGCGAAGATTTATCACAGAGTGCCTGATTCCTGCTTGCATGCTTTGTAGAGGGAACTTATTTGTAACACGCTGTCAGTCAGATGGAGTGTAAAGCCGTTGTCCCGTTGGCGCCTTCATTAAGAGCCTATCACCGATGATGGTTTTCTTTCCACCCCTCCCTCATGGTATCAAATGACCTTAGAAGTCGGTCGCCGCCTCCAAATACCATACCATACCGGGTAAACTGTTCACGGGCTTCCCACCGGGTTAATTCTTTCATAACGGTCAACGTTTCAAGCTCTGTCTCGGCGCTCATTATCCAAAGATGGGCTTAAACCTTGGCCGTCATGAAAGAATTAACCCGGTTGGAATCCCGAGAAAAGTTTACCCACATAATTCGCTGGGAAAGCGTCAAATCATATTTAATCATACCATACCGATAAATATTACAAATATGCCACAATTATTACAAAAGAGGATCCACAAGTCGTCCTCTATATGTGTTGTCACCCACCGCGCATTGAAATGAGTTTACAGAAGTCACCACTCGCGTCGCTGACGGACCAAATGATCCGAGTTTCTCGGGGAAATAAGGTATAAATAGGACTGCTAACCGAAATTCATACAGGGGAACCCGGGGCGGAACGCGGTTAGCGATTTTTAAGTACGAAAAAAAGCGGCAATAACTCTATCTAGTTCAGATTTGTGTTGCTTACCTTATAAGCAAAACCAATCTAGACTAGATATAGTTATAACCGCTAGCGGAGCAACTTTTTTCGCACTTAAAAAAATGGCTTACTCCGTTCCCCTCCGCCACCTAAATTCGCCCCGAGTTCGCCTACATAGATGTGTTGCATCAAATTCATAACTATTCATTGCTGTTCCTCGCAATTACGAACATTATACTGCAAAATATTGGAAAAAAGTGGAGCGAATTTCACTCGTCACCGTAGACAATTTTGAAAACCAATTAAAATGCGACCGAAGTGGCAACAGAAATCAGTGTTCTATGTTATGGCATTGGGCCACCTCTATCCATTCCCTGTGCTCCCTTCACGCACACCGATTTTGGATGGCTAGTATAAAATCTCCCGATATTTTATTGGTGGAGCACTACTAGCACACATGCCGGGATCTAACCGGTCAGACTATAACTTGCTTGGTTGCCGTTTCGGCGCTGGTGATCTGAAGTGGCAATGGACTGCCGGTAACCTGGATAGGCAAGTGAAACGAAACGAAAATATTTTGTTTCGACCCAGAGGGAAACAAAAATAAGAGGACTTAGTTTAGTTTCGCTCCCGCACGAAATTAAAATCACCAAGAAGTTTAGTTTCGACCCGGGACGAAACTTCACTCCCTGTAACGAAACTAAATTAATCGAAACTCCGCTGCTGATATTTAGTTTTCGATTCCAGAAGTAGAGTGGGGGGGAGAATGGGAGAATAGTTACGACCCATTACGTTTGGCATACGTGCAAAGATGTTCAAACCTCGAGCTTAAAAACCGAATGGCCAGTTTTCGTTCACCGTTCTCCTGGTAGTGGTTAAAATATGATTTTCCCATGCATCTTACGCTGGCAGGCCGAACCTTTACTTCATTCAACCATACTTGGCACTCGGTGTGTGGGTCAAAACTAAACCGATCGAAAGTGAAGCACGTGGTCCCTGCGGTGCGAAACGTAACCAACGTTTCGTTTTGTCCCAGAGTTATAGTTTGGTTTCGTCCCGAAGTAGATTTGACTCCGATTTCGTTTCAACCCTGAGTTTAGCCCGCAGGCTTTAAATCCATTTCGTTTCGTTTCTACATTTCGCTCCCGGGAATGAAAATATTGAAATTTCATAGGTTTTGACTTTCGTTTCGTTTTACTTGCCAATCCTGCTGCTAATCGACTTTTTATCGGTACCGGTTCGTGGTCGGTCAGTGCACTAGCCCCCATGCCATCCAATAGGGTGGTTTCCTATTATTTTTTTATTGCCTAAATCGAAAGGTTATTACTCCTGGAGTACGTATTTCACGCTTTTAGATTTTTAAATGACAATATCTATTTTTCGCGATTAAATGAAAAGTGAAAATTTACAAGCGCGTGAAAACGCGACGCGCAAGTAGGAATGATGGGAAATCTCTCCGTACGTCGTATTTCTGGTTCCCCCTCCGCCCGGTGAGGTGACCTTGAGGCGAGGCTTAGCGCTGATACGTCGCAGGCTGCCAGCGGGTAGCCTAGTGCCCTGCCGCCTGGTAGCGCTTGGCTTAAATAAGGATTATTAATACCTTATCAAACGAGGAAAACTTTCCGACCTTAGCCAGTTTTAATAAGTGATTTTTAAGACATGTTTCCCTGAGATCTGTGACTCATGCATGCATTGGTAACCTCAGACGATGTATAACTCCTATCTTCTCCTATAGAAACTAGGTCCCTGTGACGTCACGTGGAGTGGCATCGCATGGGCGCCAATCTGGCCCTTTTCAAATGAGGATAAAAATGGACCATTGCCATTTGTCTAAACCGGCATTTATAAAACGAAATAATTTGTATATTATGAATACGCTAATGGTGGGTAACGAATAGCAGTTATTGCCTTTTGTTTTCTTTGATGAAGGAAACTACCCTATTATTCACTGTTGGAAGGTGGACGGCCCATATTTTACCAGCCATCCAAATTCGGTGTGTCCTAGAGGTCTAAAAGGCCTTGCTTCCGGCTTTGCATCTATAGATATATTATTTTTATGTGGCAGGTTGTCATTTATCTGGCTGCAATACGTCTATGATTGCGCCTTGGACTGGCGGAGTGAGAGAGTAGAGAGGGCGAAGATGGGGATGGTAGAAGCCTTGATTTGCGTCAAGATGAGCATTCGTGCATCTCATCAAGTCTAAATGGAATGGAGGATTCGTGGAAGTCGAACTCATTTCTTGCGAAATCTCGATCGATTGAGACGCATGCCGGAGCAATATCCGCCACAATCCCGCCTCGCCCTCTGCACCCTTTCCCTCTGTCTTCGATAAAACTGGGTCAAGCGTTTCCAAGTCTTCTTCATTGGTGATAGGGAATATTTTTAAAAACACGACAGACCTATTTCGTTCGCACGTGTAGATTTTCGGGTGCACTGGCTTTGAATTTAAATCCAATTCCGTGAAGATTTAAAGCATCGTCTCGGCTTGATGCCAGACTTCTGGGATCGTTTGGTAACCGCATAATGGACTTTCTTGGTGACAGAGTTCAATTAGTTCGTTACGAATGTAAAGGATAGATCTATCATATTTCACTATCGTGGAAAATAATACTATAGATTTAAAGAGAGCCTATCGCAAAATTTTGGGATGATAGATTTATTGATCTTATGTTTATTTTATGTTATATTTATTGATCTTACAATATGGTATGCAGTGAAATAACAGAATTTACAAACAAAAAGTGATAGATTTTTTAGAAAAAATAATCAAATCGAACGAAAGAAAATGTACCAAATACGTTTTAGTCACTTAAGGCAAAATATTTGACTCGTTATTTTCCAAAGGATTTATTTTTTTTAATCAGTAGAGACATTTCCGCAAAAGTGTTGCTTTCTTTAGAAGCATTTTGGCTATAAGCCGACAGATATGATGGGTGAAAAAAAAACTTAAAATAAGTACGGTTTTGCTTCTATCGCGAATTTTATTGCAATTATGCAAGCATAAATACTTCATATTTGGTGATATGGGAAAAATTCCACTATAATGGAAATCAAACTATGGACCATTGGCTTTCCGACCCAGTGCGCTGACCAAACTCTAGTGGCCGCATTTGGTACTAATTCCAGTGACCATTGTCGCGGAGTTATCTCATAGTAACCTTTCCCCTTAAGCTATCCAGGTTCCTTAACTCTCATGGCAATACAAATATAGCAATATAAACACGTTTTATATTGAACCTCGGTACCATTGCTACGGATATTGGGTATTTTTAAAGCATTTCCAACTGTATTGTACCTGAATCAGTTACTTGTGTACCTTTAATTGAATATTTTTATCATATTTTTTATTATTTTGGATATAGCAGGAAGGATATTCCGAGTTTAAAAACGCTCCCGAGAAGTCCGAAAATCAAAACAAATGATCAGTCACGTAATTTATTTTTATTGCCCTGACTAAAGTACATTCAAGTGCATCAAACTTCCTTTAGAACTGCTTTCATCGCTTGCTATGGTCTATGTTAGGTATGCGACATTATCAACTGATATTTAGTTGCGGAATATTCAAATTTACCCATTAAGCCGCCAAGCAGGAAATGTATTCTTTTATCGAGCCAAGAGAGAAGGGAACTCGAGTTTCAAGTTGTCTTCTAGGTTTTGCCCGAAGCGTAAGAGAGAGTTTGATGCTGAAAAGGTCATTTCATGTGATGTACAACATTGTGAATAAAATAAAAATATGTAACATTAATGTGGATTTGTCTGGAATAAGGAGAATTGAGGCCTAGAGTTAAAAATTCTTTCGTGGGTTGCAATGCTATAATCTAATGAACGAAAATTAATTAACATTTCTAGGTATAGCGCAGTCGTAATGTACACTTACCAGTATAAATATAATCTTCGTAGTACATTCACGGAAGTGAAATTTGTATGGGCGTTAGATATTTTTGGTCAAACAACGATATCAAACCCGAGGGTGTCTAACTTTCCGAGAAAGGCAAATCATATTTAATTATCTTAGTGCTCCATTAATTCTATTTCAGTGGTCTTTTATTTTTTAAATGTAACTGGCGATTATGCCTTTGAATGCATCATATACATGGATTTAAAAGTTACTAGAATATGATCATAATACAAACATACATTTACTTCATTATTATATTTTTTGATTCAAGCTTAACGATTTACGCTAGCGTTAAACCCATCGCCCTAGCTTTCGAAAAAGCGTACGTCATACGAATGGCCCCTTCGGGTAAGCTATCATACGTCGCTATAGTAAAATAAATTGTAATTAACAGGACAGGAATGGAACTACGAAATATTGTTCGCAGTGATTTTTAACTGGTTCCCTTATCTCGTTTTCGTTTTTCCGGGGTAAGCTTTCAAGAATAATGGTACTGACCAATCATATTCCAATGACAGTTAGCGTGAAAAAAAGTTGTGATTTTGACTACATCAATCTTAAATACCTCTAATAATGATGGGATAGTCTTAAAATTTATTTTTCTCCGACGGATTTCATGGAGTCGAATTACCGGTGAAAGTAAAGTAAATTTACATTTCATTTTTTGAAAAATAGCCGATTAAGACATTTGAAAAGTGCAGTGGCTCTGGAAGCCTACGGTCCATGGTTTGATTTCCGGTGCAAGATAATCTTTTTATATGACAAGAGAAGGAATATTTTACGCCGTTCTCATGATTTTAATTATTAAAGTATTCTACCGACAAAGATAGGATTCCAAGGAGTACTTAAGAAGCATTAAGGCAGCATTCCTTCATAGAGTTCCCTCTTCAATTCACAAAAAGGCGTACTCGCTTTCATTCTATCTGAAAATCCTATTCTCTTCCTTCCTCTCCTTCGTCTACCCAACATTCTACTCTCTAAAACTACTTTCAACATCCCCTCCCCGGTTCAATTATGGTTAAGAAATAAATTTCTTCAAAATAGTGCTTGATTCTGAAATTTTCGCATCGAAAATGGAAGCAGTGACGCCAATTAATTTTGCTGCGGTGAAAACAGGAGGAGTGGTGAAAAACAATTTCGCCTCCTCGGGATAGATGGCCCCCTCGCCGCGGTGTTTACTCAATTTACAGCGTCGTGCCTGCGCAGGACAGTTTCGACGTCTGGAGGATGAGGAGAGGAAGGGAAAAAAAGCTTTAACGATTCCCTGAAGCGAGCCAATTGCGGTCGTTTTTAGAGGCGGCAAGGACACCGCGGGAAAGCAATAAAAAGAGCACCAGATGTTACGTCGCGGTCGCTATTTGTGAGCGACGAACAAAAAAAGTCATGTGTGCGTATGCTCCTGTTACCACCCGCAACATAAGTGTACTTCCTCGCCATCGGGGATTGCAAAGATATTGCGCGGAGGTTGCTACTACAGTACGTTGTAAATGCTACTTCCTTCAGAAACTTCCGGTTTCATTGAATCGTATTGCTGCTATTATAAGATTGGCAAACTGCAACCCTCCCAATAGCCCTAGTTCCTTCAGTTTCCTGATTATTTTTTCATTGTGTCCTTTCTTATTTGTCTAAATACTCCATTATCTCACCACGACTTATATCTTACGTATTAATTAATAATCAAGAAATCACTCTCCAATCGCAATCTCAAGTAATTATTATGAAATTTCCACCGAAGAAGACCAAGAGAATGGTACATGGCATTGGCAAAAAAGAAAAAAGGAGCTAGAATCTAAGGAATGTAACTAGAGAAAAGGTGAAATAGAGAGCTAAGGATGTCGATTATTTTTTTGGAATCACATTACCATCAGTGACATTACATTAAAATCAGAAACTGTGCGAGAAATTCGCAGAGAAAAAATCATTCGCCTTGACAAGGGTACGAACCCGGATCCCCCGACTTCCGGTCGAGTGCTTTGGCCAGTTAAGCAACCAAGGCGTCATTCCATCTGTGGATATTTGTGGACACAACCGGACTGTACTGTTGGCTCAAAATGATGTGTCGCTGTAATTTGCAAATTTATATCTGGACTTCAATGCATGACATAATAATAAATAATACGTCCTTCTAAAGAACATTTTATTCTCAATTCATATTTAGTTTTTGTTATTCGGAAAATTAAAAAATGTAGACACGCGAGTGCAATAAATGACTCTGCGCACCATAAAATTAGCCGTTTTGTCAACTTCATGAACTTTGTAACTCAGCCAAGGGAAAACTACTACGTCCACAACGTTCATCTTCCACAATAAGTTGCAAACATTAGTGTAGATTAATAAAATACATTTAGCTTATTTTTAGAACACATATTTTGTTGCAAGATAACAAGGTGCAAGATGTCCGAAAAATCTACAAGGAAGAAATCATTCGCCTTCACCAGGATACGGACCCTGATCCCCCGATTTTCGGTCGAGTGCTTTAGCCAGTTAAGCTACCAAGGCGTCATTCCTCTCTGTGGATATTTGTGAACACAACAGGACTAGTTGTCATGAAACGCTTAGCATATGGTGCCACAAGCGTTCCAAATCGTGCGCACGGCGCTACAGCCTGAGAGAAGGCCCGGACTTGGAGCACATAGATGTGTTCGATTTTGACTAATTTTAAGTATACCGGGACTAGCCACGGTAATTAATTTTACGGGAGTCACCCGCAATGCACCTAATCAATGCGAATGCTTTCTCTTTGTGGATTTTTCGCACAATTTGTCAATTGCGGGTATAAATAATATTATAAATTAAAAGATTGAGGATCGGATTGGTGTGGTGGCTAGAGTGTTGGCTTCCCACCCGGTGGGCCCGGGTTCAAATCCAGGCAGCGGCAATGAATTTTCAGAGACTGCCCGATCCCTGCTTGAATGTTGTGTGGAGGACATTTCAAGCGCAACACTCCGGTCGTCGGATGGGACGTTAGGAGGTGGTCCCCTTGGCGCCTTTCGTTAAGAGCAGGCTAATGCCGACGCCAGCTTTCTCTCCACCCTTCCTTACCTACCCTTCCCTCATGGCGCAAATGACCTCAGCCTGTCGGTCGCCTCCTCCACATACCATACCATACCAATTAAAAAAAATTAAAAACGTTTTTCTTGCTAACTAAAAAGAAGAAAATAAATTTCTCTGTCCATTTCTGAGTCTCGATATGAATTATTACTCAAATGGTGACTTACTTTATGACAATCATTACGGCAAAATTTCATTTAGTATTTGCAATAGGTGACATTACTCTTGAAAATCTTCACCCGTAGGCCACTTCTCATCTCTATATATATTTTTATGTCTTATTCTGTCTTCTTAACATACCCCATTCTAGCATGCCCGACCAAACCTTACACCCTTTTATGCCCAAGTAGGTCAATTTGACCCAATATGACTAAGGATACATATTTAACTCAAAACCTATAATTTCTTTCCCAGATTTTTTATTCATATGGTTTAAAAAGCACTTGGGAAGGAAGGAGGAAATTTAGTACGATGAAAACAATAAAATGTAAATTTTCCAATAATTCCTAAGGAATTATGAGAAACTAATTTTCACAAATGTGTGAAAATCAATCTCTTTTTCTTTGAAGGATTAGGGAGCTACAATGAATCTCAATCGCTCGAGCGGGCGCGCTGACGTATAAAGTACGTCAATCTTCGAAAACCAAGGGTTTCAAAATTGTGAGTACATTCTTGTCTAGAATGGTCTCGTGTATTCTTGCAATGTACTTTGACTGTCTAGAGTGCGAGTTTTCAAATCTCGAAGTATTGCAGCTAATTTATTTCTAGATCGGCAAGAGGAACCGACTCCCGTGGCGTACAAAGTACGCCTCGGGACCGGCCTGACAAAGTACGCCTCGGGATTGACCTCGTGATTTGCTTTTCTTTTACCACCTGCACCACCTGTTTACCTTTATATCTGTATCACCTATAAATGTAAAAGGTTGAACTAATTTCTATAAACAAAGATAAATTTTAACGAAAATCGAGTGTTAACATATAAATGCATAGGTATATCGTGGAGAAAATACGCAAAGCACCCGGTCGTGTAAAAATATCAGGCGCGCCCGCTCGAGGGTTAAAATTCGATTCCTATAGTATCTACGAAATACATGAACCTATCCTCTAAATGGACATCAAATCCGATTCCGACATTTCGTTTTCGATTCTACCAACACTGATTCTGGCGATTCTGATGCCATAGGCTCCAATAAATAAATATATCATTTAAATCCAGGCAACAAGACAACCACGTAAAAAATCATTAATCTGTGAAAGAATCAGTTAACAAGAGCATCACCATATATCATCATCATGTAATTAAAATGCAATTGCTAATTTTCAAAATCAAATTTACGTATCTTTAACGTCACTACCGGACTACGGCATGAAAGAAACGGCCATTACACTGACTCGAATCTGTTTTGTTTTAACGACTACTAGGAGTGAAAATTCAAGTACTTTTGGTAGCGCAGTCATATACGGTTGAGGATCTTAAATCCGGAGAGGCTGGGACCAAAGGGTTTCTGGATTTCTGGTCTTCTGCGCAAAAGTTCTACATTTTGTTAATTAATTAATTTTAAGATGCATTTAGGCTATTGTGCTCGATATTTGAGATCCCTACGTGTCCCTGCCCAGGTTGTTAGCGTGTGTTCATAGCGTGTGCTAACTTCCTACTCGTCACAGAACAAGGCTCGGGGATTGGTACCACAAGGTCGCAAGTCTAAACACTATGCAGAGTAATTTTCAAACCTTCCGGATTTCTGGTTTTCTGGGTTTTATTGATTCCGGATTTGAGGTCCTCAACTGTATAAATTTGAGGTACTATTGGAATCGGACACGAATTTTAACTTTGGTAAATACTCGTTTTCGATTCCAATTCTTTGCATAGAATCGAGTAATCGAAGAATCGAATCGACCCATCACTAGTACCTATAAAATGAAAATGCTTCGGCGGTCTAAGGGAGGATGCGTGCGCGGATCCGGGACCGGTGATTCAAATCAGATTCCGCCGTCCGCATTTCCCTCCTGCCAGCGGTGGGGGCGACATCGCTTCCGCGGTAAGAAGCGCTCCGCTCCATCGGAAATGGTCCCGCCGGCGAAGGAGTCCCACACTCCCCGGAAATGAATGTCGCTCTGGCCCCAAGCTTCAATCGTCGTCTCACTTCGATCCACAGTGCTCTCTACCATCGCCAGGCCACCGTCGGTGAAGATGGCCTTGCCATGATGAGATGTGTCCCCAGTGATGATGATATCCTAAAATATTATGTCAGGACTATCGTGATTTTTCAATCATCAATCGTAATGTAATTCTTCCCTTGGTCTTCACTGATAATGCCCTGAACTTTTCTGTCCGGGTAATCGTACTTCATAGATATCATTCATTCGCAAAAAATTATCAACTATTTGATCGCACATAAAAGACATTTAAAATTATCACAAATATATTTTAATCAACAATCATATTTTAATAAATAAAAATAAAAATTATTGTTGGCATTTCTAAAGTTAGCATATCGAAAATTATTCTTTCTTTGAAGGAAATCCCTTCCGGTCAAAAAAAAAAGTCTTCAATGATTTTGTTCTGAAATATTCTGTCGAAGGTAAAGTTGACGTTCATTAGCAAAAAATCATTTGAGCGCATAAAAGGCATTGGAAATTGTCTACAAATAATTTTAATCGACATTGACAATAATATTTTAAGAAATTAATTGAAAATACATTGGTGGTTTTTCTAAACTTACTCTATCGAAAAGTAATTCGTTGAAG
Organism: Ischnura elegans; assembly: GCF_921293095.1. Classification (NCBI taxonomy): domain Eukaryota; kingdom Metazoa; phylum Arthropoda; class Insecta; order Odonata; family Coenagrionidae; genus Ischnura; species Ischnura elegans. The sequence continues at coordinate 32,555,847 of NC_060251.1, read as the reverse complement.
GAAATTCCTCCCGGTCAAAAAATATAGGCATAATGAAAAGTAAAGAAAGCTTTGTGATTCCACTTTTTCCATTTTCCACATCCAAGTTTTCTTTACTTTTCATTAGGTCAAGTAGATTCTATAGAGTCACGCCTGAAAAAATTAATTATAAAAAAATAAAGGTTCCTTTCCGCTCCTTCAAAGTGAAAAGGATAAATGCAGCAATTCTAATAATAAAATCAGCAGTTACAAATCGTAATAAGAATTGAAAATCCCGCTGGGGCGTGGAATTCATTCAGACTTTAGGAGGTGTAGGAGTGAGTATCGTAGAAATTAGGGATTGTATTAATATTCTATGGATGTCTACGGCGAATCGATCAATATATGGACAACACCGGGTGTATAATATTTTTTCATCTACCGACACAATTTTCTTTTTGTTGGCTAAAAGACACTACCAAGGAAATCAACCATGTCTTTACCATAGACCTATTTTTACCACCTGGGTATGTGCGTAGTAGGTAACTAGGATTTGTACGAAGTTCCATGACTTTTTCAGTCACTACTTTGTGGAAATACTATCATGAGTACATATTAATTACATTTAGAGTGATGATGCTCAAAATCATGGAAGTCATGGATATATGAATCAATAATAACCGTGAAGTATTGATAATAATTTTAAATATTTTTTTAAAACTTTGCCATAATTTCTTATAGGTCGTAAAAATAAGATATAAAAATACACCTTTATCATCGTGGACCTTTACGGTCTAAAGAATTTTTCAGAAATAGAAATTTAGCTTGCTTTCACTATTAGAAAACTATGATAATAAATATAATACATTCCGAATAACTTCAACAGACTCATCAAATGAACAAAAAATAATAATTAGTATTTTCCAAATTGCAGTGACAGCTTCCACTCAATATATAACTAGACTTGAAACAAGAATAAAAGTGGTTATTTGTTGAACATCAATCAATTTCCGATCACAGCTGGACCGGAAAACACAATTTCCGCAGCTTCTTCGTCTTTCGCCTTGAGTTTGAGGCGCGCCTCGAAGTTTTCGGTTGGGGCGGGCACAGTATCCGGCCGGACTCTGTGTGAGACAGTCTGGATGACTGATTCGGGTGACTCGGCCGTCCACTTGACCGCTGCCCACGGGTATGACAGACGCCTTCGGCTGCCAACGCTGCGCCCACCGCCTTGGTCCACGGACGACCTCCGATCCTCCTTCTTGCTCCTCCCCTTTGTCGCCTCCCTAGAAGAATAAGCAATAATAATAGTAATAAAATCAAGTGAATAATAAAATCATGTGAATTTATAAAAATTAAGCACATTTAAGGCATTGAATATTTAAATACCTTATAGCGGCGCTGATTAGCTGCTCATCAATTATTTGCGCAAGTATTCCTTTATACATAGCAGGAACATCTTCGGGAGGCAAGCCTTGCGTTCTACTGTCCTTCAGAGTCAACTCCAGCCTTTCCAAGGACACTGACCAATCCCCTGTATTGAGCTGTGGGGAAAATTTGTAGTACTTAGTATGTTAAAATAAAGGTGATGAAGAAATCTGGAACAGATACCCACAGACCAATGAAACAGATGACCATAAAGCACAAGTAATATCAGTTCACCTACATAAAAAAGAGAAAACATCTTTTTTCAGCTCTTCCTGATAACGTTCCCAGCAGAATAAACGAAACTTTAAGCCGAAGAAAGATCTGAGGTCTTCCCGGCGTATGATGATGTTGAAGTTGTTTCGGGTTTCCCACCGGATGAGGTTTTCCATCTCTGCTGACGTTTCTATGGCCGTGTCGTCCAGCGTCATCAGGGCTTTGCTAAGCCCTGACGACGATGGAATGGATAGCAAAGCCCTGATGACGATGGACGACAATCGAAACGTCGGCAGAGATGGAGAACCTCATCCGGTGGGAAACCCGAAAAAACTTCAACATCGAAACTTTAAACCGCCGAAATTCTCTACGGAGTATGCCCAGTGGGGTAGCCAGGGATTTAGTTCGGAGGGGGGAGGTCCAAAATCGGGGGAAAATATTTGAAAAACAGGGTTCAAAATAGAGGCTTTTAAACTAATTTTAATACTTTTCTTAATAGAGAAAACTTTATTTTTCATAGAAATATTTAGTACATTCATGGTTTTTCAATATTTTTGTTTTTTTTTTATTTTATGAAGCAAAGTCATAGCATTTTCATATATTTCGGGGTGGTCCGGACCCCCCGGGAACTCCCCCTCGGCTGCGCCACTGACTGTGTGCCTTTGGTCATTACTATTTTATCTAATCACGCTGAAAATCTGAGGATGAAATATAAAATTTTGCTTTTAACGTATCATATATGATGCCGAGCCAAGGGATACTAGGCATGAGATTTCTAGACAGAGTTAGGTAGAGATTTCGGTAGAAGAAAAATTCAAAAACTAAGTGGCCAAGAGATACGATTGAGTCTCTGTGCTGTGCTGGCATCGAGTGGAAAATCAAAGGTGCTACTAAAAATCTAGTGAATCTCGTTTGTTTTCTTTTCCTGATTTCTGAACCTAACAAAACAAAATCACTTGAACCCATTGGCTTCACACTGAATTATATAAATATCGTACAGTCGAAGTAAGAAAACGGTCTGATAATATTTGAATCCTTTCATATGAAGTTTGCTCCCTGACTGGATGAGATAATTGAAATGTTTTTGTACATTTGAATCCACCATATTGACTGTACGAGTATGTCCTTTTTTGATCCAGCGAGCATAGCTTGTCAGTCACGAGAGAGCGTTCGTTCAGGATTACCCGTGCCGTCGTTCCACCTTCAAATTGCCGAGATAAAATCTTTCAAAGTGCACCGGGTGCTTTCCGATCAACGGTTAAAGGAAATAAATGGATAGACATGAGAATCACTTGAAGGTAAAAAGAAGTATATCATTCACGCCAGTGACTTAGGGCTTACGTCACCTCCCTTAGTTAGGAAGCAATTTTCCGAGTTTCCTGCCTTTAAAATGGTGGTCGTCGCTATTTTATCTTCAGCATTAAATACTATATGGATGCTATAAAGGGGGAGATCCTCAAAGAAAAATTCATTGTCTTTGTTTTGGATTCGAAACGGAATGATTCAATTTTTGCCAATGTGTATACTTCCACCAATTATGCTAACAAGTTCCCCTTCTCTTGAAGTAAAACCCATCGGAACGCGCGGATCCTTACTTGATGCCGTGCCAGTATGCGTAAATATTCCCCTGCAAAAATTTCGCAATATGTGCTTGATTTTATGGTAGAGAAAATAATGTATGTGACTGGAAGAGGAGTGGAAGGAAATGGTAGCACTCATGTACTCCTAAAAAACGATGGAGCCACCGTTCTATGTGACCCATGATATGTGAAATCACTTTGTAAATACACTTCGTTGGTTTCGTCAGATGGCCTATCCTCTAAATAGTTATCATTTTCGTCATTTTATAAGTTGGTAAATCTGGTTGACCCAAAGTCTAAGCTTATGGAAGTAAGCTTCAATGATAGTTTTATACTTTCATGTTGTCACGGCTCACTCGCAATTATTTCGTTGTACGATTTTTAGTTGAAATAATGTATAAATAGAGACTAAATTTTCTTTACTTTAACATTATTTGTGCAAACATAGCTCTAAAATTAAAATGTATTTGTAAGAGCTTTATTTATATATCTCACCCTTGTCATAATTGATGACCAAGAATAACGGAACAACATTTTTTCTTGAATTCTAGCCAAACATACGGTAGGTAACTTGGTGACCTGCTCTCACGTAGGGTATGTTGAAAGTTCGCTTGATCGCGACGTTTTTGTCATTTGGAATTGTCGGGACGCTTGACATTTTATCCTAAAACTGGGTAGCAGGTGGTGAAAAATGACCCTAGTTGTCAACCCAAAAAATAAAACACCCTCGATGTCCCCTGGGGTTGATCGTTGAAACAACTGCGCTGTATCTCAGCGATGGATGGTTTGTTCCTGGTCTATCTCCCTCCTTGTATTCGGCGCGGAAAAATTAATATCCGGTGACACTAAACGTGTAGTAGTGGCTCCGCTCCTGGAACATGCGGCCATTCCCCTTGCTTTCTCGGATTTTTCGAGAAGAAATACAGGTTAAAAAAATAACATTTTTCAGGCAGATATTTCCGCTACTGAGCTTTCCTTTTTTTGTAATTCCACTCCGCGTTCGAAACACCTGCATTCCCTCGTTCATACCACGGACCCCAAACCGATGAATGCGAGGTGAGGTACCGTATTGATTTTGCCTAGTTTTGCGTCGGTGCCTCAGAAATTGGCGTTTTTTCGTGAATATTTTGATGCGAACGTTTAAGACTGTCTAAAGAGGTCGGAGATTATTGGATAAGGTCAGTCCTAGACAAGTGAAAATACCCTGATTTTATGCGAGGACATTGTAAAACGGTATTTACATATTTTATCATTCGTATATTCATAATATTGTTCATGCCATGTTTGGCATAAATTTTGTGCATGATCATTAGGTTTTTACACTATTTCTGGAGTATTGTTGCATTAAAATCTGGTGTATTTTGTATATACTACCAGATGTACTCTATATTTGAGAGAGGATATTTCATGTATCACATTACAAAATCAGCATAGGTTGGCTAAATCTTAGTAACCGAAAAAAATATCTACTCGGTGCTCTTATTTTTAATATTTTTAGAGAGAGAATCCTTAATTATCTCCGGGAAATTTTTATGAACAGATCAGTCAGCACTCAGATATCATCCCGCAAAAAGGACTATTTACGTAATCCTACTCAACGTACAACTGCCTACCAGAAATCATTTCAAGTTACGACTTCAAGTCATATGTTTTTAAAACTTCTTTGAAATTCGGAATAAAATTATTTGCCTTGTATATGATCTGAAAAAAACATATATCAGGCAAGGCAAATAGTTTTTCATATATGCCATTTTCCCACATCATGCACTTGCGGGTGACTCTGTAAGGGCACACATCGGGCTAGTAAGCCGTTATCTTTATTAATAATTGAGCCACTAGTACTTGGAGGATGTGAGCGAGGCTTGAATTACTCGAAAAATTCAGAACAGATATCTTTGAGAGCGACACGGAGAGCATTATCGTGGAACATCACAATGTCTTTAGGTCGGATGGAATCGATAAAATAAGGGAGATATTTTTCAAAAAGGATAAGTTTATGAATTTCTTTTCCCCATGCAATAATGGACTTATATTAGTGATAGGTGGGATTCACTAGTCAGAGATCTCCAACGCGCCCGGTTTCATTGTAAAAGGCACCTGTCCTAACATCTTCCGCCACATGCCCATTATGGCGGCTTGCGAAGTGCATCTAGACAATGAATTTCGTCATTCCATGGTGAAACGAGGTAATAGACATGGTAGAACAAAAGAAAAACACTAAATATTGTTCCACAAACCTTTTTAATGCTGTTCATAAGTTTCAACGGCTATAACGCCATATCTGTCTCGATCATGACGCTGTAGCCTTGGAAACTGTCAGTCGACACCATTAAAAATAGTTTTTGGAACAGATCTTTGTGTATTTCTGCTATTCTACCATGAATAGTGTGGGTATAAATGAAAGGCCTCAGGATATTCTGCCGTTATCTTCCCTAATGATAACCCAGTCATATTTTACACAGTGACAAGTAGTTGTCTATTCCTAACTTATTTATTCCAATCGATCCAGTTGGAAAATGGGTGAAAATAGCTTTATGTGCCGAAACCTTGGTTGGTTGGAATCAATGCGGAAAGTGAATTGGATGGATGAGGCAGATACTTTGTGGAGATCCATTATGAGATATGAAGTGAAACACTTTGCACTTTCCATATAAAAATTTATTACACTAGAGTCGACATGTTTCGCAGTCTTGATAATGTCATGTGTCGAAATGATAATGTCGAAACATGTCGAAACATGTCGACTCTAGTGCAATACATTTTTATGTGGAAAGTGCAAATTGTTTCACTTCATATCTCCTTCAATGCGGAAAGTGACAAGTACTCACAAAACCAGGTTGTACCGAACGATGGCTATCTGAGCCGAAACGCGTCGTACGCAGTAATGAATTGTGGAGAAGTGCAACTACCTTTCGTTTCAATATGTCGAACTTCCACTATATCACGCCTGAATCAATTGAGCATTTCAGTATACTAAATATGAAACATTTCCACCGAATTACGCCGTAATCTGCCTGTTTTAAGAACCCTTTGGTTACAACTGCGAGCATATGGGATCCGGGGCAGAACGACTTAATCCATGAACAATATAAAATTCAACGGAGAGCTATGCGATTATTCAAAAACGTTGAGGTACTTCAGCGAAATCGGATGAAGTCAAATGTTCTCGGGCTTCCTATTATTTACACAAACGAGACGATAAAAAATTTAAACAAAAGAAAACATTATTAGGAATGAAATGTGAATTCAATTTTGCTCCTCAGCACAATGCGAACGTCAAAACGGATTTGTTAATGGTATTTACAGTTGTCAACTTGACTAGTTTCAACACTGTTTCCAAACTTTGTACACTGACCTAGTGACGACACTTTTGACTACACATTTACAATATAAGTGGTTAACTCTAAATAAATATAGGGGAATCCGGGGCGGAACGGGATGGCGGGTCGGAACAGGGTAAACGATTTAACTATATCTCGTTCAGATTGGTGTTTCTTATAAGTTAAGCAAAAACAAACTTGACTAGTTATAGTTATTTCCACTTTTTTTGTAAACTTTTGCCTTTTAATTTATAAACAAAATATGTGTTATATGTACGTAAAAGCCGGTAAACTGAATATTTTTGCGTAATTTAGACTAATTCTGTGTAGTGGTTTTCGTTTTGTGATGTTGGTACCAGGGATTCCCAGCCGCCTGGCCAGTTTCAGGTAGTTTTTCACAAATACCTTTTTTATTTTATCATGGGCTTAAACTTTTCCGTACATATTTTTATTTTCGACAAAAGATTTCTTCTAATGGATGCTGTATCAACAACATCTCGATACAAACAGCTTCGTTGGTAGAAAAAAACCGTATTTCTCCATAAGAGCCCATGTAAAATTATCCTAAATGTACCTTCAAATATCTCAAAAACGGCATCCTTTTTTTCTTTGGATCGTTTAAATTGCGTCTTAATTAATCTTTCAAAGATCATGTGGTCTTATTTTCATCAAAATCTAGTTATTCTTACCGAGACACTCTAACTAACGTACCTTGAGCGAATTAGGCTAGGAGCCGCTAGAGACTCTGAGACTGCGCGCCAGGCTTAGATTACTTGAAAAATTGGAATAGATATCTTTAAAAGCAACGCGGAGAGCATCATCTTGGAGAACCACTTTATTTCCAGGTCCTACAAAAGCGATAAATTGAGAGAGACATTTTGCCGAACGGATAGTAATGGGAATTCGTTTTTCCTCCGAATAATAAGGGGCTTTAGTAAATGTTAGTCGTAATTTTGTCTGAGCATTTATTTTCCTTTATGTACACGGCTGGTATTCTAACACCCCCCAGCCACGCGCCTTTATGGGCGGGGTAGTATGTAGATGTAGATTTCCATATGCCGAACTTCCACTATATCTCGCTTGAATCAGTTGAACTTTTGATCATGCCAAATATCAAATATTTCCACCAAATTACGGTGGAGACTGTATCCTTAAATAACCCTTTGGTTACGACCTGTGGTTTCTTCTGGCGCAAACTTTTCTCGGGAGGAGCTGATTTTTACGTATTCAGCCATTCAGGCCATCCTTCACCTCCTTCAGAAATCCCGACGCATTTTGAGAGGGTCCCTAAGGCCTTCCAACACCCCCTGCCACTTCTCCTCCTTCCTTTCTCGACCGCCGCCGTCTTTTTCCGTAATTCTTTCCTCCTCCGGAGCTTTCAGAAGCGGAGGAAATCCATTTAGGAGCCTCTTCTTCCCCCCCAACTCCTCCAATTTTGTTCTCAATTATTAAATCACCTTCACTTCTTCCCTTCCTCCCCTCTCCGTCGAGTGAACACATGCGGCTTCCTTCGGTCCCCTTCATCTTGATATCGATTCATTCAAGAATTTCCATGGACGCAGCCTTTTAGACAATTTGCCTACTTCGCCTACGCGCTACCTACTCATAGAGCCCTATTGCCGAGAACCGCTGGAAGAGGGTCTGGACACTTGATGCGGAAAAGGAAGACAATTATTCAAGAATAAGCAAGGTATATAGCGAATAAATAAGATAGGCAACTCATGAGACTCGGCAACCTACAGTTCGCGAGTCTCATGAGAGTCTTACGACGTCAAATTGCGGCTATTTCAATTTAAAATTGCGGCCTTCAGATGCGCAAAAATAATAGTTTTATTATTTTACTTTTATTAACTCAAAAAATATTGTAGGCAGGATAAAAAGCTATGAACGTCGGAAGGAGAAAGGATAATGCGGCTCTATAGTAAAGATATTGTTGGTAGTCAAATTAAAGCACAGTCAAAATTTAGATGGGCAGCTGGTTACATAGCATTTGGCTCTTCCGTCTCAAAAGGTTTCCGACTTCTGGTCTAGGAGTGATATAAAATGCGATTTGGACAAATTACGAAAGGTTCCGTCGGAATTACCCTTGGTATTTCAATAGGAAAAAATGTTTGACTCTTTAATAGTGCACATTTTTTGCAAAAAATAATCGGGATTACGCTGTGGACCTTCGTTCAAAGAAGCAATGGTAAAGAAAAACAATGTTGTAATTAATTGTTATGGGAAAAATACATGGCAGTCGTGGGACTGCCGTTGGAAGTGAAAAATTTTTATTTTAAAAATTTGGACGTTGACTAATGTTAAAAAAATGCACAAGAAGCCTATGCTACTAACTGAATTAGGAATATAAACTCGGAGAAGCCAAGTTACTAGCCGATATTCAAGAAAATATTTTTATAACTATTGCTATGAAAAAATCGACTATTGTCAACAGTAAACATAGCGATCCTTTCTGCTTCAGAATATATTTTCATACATGAGGAACGAGCAAATTCAAAACTCTTTTTCTCTTTATTTCCCTCACCTTCGTTAACAGCGAGGCGGTGGCGATTTTGAGGTGACGGTCACGGGAATTCTGAGTTTTTTACCAATCTGAATAAAGTGCATAACGCGCCATAAGACTTATTCACTTCAAAAATTTTTCTCCACGAGTTTCCTTTTATATATTTCTACATTATATAATCGTAACATTTCACATTCATGAATTAATTTTATGGCACAACAGTCCAATAAGCTACTCAAATTGAACGTATAAAAATAAATTGATTTATATTGTACTAACCTTCACTATTCTTGTATCGAGTACACTCTGCTGCACGAGTATGGATTGGTGACGGTGATGCGAGTCTAATGGTTTGTACCCCTCCACAAGTACTGTGTATATAGCGAGTATACCGTGTATATGCAGAATATACACAATTATACATATATGTAGTAGCGGTGAAGATGACGCGAGTCCAATGTCTTTTACCCATCTACAAAAGTGCTCTATACGTATGTGTAGTAGCGGTAATGGTGACGGTGTCGCGAGTGCAATGTCTTTTACCCATCTACAATAGTGCTCAACGCGCCATTACGAAGTTTTCATTTCAAAATTTACGTCGAGCAAGAATCGAACAATTGGTCATCCAATTTCGGCACGACACATTGCCATTATTGACGTATTACTAGGGTATGATGCCTTGCATCATGAATTCAATAATAATTTTTATAATGTATCTAACACTGTGTCTCGGCCTAAATTTACCAGACCAATAAGAAAAAAAACTCCATTGTAAAAAACCACTCATCATGATAATACTTGAAGAATTATATGTTAGGTGTTTTGATCATCAATGCTGATGAAATTAAGGTGTTCGTAATAATCTCTTGATTGAGGTGAAATTCGTGTGAAATGAAATGAAAAATTAACATGCAAAAAAAGGCAATTAAGTGGGAAGAGCATGAGTTAGATGCTGCACGCGAGAAGAAAAAAAGAATAAAGAGGCCATGTTTTTTGCAGAAATTTTGAAGATTTGGATGATGATGAATGCAATGCTTACATTATATCTGTACATGCGTGTTGCCAATGTGTTCATATGCTATACTGAACTCAGTGCTAACCTTTAAAAGCAGGGCCTCCAGCTCTGTCTCTTGGGCTCGCGATAGTCTTTTATCGCGTGGTAATCTTGTCCTCTTTGAAGAGAGCCAGCCGTAGTCCGGACCTCGGGTCTGCTCCAACTTTTCAAGATCCTTCATGTGCAAGTCAATTTGGTGAAGAACCTTCAGTCGGAGAGAATTTACATGACTCTGCTTGTCAAGTTTACCTTGTACAATGTAAGTGCCGAATTTACTGTCGCATCATTTCCTTTTTTTTTGTTTTTAAGGCATTCTTTTTATTTTCTGCGTGTGTATTTTTGGACAAATAAATATAGAGCGGTGTATTTTAAGTAAGAAGGTGCTCCGACGTTTAGTAATTCAAGCGTGCGAATCATTGGTGCACCCAAGATGTATAAATCACACTAAAATATCGCTAAGAAGTGATGCATCATGCGTGATCCTTTGGGATACAGAATTGATAATGATTGCGATTTGTGAATTTCTTGCTCATTTTTCGCCACAAGGATTGTGCATTGTGTATTACCCGTAAATTGCGTTTGAAAACCAAAATTTTAATATTGATATATTGTCACAGCGATGCATCTATGAGTCTAGGGAATACTTCGACTTCTGGTTTAATATATTATCAAAAAATCTGCTCATCATCATAATATTTTCTTGATTTATATGAAAAATATTCTTGTAATGAGAGTCAAATCAAGGTGGTTACTAAGTATAAATGAGAGAACGTTGTTTATATGCTTGTACATTTCTACAAGCATTGATATGAGGGGGATTTGGACGGTTATGATTCAATTCGATATTATTTAAAGGATTTAATACGTATGATTTAACTGCGTACATCGGGATTCCGCATCCAATGCATTCTCATAACGAACCAGTGGAGTAAAAAAGGTCCTTGCAAACACGGTACTATTTTGGTTTTCCGTTTTAAGAATCCAAATAACTCACATCCTACATTTTATGGATAGCTAAAATTTTGTGAGCAATGTATCCATCACAAGACTAACTTGCAAAAACCTAGTAAGCTTGCGAATTGAACCTCATTGATAATGTAAACACAGATGTGTGATCACTTAGTAAATGTCATTTACTTTTGGCCGCAATAAGATTTTGAAAAATTACAATAAAAATAATGCCTCAAAGTTTAGTGACATAATGATGCAAGATAGGCAAAAAAGTCAGCAATAACTAAGTAGGAGTTGGTTAAGAGCAAACGAGAAATAACATATGCGTTAAGGAGATAAAAAATGTAGTTAAAGAGCTCATATTTTATGAATGTTTCTTGAGAAACATTTTAGAAGTAACAATTTAAGGCATACTGGTTGCGATGACTTAGGACGCATTGCGACGGGATTCAGAATTTTAAAAAAATGAGATTAAGTAAGAAGTCAGCTTAAATAAAAATTTTACGGCAGGTGGTATTCCACTCAATTTAATTTTAAGAAGAAAATAGCGGCATATATATTTTTGGAACGATTACTCCTATTTCGTATGGAATACTTTTGAACATACCTCTGAAATTGCTTCCTTTAACAGTGCATTCTTATTCCTCTCCATTTCAACTTCCGGCTTTTCTTCTTCCGCGTTCCGCTGTAAATATTTCAAACACACTCTCTGGTCTAAGTACGGTAGCACACATTAAATTTAACTGCCTCTAGCGCCCGTGGAGGACGAGGAAGTCCCTAAACCATAACCGTCAACGTTGATTTTAAAGCCTCAGTTAGGCATCTAATGTTAAATTCACGTGATGTTATTTGCCGATCGATCGAGGTAACGATAGTTTCCCCTGAGAACACAAGGCTTACTATGTTTTCAGAATTTGCTTTTTTTTATGGAATAAGATTGAGCTTTGTGCTCCTGCCATCAGTAGCTCTCCCGCAGTTCTATCGAAAAACTGACAAAAGCAAAGAAGTGAATTGTCGCATTGATATCACTTGTTTCCTAGCAACAGTAATTGAGCCTTCTGTCGAGGTTTGTGATTTCATTTGGTGGCCCGATTGATCCAATGGTGAGATAAAGGGACGTAGGAAGTAATTCAGTCATTGGGAGTTAAGATACCTGTAAAGCAAATCATGTACGGAAAAAGCGGCTCTAGGACATTATCTCTTCCTTTCGGTGGGTAATTTCAATTTATTTACGTAATGATACAAGGAAATCGAAAGTAAAATTACTCCCACCACTGTTGTTCCAATCTCGACCTGGGATTAGCTTTCGGCGTAAATTTTGGCATTCAGCCGTAGACTACGAGAGATACAGTGTAGATGGGATTGTATTTACGCACTTTTATAGAATTAGTTCTAAATTTGTCTAGCATTATTACTTACCTTCGTATTTAATCAAGAAACCATAAATGTTTTGCTTCGATATCAACTCAATACTTTTAGGTTATTTGAAGTATTTGTATCAGGAGTATAATTGATTTACGGGCATATGAGACACTTATTTAATGCGTAATAAATGAAAGATCACACTATATAAGACTGGAAGCAATGAACTTGTGGAAACGGAATAATGTGATGAAATTGACCCATTAAGAGCGATTTAATGACTTAAATTTTAAATAATCTTAAATTCATCCGTGGATATCATCTTGGTTTCCAAAATATATACATTCATTCTTCTGAAGGTCGTAATTGTAGAACGAAGTAAATGAAACGCAGAATGAACTCATAAATAAATAAGAGAATCTCCTTTTGTGTAGGATAAGTTCGCTTTTTTTCTAGTTTTCATATTTCCTTCCCTATTTCGTGGCAAATAGGATTTTATTGTTAGCTATCAGGCGTACACCACTGTGAAATACGCAAGAGTAACTTATTATATATTTTTATTCTTAATTAATGATACTTTTTCTGCCATTACTCTTCCCTTTTCCCTCTCCATACCAGATATGCCTTAATTTTGGGCTTTTATTGGAAAAAAATTGCATATTTATCTCGCTCTTGAACGAGAACGAACTGTTTCGTTTATTTGAGTTTCTTCAGTTTTTAATAATTATTGTTTTTTACTAGATTGTTGAAAGCCCTTTTTTCAAAATGGCCTCCATCGCTTAATCACCCAAAAAATATTGCATTCTCTTCACCTATACATACTAGAAAGGTCAAAGAATAAAGAAGTTCTGTTAAACAAGTGATAGGTGCAACGATGCCAGCCTAGAATCCTCCAACCATAGATGCCATGCCATTGGGTATGGATAAACCTCGTGGTCAGTGTATGAGAATGCGATGCACTCATCGTGGTTTAACCCATTTCTTCCCAACGTTGCGTGAACGCAACGCAAACTTTGCAATTTTTTTTCTCCGTATTTGTTGTTGATAAGTAGTTAGTATTTTTAACATAGGTAGTGGAATGTTTTTCAAAACGTTATAAATTTTTCTACGGAAGAAATGTAATAACTTTTGTTTTTACAATGACCTTTTCATATATATGTAAGTCGTTATTCTAGGCTATCTTCTAAGTTTACATATTATGTTAAATCTGAGGCACTCGATGAATATATCTCTCTACAAATACAATGATGCATTTTTATTCTAGGCCATTGCAACAATTTGGGTGAATTTGACTAAGTGGTTTTTAAGTTATTTAAGAATAAAGGAAGTGTTGCGTTCACGCAACGTTGGGAGAACCCCGGTAATCTAGGTAAACGGCGCGCCGCAGCGGTAGTCGTTTAGAGTGTTTCTTTTTGGACTTGAAATGTAATGCTTATCAAGAATATGTTACCTCTTTATGGTGAAACTTTAGTTTTAGGCAATTGTACAGTATTTTACTCCTAAATATACATCTACATAAGTGTTGAAGGGTCCTTACTAGGATGTTTGGCAGGTGGTGAGGTTTCACCGAGTTGTGACTGTTTGATGTTTTTAACTTCACGTATCGAGCAAGATTAAATCAGCGTTTACTTACGCTATAGTGGGAATTTACTCTGACCTACACTAAAAAGTGAAAAAACTTTGCTATACAGTTCTCCAGAAAAATGTCCAGATTTCTGTAGGCGTCTGCAATTCCAAGACATACTGGCTTTCTAAGTTAAGAACGATCTGTTTACCACAGTTGACAAGTATGTTAAAAGCAGGTGGGCATGTGAGGGTTAGCAAATAGATCGTAAAGTCGTATTTATGTGGTGTTGTTGACTAGGATTCAAAGGGAAGGTAGTGGGAGGGTAAAATGCATAGTTAGGCTGGGCGGGGATATCCCGGCACCAATGGGTCTCCGTGCACAGCGGGGGTTGGCGAGTGAGCAAAATGAATGGATAGATAAGAGGGATCACACTATTGCAGTATTTTCTGAGAAATTCATGCCCACTGGCCGCTGACGATAATGAGCTGGTAAGGCTCCAAATGAGGGTGCAGGCCATTTCGAAAGAAATTTTTTGAGAACTATGGGTGACGATGAATGCACTGGGATTCCAAGAAAAATATTATATATATTGACTCAGGTAAAGGGCTTTATGGGTATTACGGTATCTAGAAGGGGCAATGTTCTGTTCCATCTGCTTTTACTATATCTGTGGTTGTCTGTTGAGCAATTGTATTGCCTAGATTCATATCAGCTTATCTAAGGCCCCGGCATTTTCCAATATTTGCATCCAATGTTTTCTTTGTGATAGGAGAAATCGGTGATTGTCGCATGAAAATCGAATTCGCAATATCCTGTGCTTCGCATACACTGGCTCATACTTCCCTTTATGTCATTTTTCTTATCTCGCTCGAACCACTGCCCATAAGTCTCATCGTATTATGTTTCATCAATATACGCGATAACTGCGTTGAATTTCACTCGCTGGAAACATTTTTCAGTACCATTAAGGGCAAGCTTTTTTATTTCATCTTGTGCTCCACAAATTAATAAATCTTTCTATATCCGGGAAGAGGAAAATCTGTTAGTATGTAATCGTTCACTAGCTCAGTTTTTCGAACATGAGCTTGTTTTATGGTGTTAAATCAAGTTTATCCACTGGAGGCTTAGATTCGGCTGTGCTTGTTGTGATAAGCCTAATCACATTGGTGTAGTTTCTGGTTTATTATCTTTTTTAACATATTTGATTTATAAGTAGTGATGTATAGCCATAAATATACTAATTATGTCACAGAATTTTGTAGATTTTATAGTAATACAGCATAAACAGGACTTTCTGTTCTTTTCGTTCATACTGATATTATATGACTGTCATTTACAATTACTATTTAACATTGCCTTCATTTCATGATTCCTGGGATCTCTCCCTGTCTTGACATCTTGCCTTCCTACTGTGATAATTTCTTCCGTTTCTACTTCATCTTCGTTTGTTATGGGCTTATCTTATTGACTCTTGAGCTTTTATTCTTCCGCTTTCGTGTAGGCGATAATCTCTCACTATGCTAAACCAATCACCCAAAAATGTCACCCACTTAGCTCTTTTTATGACATTTTTCCGATTCATTGTATTTCACTTCTGCTCTATCAGTCTCATCCTATTATCTTACACGAGCATTCTCGTAGATTTGATGGCTTATTACTATGTTATTATAATTCTTTTACCTCTTATTAATTTCTTTGCTTTTTTTACTGCGTCCAAAGCTGTTAGAAGTGGAAATATCTCCATTTTATTTTTATTAGAAAGCATGCTTTGCCTTTATTTTTACTCACTTCTTGGAGCCATTGTTATAGCTACTGCCTTAATTTTAAGAATTATTTAGGTCTTAATCATTCTCTTACAACAATGATTCACAGACGATGAACTCCACTTCGCTGCTGAATATTGAGATTCTAAGTGTTCTGGAGAAACATTTTGTCCAACCATATATGTTAGTCACATGTAAAAATTTTTTCCACAAAAAGTGACCATTGAAATTTCCGAATCAATGTTTTATGGATTCTTTAATTAAGCTTTCAGGCTAAACTTCCATTGGTTCCCCTCTTCTAGCTCACAACGGCTTGAATCTCAATTTTTTTACATCGATCTTTGTGGGTTGATATGTGTTGGTATGCAAATCACTTAACCGCCGGCTCGCAGTTCAGCCACTGCGCCAGTATGAATTATTGACGGGCGGAAATCGACGGTTGATTCGTCGGATGGACCAGGTCAAAACGATTGAGGCGCAACTCCCAAGCGTAGGTTCATTCGGAATTGGAAAGGCGAAATATTGAACTGTCCGCGAGCTATGCCAGTTCCAGGCTTTCATATGCTAACTATTTCCAATTATTACCTCTATTGAGTGCGCCCTTGGCGAGGAAAACTACAAGGGCTGCATATGAAGCATATCAAATTGAGACCTCGCCTGCAGAACGTTTTATGAATTTAAAGGCTACAAAATCAATACCACGAAAGGAATTTCAATAAAGTAAAACGTTGCATACTCGGAAATCTGCAGGGTTGTTCAATTATTTCGGGGCGTAAATCTTTGGTTTAAAAGGTACTATAAAATTCCGCCTCCCTGATATGCTGGCAATTCTGTTGAAAATATTGTACGCTACTTAAAAGTATCCTCATAGGATAAATATGACCGAAAAAATGGAATCACGTTTGAATATACTATTTCTATAAATTTTTTCACAAAAATGGAACATGAAATCGATTTCGATTTGATATTATTATTTGGAGATACATCAGTAGAGTAGCCATAAATCAATCTAGTAGTTAAAAGCTGAAATACGCCGATATAACGTTATTATTTTTCTAATTGGTCAGTTTTTTATGCAATAATGGAAAAAGATATAAGGAAAAGCCAAACGCAATGTTTTTGTATGGACATATCTGTGATCTCAGCCGGAAAATAAAAGGGAGTCATAAAAAATCTTCAAAACAACAATTGATATTTTTAACAAGGATGTTGATAATAATCCTTTTTTCTATATTTTCATTGCTCTGAAGATAATGCAAACGCTAAGCAGGAGATATTTAATTTTACTTAAAATGAAGAAATGCATCAACTGAAAATGAAGTATGAAATGGATTTATATTTTATAAACAACCGTCGGTTGGCCAGCACAATGACCAGTTGAAGTTTCCTTTCTGATGACATTATTTTGCCATTGTCTATCTTAGAGGGCATTGGAGGAATGTGAATAAGTGGGCACTGCAGGATTCCAATTTTCAGGGTACAAAACGGTGGAGACCGGAGAGAAGGAAATAATCCTTAGAAAGCGTTGCCTTCGGTTACTCCTGCCTCTGGGAAGATCAGCTCATTAAAACCCATTAATATGGACTCAGTCATTTTCCATCAGTGTGTACAACTAAAACTGAATAATTTACTCAGTGATTCCAACCGGAGAACGGTTTTCAATAAGGAAAGAGCTCTAATCGCAGAGCGCGAAATTCTTGAGAATTTCCACACTTTAAGGGTAATGGAGCAAGTTTATTTCCCCACGTAACCTCACCCTTGGAGGATTTTCTTTGGTGTTCGAATTCATCATTCCGTTTGAACCAAAACTCTTTGATCAGCAACCAAGTGATCAACTCACTAATTTATCATTCGAGTCTTTTGAATTTGAAACAAAGTATGGTAATTACCTGCCTTATTTGATAATTATTAGGTGAAGAAAAAATTCTCTCCACTGGTCTGATTTTCTGACTAATTAATCTTTAAAATTATATAATATAATCTTGAAATTTCTGTGATGTTTCCGTTCATGATGAGTATACTCTAGCCGCGCTCGTCTGTTGCTTGACCAATGTGGCTTCAGTAACCGGAAAGCTGGAATTACCTTGAAATTTTTAGAGTATATGAGTACCTAGGTGATGTATGTCTGTATCCCATACATGAGAATTTTTCTCATACAAAATGCAGATATTAGAGTTTCATACTTGAGAAAGTAGATATTATTGAGAAGATGCCATTCAAAATACCCTTAAAATTTTAATACGATAGCATGAGTTTGTGTAGCACAAAGCAGCAGATAATACTGCTTCAGGAAAAATATAAACTAATGATGTGGTATTTAACGGCCGAATCCGCCTTTATTTGAGAATGTGGGTCAATTTTTCGAAAAATTTCCGATCATTCACCTGACTCTACATCAATTTTTCAGAATTTAAAATAACTGATGAGCCCGATTCAGACAGAGACGGGATTATAGCGTTAAAATAGCTAAAAACGGAATGGCTCGTGGGCATCATGATCTGCCCCGTAAAGAAATTGTAGGCTCCTGACATTTTCTACATCAGTTTGGGTAGCATTAGGTAGTAAATAACCTCTGCTTATGATAGAATATGAACGGGAAACCGTGAATGATACGTAATTTTAACTGAATCGGCGTTCTTTAAAAAAAAAAAACTTTTTGAGCGTTCAATTAATTTAAAAAATTTCCCGGCATTCCAACTATCTTACTTCTCGTCGTGTTTCCGGTCATTAAAGTAATTAATGAACCATATTCAGACATGCAGGATTCTAGCATTAAAAGTGCTTAAAACGGGATAGCTCCTGACCTGATAGTGATCTGACCCGTAAATAACGTTTAGGCTATCGAATTTTCTAGCATGAGTTTGGGTAGCATAAGGTTGTGAATAATCACTGCTTCAGATAAAATACGAACGAGTGATTTGTTATTTTAACAGAATCGGTCGTTTTTAAGTGAGATGGGTCAATTTTTTAAAAACAAATCCCCGGCAATTCTCTCTTGGCCTTACTCTTCGTAGTCTTTTCAGAAATTATAACAATTTATGGCCCTGATTAAGAAATCCAGCATTCTGACGTTTAAAGTGCTTTTAATGGGATTTTTCTTGGGCATCATGGTCTGCCCCGTAAATAACGTTTAGGCTTTCGACCTATCCCCTTTCCCCGTCACCCTTCTCACGTCGACCGAACAATCGATTGTTGGAAGTACGCTCATTAGTTCCCTTAATCCGTCCTCATCGATAGTATCGATCCGGCGCCGCCGCCCCCGTGCATCCTTCCTCCTCCAACCCTCTATTCCACTCGAACCGGCTAATTGAAAATCTCGCCCGACTCTTCACTCACCTTCGTCCCTTCGCGCCCGACTTCGAAATTGCCTGCAGAGTGGTGCCGAGGCTACTTACCGCGTTACTCTTCGCCTGGTATCTCGAAAAAATGCGATGGGAGATCACGCCAATAACCCCAACTTTATTGCCAAGTTAGAGGTATTGGCGTAATTCATAATATACAGGGCAGAGAAAAACTATGTCACAAAATTTGAACCCTGTATAGCTGATATCAGTGGATTCGAAACCGTAGGGCGGGTTCGCGGGGTTACTCTCCTGGGCCGAAGTCTGAAGCTATAAGCTTATAACCCCTGCTCCACAGAAGGGGGAAGACAGGAAGGAAAAAGGAAGGAGGCGTCGCCGCGATAGGAGCCCGACGACGCCTCCTGGGACGGGATAGGGAAGGAAGGGATGGGACGCGGAATCCCGCACCGTCACAAAGGCGGGCGGGTCCTACCATCAGCGAAACCTGGAAAACCATTTCTGTGCCAGCGATTTTAGAGGATTATTCTATGAGAAAGAATAATCCAACTATCAAATCGCTAGATTGTATAGCTTATATCAGTAGGAACCAAAATTATGGTTGATGCCAAGGTCGAATACGTACCATTTCTTAGCAATAGAGACTTTGAGCCAAGCGCTCTAATTGGCCACAAGTGTTCCCTGTTTCCAGTTGCTCTGGGCAACTCACGACTTCGAATGTTTTGCCTACACTTGCTTTTGCCTTTGCCAAGAGTATCCGGCTAGAGGGCATATTCGTGGTCAATCGCAACGTTTGGCTCAAAGTTTCTGTGGTTTAAAAATTGTGGGTTTTCGCCCTCAACATCATTGTTGATTTTGGTTGCTGCCGGCATCAGCTATCCATGGTTAAAATTTCGTGACAAATTTTTTTTAGGCCAGTCTTAGACCAGCCTAACCCTTATTAGGTCATCAATAGGCATAAGTCTAAGCTAGAAGATATAGGTAATTTCGGATAAATTTTATCTGAAAAAATTTAATTTTAAAAATTTAGTGGAAATACTAGGTGGAATCCACCAAGTTTCACCTTTCACAATTATATGATTGAATGAAATTTATTATCGTTACATGTTGAATTCGGAAATTGCATTTTCGTTAGGGTTTATGGACAGAGTCCTAACTTCTGCTTTCAGAAGTTCAATCAGAAGGTTTGCAGCAAACATAAAAAAATTATAAATGTTTTTTTCCATGAATAACGATCTCCTCACGACTGCAGACCGAAAACAGACAGACTAGGCTGCAGGAAGATATCGCACAATTAAAGATTACGAGAAGTTCTTCGTCTTAGCATCAGCTGTTGAATAAAGATAAAACAGTGTGCTAATGGTTTTCTGGTTATGTTTACATTAAAACAGAGAGATAACATGAAACGAACATAATGACATTCAAATCATAACTGGAAACGGACAAAACAAAATCTGAATCGGTTGGTTGTTTCCGATACAAGCAACCGGTAATAGAATAGCCTAATGAGTTTCGCGAACAGAGATGGAACAACTTGTACATTCACAAGTGAGGACTTTTGAGGCTCATTCATGATCACTTGAACCTAATTTACTTTCATTCCATTATTGAACGCTTCAACCTAATTTCCTCTTCCAAAATGAGATGTTTAAAGGGGTTTTCTGACTCTTTGCTTGCTTTTGGTGACTATTCAGATATCTAAAATGCATATCTCATTATTACGCGGGTGCTCTCATTTCCATCATATATAATTGGAGAATTTTAATATTCATGCATTTTTGATCGATGATATTCACTCTGACGCAGCAAAA
Organism: Ischnura elegans; assembly: GCF_921293095.1. Lineage (NCBI taxonomy): Eukaryota > Metazoa > Arthropoda > Insecta > Odonata > Coenagrionidae > Ischnura > Ischnura elegans. The sequence continues at coordinate 32,535,038 of NC_060251.1, read as the reverse complement.
CACCAACACCACCAACACAGCACCTCAACTGAAGCAAAACGCTGAGAGGGAATCATATTACACTCAGTTTACTGTCACACGTAAGTTCATTATCAATATTTGTGTTTCAAATTCGTTGATGGAGTGAAAAGCTGCACTTACATGTATCATAGCGATGAATTCCCAATCTTATTGGGCTTAGGAAAAACAAATCACCCTTCTTGGTCTACAGCTTCCTTATTTTGCAAATTAATGGTGAAAATTTAAATAAAAGGTGGTAGCACTTTTCCACAATATTTTAATGCGTACGACGAGTTTCGGCTCACAGAGCCATCATCTTGTACAAACTCCTTAACCGACCCCAACCAGGGTTTTTCCGTCCGCCCACCCTCTCCGCATCGTGTTGACCATTTTCATCCGCCTACAATCCGTTCCCGGTACCCCGGATAATTCTCACTCCTTTATTAGCTACAGCTACCCTTCGGGGACTCCTCTCCCCCGCCTCTTTCCTGCTCCGCTACTTACTCCCGCATTTCCATTTCTACCGACACGTGGCCTCTATTTTTACCCCCTTTTTACTCGTCTCCACCCCCTCTCACCCGGCCTTCCCGGTTTCCCACGTGTCGTTAGTCTACAGCTATACCTAAAGTCCTCCTTCCACCTTGGCTTACCCGGGTCTTTTTAGTTGTATCTTTTCTCACTGTCTCCACTCTGTACGCTTGTTTCCCACCCTTTCTTCAGACATGTGATATCCTCCTCCACCCCTTTCTCAAAGGTATAAAGGTGATATTTTATACGTAAGACAGTATCTTGTACACCAGATGATGGATCAGGGAGCTGAAACGCGTCGTACGCATTAAAATATTGTGAAATATTGCTACCGTCTTTTATTTATATATGTCGAACTTCCACCATATGAAGCCTGACTTTGTTGAACTTATTTATTGTGATGTGAAAATAACTTGCTCAGATGAAAGGCAATTTTTTTTACTTTAATGAAGTACAAAATTGTGTAGCCAGAAAATGGCTTTTTCTCGTGACAAAATGCCAACAAAATAGGTATTGAACTCGCAAGTTATCTTTGCATATATTAATCTCGTAATGAAAAAGAAGGAAACTATCTATTTTTTACAGTTTTTTACATCACCTCAATCAGTGCCTTTTGCTCATCTCTAAAACAACGCTAAGGTGTTGAAAACAGTCGAGATCAAGTTTATAAAATAAAAAGAAACAAATTCTCCTTTCTGTAATAACCTGAGGAAGGAGGGAAACGTTGAAAATTCCACGAAGCCGACGAAGGATATCATTGATAGAATGTTTGCCATAGGTCCACGAGCTGGCTAATTTCTTTTCTTTTTGGGCAAAATTGAAGTGTCATAACTTGGGCCCAGCGTGAAGCGTCGCTTTTGCGAAAGCGTTGACAAATTTGATCCGAGGAACGGGAGCTCATTTGCTGTCGGTGATATCCCGTTGACGGAGAATGACAAAATTGGAGACTTGATTGGTTACCGCCTACTGCGCCTCTTCCTCGTCATGTCGAAGCGGGCTACGTCATATGAAGCGTTTTCCTTTCATGTGAAGAATATATTTTGGGGCGGGCACATATTTGCACAACGCGGAAATTTCAACCCTTTGTACGCTACAGCGCGCTTTTGTTTAGCATATGAAATTTTAATTTGAGGTGATCGAAATGTTTGTTATGGTTACAATTCCCTTTTCTTTCGCGTTGTTATCGATTTTTTACGGCTTGACATATTCCTGGGTTTTTATTTGTTAAAGCTTTGCTTTAAAATAGCTTATTTATGTCTGCATTAATTTTAAGCGTGTAAGTTTTTGCGTTTTACTTCACAATCGACAGTGATTGCCGAAAACAATTATCAACAGTTTAATGCAGTAGTTTATGCCCATTCAGATTATCACAGGTTTTAGCTGTCACAGATCTAATTTGCGTGAAGTATAGATATTATAATTTATCATGTAGTGAATTGATAGGAGAACTCCCAAATGAAATATAGTTTAAATATTGTTGTGAATCAACGTTCATGCAATGCTTTCAGCGGGAAATGTCATAATTTAACGGATTAATACAAAAATATTTAAGTGTCCTTTAAAATATTCATTTACGCACAGGGAATGTTGATTCTTTTTTTAATGGATTTTTAGATAACGTAATATTTTAAGTGAGTGCATCTAGTAAATATGTTAACAACTACCTATATGTGTAAAACATGCGTGTAAAGTGAATCGAAGCAAGAAAACGGAGGACTTTGGATAAAATACAAGTATGGAATAAGAACGAAATAATCTCACATGGAATGTTCGGAATCTACTCTTACGCCCTTATCTATGGGCTAGGATGGAAGGAATGATATAGGGAAATGAAAGGAAGAAATAACCAGATATATCCAGGGTGAACAATCCTAATAAATACGCGCAGTAGAGATTTATAGCATCTTTGCATGCGACTAAGATGAAAATGGTCCAGGAATCGTGATCCCTGGTAGGTCTAATTGACTGATTCTGACGATAGATTCTGTTTTATCTTGATTATGCCTATTGGGAATTTATTTCCTAAATAGATTTCTCACAGAGCTGGAGAATAATAGGATTTGTCATGCTTTAACTGCTTCAAATTTTCGCTAAAATACCGAAGCTGGGCATTTCTATGCTGGCTCCATGTTTTGTATTACTTTCGATGCTCTTATAAGTATTTACTGCTATAGTGGACAGGCGAGATCTTTCTGATTTTAATTAAAAAGGAAGACAATGACGAGGCAACGGGTAAATTGGCCACTTCTTCTCGGGAAATAAATAATAAGCATAATTTTACAGACCCCACCCCGGAAGTGCGATTTTTAATAAAAAGAAGTCCGTTTCTCTGAAATTAAATCCCTAATCAGACGATTCATTGCAACAGTTTACGGCTTCAGAATAAAATTAATTCATTCCCTATTATTACGGACTTTCCTGATTCAGCGATTCGGCTTCATTTGGCAAGGTGTGTATTGCCTATCTTAATTGAAGTTCAACGAAAGAAAGTGCTCATAGGTATATTATGAAGCCGGCAAAGAGGAAAAAAATGAAAATGAATTAATTATTTCAAAAGTTAGCAATGAACCAGAAAATAACAAGTTTATTATGTTTTATTAAATTATAAAAACGTTTCAACCTAATTTTATTTTCCAACATGATACTTTTTGAGGTGTTTCCTGATTATTTATTAGCTCCTGGTAAGTATTCGAATATTTATGGCAGATATCTTATAGTATAGTATATGGTAGAATTAATTATTTAACAAGCTAGCAATGAACCAGGAAAGTAAAAGTTTATTATGTTTTATAAAATTATAAAAACGTTTCAACCAAATTTTATTTTCCAACATGATGCTTTCTGTGGTGTTTCCTGATAATTCATTAGCTTCTGGTAAGTATTCCAATATTTAAGGTAGACATATTTATATTTTCCTATAGCATAATATGTATCATCTTTTCTAATGAGGACGTTTGTGCTTGGAACATTGTTCCATGCCGCAAGTTGTTGGGGCTCTTTTTTATAATTTTTTTGATCAACGCATAATTCCCTTGAGCTCTCGGGGAAACAAACTAGTACCCAACGCGGCGAGAAAGAACGGTATTTAATTTCTTCAGCGCATAACATATTTCACGCTCCTCAGTTGGACCAAATGGAAAGGCGCTTGTTACGGGAGGGACTACCCGTGGGAAATATACCCGCGGACGCCAGTCGGATATGTCCCTTTTAATTAAGGTGGAGGAATTATCAGAAACTAATCTCCACGATTTGTCGCGGGGAAAAAATGTTTCCCTCGCCCAGCGACCGTAATTTATATTTCCGGGCGACAAAATTTTGCGAATAAAGTTGACCCGAGCTTCGTTTTTCCTCCTTCTAGAAAAGAGAAGGTAGTGCATTATGCAAGGGTTAACGCCCTTTCTATGTCATACGCATGCAAAAAATTAGAATGCCGCCTTTTTTCCCTTTTAATGAGCTGAATAATTGGGTTGGCAAAGATTAATGGGTGACCATCAGCTTCCTGAAAAAGTTATGGGAAATCCTTTATATAACTCCAAAGCGTCGTAACGACTATCGATAATATAAAAACTTCGCACGTGGAAGATCTATAAAAAATGTGACTTATTTAGTAAGCGGCCTAATCATATATTAAATGATTAAAATACAGAGATTATTTCATTTGCCTACCTAAATACAGGTTAGTCGCTTTATCATAACAATGAAAATTAATATACCCAATTATTTTGGAATATATCCAATTAGTTGGAGAGCTGTTTCAATCCGTGTCTTGTAACATAGAGGCATTCAGAAATAAATACAAAGAATTCGTGCATAGTCACCGATGATGATTTATGGAATATTGACGAAGACTTTATACCTTTTAATTTGTATATATTTCACGTTAATTCGCGTTTTTGGTTTCATGTTTTACGTTTAATTGGTAGAGGTAGTAAATATGCTATAATTAGATGATAGGATTAAATAAATATAGGTTAATAAATAAATTGTAGGTTAGAGAATATTTGAGAGGAAGATAACAGAGGATAAGAGTAGGCTAAGGGTATTCCATGGAGATAGCCGTAACATTGGGGATCCGTCAAGGAAGCCTTTTTGGTCCGCTATTGTTTCTAATACTAATTACTGACATACATATGGGATTTGACTCCAAAATAGGCTTTTTTACGGGCTATTGGATAACCTACCGAAGGATCAGGAGCAGTGACTTGAGTTTTATCCTTCAAAATGGCCTCGATAAATTATCTTCAACAAATGGATGGTAATACCGGAAAATACAAAAAAGATAGCGTTCACTAGAAGAAGAAATATGGGTAATTCGTCATACTTCCTGCTCATTGAGAAATATTTCCAGCGATAAAAACTGTGACAATTAGAGGTTAAAATTTCGAATCAAAACTAGATTAGGAAATAACTTACTTATCAGGTGGTGGAAGTTGTCATTTAGATTAACTCAACTTGCTACATGAAAAGTAAATATCGCGAACTCATAATTAAATAATAAATGCAAAATATAAAATACAAAAAGCAGAAAACGAAAATTTGGAAGGAATCCTTCCTGTACAGAGGAGAAAAGGAGTAGAAAAACATTCCGGAAGACTTTTTAAAGATCTTGTCCGCAGATTTGAAAATGTATAAGGGTATCTGTTCCTCGATTCTTTGGTGATTTCATAATGGTTCTTCAAGAAGTATTGGAATTTGAAAATATTGGGTGATTTGTTTTAAACTTTTTTTTCATCGCTTGATACACATATAAGTGTATTTTTTACAATATTTTTTTTATTTTTTCTTCTTTTTCTTTGCTCTTCTGGTGGTCAAAGTTCATCCATTTTTATTCTCCTGATGATATCAGTCAATAGCATACACGTAACAATGTGTATTGAATGATTTAATTAATATACATATAAATATCAAGTGGGTTCAAAAGCAGTAGCATCGGGGTGCTTTTAGAATTAAATACTATTGGATTTGATTCGTTATTGGTAATCAATTGTGGCTAAGTTCATGGATAGAAATTGCAATTATTGAACTGTACTGCCATTATTTTAATCTTACCAAAATAAATTTAATGTACGTAAGAAAAATTGCCTAAAAATATATTTGGATTACTAAACTGCGAACTGCGGTGTGTCTGCAGTGTAGAAAATCTTACTTATTCGTTAGTTCGATCAATTCTGACGTGTGTAATGATTTTCATAATTGATTTGCACTAAAGTAATGCAGAAATATTCTGGGAATTAAATTTTAATTTTTTTCTCAGTTGGTAAAAATTTAAAAAAGTATACAGATGATGTACAGGTTTTGATATAGCTTATGAAAGAAGTAAACCTTTCATCATTGTAAAAGGAATCTACTTTGCGGAAATACTATTGTAAGTGGTATGGTACAATGCTCCCGACAAAAGGCGCCTACCATTTCCCTCATTCCTATATGTGCAAAAAATTAAGGGCCTTTTCCATTATGGATGGTTGGAGAAATCGAGGGTAATATTTTAGTCTTTCTGACTGCTCGGAGATCCTTCTGGAAAACTAATTTAGACCAATTGTGAAATATCCGTTTTTGAGAAAGACCTTCAGAGAGAAAACAAGCCTATTTATCATTTTTCATTACGAAGAGTCATTCAAATGAAAGCATAATTGGGGAATATGAAGATTGGATTTTCTTATCACCGCGGTATTGGATGACTCAAAACTGAAAGTCTATGGCAATGAATTGATGAGGTGAATTATGATTATGTAAGTGATACATCAATGGATGATGACCTGAGCATTTATTTTTTAGATTATTTTGGGCTTTAAAATTATTGATTGGTCTATTTACGTTAGTATTCTAATCTCATGCTCTTTATACAATGCCTAAACATTCTAGGAATTCACTTTCTGCGACTTCATATGGTAAAAATACGAAATACAGGGTTTGCCCGGAAAGTAATAGGACTGATTTTCCTTTGCCATGACTGTACTTCGGAGCGTGCTTGCACCGACTGGATTCGGTAGAGGGTGTTCCTAGCTAACGTAGGAGCGGCTGGTCGGTTGTCTCCGAGCACCTGGAGAGTCAAGACAGAAAATTTTGCGTGACTCGTTTCTGTGAGTGGTGCAAGCCGAAAATGTAGCGTTCGTTAGAGCAGAGGTACGCGTTTTAATTCTTTGTGAAACTCGTTAAATATGCGACAAAGACGTTCGATATGATCAAGCAGGCTTACCCAGATGTTGCTTTAGCAAGAAGTGGTGTGTTTCGGTGGCACCACGCCTTTTTGGAGGGCCGGGAAGAGGTCACTGATGATAACCATGCTGGAAGACGTGCGACTTCGACAAACACCGACAATGTGACTCGTGTACGCAAGGTTTTGAACTCAGACCGTCGACTAAGTATTCGTTTAATTGCCCAGATGTTAAATTTATCAAAATCTGTGGTTCATGACATTGTGACGGAGCATTTGAACATGCGCAAGGTGTGCGCGAAGATGGTCCCAAAAGTGCTCACTGACGACCAGAAATTGCGGCTCACACTGCCTTTCTTGTGAACAGCTACCTAACCAAGGCCGGCATCCCAACGCTTCCGCAGCCGCCCTACAGCCCAGATGTGCCCCCCGGACTTTTTTTGTTTCCTTGCCTGAAAAGGCCGATGAAAGGTGGTGTGTTCATTTTGAGACGACAGAGGGGATCCAAGCAGCATGCACCTCGGCTCACAAGGCTATTCCGGAGAATGCCTTCCATGACGCCTTCAATACTTGGAAATCGCGCTGGCAGCGCTGCATCGACGCAGAAGGAGCCTATTTTGAAAGTTTTTAAAATTGTAACGGTTGGCTCAATAATTTTTTTTTTATCGACTCAGTCCTATTACTTTCCGGACAAACCCTGTATATTCATATGATATGCAGTTTCTGAGAAATCTTTCGAGAGAAGTAAACCTTCCATACTTATAAAATGAATCTGATGTGCTGAAGCGCTCTTGTTAGTGGGGTGAGTCAGGGTAACGTTTAAAAATTGTTTTACGGTTTTAGTTAAACCTAATTTCCTTCTCTAGTCAATTGCAACTCTCCGGCTTATCTATCTGATTCATGACCACTTATTAAATTATGCATGTGATAATAGTTAAAACCATAGAAAGATATCGAAAGATTGAGAGTTCGGTCCCCGAAGTAGCGACGAGGAAATTCTGGGCCCAAGTAAAATAATTCGGAGGCTATGGAAAAAAACAACTTTGGTTAGCCATGAGTTTCTATAAATCATTCTTGTAAAAACATGAAGTTTTTTCAATGAACATTATAACGAGGCAAACATTATGATTCCTAACTAAAAGAGAAAGCAAAATTGGTATGGAAATATTTTCCTTTGGTTAAGCAATTTCATTTTGTTTATAAAGTTTAAAAAAATTAATAATATGATTATAAATAGATTATAGCATTTCATACGAAACATAATAGCCTTGACATTAACATTGAGAGTGTAGTCCCCGACGTAGCGACGAGGAAATTCTCGGCGCCGCGCCGCAGCGGCGCCGTAAATCCAAAAACGTTACTATTTTCGTTAGAGGCCAATAAAATCTAAACTATCAACATTATGCAGACAAAATTATATGTGTAGACGAAGAGAGAAGAGAAAATAGACTTCTGTAAATTTTTAAATGATCCATCGGAATGGAAAACTTTTACACCACTTTTAAAACCGCGAGCGCCGCTAAGGCGCAGCGAATCCATATGAGGGTTAAAGGAAATATTTCAGATAATCCAGTATTTTTGTTATCCTTGTAAGTATATGAAATATTTTCGCTTGATTTTTTCCAAACCTCATTAGAATACGTAGTGGTTTGATACAGCCCTCCATTATATTCTCCTACTTTCTTATCGTTTCACATTTCGTTAAGCTGCAGAATTGGAGCGTGACAGTCAAAAAAGAACTAAGTGAAAATTAGCAAGGAATGAAGATGCATCAAAAAACTTTCAGCCATACTATTGTGCGGACAATTGTTGTCTGCAGCCAAAAAACTATAACTACTTCGCTGATAATGATATCACATTAGTGTGGGCTACTGCGATAAAGATAACCATGTGAGAATTATCGTAACGAATGGCATAAGCTGGAAGATTAATAATTCTAGGTGTCTAGTAAAAATGGTTCAGAGTAATATATTTTTACCTGTTACCGTGAATGTAAGTTGTCAATAACAAGAGATAATTTAGGAGGTGTTGGCATGATGCCTCTCAGAAAAAACTCAAATTCTTCATTGGAACTAATGTTCAGTTCGAAAAAAGTTCTCGTATTTCATTGAATTCAAGATATTGAGTTTTTTTTACTTTTATTTGTTCCATTGTCATAAATCGAAAAAATATTCCACGAGTCACGTGCTAATGGCTGCCTTTAGATCTAAACTATCGCGAAACGAAGATAAGGGTACACCCAAGTCAGTCTACGAGAAAAAAAAGCCATTCCCCGGATTACATTCACCCGTTGATCCGGGTGTAATTATCGCGCGGTCTCCCAGGGAAACCCCCGCACCCTTCCTTCCCATTGCTATCTACGGATTTCTTTGGCGTCTGCAGACGACCGGGAAGACGGCGTAGTCGTGCGGTGACTCCGAACAAACCCTTTCTTCAAGGCGTTTGAATCGAGAGGAATCCTCAAAGCCGTTTCCCTCCTTCCACACACGTCGTTTTGAGGAAAGGATTTCGCAATTGATTTTAGCGCCTTCCTGCTCGTGGTGGCAAAGGCGCCGCGGTGTGCGGGAGATACAGGAGTCGCGGAAGGGTGCGGTTGGTGATGGGAAGCGGGATCCAAGGAAGCGTAAACGGGAGATGGGAACGGTTTGAAGGGGGAACAGAGGAAGTCGTCTGTTCTAAGCTCACGTATAAAAAAACGCCACGGTCCACATCTTCCGGCGCTGCAGACTAATTTTTTATTTTTTGCTTTAGATTCCTTTACTTCACCGCTAACCAAACCCATGCCATGGGTCCTTGGTGTACTAAAAGTGTGTTAAACATGGAATAAAAACGATTTCGATTTCCTTACCGAAATCACACAAAACGTTTAGCGATCATTGATCTGGAGTCATTACTGATGTAAACTATTGATTACTTGAAGCCGCCATGCATATCATTTGAACTATAAAAAATTGTTGGTAATATTTTAATTAGGAGGACGAGAAACCAATGGGTGATTTTATTCCTAAATAGAGGTAGGTACATAAATTAATCGAATAAATACACAAAAACTTCGTGGCCAAGTGATAGGAGAGAGTTTCTATTCTGCGCTGACATCTAGGGGAAAATCATATGCACTACTAAATATCTAGTTGATCTAGTTTATTTTCTTTAAATAATTTCCTTACCTAACTCTGTTTAGTAAAAAAATACCACTATTACTTGTTATTAATTATTTGTATCCGTTGGCTCATATCCCCCTTATTTTCCTAAAGTTATGTTTCGTGTCTATCATTGAAAAATAACTGAATTTACATGGGCTCTTTTTTATTTTTTTAGTGTTATTTTAGTGACGTCACTTCAACTCTAATGGGAAAATATTAATTAATTTAGCCATTAGAAAAAGCTTGCATTATTTTTGCTTATCATCAATTATTTTTTGCTTGAACTTTTGAAAATATAAGAATCGAAACACCTGGAAATTTCCAGATTTGAATAAAAATGCATTTGAATTTTTTTTATTATGTCCATTAGGTAAGTATAATTCATGGTTACACTTTTACTTGATGTACTGACAATGTTAATTTAAGATTTTCCCATTGTTTATTCATCCGACTTCCGCTTTAAAAATAATGTTCATCGGTTATTTCAAACGCATGAATCAACTCACTTTAATTTGCCGTAGTTCCAGTGTTAATAATGACCTGCTCGAGTAATACCTTTGCTAACATTTATTGACCCCATTATTTCTAATGATTAGCGTTTCAAATTATTTGCCTACGACGAAATGGCATTTATATTATTTCAGTGCCGCATTGATATTCCTCGTATCCATTTATCGCAGTACCAACTATTGGCATTTTTCAAACTCATTTCTTTAATTATTGAGTGTGAGCGGAACTGTTATTTATATCCATACCCTACTCCTTATACGTAAAAATATCTGCTTAATCTTTTTTAAAATTCTTCCAATCTCGCATTTTACCAACGTTGTTAGTATAAGGGATGACTATCACCATATCATATCGGCTGCAAGTCTATCCTCGCGATTTTCCTTTAGCTGGATATTTCGAAGTTGAATATTTCTCATGGAGCCTTCTCCTTTTCTTTTTATAAATTTACTGGTGGCACTAAAGCAGCCAAAATACCTACTTATTCATCATATTTTCTCATATTCCGCAATTCATAGCCATTTGTCACCAGCCTTTTTTTAGATCAAGTGCTTATTTTTCTATCCACTTCATGAGAATGTACACCTACCCAACTTAAAACGTATCGTGCCATGGATGTAATATTAAATGCTTCCTTCAATTTGAATCGGCAATTTTTTTTAATCGTTATATGATATAATGGCTATTAATTTTGACTTCCTCCTTTCTATACATCTTTATATTTGACAGAACTAAAACCATGAAGTATCATTCCCTACACCAGCAATATAATTTGTTCAAATCATATTGAACTGAGGAATAGGCGAATCCTTAGTCTCTCTTCTCATTTTGAGAGCATGGTAGTTTTTATGCAGAATGAATTGTTAACCTTTTGCAATATGAGATAAATATCTCATTCAAAACATTTCATCTCATATCATATCTTTATGTGCCAACTTTCTTGGCGATTTAACGGCTTCAATTTCAGTCCCTCCCGTCGTAGTGCATTCAAGTCCTCATAACGCACACTGTATTCCTTTCCATCTCTTCCTCGAAAATATCATATATCTGAGCTACCATATATATAACGTGACCTTTAATTTTTGAATTCTACTTATTTATCTTGCGTGTTATTATGAGCAAAGTTTGGAAAATATAATTATCGCACAGGATTTTACTGAGAACAGCAAAATTTTTCCGTAATGGGTTATAACGTTTGTAATGTCAAGATAAAAAGGGAAATAATAATTGCTATAACATTTTACACTTTTCATATTGAATTTCGCTACGGTTGAATTCCGAGATGACCGGTGCGGGATCAGGAAAATTTTAAGTTTAAACTCTTTACATATACGTAAGATCTTAGATTTTCCCGGCGTATTAGGTACAGAAATGATTCTCGGGTTGTTAACCGGGTAATTGGCTGCACGACTTATTCTTCATCCTCGGGTGATTTTCTTATTTTTTCCGAACATCCGTTCGTCGCTCCGTTTGCTCAGTACCCTTAAAACCGGTGGAGAACACGGAAATCCTTTCTGCATTTTTGAGGCCAACTTATTACTGGATTTTAAATTTCTCCTTCATTCATTCCCCCACGTCCGCCGCCGCTACTTCCTTCTTTAAAATTAAGTGTGCGCTGGTTATTACAGCACTGTCATCATTATAATTGTAGTGTAAAAGTACAATTATATGAATTCGATAAAATAGATTGCAGCGTCCATGGTATAGTCCATTTTTTCAATTAGTTGTAAAAACTTAGTTTTTTTTCGAAAGAGAATTAATATTTCCCGAAGTGATTGACTAAAATTTTACTGAGAAACCCGTCAAAAGCCCATGATCAAATTGGCTATACAGCATTGATAGATTTGATTGTAGCCGGCGTAACTTTGTAAAATTCCCTTTTGGATGAAATGAAAATCACATTTTTGTGACGTTTCCCAAATTTAAAATAGCCGAATATTTCATCTTTCCTACTGTCATATCAAGTATTTGTAAGGCAAGGATCATGTCTCCTTTGGGATACATCATAATTACGGTTGCATGCAATTACACTAGTAAAATTTCACGAGTACACAAGCAACATTAGGAAAATGTCTATTTTTTTCCTCTCAACATATAACTTTGGGCCAATCTTCCGGTGTTTTTTTACATTTCTTAACCACAATAAATTATAAGATAATTATTTTCTGGAATAATTAAGGGTGGATGCAGTTTTTCTGCTAATATATCACGATGACCTGATTAGGAAGCAAACATTAGGAAAAATCCATTTTAAATCTCAATATGCATCTTTGGACCAACTTCGTGTTTTTTACATTTATTAACCGCTGTAAAATATGAAGGAATTTTTGTCTGGAATAATAAAGGGTGCATGCCATTTTCCTGGTAAAAGTTCACGATGATCTGAGTAACATTATAAAAATATATATGTTTTAAAATCCCGACATGTATCTTTTGGCTAGGTTCCCGTTTTTTTACACTTCTTAGCCATTGCAAAGTACCTATAAACTATTTTGAATGAATAATTTTAACATTGTTTTTCCACAATTTATTTTTTAAACACCACCATTACTTCGACGGTAAACGTTATATTTTGATGACATTAACCGTTAAAACCATGGTCGTGTTAAAAAAAATTATTGGAAAAAGTTGTTTTTTCTTTCCAAACATTCAGGAAATTCCGCAAATCCGGAAAACGCAAAATTTAACTATGAAATATTTTATCCTGAAATAATTTAGCGCGAATACAATTTACCAGTAAAATTTATTGGTAAACTGAGCATTATTGGGAAAATATCTATTTAAAACTGTCTACATACTATATATTTCGGTCAACTTCCCTGGGGCTCCTACATTTCTTATCCACTGTATTAATTAAGGACGAAGTTTAGTGTAGGATACTTAGCGTTCCAGGCAATTACACTATTAAAATTTCACGATGCTTGAGCAACATTAGGAAAATATCAATTTTAGCCTCTCAACTTGCATTTTTGGACAGGCTTCCTGGTGTTTTTTAACATTTTTTATCCACTGCATATTATGAAAGTATTTTTTCCAGGAATAATTAAGAGAGAATGCAATTTTCCAGTAAATTTTCTTGGTGACCTGCGCAGTATTAGGAAAATATCTATTTCAAACTCTCGGCATATATCTTTGGGCCGACTTCCCTGGGGATTTTTACATTTCTCCTCCATCCATTCCCCAATGTCGGCCAATGTGATTCCTTCTCTGCTCCTTCCTGCTTGAAGATTAAGTGTGCGCCGGGGCTTGCGGACTGAAGGAAGGAACCACCCACCCTCATTTTTTGGCATTTCGGCGACTCCCCCCCACCCATCCCCTACTTCCCCGTGATTTTTTTGGCTCGGATCCCGACGCTTAAGAAGGAGAGGGAGTATGGGGGGACGATCAATGCCTTTTGCGCCCAAAACTCCCTTCCTCTCCTCCCCCTCTTCCTCTCGGTCCATTTTCTCCTTTAAGAGAAAAATCCAGAAGTGTAAGAAAATGGGTCGGCCTGCAAGAGGCAAAACGAAGAAACGTTCGTATCCTCGGAGGGTTGCTTCAAAGGAGGGGATAAGAGTGGTCGTGGGTGACTGACTCTCCGAGCACAAAGGCCGCTCCGTGTAAGGACAATGCCGGTTCCTTTCAGGTGCGATAATTCCACGTAGGTTTATTTTTTGTTGCAATTTGCTTTCATTGCTAAATTAGGTTTATTTAAAGGCCATTCGATTTCATTTATCACCAGTCATATCATATTCATCGTACACGAAATCACAACTTTTATATCTATTATCGGTCGGTACTCAAAGAAATAAACAAACGCAAAATGATATTTCGCTGTTACCTAAGTGTGTTCACTGTGATTAATGCGGTCCCACAAATGGTTTTGGGGGTTACACAAAGTTTACGTATGCCTTCTAAACTATATTTTAACTTCCTTTCTGAAAAAATTTACGAAATATAATGTAATTTTATGATACATATTGAAAACGGTTCTCTCAAATTATTGAAGGTCTATTCTATACTTATGAATTTGATGCTAAGGACTAATTTTCAGCATTGACTCAGCGAAAAAAATGTATTTCGTTTCAGTTTGCTCAGTTTACTTTGTACTCCTTTAAAATTATTTAAATGAATGAATACTTCACATGTCGATCATAAATATCTAGTTAATAAATTTTTCAAGTTATGATCAAGGTATAGGATCAATTTTATGATAATACGATCATCTGTATGGCTATTATGAATCAATTGAGGCTTTGGTGCTCACAAAGTAGTAAATTTTAGTGCAAGCTTGGACTTAGTGTAGTTTGATTAGGAAATAATCATCGATCATTCTGAAGTTATTTTAAAAATGCGTTTCTTAAACCTATCTGTATTTTAAATAATTTAAGTAAAAAATCACTTTCGGGACAGTCATGCGGAGATTTTGGCTTATTTTCAAAACTATCTTCTTTTCAAAAAAATCTATATATTGATTGCTATATGAGGACGTGGATCATTTTGATATGATACAATAATAAATGGGAGTAAATTTATGTCTTCTACTTCTAAGATTCATGTACCATGGTCTCATTATTAATTAAGTCTGGGAGATTATTTCAACGGACTGCTCGTACAAAGAATAAACTTTAGATGAACTTTTTAAGCATTTCTTGCCAAAATAGCTAAAATTTCTTGAAAACTGAGAGGCATTAATTCATACCGAACTTTTCAGCTTTACCTTGTGAATGAGAAAATCGGCTGCCATCCTTGCGTTAGCCTCTACTCATAAGAATGAAAAAATGCTACCGTAAATAGCTTCTATCTATGTGTTCTATATTTTGGCATATTGTTACTATATATGACTGTGCTTGAGGCGATATATTGAAAATAACTTACGGTCAATTCCACCAAATCCTCTACGGAATGTAATTTACAATTTTATTAGCAGTAAGTTTTACTTAGCTAATGGCATTATATACTCATATTTTTTGTTACTGCATATATAATATCTTGAGCATTGAGGTGAGTAAAATATAGATTAATCGTCACATCAATTCAAGCGGAGCAATTGGGTCAAAATTGACTCATGGACGTCCTTTTTAAGTATTCGATAAGAAAAGTTTCTTCAAAAAGTTACAAAATTTTTTTATGCATGAGCATAATAAGAGGAAACATACGCCGTTTCAGAATATTTAGAAAGAATTGAGCAACAATTAGAAATTCCCTATACTTCCCTAGTTCCCTATACTTGAGCTATTCAAAATAACACAATCCGTTTATCTAGTGCTAAGGTAGCAAGGGACGGTAAGAGCGGAAAACTTAGTACTTAGTTAGTAGTACGTAGTAAGTACTTATTAAGTACTTAGTAAAACTTAGAGCGTAAAACCAAGTGCTGATTATGGATTTCATGATCGTTATAATCATCAGCCATTTCATTTTTTGAATGTAAGTAGGAGCTATTTGCTCATTCCCAAACCTGGTTATGTTTACCCATTACTATGCTGAGATTATGCTGACCGGAGTGGTATGGCATGCAATAGTTCTGGTATGTTATGGCATGTGGAAGAGGCGACTGACAGCTAAGGTCATTGGCGTATTGAGGATGCATTGGGAAGAGAATTGGAGAGAAACCGGGCGTCGAAGTTAGCCTGCTCAGGAAAGGTGCCAAGCGGACGTAGTGCTGAGTTTGAAGTGCCCTCCATAAAAAACTCGAGCAGGGATCGGGCATTCTATGAAAAATGTCCACTAATACCACTATTTGAACCCGGGTCCACAGGGTGTGAAGCTAGTATTATGACCAGCTCGCCAACACGACCCTGGGATTCAATTAACACGTTTGATTGATTGATCTCTGTGATTGAGTTGATTTCTCAACACCGAATTTAGGAGAATTAAGGTTTTTTGTATGCTATTGAAAATGTAATTGTCAATGGCAAAGGTTTTAAGTATGCTCTTAATGAATACGAATCGGAAAATCAGTTTCAGCCATTGTATAGATTTTTAAAAAACGTTTTTGCATTGAAAGAGCAATATTGGCCTCATAAAACAACCGTCTTATCTCTGTGGCTTACGAAAACTATGAAAAATGCGATCATTGTATATCATACTGATATTCATTAGCCTATTTACATCAGAAGCTGGAGGAATAGAACGTAATAGCTAGGTGTGCTGCGTGTTGCTACTGTTTCAAGGTGTTGCAATTTGTAACATAATAACAGGAAATGTAAATATAAAAAGTAACACAATTTTCAGCGATCGGCATTTATCGTATAAACGTCAATTTTCACGACTACGTATAAAAAAAACAACCTAGTGTTTTTTTTTTCGTTTTTCCGATTTTGTTAGTCTATAGTCTACATTGGCGGAAGGTTCATACTTGGCGGGTGGCCCAGGGCCCGGGTCTCTTGCCCCCCTTGATCTGGCCCCTTAATCTGGCCCATGATATTCTATTTCTAATATGTGGTTGTATTACATTTATCTTATTGTGCTGTGTTCAACGCTTTTTCGTCGACCTTTCAGTCTCTTTCTTTCTTGTCCTTCACGCATGAGCCAGTGATTGAGTTTTACATAAAGATTGGTTTGAAAATTTTTCTGAAATGTATTACTCTCGAGGATCTATGTTTCTTCAGAAAAATAAGTACTCTTATTAACTTAAAATGTACTTACTAAATAATTTATACTAGGCATTTTTTAGATGAATGGCAGGTCATTTACAATACAGTTTAATAATAACTATAACACCAATCATCGTCGTAGAACTAGGAAATGAAATTGCATCAAGGCCGTCGTAGAAACAAGGCGTGGAAGGTAGAAATTGAGAAAACTTTCCACTGTTTTTCAATTGCCAAACTTAAGGTTTAATTTTTTACGTGTACAAAGAAGTGCTTTGAAAAAAGTGAATGTGTACGCTGTCACGCGCACAGGTGCAAAGTTTAATACATGATAAAATTCGTCCTGAAAAAATAATTTACCTTAACCGGGATTCGAACCCAGCTGAACCAAATGATAATGACCAAATAAGTAGCTAGTAGCATACTTGACCCTCAAATGTGAGATTCAGGTTCGATTCCCGTCTAAGCAAATGATTCTTTATGGCGAATTGCACTCTCGGTGTGTTTAACTTTGTTAATTCTTTTTCAGTTCATGTTTTTTTCTTAAAAAAAATGGACAATAAAATATTATCTTTCAATTGCAATCTCATCTCTTCTTTCTTAAGGAGTGTTTTATATTTTTACAAGCACTATTTTATTTAAGAGTTAGTGAAGCTCTTTCAATATATAGTGCGGACGCATTAAACGCAATATGATTCACCTCCATTTTTCTCTTTTTTATTCACTTCCCATTACCTCTACGCATTTTGCTCTTTTACGCACACGTAGTCCGAGCCACCTGCCGTCTGTTCTTTTAAGACTCTTTCCTTAGCTCCATCCAAAATCTCGCAATTTTCGCGTCACTTGTTTCAAATGCCTTTTGCTCGCTCCATTTGCTTTTCCCTCATACCCATTTTCTCATACTCCTCCATCTTCTCTCTGTTTGCAAGAAAACGAGTTTTTATTCTTTTCCCATGCGGGCAAAATCAATTGATCGAAAAAGAGCGGGAGCCGGGTTTCTATGCCATGAAATGGTTTTTGTGCACAGCAACACAAGTACATTCTTCATCCACGAATGCATACAAAATAGAATAAGCATGCATTACTCTACACTGATTTAAATTTTTCAAGTGAAAATCAGATTATTAAAGTGATGTCGATAATTTTCCGATAGATTACTAGTATTACTCATAGGGTATCCTCTACTGCTGAGGCTACATATGTAAATAGAGCGATGAAAGATACTGTCTATTGATAAGTATGTATGAGTAACGTAAGAAAATAGGCCGAAATTGTAACTAAAAGTTTGACCAAATATACCGGCACAATATTTAGTGGAAAGTAATTAAATGATAAGATAATTTTTCTTAAATGGTTGTTTCATATCACCAAGTGAATTCTGATTAAAATATCATCAATAGTTAGAAATACCTACAAAACTTTGGTAGACTTTCAAGGAGTGATTGCATGCTTGTCGAACGTTTGCATCTTTGCGCATAGATACCACGGTACGATTTTCCATATTTGATTGACTAAGGACTTTCTTAATTATTGTGGATAACAACATATCTAATGGCCCAAGAAAAAATATTCCCACTTATGCGTAAATTGATATCCAAATATCGATAAGCTTGCAAAGATAAGGTCTTAGTACGTTCCCAGATTCAGTCCAATTCCATTAATGGATAATATATATTAAATAAAAGGGCCGAATATTGTTTCAGGAAATTAATACAAGAGTCATCAATCTTGATTGGAGCTCGGTAATGGGGATGATAGCCCTTCTTTCCATTAAGGAGGCAATTTCGTTTCCATTCCATTTACCCTGACTTGATTCGATTCTGCGCTGAGTGAGACTCTTACAGTCTGTCGTATCACCAGAGGCAAAAAAACTATGTATTAAAGGAAATCGTACCACAAACCCGAAATTATTTAGGATCTGGCTCAATATACTCGAGAGCGCTTGACGTAATAAGATCAAGGGCTTGCGTAATAGGAAGCAATGGACAAGCTATTATCGGAAGTAAAAGACGGGAATAATGAAAGAAGAGGATATACGAGAGTTTGTTTGTAACATGTGCTCGTAATTTTTATAGGTATATCTTATTTGGCTTAGTTTGAAGAGCATTTGTGACGGATTCAATTTTTTGGTGGCTCAGTTTCAATGCTGGCAATTAGATATAATATTACCTCATGTTACGCACTATGGGGGTAAAATTATCCCAAATAAATTTTTCCTGCCTCTAACCACTGTGGCTCAGCAAGAATATTGGTTTTTCTATGGTCGGTGGGAGCAATGAAAATACAGCAAACAATTTACATTTATTCGTCACCCTGATACGAGACGGGTAAGGACAATTTCGCGGGTGTACTTATACTCGAGCGTGTCTTGTGACAGGCCAAACTCCGTGGAGTGGAGTTGTGATTAGATAGCATTCTGTGCGTATTTGAAGCCTTCCCTTGAATTCTAACCACCTGTGCATAAGAAATGACAACATCAAATGGATCTTCTCCTTAAGATATCCCACGGAATACCGAAGTAGGCTTTATTCATAGAGGAAAAGGCCGTCGAATAGCATATTAGAAGGGTTATGCGTTTAAATACAGTTGAGTTTGAAAACATATTATCTTTGTAAGGTGTACTAACGAGCTTATTGCCAACACACATTTCTCTTTTGGACTAAGAAATATATGATTTTTTTCTTTGAAGTGCGATTGACTTCAGGCAAGAGAGCAAAAGTAGTAGACTTAATGGAGGCAGGATTAAATAGGCTGAGGTATCTGCGGAATCTGAATTTATCATCAAAACCCCTCGACAAATATCTAACTTTACAGTATGGAGAAGGTGAAACAATGCATTCTGAGTATTTTACTTTACGGCTATCACAGAGTAAGAATATACTATACTGATACTTAAGCGCTTCATATGCTCCCTAGGAAAGACTCCATTTTCTCTTATAGACCCCTTGCATGTAAATTCTATTCCCTATTTTCCGTAGGTGCAGAAATAATCTGTCAGAATAGCTAATTGGGCATGGTAAGGGCTCTAAAGACTACCCCGACGTTGCTTAGTGTGTCTTACCCTACGCCGCTTCGAGTTTTTGCCTGAGATGGATCAAAGCATTACTTAAGTCTGGGACGTCGCCTATGCTTGTGTACACAGTTTGCTAGCGCGCCTAGTATGTAACTCTGTCACCATGACAACCTCTAGGCTGGTAACCAAGTATACACAGCCTGTGGGCAAAAGCCGGAAATCCTGTGTTTCTCTAATGTAGCGCGTGCCTTCTTCCACGTTTAAGCGATGAAGGTTCTGCATACCTTGCCTTTGCTTAAGCCGCTTGAATCCCTGGGGTCTCCATGAAATTTAGCTGAAAGGTTCAAAAGAATGAACGATCCTGTCAATAAAGGTAGTAATTTTCATCAAAACCATGAATTTTCACTAAGAACCCACATCTATATTTTATTATTGTGATGAAAAACTATTCAGATCAAATTTTACATTTTTTATTCATGCATGGATCTTTTTATAAATTGTATCCATTACTTGTATTATTTTGTACAAAATCTTGTTTTCAATCAGGTAGTCATCATATTGTTCACGTTATAAAATACGTATACCAATGTTAAAAGTGCATGTCGATGGCAAAATCTAACAACACATACCTCAAAAATAGCAACTTTTCAGGAGAGCAAAGAAACGATTAATTTTTTAAATTGTGTATAATTTTAATTGAAATTAAAAACCAAAAATACATAAAACTGAAAAATAATCATACATTTGCAAACAAAGATTTGTTTTTTGCTTGAATTTTATTTTTTCATTCACAGTCTTAGTAGTATTAACTCAGACCGGCCAGATTTTGAGATAGGTGTGGTTAGAACTTAGCCATCGATATATTATTTGATAGGCTCAATCGGCTACACTAGGTCTTTATTCCTAACAGGGAAAAAAAGTAGAATAGACATATTAATAATTGACGTTCTTCTATGAAAATTTTCTAATTAATGGTGATCACTTCACACCTTTTCATTTGCTCTCGTTTGAGATGTAAAGAAAATTTATCTTATGAATATTTTTTTTTGATTGAAGGATTTTCTCAGAAAATAAATGATCAGGAACGCAATTGCCTTAACCAATAATCCTTTGGCGGAAATCACTTCAGGGTAAAGGGGAGAGTAATTAAGTTATTGGAAGGCACCTGAGGGAGAGGCAGGAAGTTTATTCAGCGAGATGAGTGCGAAATCCTTAGTCATCAGCTTTCATTCTCAATCTATCGAAATTCTAGCATATCAAAAATAAAGTTACAACAATCATTTTTCAAAAATAAATCTCACGACTCAAAAAAGGCTATTCGGGCTTCCAGCCGGGTGGTCTAAATAAATTCCACCACCAATAAATAAATAAGTAAGACCACCCGGCTGGAAGCCCGAATAGCCTTTTTTGAACATATTCGCCGGGAAAGCATCAGATTTTAAATCTCACGACTGTTTTAAATATATTGCGCGTTATCTTCAGGTCCTGAAGATTTACCTAAGACAACCAGGGGCAGAACCTGATGATTCTTCAATATGAATTGAAACCGGTCATGATATTATCTTCAATGTGGTAAATTTCCAGTAGTTTTATTTCATTAAGAATTAATCTATTTGTACTATTCTACTACCTGTAAATTGCTTTAACCTGATTTAAGCTCCACTTCTAACATTTGGCTCAGATTTAATCTGAGCTGCGGAAAATGTATCAGGAAGTCTTGAATTCCTTTGATGTTTCTGGAGATTGGCAAACCATGTTAGAGTTTGACAGATGGGGAGGGTTTGAAATGGGAAGTGACGGAAAAAAAATGACGGCGTGAAACAGAGAGGTGGTAATGAGGTGTTCTGGAAGTGCTTGGTGACGGTGATTGGCCTTAAGTGGGTAAACAATTAAAAAATTTGAATCAATATCATAGTGGAAACTTCTGATAAAGGAGCCAACTATATAGCACTTAGGATGCGGTTTCATAACTTCGTGCAAAATCACAAGGTGCCCATTAAAGTAAATGTATGCCTTACCCTTAACTTTCCTATTTTTCATCGCTAACGGATTAGTTGGAGTTAAACTCTGTTCTTATTTATCCCACCTGAAATACAGTTGAAAATACTGGATTAGCTACCTATGCGATTTTTTAAATCAAATCGTTCACATTTTGATAGCATTGAGCAAGTATTGTATGAAAGGACGAGTCCTGATATGAATAAAACCGTCTCATTTGAACGAAAATTTCTGTGAAATTCATATTTATTCTGCAAATATACTAGGATATTAAGCTTTTTTCGCAAAATTTGATTCTTTAGAAATGTATCATTCACATAGTAACTCAGTCATTAAATCAAATTATGAAGGAATGATAACAAAAATGCTATAAATTTATCGATTCTGGTATGAATAGCTTTTTCTTGATTTATAACAGCGTATCATGACCTGTATTTTTCAAATATCTGGCTTAAAATTTCCTGCTGCTATCAAAAAAAATTTAATGCATATCCAATGTTATTAGCTGATACTTTCCCTTAGACCTCATTTCCAATGCTTGAGCAGGAGAATAGAGGATGAATTCCTGTCGGAAGTTTGAATAAGGTAAATTTTTGTCGTAGATTCTGCCTCCATGCACTGCATGTCTAGCTTGTGGGGAATTAGCTAACATTCACCGAAGTGATTGACATGTTTACAATGTATTTCTATACCCCTTCGTTTACACATTGATACAAACATGCACGAGAGGAAGTTTATAGGATCAGCGGAACTCAGTGTGAGCCGATCGGAAAATGTTTACCCGGTTTTCAACGATGGTTTATCCTCAATCACACGTAATTGAGGAATAAACAGTACACAGATCTAAGGCCTATCATAGGGCCAAACTTCTTGTCTCATTTTTCTGCTCGTGACTTCAATTACAGCTATTGGGTGATTGACGTAATTTGAAACACCTTCATTATAGATTGTATTCCCTTAAATGTATTTATTGGTATTAAGAGAGTAGCTAACGGCATATATTCGCCCCGGAAGACCGTTTGAGTGCTCTCCAAGTGGCTTTGCGCTACATTTTATTAATCATGTGTTCGCAAAACGCCCATCTGTCCGAAGACTTACATCTATTGACTTTTTCACCTGTACGCTTACTATTAATGATAAGCAAATTAGGCTCAACAATATAGTGATAAGCTTTAATTCAGAAAGCTTCATTTGAAAATTGAAAGTTACCTCAGGAACTTATTTTTTCAGCCTTCAGTCCTTAATTTTTCATTTTCATGAGCATTAATTTTTATTTAGTAGCTATCTTTGCATCATTTACAAACGGTGACTGTCCATAAAACATAGGTTCTGATTATCTTTCGTAAGTGGGATAATCAGAATCTATGTTGTTATGGAGGAAATAAAACCCCCAATAAGGAGAAAATACGACATCAATTTTTAGTCGGTGAATGGCAGCTCCCTAGCATTGCCTACAGTTGAAAAAAGATTATCAAGCCTGAATCACACGATTCTTGACCATACCAAGTTCAAGAAAGAATGGCAATTTGGTATACAATTACATGAACGATGGTTCCAATGCTCTAAACCGCCATTAATTGATTCACTTAATACTCCTACAAGGCTTATTTGACTTTATCGTAATGTTCACATTAACTGTTTAGCATTGCGATAAAAACAGTACAGAGAGCAAAATTTTCGACTGCTACCGGAACCCTACATCTGTTGAGAATCGACCAAAGATCTCTTCAGTTACCAGAAACAATGAAAAAGCCAGGATTCTAGCGATAATACCGGATTTTTATAATGTTAGCCACACCTGCACCGCTTACTCACTTTTATAATGTTTTTATACCAAAATTGGATGGAATCGCCCATTCCAGAATAAGGAAGAAGCGTGTTACATCGCACATTTATGGCAGAAGGGTATATGCTATCTCGTAATTCGAGGAAGTAGTCCCACACTTTATCCATTGGGACACCACACCCATCTTTTACTCTCACGATACTGAAAATCCGGTATTTGCAAGCATCGTTTAGGGTAGAGTCGGATGTGATAAATGCTTTGTCAACCTTAATGGTACTCTATGCTACGCAAAGTGAATTTTTTTCGAGTCGAGAATCTATGAATAGGACATGCCCGGTACTTCGTATGCTCTTCCAGCGTGATAGAGCTGCAGCGAATTAGTTCGTTGACCCTGGAAGAGCACTAAAGTCGAGGAGAGGATGTTCTGTTTTCCGCATCTAGTGGAGTGGAGGGTTGAAGTTCATTTGGAGGTAACATACGACTGTGGAGTTGGCCGTCAGCGCGATTTATGGCAGTAATTACGCCTGGCGACGGCATTGTGTGACGCACATGTGAGGGCGGGAATTTGGGCAGCTGTAGGCTCCACCAGCCCCTTGGAAGTATTTCCCTCTACGGGTTTGCATGTGGGTGACAGAATTCTGTTTACGAAATGTATTCTTATATTTTATCCACATGTGTATGCACAAAACGACCAACACCACAACAGAATGCTGTGATTAAATGTCTCGCCAGTTCAGCACTGTGTAGTACTACATCCGGGTTCAAAATCCTGGCGTAAGAAAATTTTATTCAGATGTTGTTCAACTTTCGCACTTAAGCGTGAAATCCAAATCAATTGCTTTACTCAATCCATCTATAACTTAATTTCTGCTTCCTTCGTCGTCTTAATCTGGATTTATATGCCAATTTATTTTGTGTTAAAATACCTTTTGTAAGCGGCTTCCAACATAAATTGCCGAAAGTTTTATGATATCTGCAAGATACTTTTATAAGCGTTTTTTTAAATTTAATTAATTAAATAAAATCAATAATTAAAATCTGAAATATTTTCGTCCAAATGGAATACCTAATCATGATCTTATGAAAATAATTTCTACAAAAACGTTGATAGTGTCAACTTCGAAATATGGACGCGCAAGATTGAGATATTTCAAAATTCATCGACTCGAATATGTATGTTTGCATTAAAATTGATCATGAAATTGAGCCAAAAGACAAAATGGAAAAGGAATTTATTTCCCATCACGTATGTCATCAAATATCTACGTTTGGATCTTGTCCAAAGTTTATTTGTCTTTCGATTGAATGCTATTCCTTCGGTAGCAAATGTATCCAAGCAATGTAGGAGTAAGCGAATTCCCTTCGGATGGGTTGCTTTGTCATCATTTTTTGTGTTACGTTCGAATCACCTTTTACTATTAACACCAGGTATTACTACCAGCTAAGCTACTTATCCAATGCTGGGTAATAGATACCTGAAGGAAATGAAAATGAAAAAAAAAGACCTTCCTTCGAAAATTCTATCATTGATAAGACATTATAAGTAAGCTTTTACAATCCTGTTCCTAATTTTTTAACTTATTGTCCAAGCTTCCGTTTAATTGCTTAATATTTTGAAATTTTTTATGCTAAGATACTTATTAAATAGGCGTTTTATACTTCCTTTACGACAATACATTTTTTATGAACTCGTTCAAGTTCCTTTCCAGACTCTTTTAGCTTGAAAATTTCCAAAATACCCAGTTATTCCACCCTAAGCTCTCATATTTTTCTGTTTTGAAATTATGAATGAGGAAGCTACTTTGATCTCTCTTTTCCTGCATTTTAATAATCTTATTTGTTCTCTACCAGCAAAACTTATGTTTTCTATAATTTGATAAGTTTATCCTCTTACTGTAATATTTGCATATATTGATGATTTCTATTTTCATATTCCAGCTTAAGTGCCAAAGAAAATATAGGGTAAGATTTAATGTCGTCGGAAACAGTATATTTTAGGGAAAAATTACATGTGTTTTTATTTTCTTGCTAATTTTCTTGGAAATATTGCTGTATGATAAATCATATAATACCAAGTCAGAGATGGGAATATTTATCCTAAAAAATCCCACTACTTATCAGCTTCTACAGTTGAATCTAGAGAGCATCCGATTTTTATAACGGATAACTTTCTTAGTGTGTTTTCATTTACAACAGTTCTATTATTTTCCCTGACAGAAGGGAGATTCCATGTTTTTTTCTAGTCACAAATACTTATGGTTAAGCTTTAACACGCAGTGTACGAATCACAAGAGACTTTTTCTGAGCTTTGCGTTAAGGACGTATAGCGAGAATTGCCGTTTTTTATAGTAGACTTTTATTTTGAAAATTTAATTACATTATTTATGTATTGTTCATATGTAACGGGAAATTATCATTAATAATATAAATTCGCATTTTTGTTTAAGTTATAAACCATAAGAATGCCTGCATATATGATTTATTTAAATACAATAATTTTTTCGAATTTCCTACTTTCAGCCATTCGCACCACACCAGAAAGGATAACTAACATCTTACCTGGGTAAGTAAAAACTCCTATCAATGTTATTAAAAAATTAGAAATAATGGGGCTTTAAAACTTTTCGTGCAATGGGCGTAAAATTACGCCATTCCTCTTTTGAAAAATCCTAGTTTGGCATTTTTTAACCAAGTGGTACTATTCTCTAACTACACAAATAAAAAAAATAAAAATTATTTTTTAAAATAATACGTAGACCGTAATGGACGGGAGACTCCGGTAGTAGTGGCGTTGTTTTACAATTAACACGTTGCATCCATTCCTCGCTTAAAAGGATGTTTCTTAATAAATAGCGCAAAAGTATTGTAAATTGTCAAAATATTGTCAGCACTGGGGTCTGCAGACCTAGAGTACTAAGGTCAGCACAGTAAATTTTAAAGGTAAGAGTTCATATTAAAGTTTTCAGCATAAAATACTGGTCGAAACAGAGGATTACGAAGGACACGTTTCACACTGCCGTGTGCAACGTGTTAATTGTAAAACAACGCCACTACTACCGGAGTCTCCCGTCCATTACGGTCTACGTATCCACGGTATTTTACGAGAATGCTATCCAACCCATCTGCGGTTAACATTACCAAGGTTAGCGAGGCATGCATAGAAGGGGCGTGGGGATCGAAGAGGCGATGCCCACGCGGGTTTTCTCGAGAGTGCCTGCATCTTAAGACCCTCACTTTACGATTTCTCGGGACTCGTGCATTTTCAAGCTCTCGAGTCATATTTAGGATTCAGGTGGTGCTCCTAACTCCTTGTTTCTGTTTTCTACTTCTCTCATAGCACACGTTCCAATGGTACCACCCATCTGAGGCTCCTTCCATATAGATTCTTTCAAATTCAATTCCGTACTGCCAATACGGTCATTCCGGTCATTATAAAAAAAGCCGCTGCTCTGCTGCAAGAGCGTTGGAATGGAGACTAGGAAAAAGTACCTGACAATTTCGTGTGGGCAGTGGTACTCTACGGATTGGAAAAGTCCTTTAGAAGAGCTAAACAGAAAAGAGACTGGAAAATTCCATCCAGTTAAACCTGAGTCTATTGCTTAAATAACCGTGAAGGACCTGAGAGACTTGTCTATGTGGGCGAATGCTACAGATGAAATTTGTGGATAGATTGGGAAATAAGGTGTATCCAATAATAAGAGAGGAAAGGGATCAGTGGATAGTTTGGGAAATAAGGTGTATCCAATAATAAGAGAGGAAAGGGATCAGTGGAGTACCATACCATAGAATAGGAATCAGTGGATAAGGCATGTCATAAGATACGGTGATTACGTGGGCAATATAGTGGAAGAAAATTGAAGCCCCACAAGGAAGACCGAGATATAAGTACTTTGGGCATACAAGGAAGAAGAAACGGGAGAATAACATCAAAATGCTTACTTGGGAATAACTTGCTTGGGAAAGGGAGAAATAGATCGTAAATAGGATTCTAATAACATGAATGTTCCTTCAAATAATAGTTTTTTACTTTAAGCGTGAAACCGCAACTAGTGGCCGGAGTTTTGAAGAAATACTCTTTATTATCCTTCAGTATTAACAATCCTGGATTGTTTATACCATCTTCTTTTCTGCGATATCAAGCTATTTTAAATTTAAAGACTTCTCGACTTCTCAAACTTTCATGTTAAATAAAAACGTTTGAGCTATGTCGCTGCGTCAATTACACCCAAGAAATGGGCGTTGAAGTATTTCCTTGGAATAAGGATTGCCCGGAGGAATTTCGTTTGTGTGGTTACTGGTATATTTAGCTGGGATATTGGATTTCTAACCTCAAGAACACGAGTTCCAATTTTGTGGTAAATAGATGTTTCCATGTTGGGCCCAAAATAGTAAGTAATACTGTGATGACTTGTTCCGTACTTTTAAGTGCAATTCTTTGACTGCTAGATTGGAAAACTTACCTCACTTTACCTCATTTTATATATTTTTTTGTCCAACCTTTTCATTTGATAGTAAGAGATAGCATTACTAAAACCATATGTGTGTGATACTGTGAGTGTACAGGCTTGCTGATTGTTCAAAAAAACTCCCTTTCATTTCAATTTTAAATAATTTTGCTGCCGTCATGGAGTGAAGCTATTAAAATTTAATTTTCTGATGGCCAAATTTGGCAATCTGAACATATAATACCAAGCTACCTACATTTATTGACCCTCAATCTCCATAAATCAGGCAAAACGTATACTCCTTTAATTAATCGCACAATATTCTTATCCTATTTCCCTTTTTTGAATGTGATGAATTTACATCTTTGAATAATGCAGCTATACAGCGTGATTAGCAACCGTGGATGTGTGGTATGTAGCAAAACTCAAGCATGCCTCTGTCCATTTAAAAGCTTTCCTACCTTTTATAGTTTAAATGCTAAATAGAATTGAATTAAATAGACACCGCACCGTTTAAATTATGATGCTTCCATTTTTTTACTTGTAAATATTATCTGCAGTAGACCTGATCCTTATTCTGATGATTTCCCAAGACAATGACAATACTGATATTATTTTACAATACTCTAATGCCGGAAAATACTAAACTACTGTCATATATTCGGTGGATTGCTATTTTCCTGATTGAATTGACACTTTGCGTAGGTATCAATTCACGTTAGGCAATATCATTATAGGCAGTATTTGAGTATATCATGGCCGCATGATATACTCAAAATATGAAATGTGTGTTCAAAAAAATCACAAAGAAGCCTGTAGGTCATGCAAATACATGCAGTTCAAGACTTTATTATTCTAAATTATTTTATATTTACTATTCCAAATTTTTCAATATTATTTTCACGTGAGTAGGTACCTATTTAAGGATTAAAAAATCGATTTTCTCATCAATAGAGGCTCCAAACACGGACAAAACTAATGCAATTACAGTGACTTATTTTTGAAACATTTTTTACAATTCATAGCTCACCATGAAATTTTTTGTCCTTAATGAATAAACTTTAATAGGATTTAGTGTAGTTTTTTGGAAGGAAACAGCTAATATTTGTTCCCTTAATGAATTGTTGTATGAATTCATTTATTAAAAAAAGCAAATGCTTGCAAAAAATCCAACTCTTTAGCTTGCGGCAGGGAAAGGGGACTGCATTGCGCATTAATTCCCAGAGAAATATTGAAAATGATTAGTGCGGGAGATATGTTTCCCACCTTTCTACGCCTCGCCTCTTTTTATCGGCCTTGGCACCCAACTTGACCCTGCCACAAATTATTTCATTTCCCCTAAGCGCCACCATGTTACACCACGCACGGAGACCACCGCTATAGGGTCGGACTACTTTCTCCAAACCCTATCCACGTTCCCTGCCCCTCCCTCTCTTCCGGGACACGATGTACGATTACGGCCCTACCTCTTTCTCTACCGACCAACCTTATACCCTTGCCCGAGGGCTCCTAACCCTTGGAACATATCCTCACTCTCTCTAGGACGTCCGCGTATTAGACCTTATATGGACGACCCCTGACCCTTAAACCCTACCTGCAAATTACTCTGGCGGCGTCTGATCCCTAATTAGCGCCTGAACCCTGTAGCCACACTTCACCTCTCCTCTTTCTCGCTTTCCCTATCCTCGCTTTTCTCCCTTCCTTTTAACCTTTTAACCCTACCTATCGCCCACTTTGAGTGGTCACCATTGACCCCGACACGTCCGTGGAGGGCGTGGGATAAAAAAAATTTGCCCCGGGCCAGCAGTCGAGAGGGCGATGCATAATGCATCACCTTCTCCACATGCTATGCGGGACATCCCGCGGGCGTCACCATGACAACCCCCCGCCCTCTCTCAACCCGTTCGTGTAATTTACCTAGTTAGGAGGAACGACGGAGCGGTGCGGTACTCGCTAAGTGATCGGGTGGTAATAAAAGCAAAGCCCTTCCAATTGGACATTCAATTACTGTTTTATCACGAGTGATTGGCGGACAGCCAAGAGTTGGTGCTGCCGTAATTTTAGCTATAATTACCGATTAAGTGAGGCTTTTTCCACTTTTCTTGGGAAAGCATCCCTTCATTTTTAAGCTGCAATACAGCATTAAAAAAGTTCGTAGAGGATTGTACCCCATAGCAAAATTGCAAACCATTTTTAGGCGTACTGCTGCTAGGAATGAACAGTTCAATGCGTCCTTCCTTATCATCAGGAGGAACGAATCGCTGAGTGTTAAAAGTTCATTCCACCCAGTGGTACCCCCAAAAATGGTTTATTCTTGTGTATCTAATTGATGTGGAAATCTAAAAATGGTTGCATATCATTACTTTTTTAAATGAAAGTGTAGGACGGATTTATTTCCCGTAATAGACATTCTTAAGTAATAGGCATTTTTCCGTAATAGGAATTTTCCGTAAGACCGTTTAACACGATACCTTTAAATTGACATTTTATGCAATGCAACTTTGCAAATGGGATCTTTAACCCTGTACAATAATGCGACGTATTTGGTGTGACGAAGCGCTGCGGTAATTCCTACAATATCATGAAATCATCAAAGCCTTCCCTATGCAACTTCAGTGACTGTTCCATTAAGGGCGATTGGTCAACAGATACCATCTCTTTGATCTACTATCAAGACTTGACACATTCCAATCAACGTTGAGCTCAATGAAGGCCTTCATTTAATGCTTGGCTCATGGCAAGTACACCTATATGGAACAAGTTGTTCCACGTATAAAGAAATTCTGTTACCTTTGTCATGTCGGAGGAACGATGACGTGGTGCGCTACCTGCAAAATGATCGCTTGACGCAAGATGAAAAAGCATTTTAAATTGAAATTTCGATTCCAGCCTTAGCACGAACGATTCATTTTTACAAATAGTTTGGGGTTATTGATACCCTCACTTCAGTGATAATTCTTGTATTCATCAGGCTTTTTTCAAAAGTTTTTTTCAAAGACCTAGTTTTCCTCTTCGAAGACCACAAACGAGTGTGAAGGGTATAATTTCTTCTTATATTGACGGTGTATATAATTCTGACTTTGGCAACGATGGGAACTCTTCGTAAACGATTGCTTCGAAAAAAATTCATTAACTGAGAAAAAAATTTATAACCAAACATATGTACGACTGAATTGTAGTTCCATTACGAACTACTACTTGGTCCTTGGACCTTCGAAAATTGTAAAAATTTGAGCTTATAAATCGCGGTTTCATTCCTTTGAATTTTAGTACAGAAACTTCATTTCTACCATTAGCCTTTCCCCTGGAGAAATTCTTGATGCTGCTGTGACTCATACACCTATTTGTAATAAAAAATATAACAGGGCAAACCACGGAGTCGTCATTTCTTCTCCACTTTCTCCTATTTGAGTTAATCACCTCCCTTGGCCTCCTTAATTTAATACCTCTGCTCCTCAACATATCCTCTATTCACTTTTATAGTCCTCCTTTCATTTCTCTTATCATCTGCTTTCCTCCTCCTATCTTATCTGCCACCACTTCACTCATTTTCGTCTCCTCAAAATTGACACTATTCATTCCCCTTTACGAAAGCTCGTCAAAACCTCCAGTTTTTTACTAGTTGCTCTTGCGCCTTGAAGGCCCAATTATTAAATCCGACTTCAGTACAAAAAATCTAAGATTTAACTCGTATGCTAGAGTAATAGTTCTTTGATAGCAGTAACGTTTACTTGCTTCTCCCGCCCCTTTACGCTTTAAACTTTTGAATATTCCCATGACGGGGAGTCAGATTTTAGTTTACACGGTTCACTGCTCTTATATGAAGGATTATAAATTTGAAGGAAAAGCATATGAACGTTGTGCAAAAAGAACTTAAATTTATGATCTTCAACCATGGAAAAATGCATGGCAAGGGGTAATAGAGCTGTAAAACCACATAGGATATTGTGAAAGTTGGGAGAAATTCAGGAGCGTAAGAGAAATACACTTTTAAGGGAAAAATATTGGTATACACGGTTCACTGTTTCTAAAGGAAGGATTGCAAATTTCACGGAATATCATATGAATGGTGTGGGAAAAGAACTAAAGTTTGCTATCTTCAATCACGAAAAAATAAGGGGTAATGCAGTTGTAAAACCTTGAAGGATACTGTGGAAGTAGAGATAAATTCAGGAACGTAAGGTAAATGCAGTTACCAAGGAAAAAATATTAGCTGATGCCATTTTAAACAAGAAATCAAAGAATACCTTAAAATCCTTTCAAATTTTAGAGCATTACGAATATTTATCTCCTCACTCTACTTATATCGGGAATAAAAGATTCTCTCAGCCTTTTTCCTCTGTGAGACCGCGCTTCCTCTTTCAATGTGAGCTATCTTTTGCCCGTTGCAATTAGTCTCTCTCTTCATTATCTCCAAACGGCCAAACCTACGCTGTGACGCCGCCCTTCTCTCGGAATCCACCACTTGTGAGATACGCTCCAAATGAAAGAGGCCTTGTTGATAACATCTGGCAGAGTTTCCTCTGAATTTAATCAACAAAGTCGCAATTTAGCGCTTTTCGTCACCTGTTCTATTCTGAATACTCTCTTTGGAGCCGGCACAAGATAATAGGGCTTGTATTATTATAAACATGCTTATATGCTGTTTAAGTTGGTTTATTTGTATGCCTGTAATCTCTTTTTCGCGCGATGTCCATTACTCTAGTACAGTATTTTTTCAGCCGTAGGCATTCAGTCCTCTCAGCGTACCATGTAGCATATAAGCCATGAAAAAATGAGCTTTGAAATGCGGATTAAATAAAAATATCTGTTAAAAAAAATACAATTGCAATAAAAATATTCCTTATTTACATTACCCTATAATACATGAAGACTCACTGCGTCATCTTCAGTTCATATGTCACATTGCCCTTGCTCATCTCAAAAGAGATTAAATTGTCCCTATGTTATTACAAAATGATAATTTATAAATTATGTTTCATTGATACCATGGGCTTAAATTTTTAAAAGCGTGAAAGAAATAATTATCACTCAAATATTTGAAATATATGGAGCATTTAAGATTGATTAAAGGAAAAAGAAGACTGGAAAACTAAGGATAAAGTGATAATATGTGTATAGGTCATAGAATAGAGAGAAGACGTCATTGAATTGCTTGAGATATTAAATTGAATACATAATGTAGGCAGTATTTTGAATATTGTTCAATTGGTGTTATAATTAATGGATCTATTTAAAATATTGTATTTAAAAGGGCACAAATTCCATTACCTAAAGCCATTTATGATATTAAATCTGGAGTGGCATTGACCGAATCGGAGTCATAAACCGTCGAAATGGAGTATAGATATTTGAATGGAAATTAAAGCATTGATTTTTCCATGCCAATTAGATTTTGAAGGACGTTCAAGGTTTGAAAGAATTCTCGAAAGGTTACACTTGCTGAAAATAATTTCAGTGCAATGATTAAAAAAGCAGGTTTTTTTTTTCATTCTAAACGAAGTGGTACGTAGAATAAGTAGTTACATCTGCCGTAAAATGAGAGTAAACACATCCTGTGTCATTACTTGTCCGTGTTAAAGGGAAGCTTAGACAACCAACGATGTCATTGTGATACGACTCCCTAAAAAAGAACCAGAATGTAACGAGAATGTTTTACTTTGGTAAAAAGATTTTGAAAATGTATGTACTCTACGAGGTAAATTAGAAAAGTAATTACGATAGCCGAGAAAGAGGATTTCGTAAAAGGCGAATTGCAATTTAGAAGTGCCTGTAATAGGAGAGAACTAGGCAAGGAGACTGTTGGGCGAATTGCAGTTTTCCTTAAACTTTTATTTCAAGGATACGTCGTAAATACGTTGATGGAAGAACTGGATGAGGTAGCTGTATTGCTGTAGAAGAAGAATCCTTCGAGGTTCTCTCGTAGTGAGCCTTGCGTTTGTTCACAGGCCACATTAACAAATATTTTATTTAACCCATTTACGGCCAACGTTGCGAAAACGCAACATTATTGAGAAATGCAAAAAAAATGTTTCATTTTAATTTTATGCATGTAGAATTCGCTTTTTTCGATAAAAATAAGTTTGAACTGATTTTTAGTGAGATTATAATGACATTTAATAACTATTTCGATATTTATAAAAATACTCAAAATGTGTCAATTTTCGAGTCTCCTGTTGAGCAAGATAAATAATTTATCCTAAGAGTTACTATTCCCTTTATTAAGTTTTTTATTCGTCCATGTGAACGTAGAAATTTCAATTAATAGATATTAAAGCTTATATTTCGTCAGGGAGTCAACATTAAGCGAAAATCAGGTCCGGAAAATAATGTTGCGTTTTCGCAACGTTGGCCGAATCCGGTATCTATAGGCAGTTACGCAACCCGCATTACCACATATTTCCTTCTCGTAGGATTATGCCGTTTTTACTGTCAGATATAATCCTACGCCTTTTTATGCCTCGTATTTGACAGATATCGTCATATTTGATAATTAAAATTGTTAGATATTGTATTTCCAACGAGATGCTGCATTATTTTACCTAAATCCAATATAAATTAGAGATGCATTACGGGTTGAAAGAAATAAGTAAAAGTGAATATTTTCAGACGATAACGTATTTTCCAGTTTTTAATTGACATTTTTATCACAACAGGTTGAATAACAACAAATAATGACTATTTATGAATTACATGAAAGCATTTTGGGTGCAATGGAACACTAAACTTTGTACATTCAATCCGAATTAGTCCTTCCTTACTTCACGATTCAGCGATATCACCGACTTCCACAACAAGATATTGGGTGAAAGAAGACGATAAGGCGTAGATTTGGTTCGGAAATGATTGAACGAAAACATATTTAGATTAATAAAAAATAATCTACACTTTTCAGACAATTCCTTTCTGGAATAAAATGATAGATTTGTAAATTATGACCTCAATTTGACGACTTGAATTAAAAATCATTACAATTCGGAATATTTGCGCATACATTTTGAAATAATGAGCAAATGGTACCTTACTTTGGTCACTACAGTGCATAAATGTTCTTTTAAAACAAGCCTTTTAGATTTTTCTTTTAACTTTGGTGCTTATGTTATTCAGACGGTTTTAGGGTTCAACCAGGCGATAGAAAATTACTTCCATCGAAATATAGGCTTGAAAGCAAGTGTTATTCTGGAATTTCTCAAGGTTATCCCTGATCCCTCGAATCATCGTATGTTTTTCGATAACTTCTTTTCATCTTGAAGACTATTTATTGTTTTGAAAGAAAATGGATAATTTGTCACTGGAGCGATCCATGAAAATATAACGGAGGATTGCCTGATAGAATATAATAAAACCATCGACTTGAAACCAAGAGGAACATGAAAACAAACATTTGATAAAGCCGAAGGTCTTAGTATTGTTCGATGGTATGATAACTAGATTGTCCCTGTAGACAGCAAATCAAGTTTTTCGCTTCCATTGGGCACAGGGAAAAGTTTCAGCAGAAAAAAGAAAATACTATTTCACATACAATTCTATGTTAGTAAAAGAAAATACTATTCGTGTTATTGGGGAGTATAGCAAATACATGCGAGGTGTGGACCTACTTGATAATGCAAATTACCGCACTAGAATTCAGGGGAAAAAAGGACCTAGCTTATCAACTTAATGGACAGCGTTTGCACTAACGCCAGGAGATTGTACAGGTTATGCAACGGAATTAAATTTCATTGGTAGACTTCAAATCGTATCTAGCAGGGACGCATCTAAAAAGTGAATTGAATCAGTCAGTAGATGACGTACCCCTGTACAATTCGCGTCCTTAAACATAGAAAAAGTTAGGCCATGTAATTCATCGCGGATTCATGAAGCATGAAAGGACGAATTTGGCCATAGAGTTAAAAAAATTCAGTAGTTGCCGAAACAGTGTAAAAGCCAAACCATGTATGAATGTACGAAATTTTATGTTCCATTGCACCCAAAATTCTTGAGTATTCCATAACTAGCCATTAATTGTTGTAATTCAATCTGCAATGATAAAATTAAAGTCAATGAAAAGATGTGAAATACATGCCTTTCTGAGAAAATTTTCGCTTTGACTTATTTCTTTCAAACCGTAAAGCATGTCTATTTTATAGTGGATTTAGGTCAAATAACAACAAAATCTCATTGGAAACATAATATCCAAGGATTTAATTTATCCAATATGACGATATTTGTCATATACGTGGCATAAAAAGGTATAGGATTATATCGGACAGTAAAAACAGCATATTCCTAGGAGACGGCAATGTATTGTAATGCGGGTTGCATTACTACACACAGATACCGGATTCGGCCAACGTTGCGAAAACGCAACATTTTTTTTTTACCATAAGCAAATTTTTTTGAAGCCCCATATTTTCAATTTACCTTATTTAGCATGTTATTAGGTAAAATGAAGAGAAAAAATGATATATTTTCAAGTATTTCTTTACTCGGCCGGTAATGGGTTAAGGACGCTTTAATGGAAAATTGAGTGAACATTGTTGTGAAGAGATTAAATGAAGTTCATGTGATCGTCCGTTTAGAGCGAATGAGGAAAAAGAATATTGGAATTAGAATGTGGTAGCAGGATGAATATGGAAATGGTCAAAAAAATTAATTGCCTAGATAATACGGTGGAATAACTTTTGCTGAGACGAACACGGGCTCATTTAATGCGTATTATTCATGAAATTGAAATATAATTTCACGAATGATGAAAAAACATGTTCGTAAAGAGTTTTACTAAACATGTTTACATATATTAAATTAATCAAGGCCTCAAGTCGGTAAGTTTTGTGATGATGTGAGCATGGTAGTATCAATAAACAGAATTGCAGTGAGCACCTTCTTTTACATTCGTTTTTGTGTATTCATTATATTTATTCTAATCAATATGATGTATATTCGCTTTCAGTACTGGGATACAATATTTTTATAGGAGAGGTGTGGCTCCGATGATTGAGACAATGCAGACACTGACTTCGGGCAAAATTTCGTTTTACGTGCATATACATATTGCTTTCACTGAATGCCTTTCAAAGGATAAACTTTACATTTGGCACTCCCAGGTGTGAATTCGTGGGATTTTTGAATATTCGTGATCAAATTTCACGCAAAAATATTATTAATCGGCGGTATTGTGACTGAAAAGCTGCTATGGTGCAACAAATAGTGATACGACTGATAAAATCACTTGTAAAAAATTATTTCAGCAATTCCCTGATAGCATATACTACTCGCTTAGATTTTCGTAAAGAGAATAGTGTTAATATAAAATGAAAAATCGATGTTAGTTTCTTCGAGCAATTATCATAATTGGTCATGTGTTACATCACTCTCTTTCGTTAAAAATAGTGTATAGCAGTGAAATTTTCCCCTATATGTATTCAGAAGGAGAACAAGAATTTTGATTTAAGGTCCACGCTCTGAGATAGCGCCAATATTTTTCGCAACAATCGAGTCTTTTGAAAGAGTTAATCAGTACCTACAATTTTTCAGTATTTTTTTTCACGATACGCTGCCTCGATTATAGTCTCGTATGGGATCACTTTGGGTGGAATCAGGAGAATACGTATTGCGCCTTGAGGGGATGATCCCACGCCGTGCATTATGTAAGGCTCAATTGACCAGGCAGGCATCCTACCCTTCAATATTTCATCGACTCTAAAATTACACCACGAATATCATGATCAGATTTAACTATGAAAATCATTTACTACCTAAATTCATGTTTTCATTAATTATCCTTATAATATGTATATACCACTCGCTTAGATTTTTGCGGGGAAAGTAGTGTTAATATAAAATGAAAAAAAACATGCTGGTCTCTTCGAGCACCGGTCACACTCGGTCGTGTCTTACACCATTATCTTTCTTTTAAAATATTATATAACAGTGATAAGTGTGCTTTTATGTATTCAAAATGAGAACATGAATTTTCATTTAAGGACTACGCTTTGAGAGAGCGCCAATTTTTTTTCGCAACAATCAAGTCTCTTGAAAGAGTTAATCAGAACAACGCTTCAGTATTTTTTTTCACGATACACTGCCTCCATTCTAGTCTCGTATAGGATCACTCTGCAGTGGAATCAGGAGAATAACGTATTGTGCCTTGAGGGGATGATCCCACGCCGTGCATTTTGTAAGGCTCAATTGACCGGGCAAGCATCCTACCCTTCAATATTTCATCGGCTTCGCATTTTTTGTCAGGGATACGAGAGGAGTATCCCGTCGGGATTGAAGACCATCCATCTTGCCAGGGTATGCTCCTAGTTATTTTTTCATGGATTATCAATCACGTCGAGAATTCAGGTATTTTTCCAGTCATGATGTAGCCCCTGCTTCGGCCCTCACCGTGAAGGAGGCAGTGCTTAGTATCCTTTCTGTTCTCTCTATCATCTCAAACATCGACCCTTCGGGCTACGTGGCGTGATGCACATATTTTTCAGATATCTGTAGTCTTCGAGCAGTTCCCATCAGACCTTTCGACTTTTCGGATGAGTTATTTATTCTTCTGGAAGTTTTTTTGTTTTCCTACGAAATGATAGACGCCATTGCTATCTCTAACCGGGAAATCAGACATCGTCTTTCGGCCTGGGATCGAGGTAAAACAATTTGAGTTGGTTAAAATGGAATGGGAGCAAATATTTTTATTAAATTACTGAATGTTTGCCTTTGAATACTTCGGCAGTTTTTTAATTGAATTTATATTTATCTCTTTTATTTCCTCCAAAAAATCCTTGCAAGTATTTTTATTTATTCCATTTTCAATTAGGATATGGAAACATTAAGCGGGATCATGTAACATGGCAGAATCATGTAACTTCCAATATTATTGACTTCATATTTTTAAATTGCCTGATTTAGTCTGTGGAGAATTTATATTGCATGGGTTCATTAAAACTATATTTTTATTTCAATTAATTGATAAATATATAAATAAAATATAGGGCACTAATCACGTGATAAATGTGGTAACCTAATAGGCATTGCGCTTGAATGCCGAGTGAGAGGTTATGGTTTTAAATCTAATTGTAAGCTTCGGAAACAGCAAAAAAAATCAACTACTTGCAAGATGGCGAAGGGGAAGGAACTGGTCCCCTATTGTGGTTGTGCAAAATTCGAAAGGCTGTGGCTAAGTTTGGGGTGAGCTGTACCCTCACCAATATAAATCAACGTTTGAGTTGAACAACTAAGTGACAGTGATATTAGGAAAGAGAATTTAAATCTCTTTAAATTACACTCTGAATTCTAAAGATCATCTCCTCAATTCTTCAGTTTGTTAGCTTCCTTTCATACTATTTGCTTCGTATACGTTATCGTTATATCCCAAAAGGGAGACGGGACGAGCAAAGCCCGAATCTACCTCTTTTGAGTGAATTAAGTGGGAAGCTTGATTGATGTTATCAATTCCTGATCTTTTTGTCGGTTCTCCTCTCTCTTTGCTATAAAATGGAGTGTCCTCCAGTGAGGACCCTCTGCATCAGACGTCGCTTTTGTGCTGTTAAAAGCCCAGTTCATACATTGGTCGAGTGTCCTCTTTGAATTCCCAATTTGCCTCCACTAGATAAAGTGCTTTCAGCCTAAGTGATCCCTTGTGGAGGTAGAGATGCAAAATTAGAATTTGCCATAAGTTGGATTAAATGTTATCCTGCTTTCTCTGCTGCTCAATCTCTTAAGTATTTTAAACGCTTTTGATTCAGGAAAGATCTAGTAAATTGATTTCAATAGAAGAATGCCATGGTAATTAAGAGTGATTACATTCATTTAAAAAAGCTTAAAATAGGTTATTAAATCATTTAAATGAAGCCTCGTAACCTTTCTCTGGAAATTATTTGAGCAAGAAAATGTTTGTTGTTACAACAACATTTTCAAGTTTATCTTGCTGTAGAAACGAACCGCGTCGAGTTCAAATACAGGTAAGATTTCATTCAATGTTTCATTCAACTAATGCTAACAACTTCCTCCACATCGTCTTACGTATCACACTAGATTATTGAAATTCATTTTTTCAAAGAAGTTGCTGCTTTTCTAACTTATGAGTCGGGATTGAAAAGTTATTGTTTTCTTCTCACAAATATGAGCTTTTCTTCTCGTGAAGTTCAGTTTGCAAAAAGAGGTAATTCTCACAATAATCATACTATTGTGGAGTTATTTTAGATGTAGTAACTTGGATTTATTTTTTTATTGTGAAAAAAATCATTATATAATAGCATTCACTGTACGTGTGAGAGCAAGTGCAAATGTTTACTTCTATCCCTTCAATTTATTTAGCCGTCATCAGGGTAGGCATTACTTTTGGTGTCCACAATACTTTCTATTTTACATTTTTGATTTCCTCTCTGTACCTTATCCATTCATCTGCATGCCTTTATTTGGACTAGGGATTCCGTTGTAAAATTTTTGTCCTTCTACGGTACTTCCAAAAACACTCCTCCTAAGCCTAATCTCTGGTCTGTTCTTTACGCCTGTTGCCCATTAAAAACTTAATAATTATCTAAATATTTGGTCAAGTTTTGTTACCTCCAATTAAAAATGAATAACACGCTATATCTGTGTTGAAACAGCTTTTCTCAATTTCTATCTATTGATCAAAATGAAGGAAATAATATTTAGATCAGAAATGATATTACATTGCTATCAAACCGGCAGATGATTTTTAATAAAAATAACTTTTTATCTCATTGTTCTTATCATAGTTCTGAAGTTGTTTGCAGCTGAAAAGTACGCGCTTGAAAGCTGGAGGACTTTGTGGCGATTTGCTCCAAGAAAGATGGGAAATATGTCACCATTAAAAAAGGGAAGCGGAAAGGTTTTATAGCTTTTGGGGAGGCTGTAAAAAGGGAGACAAAATCGATGTTTTGGTGGCCGCAGAAAATGTGAATGAATGGCACATTGAAGGGGAATGAAGTGTTTGCGGTTGTGGCGAAAGCGGGAAAACGGGGAAAATATCTCAGCATAACATTTGGCTAGAGGTTAAAATATGTAATCTCCTCGATTGGCTTTTGGGGAAGTATATCGGGCTAAGGGCAAGATTAACCCCGATTATAAAAGCTAAAGGTACTCATTCAACGACTACGACACGATTTTATATATCTTAAATATCAGCTGAATATAAACACAAATAAAACCAAGATATTAGTGTGCAGCAGTAGAAAAGAAGTCAAGACTAAAATTAAAATAAAAAAACAAAAACTGAAAGAGATAGATCAATTCTGTTATTTGGATGCAGGATAACAAGCGGTGGTAGAAGCCAGAAAGAAATCATCTGCAGAATACATACCCCAGAGGAGTAAAGCATTTCACCATGACATATCTACTTTCAAGAAGAAATTTGAACATAGAAGTAAGGAAACAGTTTATCAGAACTTAATTTGGAGCATTCTTCTCTACCAAAGTCAGGAATGGACAATGACCGCCGCCGAGAAATCAAGGATAGAGACCTTCGTAATGTGGTACAACGGAGGAATGATCAAATGGATATACCGAGAAGAATGATAATGGATAGGATACACCGAGTTAGAAATGAGGAAGTCGTCAGAAGAGTAGGAAAGAAAAGCCTCATAAAAACCTTGAAAAAAAGACGGAACAACCTCATTGGCCATATCCTGAGACATTATGGCCTCATGAAGAAAATCATTGAGGGGTAATCAGACAGCAATAGCGGGAAAGGAAAACCTCGAAAGATATATATGGAACAGGTAAAGAAGTAAGTGAAAGAGAAGAAATGTGTAGGTGTGGAAAGATTAGCCAATAGGAGAATTGAATGGAGAGCTACGTCAAACCAATCTAAGGGTTGGCTACCAGTGATGATGATGGTGATGATTATGATACGCTAACTGTTTAATGCATGCCGCCCTTGCATGGTGTGGTTTGTTTCCAAAGAAGTAATGGAAAAACTTGAGATATTAGGGAGAAGACAACGGAGGTCAATATTTAAAAATACAAGTGTTAGGCAACAACAAGCTGTACATGTAAGGTAACTCCAATAGATGTAATTATAACGAAAAAGGCAGAAAAATTCCAAATAACTGGGCAAAATAGCAACTAAGTTGCACAGAAACTTACCAAATTTAAGGACTATCTTGAGGGAAAATTCATGATACTAGAAGATATAATGATTTTGTGAAAAATAAATAATTTAACGAACTCATGGGCGTGTCGATGCAATCAGAGAGTATTAGTTAAAAAAACGTCAAACTCTAACAAAACTTTCAAAATCACGCTACAAAAATACCTTACGGCATTTGAGTTTTTATTTTGACAGCCACAATAAAACTTACAAGTATGCAGGAAGCTCTTACATATAGTTTTTACTGACCTGCCACCTGACCATTTAATGCCCAAAGGTATTTTCTTGACCATGTACTGGCTCGTGCGTCACGGGGTATTTTAGTGACCCACCTAATT
Source organism: Ischnura elegans (assembly GCF_921293095.1). Lineage (NCBI taxonomy): Eukaryota > Metazoa > Arthropoda > Insecta > Odonata > Coenagrionidae > Ischnura > Ischnura elegans. Next base: position 32,492,465 of record NC_060251.1, on the reverse strand, counting down.
TGATAATAAGCTGGCATTTTAACAAATGTAAATATGACAGTATGGAATTGCATTGAATTTAGCCCAACTTTTTGGGTTGAAATATGTTCATTTCTGTAGTTTATTAAAAGTAAACTGATAAAAAGCCATCTGATGCTGATTATAGTCAAAAATATATTTTTTTGACTTATCCTCATTTTCAAGACTTATAATTTGATATTTTAAGACATTATCAAATGAATATTTTAGTGAATGGCAACATTAGTATATCTACCAAAATACTCCAGCCTCATTTTTCCCATTTTTTTAAATACAATTAATGATGAAGGTGACGTCAACATAAGTTTTCAAATCATTATAAAGCTTGTATGATTACCTACTGCACATACTCAGATAATTACAAACGCTAAGATACTGATACCCGTGACAACTTGTGGCAATAATCTTTATCCGCGGTTCTGACTTCTATTTTGCCATTGACTTAGCAGCTGATTTATCTTTTCTCATCAGTCTTATAAATGGAGCAGAATGACGTCTGATCGTAAAAGGCTAATCATAGCTATCGAGAATCCTCCCTTTTATTTTCACTCTCCAGTGCATGTAATCCAAGCAAAAGTCATGATGCGCTAAGGATAAAAAACTAACCCAGCGAATGGAGCGGCGCCAGTTATACTCTTGAACGAAGTATGGCTTTTCCTGTTGCTGTATGCTATTCTCAGGACCTCCACATGAAACAGGGTAACACGATAGCAAATATATTTGGCTATTTTTCAAGATTTTCAATCATAAATAGTATCACGAAGAATACCTACGCGTTTTTAAAAATTGTGCTTCATCTTTAACTTTTTACTGTTACTTCTGGGAGCAACCGGTACATCCGGGCCGCAGTTATTCTTTTTTTAAATTGTTGATTGGGAAGACATGCATCTTTTGTCATTTGTAAATATGCTGTGACGATGTGTAATGATACTCTTATGGATAGTTTGTTCTTGGTTACAAAACCAATTTTGATGTATTTTGCATGGTTTAATTCCGGCTTTGTTGCAAATGAATGAAAAATGTGTAAATTTGACCATTTTTATAGCTATTTATAAGAATCTGCGAAGAAAACTTCCGTGAGGTAAAATCACTCGAGAAGATATCCACTGAATGTTTTTTTTCAATCTTCAAGTGCACTGCCATGAATAAAATACAAAAATAGAGAAAGTCATATTTTGTGCAAAAGAATTTGTTGCACTATTTAATTCCTTGGGGATATTTTTGACCGATTGTATTTACTTGTGAATGTATAATGGCTTCTATGGACATATTAATTCGGTTACCTCAACAAAAGCAACAAAATGACAATCTATTGGCAATGACTGATATTTTATTAAAATTGTTGCGCACGTGAAAAAAGCCAAGTTCAATTTGTGTCTTATTGCTTTGAACTCGATTCGGTGGCGATTAAAACAAGTGTTGTATTTCCACAAAGTCATTTATTTGGATATGCAAATTAATTCCATTATTCACCTGCTCACATTCAACACATGTTAACCATGAAACCATAAATATTTGACCTGTCGTTTGACGGGCTGGCATATTTATACTTGTATTGTCTGTCGTCAGCATTCATATTTATCTTCGTGATTGGAAGCACCAATGATGATGGTGTTATATAATTTCCAAAATTCTATGGTCTTTGTTGCCATATCCAATGTCATTCCTAAAATTTAAGTCATAGGCTATGAATAGGATTGAAGAATTTATTATCTCAGATGACGTTATTCAGGTAGAATCATTTTTATACACATTACAATGCACTTCAAATTACAAAATTTCAAAAGTGTACTGCCGGCATCTCTCAAAGCTTGCCAATTACACACTCATACTTAGTACCTACTTGCAAAGATTACTTAAACGCAAAGTATCATTTTCTTTGCCTATTTCCTGTATTGACTGATTCCATTCTTTTACTACGATCATTTTTTTATTCATTCATAAGCCAATCCATACCAGGTGATCCAGTGGAAGCGAATATGGCTGCGGCAATATTTAAAATATCCTTATACCATTTCATATATTCTTTCATCCGATAAAATTTCATGCATAGAGTTTGATAAATTCCATTGCTATGTTATTGCACATTTTGTTTTCCTGGTCACATAAAAATATGTATCCCACAAATGCTATGAGAATGATTTAATAAGTGAATTTTAAAAAAAATTATCTATTGGTGCCTGGAAAATAAATGTTCATATACGAACGTGATGAAGGATTGCATCCTTAAAACTTAGGTATTACTAATAGAAAAAATAGTAGGAATGTCCCCGGAAAATTTTTGCCTTCCTCAACTACAGTTTCGATGAGAAGCTATCTATACTCGCTCAGTAAGGATAAATATGCTGCTGACTCATTTTTTTTGCTAATTTCCTTTTTTAAGCGATTTCATCTTAAATATTTTTCCTTCATTTTTGCGCATAACTCATCTCGTCTAAGGTCTCCGACCGCATTCGGCAGAGGGAACAAACGGACCGAAGGACAGGAGGGTTTTCCAGCAGAAGGGAAAGGTCCATGATGCTCTGCGGTGTCACCCCTCTCTTGAACCTTGTTGCGGAGAATTAAACAAGAAAAATAACCCAAGGAGTGGGTGACGTGGGGGTGGTGAGAATATATATGGACCGCTCCCCTTTGGTAGGGACGGGGATGAACGCTCTGGGTTTGTGGAAAAAGTGGAGCAAAAAATAAAGAAAGGAGATCATTTAAAAGGAGAGCGAGGAATGCGATGACCATGAGGAAAACGTAGAGGGTAGTGAAAGGGCCGGAGAGGAGAATACAAGGGTAGGACCTCGGATGTGCTGGAATTAATGTATTTGGGTCGTCTTTTATTTTTCAATTTACGTGCTCCGGTTTTCAAAATAAAATAATGTTTGCACCCCTAATTTACGAAACCCTTGATGGCAATGTATATTTGTTCCTCTTTTCCCTAATACCATTCCCCGCCTGTTTTTTTACCTTCAAAGGACGTTGTTTGACCCTTCCAGATCCTGCATTTAAACGAGCTAGGGAGTGAAAACAGTTCGCTCTTTTTTTTCTTTTGGTGATTTGCGCCCCTTAGTGATTGTAGGTTTGGAATTAAACTTAAGATCGTGGTTCTCCCGGAATACATCGTGTAAGAGTTTTAACCCCAGTTCCGTGCAGTTAAAACGGTATTTATGACTTTCAAATGAGGGATTACTCTGTAGTTATTAATGCTATGACTCATTTACATTACTTTCATTTTGCATTAGATTGGAATATTTGTAAATATCGGTATATATTTCAGATTGGAATAAACACAAATTTACCCTAGAAACGTTTGGTGATTGGTCAAAAGTTGAGATGGGGTGAGTTCTATATCCTCGTTATGAGTAGTCAAATGTATTTTCATTGAAATCCTTGGTCATTCGTATCCGAACTGTCCATAATAACTTTGTTTTTCTCCCTTCCTTCATATGTATACTAAAATAAGTTTAACTCTGTAAATGGTACCATCTTTCTATTACACATTCAAGAAATTTGCTTCGTTTACCTATTGGTGATGACTACCACCATTCAATATTTATGAAGTTAAGAATTATCGCGATTACAAACGGCCTTGCATTATATTGGAATATTTAGGAGCCGTTATTTAAAGCAAATTGACGCTCTTGACGTCGTGGACTTGAATTTTCCCAGAGTGACTCTACTTCCTGGCATTCTGACTGGTAATGAAGTGTTGACAAATGAAATAACACTTTCAAATCAATGTATGGGAGAAGAAGGATGGAAAAAATCAATCACCGGATAATCTCACAGGTAATGCGTAAAATTATTAGTTCGTGGACTTCGGATTTTCCAAGATAAAAGGGACGCTTACCTTAAATTATCGCATACTTGGATTACCGTTTAATTTTTTTGGAAATTGAATTAATACACAATTTCATACCACTCCCACTAAGTCCTTCGTAATTTTCACAGGCACTGGTAACATTTTTTATTTTCTTTAGAAGTTTTAAAAAATTATTTTTATCTTAATATATCCTTTTCTCTCTTTCATTAGTAATTTTTTTTATATTTACCGTAGCTTTTCCAACTTTTTTCTATCCACACAAATCATGTGGTTTGCCGTCCAATTCTTTTGGAAATTTAATTTACAAATACCGTACTTCCTAAACTAAAATAATTCCACATATTTTCTTTCTTGATGAAGAATTTCAATCTTTTATATGGAGCCTGTATTTTTCCATTTATTTCAAAGATAATTATCTAATTGCATAATATACTTTTATAGATTTTCTTATCTTAGAATAGCAAATTTTTCATACATAACCTACCATTATCATGCATATAAAATTATGGGTAACTGTATCAAAGTAGATGCAAAGCCCCACCATTAGAGAATTACTGTCCCATATTTCATTAAATAAATATTTGTTCTGCCTTATGAATTTTTACCTACCCATAGAAATAATAACGCAATGCTAAAAGGTGAGTAACATCCATTTCATTTTGTCTCTCTTTTTTGGTACTTCCAGACATGCCTTCACTTAGGCCACACTTCCGTATCCGTTTCGTCTGAGGAAATAAATTTACCTTCCCTTGCCATTTCATTCCCTTCGTTCAGAAAAATCTACTCAGCATTCCCCTTCCCGCTCAAGCTTTTACGGCCAATCGTAAAGTTCGATGACGTCGTTTCGACCAGTACTTTTATCGTGATCCTTCGTAAAATGAAAGTCCCGTCGTCTTCCAATGTAAATAGAAATCTTCTTGAAGGAATACGGTAATGCTGAAATAAAATATATCTTCACTGAAATGCTAATTTTATGGCTTTATAGGTTAGATTAATTAAATATAAAATGACCCCCTCCTACTCTATCCTCACAAGATGAATAACATTAAGATAACCACATCCTATATTTTGAAAGGAATAGAACCAGATATTGGGATATAAATAAGAAAAAAATGTTATTTTTATGGAAATCAATGATGGAATTTTTAAATTAAAATATGGGTTATACAGAACTTTTAACAATTTTGAATTCCCTATTTTAAGAAACACAGTTTGATATGTTTTAGATGATCTTATGTGAAGAGACTTTTTGCCGGCGTATGTGAGTGATGATTTTTTTCGGGATCCCGTTCGGACTAACAGTAAGAAAAATCCATTGTTGCAGGGAAGGATAGCCTCAGGGAAGCCTCAGTATCACGTTGGTGGCAAATGAGTTTTTTTAACCCAAGAGAAATACCGAGAAAAATTCATAACTTTTTGCTTATGGGTTGATTGGGTTATACAAATTAAATCATTTATATTTTGTTATAAATGTGCTTCATCTTGGTCAAATTACGAGCGAAGTTTTTTTAGATGGGGAGGTGGAGAGAGAAACAAGGCGTTGGCATAAAGTTATATAAATCATTTCCCCTTCCCAGAATGATGATATGTTTTCTTTACCAATACAATCGTATTATGTCGTGGAGACAAGGGCGGAGTTTTAGGGAGAGCCTGGCGCCCCCAACTTAAATGGCACTTTGTGCGAAACATGTAGAAATGCCAAAAATATAAAGTTTTAGTGTTTATAATGCTGTTTTCAGAGACTAATTTAAACAAATTTTCAATGGGAGGGCCCCGGGGATCTCCCCATTTTACTGGGGGTATATTCAATAGCCCCTAAATTCCCGGCAGGGCTGCTGGTCCTCCAATATAAAACTCTAACCTCCGGTCATACGTGGAGGGCTACATCATGTGCTATTAATCCGTTCATGTATAGATTTGAGATGCACACTTATTTGCTTAAATTGACTACATATTGAGAGTTCCCTATTCTTTCCCTAATTTGACGTGAAGTTATAACAGACAGGAATCAGCCGTGAGATTACTTTATGGAATTTACGAGAATATTAAGAATTTAAATTTTGTACGTAGTCCAGATATTTTCTACTAGACCACGACGCTCAGTGGTTTCGGTATCTTAATAACATTTAAGATCTGAAATTGACATATGAGCGCCTTAAATTGGGTCGTGATACCTATTAGTTTTTGGTGTTCCGTTTTTATTTGTGGTCCGTTGAATTATTGCCCATTTTAACCAAATTACGCCCTTAGAATACGTTACCACCAAGGCAAAAAGTCAGGATTTTTATGGCCATTTCAGTTGAGCGCCGCTGCTGTAATGATGGCGAAAACTCCGTCAAAGTCGGGTATTTGGCCATCACACCATTCAGACCTCGCAAAAGAGGACTTCTTTCTTCGCACTTCGACTGTCTATTGTTGTCATCCCATTCGCTAAATGGATCGACATCCCCTAAGGGAAAAGCGTATGTCTCGGTCAAAGGGAAAGGTAAACCAAAGCCGAACCACAGATTGGAGCAATCTGTTCGATCTTTTCAAAGGGAATTTATTGCAGGAACACCGTGAAAAGAAGCGTTTTTCATTTATTTTTTTCCTTTCAATTGATTCAGTTGGTTGAAGGGAATGTCAGATATGCACCAAGGAGCTTTGATTTTGCCTTCATGCCTCGTTTATTGGATTCTGTTGATTCAATTGGCGGCTCATCCCTTTGAAAAGCTATATTAATAGCTCTCCGCCACATTCCGAGTGATGACGGTTTTGAATGCTGGATGTGATATATTACTCGTGACAGCTCATGAAACTTGGCTTAAGAGAATTCTAGTAAATGCCAGCGCTGAATTGGAAAGTTTATAGGTATACAATTCTTCTTGCACGTGGCGTGAGCAACAACTGTAAGGAAGAATGATGTAAATTCATAGTTAGGTTGCATTCAAAACTCCGTAGTAGAGCTCACAAATTTTTCCCAGTATTAGTTCTATAGATCCAATTTTCATCCTCAAAATGTATGGAATAGTACGGAATTTGCCGTCTCATCATTTCCCATGATGGAACTTAGGAAAAAATCAGTCATTCCATAGACACTTTGTGAAATGAAGTGTTTTCAAATATTTGTACAAGTTCTGCGTCTTAAGTTCTCGTTCAGATATTTATATTAATTGACCCAACTATTCAGTCATGCGGTATTCTCCTTCTATGGGGTATTCACTAGATTCAACTATCAAATTAGGTCATACATGTGGGATCTGGCGCAGAAAGACTAAATCCGTGAACTTCATAAAATACAACGTCAAAAAGGCGCAAATCGTCAAAAACGTTACAGCGTTGCTAAGATTAGGCTGGGATACGCTAGAGACTTGGATGCTGCCCGTTAGACTTAGATTGTTTGAGCTATTGAGATCTATTGAGAGCATCATATTAGAACCGCAATTTATTTACAGTTTCAACACACACTAATATCAGAGAGATATTTTGCACAACGTATAAGTAAAAGAATTAATTTTTCCCAAAAAAATAAAGGACTTTCATAAATGCTATACTTAACTTAGTAAGCGCATTTCATTTTTTGGTAAACGGCTCATGTCCTAACATTCCCACTTTTTTCTCATGTTCATAGGGGGAGTGTTTGGACATGATCCATTGATTGATTCACCCACGCCTAATGAGACAGTTTGTGGGGGGTATTACAAAGATGTAGGTAGGTAACAGACAATTCTGAACTCAACGTTAAAAGGCAATTTAATGAGCAGCCACGAATTGAAATGTATAGGATGCATTTTTAAAAAAAACTTGCTTCAGCAACGGAATATGGAAAGCAATGACACTGATAATAACCTACAGCAAGTTTCTAAATCATTTAAAAGATTTTTCAACTAGGTGAATGTTACTGTTTTTGCCCATATAATTGAATGATTGTACAATTTGGTCCGAGTTCGGTTGTTAAATTTTAATTAACTCCTCGAGGCCAACTTGAAAATAAGATGAAATAGTATGATTTGGCTTAATTTGGTAAATTTAAAATGTACTTTTCTGCTTGAGGCTTTCGCAGCGTTGGATTGCACTTCTCTCCATAGTTTCCTGGTTAGCTGCGTCGAAGTTGATTTCAGATAACGTTTTGTGGTCAGCATAGGCCATCATATGGCCATCAACAGCTTTGACGCAATTAACCTGGAAACTATGGAGAGAACTCATAATATACTTAAGATTTTTTTAAGTAATCTATAATTTTTATTCCCACACTTTAGTAATTCTCCTTATTTTTCCGGCCACATAGCTCATATGTAAACCTGTCAGCAAACCGCTACTTTATTTAATTATCCGCGTCAACCTCCTTGCCAGGAACTGCATCATATCCTGAGAATAAGTTTCCTTACTGTAAATCTACACGCAGGTAAATTTTCCCAGCTTCGCTCCTTCAGGAGAGTTACGTGACTAAAACAGCAGAGAATAAACTAAATTTTTTCGTAAATTTCCTCATAATCTTCGGATACAGTCTTCAATTTTCAGGGGACTAACCATGTATGTAAGTTTTGAGTCTTCAGTCATCCACTAGTCATAAACGGATTGTATATAATCCGTTTATGACTTGCACATAATCCGATTGTACATAATCCGATTGTATATAATTTAGTCTATTGTTCTCAAATTCGATTACAATGTACAATGGGGGTAAAAAGTATTCCAACAAAGGTCGAGCCGCCGCTATCGCTCCGCGGGAAAATAAGTTTCCTTTACAGTTGGTAGTTATTCTTTGTAGGTGAGGGAAATTCAAACAAGGCAAACCATCTCCTTCCTTCGTCACCCAAATACGCGACTGGTCACTGAGTTTTCCTCAGCCCAGATCATGATTATCGATGAACTCTGTAGAATAGAGGCGCATTCGACGGCATCATGTGCGCTCGGAAATATTCCTCTGAATTTTCCTTCGCATATCTCAACGAAACGACATATATCACTACGGGCCATAGCAAGCTTTATTTTGAGGCAAACAAGACAATCAACGTTCAGATTCCATGGGCCACGTATTTGAATGCAGTTGATTCTGAAGTTTTAGCTCTTTTGGAAATACTGACGAACTCATTGCTGGAACGCTTTTTTCTTTGGATTGAGAAGCACATCCTCCTATCTTGATTTGAGATGGCGTTGATACCAGGCGAGAGGGGAAAAGTAATCGGCTTCATTGAGGAAGGCTTAACATCGGCGGGAATATCGCGATAGATGAATATAAATAGAAGTACCGTATACAACTGGGTGAAACGCTGCAGGAAGGGTGATGAGGCATTACAAAATGGAGTGAGACCTAGGTGTACAACTGGAGATTTTGATGCTGATATACACTGAAGGGCTGCGCAGTGCCCTAATACACTTTACAATCAAATCAAAATCAAAAATCGTTCCTCGCCATGGCTGCCTTGCAGATTACGTCTAGCAAATATTTCTGCCTTAAATTTTTCAGAGACGAGGCAGCAAGGAAGTGGAGATGGGCTTTAAGGGATTATCAGAACGAGTGCCGGGGTAGGAGTAAGTGCGAGGAATGGATGGGAAGGAAGGTTAGAGGGAGATAGTGGGGAAAAAGGATGGCACGTGGGGTTAGATTAACCATAAAATGCTAAGGATATCGATTGCGCCAATATTCTGGTGAACAGTGCGAATTACATTCCAGGCGTGCAACTTCACCTTCACAACCTTGGTTGCTGAAAAATTACAATATTTGAATACCCCTCGTCTCTTTCCAAGGAAAGGGAATACCGACAGAATGGGGAATCCAATCTCCTGCGAAGGATGGTGGCGACAAAAAGACTGTCGGGATACTTTTTCCCCCATACTACATCGTAACACATGTTTTGATTTTCCACTAACGTTGTTATAAACAGAGGCTCCTTTTCAGGGCCATGGATCGGGGTAGCATAAATGATTTATTTCTTCATTTTGCAGTAACATTGATTTTAGTTCATTACCTAATTTTGGTTATAAATTGTTTTCATATATTTCATTCCTTAGTTGTTATTCCAGCATGACTAACGTATTAACAGTAATGTAAGCCTACGGTAACATAATCCATCGTGTACATATGATCACGGTGTGGGGTTGTTATAACTTGCATTTACCCCTACTGAATTCATTTCCATGTATTTACATCGAAAATAAATAATACAACAAGTCCTTTTTCTTTTACTCTTAATAGCTAATTATGAGTGACTGATTAGCCTTATGATATCGTTAACGGAAGAAATATTCTATCCTCTCCATCTCGATATGGTACAATATATTCGGGGGAAAAATTTTTATCATAGCGAGAACGCCATCTGTTTTTTTTCGGACGCCAACATCCCAAAAATTCTCGAGAAACTGCGATTAATCTCCATCGAAATCCATTAAACCTTGCTATCCACCAACAAATTGATGAAGCGGAGACGTAGTCCCCCTTTCCCTGTTTTATTTTCACCGCATTTATCTTGTAGCCCGAAGCCATCGAGATTGAGAACCCCGTCGCGCACAGGCTTCGCTAGCGCTCTCTACAGCGTGAGGTCGTCTCCCCCCCTTTCAAGTGGCGCGCTCTATCAATCATGGTTCACGTTCGAAATATGGCAGGAGCTGAGCATTCCCTGTGATTGACGCGTCTCTTCTGTAGGTTGTTGAGGGTGGGGGTTCGCTCTCAGATGGGCCTGGGTTTTTATTCGCATGGCTCAACGATGTCCGCTTCGATTTGTCCCAGGGATTTTTGTATCTTAAAATTTCTGGTTTCCTGTCGCATTTTATCTTTGTCTGTAAGATAAATATGTGGATCTCTTTTTTATAATGGTATTTGGCCGTTTTTTGCATCGAATTACTCAGCTTTAGCTTCCGTTATTACATTGAAATTTTCAGGATATCCATTCATGATGATTCATTCAGGGCATGTAATGATGATGGTATTTTCCAACCTTTACCAATATCTCAAGTACGAGAATCACACGTCCGAGAAATATTGGGGTAAAGTTTTATCTTGTTTGTAAGATAAAACACCCTTTTTCTCCTATTTTATTTTGTCTCTCTTTTTCTTGTCGAGACACTCGTTTTCAGATACCTTTACTATCTTGAAATTTACGGGGTAAATTGCGTTGCTATGCTTCAACATTTACCTGCAACCCAAGTACGAAAATTACTCATACGAGAAAATACTGAAGTAAAATTTTAAGCTGTGAAAGTATTGGATATTGGCAAAGGTTTATTTGCACAAACTGAGAATCATAAGAGAGTGACTTACATTTTAAACGGGGTATAGAAAAAGATACATCGGGGAAAAATAGCTCGACAGGAAGTTATACGACATTCTTAAGGGTAATTAGTCGTCTATAAATGTTCAAGAACCTGGATATTCATAATACAAAGTAAATTACGAAAATATTAGACTGGGTAGACAGTCAATATTCCGATTTTATCCCGGTTATGCATAGCTAAGTTGATGATACACGATAGGCAATTCTTTTGTTTTTATTCCAATGCAAATGACTAAAAGATATCTTCTGCGATTTTCCTCTTGGAACTACATAGAGGAAGCCAAATTCCATCCTATAGAAGGCTAGTTTCTGTTGCAACGTCGATCGCATTTCAAGCGGTTTTCGAAAATACCCGCGGCGCGGTGATGACAGCATTGCAATCCACTTTTTTCCAATATTTTGCAGTTTTATATTTTTCATTGCAAGGAATAGCATTTAAATGTCATGAATTTGATAGAACACATCATCAAGTGCATAAATGTCGATTAATACACCTAATTATACTGAATTTCACGGTGAAATTCGGATCAATTTGTCCCTCAGTGACACGAATGGCGACTTCTCTCTTTCTCGGTTTGCTCGATGGGTGGCAACAATTTTGAGGCCGACTTGAGGATCCTCTTTTGCAATATTCGTGGATTTTTTCCATGGAATTTATTGTCCCTAGAAGTTCTTGTTTCGCATTTGTTCTCTCTCGGTGCTATAGTTTGTATGGTTTTCATAGCAATACACTTTATTTCACGTGATGCAATGATTCAGAGTGGCCACGCAATTGCACAGATGTCAAACTGGTGGTGTACTTGCATACAAGAATAAATTTTTCTATACCCTCCAATTTGTAGAACCATATTGGCATGTACTTCCTGCTATACTTTTTTCCGGCATTGCCAGAAATTATGTTTATAAATACACTTTTATGCCGATAAAATATTAACATATGCTTGGGAAAGCCGTGAGAAACTCAGAAAGAATATATGCAGAGTAAACATTTGGCTACCCAGAATTATTTCGTGCATCGCGCATTAAATAATACAATTTGCATAGTTGATAGCATTCCTGAGTTTTTCTCGGTTTTGTCAAACATTTTCATTTATTATAGGTAATTTCCCTTTGTGTTTTGAACGCTTTGTGATTTACGTTAACATTTTGAATTAATTCTGCATACCAAAAACAAGGGATAAAATATTTAACTTATGGATTTTAATTATCGATTAGAATGGATTAGCTAATAGTGGTATATATTTGATCAACAGTGTAATGGTTACAGAAAGTATTCATTGGACGATTTTTAAACAGTGCATTGCAGGGAATATAATTTTAGGTTGAACCTCTGAGTGTATCGCAGGCATTACATATGATTGACATGAATTTTTAATACGCAAACATAATTGCAGATCTAGGCTTTAGATATCAGGATCAAACTTATTTAACCTATGTAATATCAGATTTATTAGGAAATGATTATATAAATTCTTTACTTCCTTTTGTCATTAATAAATGCTAAGCTTTAACAATTCACTTGCCTGGTGCCTTGTGGCAATATGTACGTTTATCGCCGATTTCATAAAGAAGATGGTAGTTTCGTGGTTTTTCTTGGTTTCCCGGCTTTCCCAAACGAATCATAACTCTGCCCGTTATTGATGTGTCCCAGAAGGAAAGGAAAGGTCGCTTTCCGTAAGGTTTTTTTTTTGAAAATTGCAGCGATACCCTAGGCTTGTCCCAGGGATTGCTAGCCCCTTAAAGTTCTATGCTTCATATTAGAAACCCCCCTTGGGCCCACGTTATTATGGCTTTGATTAAGTGGCCATGTTAGCTACATTTACCTATGCACTAATTCTACCTGGTTGTAAATGAAATTCCTGAGTTTTCCTGGCTTATCTAAATACATCATTTTTGTCGGGTATTTCGGTATGATTTTTCAAAATTTTTTGTGATCATTGTCATTGAAAGTTAATAAGCTGTTAACACTATGAATTACAATGGTCATTCTTCACAAATACAGTTAATTTCTGAGTCAATATCTTCTGTAGAAATGGCATGAAACCTATAAAGTCATGTCCTTTCCTTGAGCCCTGGGCCTTATATTTCAAATATTTTATGGATGATTTTGCATTAATTTGGTTCAGTTATACCCAAAAAATGTGAATAATAATTTATTTCGTTTATATAATGATTAGTTGTAATTAAATGGGCAAATGCAATAGTTTCTTGAAGAAAAATTTAATCATAGAATATAATAGTAAAGTTCCTTTAGGGCTACCCTATGAATTGCATAATGCATAATTTCAGGATGTGCGGAGTTGTAGGTGGAGAACTACGAAAACTCGTTATGTTCTATTGAATGGAGGGATCATCACTCAATATGAGTGAAATTCTCACGCCAATAGGTTAGCCCGGTGTGAGGCTCACCTACTTAGCGAGTGAATTTTTTTATTTTTTTTTATAGCAAGAGTTCGTAGAATCACCTATAAAAGAAGCATCAACATGTACATAATGCCATGGAAAAATTCCATTAATAAATCGCTCCTTGAATTGATGGCTAATTATAACTTTCTGATTCAGTCAATATTTTTTACAAGGAAGAGGAGAAATCAAGAGGAGGAATCATGAATATTGGCGGAAAAAACATGACTTAGCGTCAAGTGGGGTTTGCTATAATGCATTCAGCATTCTCTGAAAACTAAGCTTAGATAATGATTAGAAACTAATCAAAGGCCGTAATAGCTGTAAGTTCTGTCATCTGCCTAGAGCAGTCGCTAAACTTTGAGTTTGAGGAGCCAAAATTTGTGCAACCAGCTGCGCAGCTAAATTTCGACAGGGGTTTAATTTGACTACCGGCAATGCATTTATCATAGGGACGCTTTAAACTTCTCTCCTGCACACATTTATGCTTTTTACGTTGCATAGAATATTTTTTTTTTTTGAGTTTTGAAAATTAAAAGCGTAATTATTATCTTTTTTCATGGAATTTTTACTTTTAATTAAGGCTACAGCTAGACATCGATAGAGCCGTATGCGGCTCGCGAGCTTTACGTTGCCGATCTCTAGCCTAGAGAACTGAGTGCTTTTTCATGTGAAAAAAATTATTAAAGTAATCTTGAACACGCTTACGGTTTGCTAAATGTGTTGTAAACACTTAACATGTCGTAAGCATTTACACCGACTGTTTTGGAAACGCTATCAGGAAATTTTCAATCCTTACCATTACCTGTATAAAATTTGGCATTAATTGTAAGACTATCCTCAAAACTTGTTAATATTACTAAAATTTGAAGTAAAAAATATAATCGTGCCAGATCATCAATTTCTGGTAAATATGTTTGATCCTACTTTTGTTCGATATAAATCACGATCGACACATGATTTAAGCCAAGCTTTATGTAAAGTCTGGCAATATTAGCTACTTCAAAACATTGTTTGAATTTGAGGTCGCGGATGAAAATTTACCGCAGCCAATATTTCAATGCAATTTCAATTACCTCGTCCGTGCGGGAGGAAAAAATAATTGATGGAGCACGGTCAAAAAAGGAGAACATCAAACGACCTGGGGTTTACGATTGTCTGATGGATAGCCTTGTACAATTGCCGTTGGACGCGCGGCCTGATTCCAAATGGGGAACGGCACGGACGCCTAACAGATCTATAAATACCTTGGCGCGGATCATGTTTCGAGAACGGACATAATGGCCAGCCTGTTTATTTATTGTCGCACTGCTTGAATGACCAACGCAGCCGAGTGCATTTTTTCTATTCTTATCTTGCGGGAGGACATTCATATCGCCAGAGTACAGTGGTTCAGGGACATTAATATCCCAGCTACTTGTGTACTTCCAACGGGAGAAATTCATTCTTCTATTTGAATCTCCATAATTAAGCCTGAGCCTAATTTAGTACGCTTTTTATCTTGGACTAGTCGTCCGTTTTCCACGTTTGAAATGAAAACACGGATATTCTGCCATCGAAAATTTATTTTGCAAGAAAATCCAAATCAAAGCCAGTCAAAGAAATATTTACGGTACTTGGGTCTCCATACGCCGATGTTTGTGAACGCAAGGAAACTCATCAATTCCGGTCCATATCAGTACGTCAACTTACATCTGCTCGTGAGATATATGTTAGTCTCTTAAGGTATGTTATATGAAAAAGGATATTAAGTACCTACTTAATTTTTCAAATTCATTATGTGCAGAAGTTACTTCGTTAGTAATAACTCCAATTAAATGATCATATTATTAAGCATCGATTAGGATCCAGCTTTTAATTAGTAAATTGTTTCGAACCGATATATATATTCACTCAATTCATTCACCAGTGAAGTCTAATTTTATTTTAATTAATCATTTTCTTAAATATACCGAGCAACGGGATAAATTTCCGGAAAAGCACGACACCGAGCATATTTCACGGGGAAACTATTTTGAATGAAAGTTAGGAGCTGATGCAGTAAAATTGAAACGAAAGATAAAATTTCAATCTATTAAGTACCTATGATAATCAATTTCATACTTGGTCCCTCTTGAATTTCAATTTCAATTTCCCTCTTGTCGATTTAATACGCATAAAAACCGGCGATGAAGTCAAATTAGTTTTTCTCTAATTAAATATTTTCAGCGATTGAATGAGTGTTTAGATTACATTGATTTTCACAAATAGTTAGTATTGAATGGGCTTTGAATAATAATCCATGACATTTCAAGCTCCGCGCACAATGTAAGTATCCCATTGAATTTTTGACGTAGATACGGTGTAATTTTAAACTGTCCGATCAATATTCTCGCATGTCTGTCTATTTCGGGGGAACAGGCGTCCTTGTTGAATGGTCAGTTCTATTATTTATTTGGCTGTCCCAGCAAAAATCTGCTCCGAATCTCGTTACTCGCGATCGTTGACAGATCAGGCACCCGAGTTTAGAAAAAATTCGACAGAGTTAATTATTACCGCGAACAGTTGGACGCGTTTGTTGCTTCACGTCGAAAGAAACGACCCAGAAACTAATTTAACCGATGCTTAACATGTCGGACATGTGTAGGTGGCACTTGCCATTTTGGTTTGATTGGAGCCTCGCATCAAGTAGGGTAAATGTTACACTGTTCTTGATTATTTATACTCATTGCTATATTTATTCAGGACGCTTTCCTATAATTAATTTGCATTTTAAATGAGACTGATTTTTTGTCTGCACAACTGACGTAAGGTTTAATATACAATTTACGTGCATTTTTAATTGCTTAACGCGTGCTTATTTTTGAGGTTGACACATTTTGTATGCACATTTTATATTTACCTAAACACTGGGACCCACAATCGCTATTTATCTTAATAATTTTGATGATGGGTTCTCATATAGGGAGCTTAATAAAAAAACATTTACGAATCGTAAATGAAGATATTCTCATCAATGTAAACTTCTGTTTTGAGGAACCAGTGTATGCTTTGGAAATCTTTTTTTTTCTTATTCTTCTTTTTTATCTTTCTTTTTGAAATGTTTTCCTATGAACCGTAAATGGCCGTAATGTATCTTGCGATCAAAATAATACCAAAACTATTCCTTTTCCTTTGCCTATGGCGGACTATGTAGTAGTTTGAAGTCCATGAAAGAGATATTCTTCTCTTCCACATGCTCATGCAATAACTTGTGGACCCTTAAGACAAATTTTAGATAAAGGTAAAGTTAAATAGGCAGAGTTCACACCGGTCAGAGTAGTCATGGAAATATCTGGATATGGTATGGTCTTGAGATAAAAACTGCAGTAAAAATCGGTGTTATTCGAGCGCGGCGAGGTGGGCGCTATTTTGCCGTCTTGGTTTGGCAGCAGGGGTCATATCTGTATACTATAAAGCACTTTTACGACCACTCACTCACCCATGCAAATGTTTGCGGTGAACGATACGAGGATACGACAAAAAGTCTTATGACGACCCTCTCTGAAACTATCTGAAACCCCAAGAAAACTTGTGAAAACACTAAATTTGCCATTATTTGTCCGTCCATTCATTTAAAATTTAGAATGGGTATCAGTTAAAAAATGGCCACGAAAATCCCATGGCGGCGAGGCGATCATTGGTAGGAAGATACAAACTAAGAATCATAGCAACATATTTGTTTATGCAAACAAAAGGAGCAAAATTGGATAAGCAGATAAAGAATTTAAAAAGAAAATATGATAAAGATAAGGTAGGAAATTAAAAAATTAATTTCAGGCCGCAGGCCTTTTTAGGGGGTCTGGGGAGCAAAAGCGAGTACATCTATATACGACCCCGTAAGCTGCATCAATAGGCGTGTGGCGGGGGTGTTAGGACACCAGCTGCTTACATATATTAAAAGGGAATTCTCTAACTGAATGAAGCCTAGCCATTGTTAAGTTATTATTTGTTAAATAAAATCAATATCATTTATTGTACGAGGGGATAAACGAATTTTCATACCTATTTGTTTGGCAAAATATCTCTTAATTTGGGCTTGTGCCCACTTGCATTTCCATGGCTATTCTGACCTGTGTGAACCCTACATATTTAAGCTTTACATGCATCTAAAATTGGCCTTAATGGCCTAAACGTTATTGCATGAGTATAAAGCTCACATATAGCGGTTGCATCTAATGCGAGCTGTTAGGCGGCAAACAGTAAATTGCAACGTGGCTGTCTCGTGCTATGTGTATACGAAGGGGTATTGAAAAGTATGGTCTCCTATTTGAAAAAAAATGGAAAATAAATTTATTCTCAACTTTTCGTATATCATTGGAAAGGCTGAGCATTTTGCCATTTTTCTTCATAGACGCCTTGGTGATCAATTACTTTTTGTGTTCTTTTAACCAGCTTTTTAATACCAGCGTCGTGCCACTCTCCCGCCGCGTCTCGCAGCCAAGTACCGACTGCGTCTTGCATTTCCTCGTCTGACTTGAATCTCTGTCCGCCAAGCATGTTTGACAAAATGACCTTTCTACTGATGGCTTCCTAACTGAAATTATTGCAGCTCCCATCCTTTCAGGATTCCACTTATTTCTAGGAGCCATAATTAAAAATAAAATATTAAACGATGCTTTACTTTCCATGGTGATGTTGTTAAAAAATGTTTACTGAGAGTAAAACAAATAAATTACTCTCAGGCTGAAAAAGAAGACAGCGTCGAGATTCCGATTTTTTCCCTCTGTGAGTTTTTCTTTTTATTTGTCCGTGTTTTATTCATATTTTTTGTAACGACAGGAATCTACAATATAGCTACTACTTAAGCTTAAAGTAAAAGTTTAACCATAAATTGTAAAATATCAAATTTTCATTTTGAAAGTACCACTTGGTTTAAATCCATTTTTTTCTTATTTATTTACGGGATTTTACACAGTCTTGCCACCATCTGGAGATATTAAGTCTTCCTGATTCACTCAGACGATCGGAAAACTGTAAAAGCTAGTGTGGTTTGTGATTTGTTAGCTTTTGCCAAAAGTAAGTTTTATTTCAGTATTAATCGTGTGTATTTTAAAGTCATTGTCTAATAATAGAGTAGAATACACTTATATTTGGATATCCGGTATCAGTCGTTGTTATTGAATTGCCATCCACTTTAGCTAAAATAGGATTTTAGAGGTTATTGGACCATTGTGTGGGCTCAACTTTTCGCGCTATTCGTATTATTTCCATTTGTATTACTATTCCATTCGTATTACTCCCATTTAATAATAATAATAAATAAATTTATTACTCCACACAGAAATTACATGACAATAGCAAAATTGAGTAATCTTAGCTAGCCGCGAAGAATAACCTGTTTGAGACCACCATTCAAACTAATTATACATTATGCTTTACATATAGTGTAGCTCATTTTGTGTTACCTAGATAATCTATTCTAACAAAGCTTAAGTGCATACATGAAAAAAACAACTACAGTAGTTTTATAATTCATTTACATCAATATTTTATAACAATATTTGTTCCACACTATCTTTAGTGAGAAGCCAAGAATGCGCATTTTGCAAAAACTTTTTCAAAGACTTTGAAATAAAGCATGACTGGGGTAATTTAGGAGTAAAGGAATTTAAATTCCGTTTATGCGTCGAGGAAAGGTGTAATAGCAGTATTGGGCTTCATAGTTGGATATATCAATTCCCTTCATACATGCAATCCCTTGGTTTGCTGTCATTGCATCCGATACGAATGTTGGCCTAAATTATTGGCCGGTATTTGCACTATGCAAGGGACATATGGTGCCACATCTTTGGATGTTCACGCACCCGCCGTGCATACAATAGAGGATGAATAAATCCAATTTCCGCTCTGCAATCCTTACAGAGGTATTCACCGCGGATTTCGAAAGCTTCCAGCGATCCTAAGCGCGAATACAGAGCTGATTCCGGTACGGAGTCATTGATTGTGAGGTAATTCGTGCTAATGCTCCCTCTGAATGGCATTCTGGTGTGGGACGATAGCTCTAATGCTTTTGCCTGCGACCTTATCGCCGAGTAGCGGAAATACGGTCTAGTCAGCCGTGTACGAGGTTGAAATACCCGCTATTTGTAATTCAGTGAGTATTGGCTTCTCTAAAAAGAGGATCAATTGTTTGATCATCACTTACAAGCGTTTTAAAACTTTTTTCGATTCTTTTGGAAATATAGAAGGGTTGACTTGAATTTATGCATAGGAGCATTTGCTGAACGACACTCAACGTTATGTATCGCGTCTGGATTTTTACACAAACCAGGGATTTTTAAAAATTTTGGAAATTAGGTAAGTTAAATATTTCATTGCTCGATAGAAATGCTTGTATTATGTTCTCCTAGGCATTCAATTAATATGTAAAAATATTAATGAACGAGCTTCGTTAAAATCTAATATAAAAAAAAGCGATGAAGTTTTTCTCTCTTCTCCTTGGAGTACCACACTGATCTTTTAAAATGATAATCAACGAAATGGTAGAAATCACGAATAAAAGTCATGCCAGTGTAATTTAAAATTAATTTATTCGATTTTAGGTAATGACGAATAAACATTTTTGAAAAACATTTTGGTCAACATATGGCGTTTTTTCGGTAGCATTATTCCTATTTTTGAATGGAATGCATGGTACTAAACAGTACTCATGTTTTCAGGCCGAAGGGATGAGATAAACAATCAGAAAATTCTGAATTAATTATTTTCGTGCTATAATGCAAAATGTAATGTTAACGTTTCGGTTATGTAAAACTTCCTGAGTGTCGTACTCAACCTGCTTTACCTTTT
The DNA here is from genome assembly GCF_921293095.1 of Ischnura elegans. Taxonomy (NCBI): domain Eukaryota; kingdom Metazoa; phylum Arthropoda; class Insecta; order Odonata; family Coenagrionidae; genus Ischnura; species Ischnura elegans. Next base: position 32,472,170 of record NC_060251.1, on the reverse strand, counting down.
TTAAGCAGCTATGAGGTAGTCAAGTCAGTGCCTGAATAGTAATTAAATTTAAACTGAATTGAAATATTGAGCAGTTATTTAATATCAATAATACATACTCTTAAAGTATTAAGCAATACATAAGCCATTTGTATATTTTTCCTAAAGTAATTTCATCTGTTAAGTGGAAGGTCATGATGCTCAAACCAGCTAGCTCGTGGTTAGCATGACAACAAATGAAATTCCAGTTTCTCTTTGATGCCTGTTATACATTGTGTGCTTAGCAAAGGTTAAATACAAAATCGAAGTGCCGAATATTCAGTTGAGAGTCGAGACCGCTTGCATGGGAATTGACAGTGCGGCGGTTGAAAGGATTCAATCTCATTAGGCACCCTCAATGGTTAGGCAAGTTTACCATCGGCAGCTGCACAACCAGTTATACCGCAGTATCGGGCCCATTTAGCATTGAATAATACCTCTTTCAAATGCAGCTATTTTACAGTCATTTCAATTTCCCCAATTTAGGCACCGTTTCTGATTAAGTTTAAGCCTTTAAAGCTATTTTTTTATCAACCGGGTTTTATCTTCAGAGTGTAATAGTGAGATATGAAATCCTAAAAATAACTGATGTTTTTCTCAGAGATGATATGTGGTGATATATTGGCTGCCTCCTTAAATAAAATCAATTAAAATTGTTTAGCATCACATTCATACATTTTTTTGTCTCCATGAAAAACAAATGAAATATACCAAAAGTTAAATAACCGCTTCAACCAAAGTTTTCATTAGATACTATGTCATTCCAAATAGAGCGATCAAATTCTTTCTTGCTCCGCGACCTATTTTTAGTTTAAATCTTAGCCTATCGGGTTTAAATATCCTGGGAAAGGACTGAGGGCAAAACCTTGATGATTATTTTGTGTATCTCAAATAGGATGGTCTTAAATTAAAGAAAATGCTGAGGTAAACTTTCAAACTTCAAGTACCGGTATATGTTAAACATGATCTACCCTATATACTCTGAAAACTACAATTGTGTAATTATTAGGCTGGTAATGGTCCCTGTAAAAGAACGGTCCCGTGGGAGTGATACGCCCTCTTAAGGGTTATGATTACCTTAATTGAGAAGAATCCAAGTTAGTAAAATTTGTTGTTTGAAGAGATTTAATATTATTAATATGGAAATAATATTAATAGGATTGGAAATTTACGTTTAAATACCTTTAACCGAAAATACTTTCAATAACTATCGCCAAATTTATGTAATTCAAAGAGAAAGTTACCGCTGGAAGGGAACAAATCTGACTTTGGGTATTTCGTCTCTCAATTTCGTTCGCTTTGAAATGAAGTCTGTAAGAGTCATTTCTCCACGTAAATCGATATCCCGGGTCAAATTCATATCCACCTCCATTTTGCAGCTGAATTGCAAACGTACTCTGATGGCTTTGTTAACCGAATTCGGTGATATTTGGGTCAACAGTATGGTTTTACTGTATCCATGCCTTAGTTTTCATATGCTTTTCGGGGAAAATCTCCGTTAACGAAGCGTTTTGGCTAATGGCCGGTGGAACGTACTGGCGATGGGTTTGTTAGTGAGCAGGTTGTTTCTGCTCTTCAGAAGTGCTGCTGGTCAAACTATCCCAGATTTCGAGCGTTAATGGACTCTGTTCCACTCACAGCTACTCAGCTTCCAATTCCTTGGACCAGTCGTGCGGGCTAAAGATTCGATTCTAGGAAATCTTCTGGTCCTGCATTTCGAATTCAGAGAGCGTTTTTGCTGAATTTTTTTCTGCTGGTATCTCGCTAACTCCCGTTTCGGAAATTGTATTGAAGAAGTTGTTTGGAAAGGGAAAAAAATATTTTCTGCTCGGAAAAGAAATTTTGAGTTTTACTTTTTTTCGGTCGAATATCTCGATTGTTTTACGTGTTTTGGGTGAATTAAACAAAAAATGTTGTTTTTAGCTCTACCATGCAGAACATAAGAGGTTCGTTAAAACCCCAGGAAACGGGACCCGGTGATTGCTAAGGTTTTAGGATAGTCCGCAAGCAATCACATCTTTACCCCGATGATTTACAAATATACATTAATTTTCTGCAGAAATACTTTCATCTGGCATAGTTATAGACTGATCCACAGCAATAATTAAGGCACAAAAAATAACTTGGCAAAATGAAAAAGGTGATGCTTTTTGTCTCCACTACTTTTTTATAATAGTTACTTCAGTCCCATCAGTGGAGAAAATAAATCTGAAGGTTACTATCTTTCACATAATGCACAAAAGGATCACACTTAACATCATAGTCAATTTGGACACGTTGTTTTCATGGACTTGTTGATAGTTACAATGAAGGTTTTAAGTTTTTCCGAAGATAAAATATTTTATCCTGGATAAAAAATACAAAAATTAGAAAGGAGAAATAAGTTTTTTCGAAATAGAAAGTTCATTAAGTCAACAAAGGAAACTTATATCCGTCGAAAGAAAAGTTTGATGCCCACTCACCTTTTTTTGTTCAGCGTAAACGATATGATTCCCAAGTTATCGGGATAAGGATAATTATAAGTTATACCTGAGACTGAGTCATAGGTAGGTAAGCATGTAATTATATAATATTTAGATAGATAATGATACAATCAATTTAAAATTTAGAGATGGATAAAACATTTCAGAATTCAAAGTTTTTATTTATTTTTTTAAATTTATAGTATGATTTATTTTAATATTCCTCATCAGCCTCAGCAGCATTAAAATTTACCAAAAATGGCTAGAGGATTTAAATGTGGTAGTCTTTTTAAATTTCACAGAAATAAACAAGGCCAAGTTGTGTAAGCCGATATTATATATGTTATATCTTGTGCCATTATTGTTTCTTGTCGCCTTAGGTGCTCATAAAATTCAGGAGAGATACATTTTTCCCTAATTATTTGCTCATTTAGCTAATTTAATTTTTTTTACTTTTTCAGAAGCGGCTTATTTTTTTCAACTGTAACGCCGTTCTATTTTCTCTGATTGATCCTAACAGTGATTTATGAACTAAAAATCAATGAATAAATTACCCAAAAAGGTTTTGGAACACATTTCATGAATTTACTCCTTAAAATACCATCTCTTTCGTTGGCACGGCGTCGTTTCTATCATTTCTCACCAGTAATCGTTTTACCATCTCCACCCTAATCCTAGAAAATTGAATTTCTCTCGAGACCGGCGTCTGCGGAAATTGCTCCATACACTTTAAGCATTCTGTCCGTTCGGATACTTAAGCTATGAGTCACTCCAGATTTTCTGTTTAAAAAAATGAAACTGCAAAGGTGAGGGCCCATTACGAGCCCCATCGGAGGTTTTAAAACTTCCCATTCAATAAAAATCTCTATGGTGAGGAAATTGGCTGTAAAGCCTGTCACCTTCTTCTCTGTTTTTCTAAATTGATTTCTTGATTATCTCACTCATTTTTGGAATGGATTGGTCACGGTAATTGTGGCGATTTTATTCCTTTAGATAACTTTAAGAGAATACATTATGCATTTGAGGATCGGGTTGTGGTGGTGGCTACCCAAGCAGCATTATATAACCCAACAATATCCAGCCAACATTGTCGGCATTAATATGTATATGAAATCCGTGCAATATTCATGTTAATCCAATTAACACTGCATGGATATCAGTCAAATATGCAAAGTACTTGCCAGACAACGTTGCAGCGATGCCTAACAGTGGAGATGGTGGCCCATATTACAGCATATCTTAGATATCTTCACAACATCTAATGAGTTGATAATAGGTGTGCTTATTGTGATATAATTTTTGTTTTTTCCCGGCGAACAATTGCAGTAAAGTTTTCTCGGTTTTCTCACCGGGTCAGGTCCTCCATAACTCCTTCCAACATTTCGGTGAACAACTTGCCCATCGTCATCAGGGATTCAGGAATCTAATGACTTAATAACATCAGGGATTCAAGAATCCAATGAATCCTATGTGCTTATTGTGGTTTTGGCAACCACCAGGCATACAAAAAAGCATTTGTGTTCTTCAATTATGTACAGAATATATGCTATCCTGGGTACTGTTTCGAGTAATGGATATTACAACTTGTATATCCATGTAGTATTATTTTTACAACTCATCGTTAATTTTACAAATAGGATATCTATGTAACGTCATAAAAGTATCCATCGTATAATGACAACGTGTTTAAGATGTATCCACATTATTTAGATTACCGATGGATATCGTCTGCCGCTTGGGTAGTGTTGGCTTCCCATTCCGTGAGATCGGGTTCAAATCCCGGCGGTGACAGTGAATTTTCAGTGACTACCCGACCCCTGCTTGAATGATGTGTGGAGGTCATTTTAAGCGCAACGCTGCTTCGGTCGGATGAGACGTTAAGGCGTAGTACCTTGGTACCTTTCATTATGAGCAGGCTAACTACGTCTCCTAGTTACAGAAGAAGTCTAGTTAGTGTCAAGTGATGTATTGATGATCCTATCTAGGCGTCCTATGCTCAGCTGGTGTGACGAGCAGTAAAATTGCCAATCGGAATCAATATAAAATACAGTACATTAGCGTTGCACTTTTCTTGCCAACAAACAGGTTATTCATTATTACGTATTTATATCATGACAGGCTGGATTGCCATTTGTCATATGAAATTATTTACATGCCCGTCTTCATAAAAATCAATTAATTTACTTGAGCGAGTAATGAGGCTATTTACAAATTAGAATATAGGATTTTCTCACCTTTATGAATGATTTTGAATCGTCAGGTTCCGAGTCATTTGGCTCCTGATTGGCTGGTGTCCCACTCCGTCTCTGCTTCCCTAATTTTCCGAAGGATGGGCCTCCACTATTAGCTGAGTCCATATGCAGCAATCTTCGGCAGCAGATGTTTATTCCCGGTCGGAAACCCAAGTGGAATTGATCTCATGTTGTATAGTATACAGGTAGGGTAGGATTTTCCACATTATTTAAATTAAGCCATTTTATGAATTTCAAATTTGAAAATCTTACCCCATGTAAATTTTATACATTTTAACTGCAAATAATTTTTGGCTAAGGTAAAAGATTAGAGTAATAATAAATGGTCAAAAATCTTAGGAACTATTATAGTTAATATGAAATTAAGACAATTAATGTAGTGAATTTAAAGTTTCAATTAAAAATCACCATTTTGCCACTTTTCCTAAAATGTAGCTCTAAAATTATAGAATTATTTTTCATGCCAAATATGCTTCAGCTACCGTAGAACTCTGGTCCAATTGGCATCACAGTCATGAATTTTTAATGTGGAATAAGCCAAGCGTACATCAAAAATGAATGCAGAAACAACATACAAAATTACAACATACAAACAAGAAAACACGATACATACTTAAGTTAGAGCTATTTATTCCGTGAAAATTTCGAATTGAGCCAGTTAATTTTTAAAGGAGTGATTCGTCGAGAAAAAACACAAAACACTAGCAGTCCAGACGGAGCGATGAGTCAAGCTGTCTTGACAAGATGTCTTTGAAATTGATTTATTCGCAAGATATGTTTCGCGGTACGTCTCCTACTTCGTGAACTTGGAGCAGAAGTTGTTCTTAGTCAAGGAGGGTCCTCAAATCATCCGTCACGAAATACTTCCTTCGGCAAGCTGCACTGCCGGTTTAAGACGAACCCCTTCCCAACAATATCCTCAATGAGGAGCTGGAGCAGGTGTGGTTGCGGTGACGCGAACGCTTCCGAAGTTCCCAACTGCGACGGCGTCTTCCTTTGAGAGATGCAGGAGTGCGATCGCGGAAGTTATCAGGCTAGTGCAGTAGACGTTTACCTTGGTTCCGAAATTATACCCAATTACGATCTGAGTTATCGCGTGCTGACTGCCATTAGATGAGTAAGTTTGCTTTAGGAGAAAATCAAAAAATATTTGGACAAGTTTTTACTTACAGTGGAGATAATAACTCATTATTTTTCGGCTATTTTACTTATATAAATCGTCAGTTTGAGAGACAAAATACCGTCTATTTTTACATTTGCTTTTTATTAACTATTCCTCTTGACCAGTAGAAGTATACAGCGCTTTGCTAGTCTCTGTAATTACATGATGCTAACGTAATGACATGAGAACCAAGAATATTGGATATTACTTATAATCTACATATATAAATGAATTAATTTAACTTCTTAGAATAAATTCGCACCTGTGAGCGTGACTGCGTACAAAGTTACTTGTTTCATGCAGTGCTAACATTCAATCAAGATAATAAGTGATAATGGTTAATTATTTAATGGTCACCGAGAGAGAAAAATATTATTAAAATACAATTAGTTGCTGAAAAATAGAAGGTATCTTGAAGATTATTTTATTGCTTTAATGCCAGTATTTTTAAATGTCGGAGATAGTTTATTTAAAAACCGACGCGATCTTCCTTATTACTATTATTATCACCATCGAAAAAAGACAATAATGTTAGTGAATTTTACTATCCAATAAAAAACATGATATTTCCACTTTTCCTTTAATGTCGCTGTCGAATTACAGCATCATTTTTCAAGAAAGAAATGCTTCCCTCACAGTAGAACTGTGGTCATGTTAGCGTCATGATTTTTTAAAGTGGACTAAACCAAGCGTACATCTAAAGTGAGAAGGCGGTAAAACCTTAAAAGTCGAACAGAATTTCTCTTCTTATTATTTTTTCAACATTTTTTGGGTTTTTTTACTACCTAATAGATCTTTCTGTCAACTACGTTTTCCTGCTGCTTTTTGCTCTCTATTTTTCATCCCACCTTACCTTTTTGGTCCGATATTTTTTATAGCATCTATCTATCATTGTTTTCTTAATTTTTTTAATGAAAGCTTGTTAACATCGTGTGCACGTAAAGTTCAGAATACGGCACCACAATGTGACTAAAAAGAGCTGGGTAAACAAGCTAACTTCTTTTTTAAATAGGTAATGGAATGAATAGCTATGATATTACCAGGAAAGTATAGAAAAGCATAAAGAGGAAAATAACTCATTGTTTTAATGCTGTTTTCCCTTTATTTTCTACCTACTGCTTTAATATTTTATGAAATAAGCCAGTCAGATGTAAGTCGTCAGAGGTTTTGGTCCATCGTATTTAAATATTGATTTTAATTCCCCATTCACGAGAAAATCTTAACAATGTGGGGTTGCAGTCGCACAGTTACAGTAAAATCTAGTCATTCGAATAAGTAGTTTACCTTTTTACAATCAAATTAGATAACTTAAATTTAGTAAGGAAAAGAAAGTAGTATATTATAATGTATGTAATCGCTTCTTTTTGGACTTAAACAGTGTGTACCATCTTCCTATTGTCCTTAAATGAGATTCTGTGACTTTTTCACCCTAATGTGAGTTGAAGAATGCAAATACCTCTGAGTAGCAATGGATGAGCATCTAAAAGGGGAGCATCAAGTCAAAAACATTGCAATTAGTTTTAAAAATTGTGCGAATATATTCTACTTGTTTATTAAGCTGTGTTCTTAACAACCGATTTTAATTTCTCCTGGTAAATACTATTGAATAATTATTCTCGGGTTCTCAGCCAAGTTAATTATTTCGTGAAATTGTGAGTGTAAAATTGTACTTTCAAAGAGTAATACGGACTTGAAGATGTTAGAAAAGTCGTCTCTCGAAACGTCGGCTTAGAGAAAAGAATTAACCTGGTTGAGAACCCGAGAAGAATTCATCAAGTCTTCTTAAAGTTTATGAGTAAGATTTATTATAATTTTGAATCTTACAGGATAAATTTTGACTTATTAAACAGGGGAAGTGTATTAAAAAAATCATTTAAACGTACAGATACAGCTATAAAACCAATCGCTCGCACTTTAGCTGGAACAGATCGCTGCTCGCCTTTTATCACCATATTTTGTCAAATTACAGATACTACGCTTTAGAAACTTAAACATGTGAAAGGTGCTTACTTTGTTCTAACTTCGTAGTGGTATACATCTCAAAAGCTTTGGATAAGCCCCCGTTCATACTATCCACGAACAAATACTTCCTATGTATTTCCGAAACTAATTTTTCATTTGTATAAAGGAAGCTTTCTTTATTCCGGGCTAAAAATTTGCAGCTTTTATCAAAAACAATCAAAGAGAGTGTAAAAATATATACCTTCCTAGAGCATGTGAAACTGACAATTTTCCAACAAATATTTTATGGGCGATATCTCAAAGAATTATTGTCTGGCGAATTCCTTTTTCGATTTTGTTAACTTAATTTCAAGTCAAGTTTTTCTTTACTATACCATACCTGTACAATAATTGTTTATCAAATATTCAGTTAGAAGATAATTTTGTTACTCAATAATATACACAGTATTTTAATTGCAATCTGAAGGTGATCCGATTAACAAGCAAAAGCCACTGGGTTTACCTAAAGCTCAAATCATGTTTTGAATCTATGTTATTTTATGATATAGAAGGAGTAATAGATATATTATAATTATCTTTATTAAATAATAAGCTGTAGTTTCGGATGGGAAACTGAAATTTTTATATTTGGTGAGCAGTTTGAACGGGTGTCATGATGCTTACTGCACTTTTGAATAGTTTGCTTCAAAAATTAATGTCTGATTAAAATTTGGAAACAAATGACATTTAAAATTTATATTTATTAAAAGACGAGTATTTTTACGCTGATTCTTAGGTTGGCGTTTTTGCTAACCATGCTCTAACTCCACTGCTCTCTTGCAACTAACTACATGGTGAACTATTATTATGAGTTTTTTCTTAATTACATGAATAACATCGAGTATATAACATCGAGGCAGCGAGTAAAATTAAGCTATGCCTCTTGTAAGAATAAAATAGGGGAAGGGTTGGCGGGATTCTGTCAGCTAACTCTTGTTCTATCTCGAAAAAATGCCTGGTGATGCATCACCAGCTGTCTTAAGCGAAGCTTTTTATGTCCCTTTTTGGTTTTGAGGTAGTTGGCGAGCCCAAGGGCAAAACAATGATTGCTACCTCCTTCTGCGACCTTTCATTTGTGAATTCAAAGTTGTTCTACCATGGTTTCATCTCGGCTCCGTAAAGTTAGCTCATCAAATCCGTCAATTATGTCGTCCGAATTGTCTCATCGCCAAAGGTTCTGTGTTTCAATTCCAGTGTGGATTCTTTGAAGAGGGTCGGCAGAAACGGAAGCGATGTCTTAGACAAAGTGATTAAACTTTGTTGGGGTTTTTAATTAAGCATACGTACCCTCTGACATTACTTTTTAACAAGTCTTTATCTTTACAAAGACACCGGCCTGAGCTCATTTCCCTTTATCGATAAATTAAGTTTCGTAACTATGAGACGTTTTGGTTTGCATTAAAGTTTTAATTAGTCTTCTTCTTTCGCCCATAATAAGGATTCTCTGTCATGAATTTCCTCTTTTCCAAGAGCAGGTTTTTAAGTGTATTAAAAAACTGCTCTTGATTGATAAAATTTTCCTTCAAAGATGGAATTGAAGTCAGGCTACTTTTATTCGTATGCCTATTGATGACTTTTGCCAATAGAACTAAGATTCTCAGTTGCTATTCAGCTCCTTAAGATACTGGCGTTTTTAAATTTTAATGAGAGGTAATTGCCTAATATTGCTAACTGATGTATTGATGTATTGTTTTTGTATTTTTATCATTTATCCAATAACCCATAAGAATATAACTCTGCGCTCTGTATTGAAAAGAAATAGCGTGATAATTTAATTAAAATAGCTATTTAAGTCGTTTTAACACGCTTTTACCTTTCTTGCCGATTACCAAAGTATCAGATATTATCTGCTTTTCAACCTCTAACCTTGGAGATAATCAATATAGTTGAGTACGTAATTTCCGCCACATTCAATTACTCCTAGCACATATTTCTAGTATCTGCTTGTAATTTCCCTCTCTTCTTGTGCTCAATTAATTCATTTTTTCAATTTTCTGCATTATACCAGTAAGTTTCTTAAGTTAAAATTCGTTCTCATAAAAAATATTTTCCTTAAAAAGTTACATAAAATCAATTTAAAATGATAAATCTCTCCTAGCACTTGGAATTACAACATAACGTTTGCCATTCATTCCTCTGATAAGTGTAGCCCATTACATTTTCAGTGACAACTTTCAATATTTGAATGACTTAAAAGTAATGCATTCATTTATGGATATATGAAATTTTATTAAAGAGGAAAATGGCACTCGCGCCCCTCTTCATGTCGTATGTTCATCAGATCAATATGATGCCAAAGTTTTTCTGGTCGATGACAGATTTTCAATTTTATTGGGAGGAAAATTAGTCAGAAACAAACTTAACCGTAGACTTCATTCAAATTCTTGCTCGCACTTATTTTTTTTTACTTATCAGTTCGTGATGAATTTGGATTTATTATTTTGTGTGAAAACTTAATGAAGAATTTAAAATAAAACTAACTAAAAATAAAACTCAAGGAATCCGTGACTACATTCTGCCTTGAAGTTTTATGGGCTAATGATTTAAACTGCAAGAATGCCTGCGGATGGATACGTCGCGTCGTGACCTAAGTATCTAATAACTTTAGAACTAAAAATTAAAAGCACTTTTGTGGTTTAGGAATTCATTTTTCTATCTATTTTGTAGGGCTTATAGAACAGAGACATGTGCGTCAAAAGTGATTAACATTTTTTTGTTATTTAATTTTATTTTTATTAAATCAATCTGAAATAACTTTATGCCTTTTAAGAATACATCATTTTTTCATCTAAGCCTTTTATTAAAGGTTAAAGTTCGATGAACAATTTTGTACAATAAGTGATTATGACAAAATATCGTATGTTTAATGAAGTGTGAATTAGCATGTACATTAATTTTGTTTATAATGCAGGGTAACGTTGTAGACATTTACCATGCACTCGCTGTTTGTTTTCAAAAGCGTACTACAATTTCAATATTTGGTAGACGTATAGAGTTGGCACTTAATCCCTCATTTCAAAACCAATGATTTCTTACTTTATATTCCCCTTCCATAGTTCATCCCGTGGTGCTACGGTCGGCAAATCTACCCCTCTCAGGAAACAAAATCCCTTCTTCACGATTCGAGGTAGAACCTTTTGTGCTCGTGGCATTGATAAGCGAGAAAGGGCGTTGTTAACCTGGGAAGAGTTAACGTTTTTTTTTAACGAGGCGTATTTAAATTAGACACTTCTTTCGCTGTGACACTCGTTATCTCCAAATTTCCTTCCTTCCTCTGCTACTATCCTTCTCTCTCTCTCGTTCGTTTGTTCTCTCTAGAATTTCTCTCTCTTCTTTTGAGAAGTAGAGAGAAGGGGCACTGTTTCCCCGCAGAGTGGAAGGGGAAAGGTGAAAAGAGAGATAAAATAGATTCGAAAGTTGTAAATTGAGGGGGGGAAGTCCTCAGAAAAATTATAAAAAGTTGCTCTTTTCTATTTTATCGTAAACCTTGTGGTACTATTTCTGCCGCAATACCCAGTCATTATCGGTTCGATACATTGCTTTTCGATAAACCATTATTGTATGATGAATTTTACTATGTGAAAATAATTCCATGCTGAAAATAGTTTTTTTTAAAGCAATAATTTCGTAGTATTTCAATCATTAGATTGGCATAATCCATTCCTCCAAATCTCCCTTTTCAAGGTATATCCTTGATTTATTTGATTTTAATATGCTTGCCTCCTTTTTTACCTATCCCATATACTTGTTTCCTAGTCTATTTCAGGGGAACGAAATTAAAAGTTTTTAATGGAAAAAATATTTGAAGACTAACGGATTTTGAAATTTACGTGTCTTTGTGAAGACATAAACGGGATTGAAGACTTGCGAAAAAATGTTTTTTCTGCTGTTTCGCTACTGAAAAGATTTGTCTATATTACGACATTGTAAATTGGATGATTTCAAAGAATACCGGTTTATTCAATTAACAAACTCTTTTTAAAGATTCTTGCATATTTCAGATAATAATACCTCACAAACGCTTTTCTAATGCATAATGTCTGTTTCGTCAATGTAGATGCATGTCTGAATTATACTTTAATCTTGAGAGTATTTTAAGCATGTCAGATTTAGTAAAATGGGTATTACTTTTGTTTTTTTTTAAACTTGATATTCTACATTTACAAAAAACAGAAAATTTTTCTATATTTTAATGTCTCTTGTACTGTGCTTCGCATGCCAGGGTTTATGGAATCATTTTAAAGCAGACTAATTTGCTACCTAGGATTGAGGGTAAACTCTCGTTTATGGAGACTAAAATAATCACATTTCAGTTTGAAAACTGTGGAAGTATATTCTCAATTAAGAAAAAAAATAATTTTTTAGTGCTTGCTTTACCTTTCTTGGAGTACGATAACTATTCATTATTATAATCCTTATCATTTTCATACTTTATAATTTTCGATGTCAAATTATTTCATTTAATTCCCTTCTAAGTAGGCAACAATTGCAAAATATCTACACGTCTATCGCATATGTGGTTAAAATTGTGAAGACGAAATCTTAAACACTAGAGATATTTTTCCTCGACATGGATAATTAGTAACGTTTGGTGGAAATAATCATCTATTGGTAAAGTGGTAATTAAGTTGTGTTGCTACACACTGTCTTCAAAATATTTGTTTTGCCGTTTTTATCTGTTTTATTTTTTATTTTTGTCAGACGAAAGCTCAGAAGAAAAGCTGACGGAATTGGAACGAGGATATTTCTTGGCCTCATGAAATATTCTTCCTCAACATGGATAATTTGTAACGTTTGGCGGAAATCATCATATATGGTAAAGTGATCATTAAATTGTGTTACTACACACTGTCCCCAAAATGTTTGTGTTGCCGTTTTTATGTTTTTTTTGCCAGACGAAAGCTCAGTAGAAAAGCTGACGGCATTGGAACGAGCATTTTTCTTGGCCTCATAGATATCAAACCAGTCCATCCATCTTCTAGGCGACTTGACGTTCCAGTTTGAGTGGCCCCGCCGCAGGCGTCCAGAGGTCTGTAAAGTTTGTCGCAAGTTTTTTCCCATCTAAATTTAGTTCTTCGACTTATTTGTTTGGTAGCTAGTCTTTTTCTCTTCCAAGTACGTCATCTCGGCTAACTTTATAATGCTAGGCGTGAGTCATGAAAAAGTTTGCTCAAATATTTTTTCACCTGGTATTTCCTGCCAGCAAGCTGTTTCATGAATGTAACAATGGTAATAAAAGCCATTAAAAACGGTAAAAAAAATAGGTAATAAAAGCAAGTCAATAAACCTAATAAAAAAAACAGTTAAAATATGATTAGAAAAAAACTGATAAGAATACGCGATTAAAATAAGGATTTTTTACTTTTTTTGCTGCAATTTGACATTTTTAGCAGTTTAAATTGTTATACCGATGTTTAGATGATATTTTATAAAATATTTTCGAATTAAAAACATGAATTATGTTTGAGAGCAGCTTGAAATATGTTGTTTCTAATAAATGAAAGTACCTAAAGACAACAGGAAAAATATCAGATTTTTTAGGTTGATTTCTAAAGGCTGATATTCCTAATGGGGATTTTTTTCCTTAGAAAGGATCGCTTCAAGCAGTATTACACAGTAATATTCTATAGTAGGTTGTGATTGTTGTGACGAATGATATTACTGTGGCAGTTAAAAAGAATTGAATATATTTTTATGTATCTCAGGCTGATTACTAAGAATAAAGTTTGAAAGATTAATGCAGGCGATAATTTTATTGAGAAGGAAATCTTGATCTGACAACTGTGCATACACTTATAGACTCTATTATATTCAATATTGTTAGAAATTATGGTATATCGTTGCTTGAAGCTTCTTTTTTTCCATCAGAAACCTCTCCTAACTGTCTTCATAGGTTTTATTTTCCTCTGGTATATGGATACGGAGATATTCACTGAGGACCTTCTGACCCAAGCTTATGTTAGACCAAAGGGTTGAAGATTAGGTCCCTGAGTATATCCCCCTTAATACACCCCTCTAGCATGACTCCTCACCTAATTGCCCTAGCCGTATGCTTTATGCATTTAATAGATAAATGTGGAGTTAAATACTTGTGTTCTGAAAGATACAGTTTCGGTGAAAATATTTTATCTTTAACATAATGAAAGGTATTTGTCAAATTACCACCATTAGTTATTCCAGCCGACCCACGTTTCGGTACGTAATGCTATTTCAAGTCACATAATACCTTAAAAAAGGCATTATCTGCGGAAACCTGGGTCAGTTGGAATAAATAAGTGTTAATATAGACAGGTACTTTTCATTATTTTGAATAGCTTGTATTCTTATTCCAAGCTATTAATGAAATGTATCCGCTATCCAGCTTTTACTTTTCTGCTGCTACCACAGCTTCCAGAGTAGCCAGAACTTTCCTTCGTCAACAGTCAAGAGAAGGAGTCTTGAAAAAAAGAGCGTGGGTGGAGTTAGGAAGCGGCAGTGAGTACCAAGATGGAAAGTTGTAGCGTCATCAATCTTATTTCGAGAGGAAAATATAAAAAAATAATAATATTTTTTTTTTAAATCGTCGGAATCTCTTATCTCTGCGTGCATATTCCATCTCACTGTCTTCCCTCCTCTCGTCTCATGCCTTCAATCCTTTTTCCTTTATCATCCATTCTACCTCCACCCCCCCCCCCCAACAGCTTCCCTTTCGTTTTGTCGGAGTTTTTTTCCCTCCCTCGCTATCTCTTCCCACCCTCTCCTCAGGAAAACCTCAGCCCCCTTCAGCCATGCCCGGAATTCTCTTTTAGCCCACCTCTTTTGTGCGATTCCTTTACTCTGTTCCACTAATCTCGACAAGGCCGCCCCTCTCACGCAATCTGCGCCCTCTGCCTCGCATCTGCACTCTTTTCATGCTCGAGAATGTGCCCACGAAAAACCTTCTTTCACGCCAGATAGAATTTACCATCCTCCTCCGATCCCGGTTTTCCCTATCTAGCCTTTCCTCCTTGTCAGTCACGCTCGTCACGCAGGACACTTTGGAGCATAGATGGAGAATTTCAGCGGATTTTACAAAGGTATTATTATGCCATTCAAGCGTGCTATTTAAGGCTTTTGCTCAGTGCTGACCTTCAGCCTCTGCAGGAAATATTTCTTTGAAAAACTTGTAAAATCAAAAGAAATGGTGAGAAAATATTTCCAAAAGAAATAGAATAATTAAACTGTTTCCAAAAGAAAAAAATGATAAAATGATTAGAATAAAAAAAATAGTAAATGAGAAAACAAATAAAATGCAACAGAAAAATGATTAAGTTGTTCAAAATTCAAGAAAAACAGTGTTCTTGTAATTTCATGCGTTTTAGTCCAATAGGGCCATTCCTGAATCCCGATACCAGTTAGGTTTAGGCTACTTATTTTTAGTGATCTTTGCACGCGCTCACTAACAGCATCATTTTCCTTCACTAACACTGTAAATGTTACACTGGTCCCTATGCTCTTTGTGCAATTTTCCCCCAGAATGCGTTCTTTCGCACAATAAATGCCGCCGAAGAGGTGGTATATAAACTCACCGGAAACTGGTAAATTACCAGCTATTTAAGCAGGGCCAATTTTGAGGATCGACGACGAAGATAACTTTGGACGTTAAGCGGTTTATGCACGGTTTTGGATGTTGAATTAAACGTATTTAAGTTGTGTGCTTTATTTTAATATTTTTATTTTCAATAGCGCCAATCAATGTCAAGTGTTAGTAGATCTATAGAGCTGGTACTTAATCCCTCATGAAAAAACTGATTTCTTATCTTATAAAGCCATTCACCTTCCATCGTGATAGTTCATTTCACGGTCCTAGGGTTGGCATATCCTTTCATCTCAGGAAATCCAGCTTTCATCTCAATGTTCCCTTTGAATCTACATGAAGTAATCATTGGCATTACGTATACGGAAATTTGTAGTTATTTTATAGGTATAAAGGTGATGAGTGTTAGATTACTATGTCAATAAATTGGGAAGGTAAGATTGTCTTATTGATATTTGAATTAATATACGGTATTAAGAAAGCCATCTGTCATATGCTCGTGAATTAATGAATTCATACGAACCAATATAATGTGTACAATATGTTATGCAACGTTTTACAAGGTCCAAATGAAAAAGCAATCCCTTGAAGCAATCTTTAGTCTCCTTAATATGAGACGTGCATTTATATGTACTTGCTATATTTTGTATATTATTTATTTAATAAAATTTACAGTGATTCAAACCACTGAGCTGTGTTAGAGCAATGAAATCATAAATACTAACATCTTGGGACCTAATAAAATAACCCTTAAGTCGAAAAATGCTGGGGTTTTATTCCCTTACATATGGATTATCTAAAAAAAAATAAAAATCTTAAGGTGCAAGTCACCAAGTATAATTACCCTTATTATCGGATAGCTATCAAATTCTCGTGATATTTAAGTCAAGTTTAATTAAATTTTTATACAAGTTCATTAAGCCAAGCGAGTAATTGTATTATGGGAAATTTAACGGAGTCATTTGACTGAAGATTGAATTTTTACAGAGACGGTGCTATTTTGAAGTTTTTGACGCTGAAAAGTAAATATTTTTAGTTTCATATCAAAGTGGTTTTACCAAAAATCTATCTCACGAGTAGTGGTCATCGTAGCACAGGTGAAATTGACGTATAATGTCGAGTAGTGTTAGCTACTTATTTGGTATTTTCGATGTAATATAAACCTGAAAAATCAGCCGGAATTCAAAATGGCTACCTCTTTTACCAAGGGACACAAGCACATCATGTACCTAGGAACATGTTTTCATAAGAGATATCTGCTAAATATACAATGAAATACATTTTCAGTGGATTTAAGACTCCTGGAATTCTCCCTCTGTATCGTGGTGTACTCACACACGACGACTTAATGCCACCTTATGTTAATAATGGGCCCCTTCAACGGAAGATATTCTGTTATTGTTATTGGAAGGAGTTATATTTTAAAATTGAGTTTTAACCAACTACATTTACATTCTTTATGTAACATTTTAATCTACTTTGACATTTAATAAACATACCTTATACAAATTGATTTCATTTTTCGAGTTTTGTTGCTGTTCCCTCGAATCTAACTTGTCATCCTCGGTACAATAAGTTGTGTTCCACGATACATAAACATGATATACCTAGGAACAATTGCAAATACTTTTAGAAGTTCTAATTAGAATTTAGAATTTAGAAGTTCCATTGGTGATGGTTTTCCGGGTTTACACCGCGTTGATTCATGTTTTGCGGACGACAGTTTCGGGCGCGTTCCAGCTCCCGTCTTCGGGTCCCTTCGGGTCTTTGGACCCGAAAACGGGAGCTGGAACGCGCCCGAAACTATCGTCCGCAAAACATGAATCAACGTGGTGTAAACCCGGAAAACCATCACCAATCAACTAACCGCGGAAGCCTCCGTAATAATTAGAAGTTCCATTAATAGTAAAGGTACAAGTATAAAACTGAGAACTTATGTGAAGTAAAGCTGATGGATTGAATTGCTACCATTATACTGAACCTTCAGTAATTATATTGTGATTTATATAAAAAAGTTGAAAAATTGTTCCGTGGTACAGCACTCTCCCGTAACTATTTTTGCGTATGATGATCTTATTATACCTAGAGAACTTGCCCGGAAGGATATTAGGGGACTAAAACCATGCGAAAGCTTCAAACAATATGGTTATTCCGGTGGTGGAAACGGTCTTATTTCAAGCACGTTAATTTTTAACTTTCGACCTCTCTCATCTCAACGTAATGATGGACCCACCTAATCTCTGTATGCTGCGCAAACGTTACCCTTTTCCGTTTGGTACGATAAACCCCTTCCTTTCCTTGATCTTCAACTTCTCAATGGTATTTCCCCTTAGGGATCCCTTTTGTATGCATTACCCATCACCTAAATCCCGTTTGCTTCAGCCATAATCCGGTGAAATTAACGTGAATAACGGCATTAGGTCTTACTCTCACTTCGAAATCGTTAAATTTTCTCGCATTAGCCTTGTAATCTTCCATTCTCTCAGTGTCTCAGAACGTCTATGTTATACGGCATCTTCCTTCACATCCTTCCCTCAGTAAGCATAGAGTTTTCTTCTTCCTTAATAAAAACAAAGAAAATTGTTGGTCATTAAATAAGTAATGCGGCAAACTGTGTTGAATATCAAATTCTCTAGCATGTTTCAAAAGGTCTGCCTTCACATTTATAGCCAAGAGTAGGAACTAAAATCCTCATACATTCTTAATAACCTGAATACTTTCTCCTGGCATTTTCGCTATTGCATGAATGCCCAGGCATAAGTGTCTTGTGCTATTCCCCAGGGTTTCATCTACTCAAAGACTAGAACCAATTTTAATGATGAAATAGTTTATTTTATATGTAGTGTTCCATAATTGATATAGCATACGTATTTGCTGACCTTTTCAGCGGCGGTGTAGTGACCTCGCCTACCACAGCAGAGGTCGCGGGTTGGTGGCCCGCTTGGATAGGTTGCCTTTATGTTGGGTATGGGTGTATGCAATCGTCCACCGCTCGATTCCCCTTATTTAATGGTCTCAAATTTGCTGTATTTCGGTATTTTTATGGTAAATAGATAAATTTTGTGAAATGAAAAATAAATCTTGTTCTAGCGCTCCGCTTGGGCTCTATGTGGAGTGTATTGCAGCAACATTTATATATTTATATTAAATCTTCGATCCGAAGACGCTGACTGCAATGTCAGCGAAACTGTTGTCAACAAAATCAAACAGACGCAGTGAGAACCTGAAGAAAATTCAGAGAACATTTTATCGATTTCTGGTTCAGGAACCCAGCCCTTTGAAGGGAAAATAAGTTCTCAGCCATCTAGAAAATGTGGATACTGCCTTTGGTAAAGCTTACATAATACTCTAATAATAATAATGTTATCACAATCCGTACTTCATTACACCGTTTTACTTTTTATTGCAATAATACCCTAACGGTCTTCGCCCTATAAACAATTACAGACATATTGTCTCCCCAGGCGCAATTACCAAACGCCACTCCATGCTTTGCACGAATGGATAAAGCATCCTTCAAAAAGTTTTTTTTCCTCGTGTTAGAGTGACTACGACTCTAAACTACAATGAAGTGCACATTGGCAACTCGAGCCTAGGATGTAGCACACTTTTACTTTATTCCTTGTATAAGGATGGCAGTGACTCTAACTGTCATTGAGTGGATATTTTTAACTTGATCCTAGGATGTAGCAAACGTGTTTATAACCTGAATGCCGGGGGAAAATTTCGAAGCCCTTCTTTGAAATAATGTCAAAATATTATTTATTCAACAAAGGCATTTATTTTTGGAGTGAATGGTACCATTTGATAAAAGTTATCGGGTATTTCCTTTTTCATATTATTTCTTTCGTTAAAAGACTCAGTACTAAGTGGTAATAGAAAAAAGACTCGCTTTACAACAAGCATCAACACGGGATCTTTGATAAAAGTCGGGGAATACCAAAAAGGATGGATCTGAGGCGCTCCGTCGAAGAGGAAAAGCTGTTTATCTATTAATCTCTCAATTTGCTCCTTATCTCCCGCTCATCCTGGGAATTCTCCCTTTGAGCCGTTTCACCTTTTACACTGCGGCGCTCCATAGCCACCGGCACCCTCTCAAACGCCATCGAACCCTCATTTTCCCATCGGAAAGGGTGCACCTTTTGTTCAGGGTAAGGACCTCCCACATTACGCTCCCATGTTTTTACTAAATTTCTCCTTTCACAAAGGGCCTTCGCCCCTTAGCCTCGATCCGTCTTTCTAACGCTTTGCAAGTCAAGTAGAATATAGGCGGTCGTCATTAAAGTTAGACGGAAATATTGTGGGTCCATTGACAGCCTCATCTCGTTATTTTTCAACGATCACATCGTCTCCTACTTTTTAATGCTGCGTGCACCCACGGCAGAATGGGAACGTGATCTTGCTGTTTTTTCCCTCAGTAAATGGTTTTTATATCCCATGTTTTTCTTCTAATATCGTGTTATTCATTCTATTTATTCCTGAAAAATATAATTTTTAGTCTTCAATTTGTCTTTCATCTCAAACAATCAAGTTCATTTTAGGTACACAATCCCGGTGAAGTCAGATGATTCAATTTTCGGAAATCAACTTATCAAATTCATAACTGTTCAATGCTATTCCTCGCATTTGCAAAGACAATACTGCAAAATAATGTGAAAAGGTTAATCGCATTGCAGCTACCACCGCGCTGCGGACATTTTTAGAAGCCGATTAAAATGCGATAGAAGTGGCAACAGGAATCAGCCTTCCGTGGGATTGAATTGGGCCTCCTCAATGCTGTCCCCTTGGTATTCGTATTGTCGAGCTCCTAGATGAGCAGATTTGATTCGGTGGATGATTTTTGAGCGTTTGTACAATGGTGGTATTGGTATGTCTTGAGCGTACTCCAGCAAACTTCTCCGTCACCTCCCTTTTAACTTCGAGCACCTTTGACGGCCCTCAGCTAAAAACCCTCTGTGGCACTCTCCAGTCGCCTCAAGACTACCTCCGCCCAAAGATTCGTCTCCTGCTTGATGGAACCCTGTGGTGAGGAAAATAAAAATGTTGGTGATTCACTCTGACACCTTTCACCTCTGCCAACTCCTATCGCTAAGATGGCACCATCTCACAGCCATCTCTCTCATCAGTTTTTCTGCCGGTCCATTTTCTCATTTCTATCCGTCACTGCCTATCTTCTTACCTCGCTGAGTCTTCAACCATACCTTGGTCATTTAGGAATGTGAACTGCGCAAAATAAAGACAAATTTGAGTAATCGTACAAAAAATTAGTTAAATACAGTAAAATTTGGCTATCACGTCATTTGAGGGACCACGCAATTGTTGACGGTATATAAGAGTGACATTAAAAAAGGAGTAACACTGTTTTACTAATTCACCTATACCACAGGAGAAATAAAATGTTACAATTTTTCATGAAATACATTTTTTACAAAGGTTATTGGTGTAATCACAAATAAATTATTGAGTAATAGTCTGGTGCTATTTACATTTTACGTAAAAAATCATCAAATATTGTTTTTATGCAACGAATACAGTATTATGTTTAATTAAAGGCACAATTGCAGTATGTTAATAACAATTCAAACCTTACAAGTAGATTTTAATGAAGTCTTACTGCTGAAAGAAGACTATAATTTTATTTTGTACAGTCCTTTGTTGCTTGGAGCCACACTTTGTTCACTTTATACGAGGTTTTGGAACACTTGTTCCCCCCCAAGAAATAAATCCTATATCCACTCCTGCCACGGTGCACTTTAAGTCATTTGCGAGGGCATGCAGGATTCCTGCATTACAGGAGGGATATACCTTCGTGGCACTCCTGCAATCCCGTCGTATATAATATTACAAGAACATATTTTTCAATAAAATATTTACTTTCCTCATGTAATTACTGTGCTACGTGTGCTAACATGCTCGATCACCAGTTGTTACTGGGGTTGCGCTTAGCAGAGGGGTTAAATCGTTTCTTTTTTTTGAGTTGCTGATGGTTGTCCTATTAGGATTTAACCCCCTCCCAGGTGAAGAACTATGTATATTTCGGTGGACCGAAAAATGATTTTTTGATGTGAAAAAGTTGTTACTTTTCCGCAAATTCGGCTTCCAAGAGGCAAAATGTGAAATGATGCCACACGCAGCCAGACGTTTTGTGTGGCGCGCGGATTGCATTTACTCTAAATTTATCGATAATTCTCACTTACCGTAAAACCATAAAAATCTTCAGATGAACTTTAATCTTCGTCAACTTAGTCCTAAAGACGAAAGTCATCTATTTTGTAGCAAAAACGAGCTAAGTTGCATTAATTTATTCACCATCTTGAATTTGCGCAAAATGCTTTAGGACTCGTGCGGTGGTAATTAATATTATAATACCCGATTTTGAAAAAAAAATTCGGATCTGTGACTCTGTGATCTGTGATAAAAGTTCGCAACTTTCTCGCATAGGGCAAATTTGATCCTGACAAAAAGTCGTTTTTCTGCCCTTCCTGCTGTATATATATTCCAGTATGAGTAATTGAAGGTTAGTTTGGATGCGTGAGAGTTTACCTCGCACCAGACTTACATATATGCAAAAAAAGAGGGCCATTACTTTCTCTGGAGCTCCATGCACTTCGAGAACATATACTTCAAGATTTGAATGCGGAACTCTTCGAACAGCAGCCGGTAGCTCTACCAACATGAAACTTTCCTTCCAAAAATTCGATATCATAAAAAATTGAGTCAACTTGACTGAGGAATTTATCTGATTAAGAAAATATTTATGATTCCATCGAATTTTATCTTTTAAGGAAGAATTTAATCTTTCATCGAAGAATATAATTAGTGTTAAAAAACGAAATAAAAATCTTAATTTTTTCAAGTTGTATGAAGGTTTTTAAGTTTACGAATGTTGAGTAAGAGCCTAACTGCTTCAAGCGATTTTCGCTTGACGTTCGATGTCTTTCGTCGTGTAATTCATTTGCCATCAATATTAAAGTTTTCTAGTAGCGTTGCGGTAATGGCTACAACGACTTTGTTCACGTGGCTGAAAAATAGGCGTATAATGCTACACCAATATTTTCAACACCCATGTACTCAAATACCCCGAGCAGAGGCGGATCCAGGATAGAGACGGGTGGGGTGCTAAGTGGGAATTAACCTCCCAGCAGTATTGGAGGACCGAGCAAAATTACTTTACTATCCAGAGTAAATTGAATACCCAAATGGGGGGAATATAGCCCCCCATAGCCTCTCTCTGGATCTGACACTGGATTTAAACATACCAAAAGCGTATAAAATAGGCCCTAAGTGTAGAGTTAATTTGTAATTCAATTCTATAATGTAGGTGAATATATCGGAAAATGGACTAAATACTATTTCTGAATTCGTCTCTGCCCTACAGTGTCTCCGTTTAGTAACAACGTTGAATTTTTAGCAAACTAAGGATTCCCTGCAAGTTGCATGTACAATACATGCTACCTTATGGGCTGTTGAAAACCTCTCACAGGTCGAATTTCTGGTGGAAGAAAATGGAGCAGTTTCAATATCCCTGCGGTAATGAAGTTTTCTTCGTATATGCTTTGCTCTCGAATTCAGAACTAACTTCCGTCCTCTCCAGTGGGGAATAGCGAAATAATATTGGTATGTAAAGTCAGGGACTATATAGAAAAGAAATGGAAAAGTTTCGGATGCAGCGCTGCTTCAGTGCTTCATCATGAATGCAGAGCACATACCGCTCCGCGAAAGATGTATTACCCGCGTCTGCACTTCGCACCGTAATGCATAAATATTGAGTTAAGAATTTCCTTTACTTTCCACCTCAGTGTGCACCAGAAAGGGTATTTAAACACAGTTTATTCACTCTCCTGGTCCAGGTTTACATGCCCACTAGCAATCACAGGGAGGAAGAAGTAGACGAGGTGTATGAACAGCTCGAGGAAATAATTAGAGACACACCGGGTAAGAAAAATCTGGTAGTGATGGGGGACTGGAACGCCTCAGTCGGGGAAGGGAGGGATGGAAACGAAATAGGAGATTTTGGTCTAGGAATACGGAACGACAGGGGAGAGAAAGCAGCAGAATTTTGTAGGAGAAACAAATTATTCATCACAAACACATGGTTCAATCATCATAAAGGGCGAAGGTACACGTGGAAAAGTCCAGGGGATGCGGGGAGATATCAAATAGATTACATTATGGTAAGACAGAGGTTTAGGAACAGTGTGAAAAACTCGCGGAGCTTCCCTGCAGCGGATGCGGATTCGGACCACAATCTAGTGCTCATGAAATGCAACGTAAGATTCAAAAGACTTAAGAAAGTTAGGAAGGCGAAGAAATGGAACGTAGAAGCCCTGAAGGGGAGTATGAGGAGAGAATACCAGGAGCTAGTGGACATTAGTATACGGGAGATTGAAAGTACCAAGACGGTAGAGGAAAGATGGGATAATATAAAAACCGGAATAGTCAAAGCGGCGGAGAAGTCAATTGGTTACGTTGACAGTAGAAGGATAAAGAAGCCGTGGATAACGGAGGCAATGGTTAATGAAATGGAGGAGAGGAGGAAGTGGAAGAACGTGGACACAGAACAGGGCAAAAGAATGTATAGGGAATTGAATAATCGATTACGACGTGAAACTAAGAGGGCAAGGGAGGCTTGGTGGAAAAGACCCAGAAATGGAAAAGTTCCAGAAGGATGGAGAAGTAGGCGCGTTGTACGCCAAAGTTAAGTCGCTATCGGGCGGCAAAAGAGGACAAGCCATGTCTAAAATTAAGGCTAAAGATGGGAGGATGCTAACCGAGCGGGAAGAGGTACAGGGTAGGTGGAAGGAATACGTGGAGGACCTGTATGACGGAACGAACAGACCAGAGAGATTGACTCTAGAGGAGGAAAGTGCAGTGGAGGAGGATAATCTTGGGCCGGAGATATTAGATTCAGAAATAGAGAGAGCACTCCGTGATATGAAGGCTAGGAAAGCAGTAGGCGTGGACAACATCCCGTGTGAGCTTCTGAAGAATCTAGGGAAGGAAGGTGAGAAAAGGTTTTTCGAACTAGTGCGCAAGATCTATGAGGAGGGATGTTGGCCGGAGGATTTCGTGAAGACGGTTTTAATTCCGCTTCCGAAAAAGAAGAAAGCTGTGGAATGCGGAGATTATAGGACTATCAGCCTAATATCCCATGCGGCTAAAGTAGTGCTGAGGATATTGAACAGACGAATGGAGGCGAGGGCAAACGAGTATTTGGGCGAAGATCAGTTTGGTTTAAGAAAAGGGAAGTCAACTCGTGATGCAATAGCAATAATGAGGGCCCTCGTGGAGAGGAACCTAGAATATGAGCAGGACGTATGTGTGTGTTTCGTGGATTTTGAAAAAGCGTTTGATAGGGTGAACTGGGTAAAGTTAATGGATATTCTCAAGAGAATAGGTGTTGACTGGAGGGATAGACGACTGATTTGTAATCTGTATATGGCCCAGACTGCGCAAGTGAGGATAGCGGACGGAGAATCTGGGTGGGCAAGCATTGGCCGAGGTGTGAGGCAAGGCTGTCCTCTATCGCCACTGCTCTTTAACGTGTATGCTGAAGAGATGG
This sequence comes from Ischnura elegans, assembly GCF_921293095.1. Lineage (NCBI taxonomy): Eukaryota > Metazoa > Arthropoda > Insecta > Odonata > Coenagrionidae > Ischnura > Ischnura elegans. The sequence goes on along the minus strand of NC_060251.1, from coordinate 32,447,158 downwards.
TAAGGGAAGCGTGGGATGAGTTAGAAGCTGGGATAAAAGTGGGAGGAATGATGTTCAAATCAGTGAGATTCGCGGATGACCAGGCGTTGATCAGTCGGTCAGCAAGGGGGCTTCAGGCCCTAGTGGATGCGTTATACGAACGTTGCGAGGAGTTTGGGATGAGGATTAATCACAAGAAAACTAAGGTAATGCGGTTTTGTAAAGCATCACGAGCGAGGAATGTGAGACTCAAGATAAAGGTGGGTGGTGAAAAACTTTAGCAGGTTGAGCAATTCAACTATTTAGGCAGTACGTTAGAGGAAAACGGATACAGTAGTAAGGACATAAGGAAGAGAATCGCATTAGCGAAGGAGGCATTCATGAACAGGAAGGAGCTTCTTAGAGGATCGTTGTGTAAGAGTTTAAAGAAAAAGTTAGTGAAGAGTTTGATCTGGAGTGTAGCTCTCTACGGTGCGGAAACGTGGACTCTGAGGAAAGAAGACGAGAGAAGATTGGAGGCGTTCGAGATGTGGGTATGGAGAAGAATGGAGAGGGTGAAATGGACGGAGAGGAAAAGGAACGACGAAGTGCTGGATATGGTTGGCGAGGAGAGAAAGCTTTTAGATGAGATACGCAGGAGACAGAAGGTTTGGATGGAGTTAGTGCTTAGCGGTGAGGGGATGTTGAAAATGGTGTTGGAGGGTAGAATGTTGGGGAAACGAGGGAGGGGAAGGAAAAGAATAGGATTTTTAGATAGATTGAAAGAGAGTAGGCCTTACAGTGAATTAAAGAAGGCAGTGCTGGAAGGAAAGGGAGGCTCCCAGATCACCTCTTTAGTACTCCATGGAAACCTACCTTAATCGGTAGAATACTATAATAATAATAATATTCACTCTCTGTTTTCTATGGGGACCCATTGTAATTCTATTACAATCAAAGGCAGAACAGCGCCTACAATGCAACTGTATTTTAATTTAATATCAATTACCTTGTTTTCTTTTTCGTTAGAGCAAAAAATCTGCAATGGTTTCATGACCGTCAAATTATTATTTTTAATTTGGCGTATACTTCATAACATTTTTCCAGTTTATTAATTTTGCTATCCGCAACACATTCTTGTTGCAATTGCAGTGAAAGCTTGCTATCAACAGACACTCAACTGGTACCACATGCTTCATAATAACTTTACTAACCTTGTCTGAGAGAAAACATTTTTATGGCCTTTACTCCTTTATAGTGTTTGTATGCTTCAATTTCTTTCTTTACACGCCTCATTGACTCTTATATGCTAGTAGTAGTAGAATTGAGCGAAAGGGTGCGTCGTCGGCAGGGTCATTTTGCACCACTACTCAATCGTTTGATTCAAGACGCATTATAAATGGATCTTTACTACGCAATTTGTTTACATAAAATAGGGGGGAACGTTTAAATTTTATTAAAAAGACCTATTTCCTTGAGAAACAAAATTGTACTACTTAAATTGGTGGGGTGGTCTCCTGGAATAGATTCTAGGTCCCCATCTAGATTGAACCGTGTCCGCGCGTCACGGTATTTGTCGCACTCTGTCAAGATATGTCGGATACTTAAAGGGCACCTGCACTCATCACATTGAGGAGCTTGCTTCTCTTCGGTAAAAAGGAAGGCGTCTTTACCTTAGGCGTCTCTTACATGCTTCTCGGAAAGTTTTCATAACTTTAAGATGCATTTGCTTCATCTACATACTACCCCACCAGCCACCAAGAAAAGCGTGTGGCAGGGGGTGTAAGGAAAACAGCCTCAAACAAAATTACGACTAGCATTTATTAAAGTTCTTCATTGTTCGGGGGAAAAACGAATCCCCATATTTATGCGTTCTGAAAAATAGTGAATAGAGATAGAGAAAAATATAAATTCAGAATAAGCCAGCCTATCACAGTATTAACCTTTTAGCTATTAATAATCTATTACCGTAATGGAAATAATTAATGTTAATCAGCAGCACCCCACTTTAAATTTTGTATATAAAATTTATCGTTGAATAATTATATGTAACTTCTCTCGGCGACGTTATTCAGAATAAATGCTTGAGTGCGTTGTTAAGGCACAAGCTGGAGAACGAAACAGGCAGTAATAATAAGATGGTACAAAAAAAATTTAGTTGAGGTAATAAGAATTTATAATTCCATACCTCCATTTTTCCTGTTTCTTCTCTTTCGTCTTTGACCATCACACACCACACTGTTTTCAACCTCTTCTACAACCACATTTAAAATCTCGACGCCTTATATCCTTCCCCTTCCAAAAAGTCCACGTTTTTGCACCGTGCTTCTTTTGCTTCACATGAAACCCTGAAATTCGATGGTATCTGATTACGGATGAATCGCAAATGTGTTCGCTAATTTCCCATCACTAAATATGATACATAATGTATCACTTCAAAAATAGTCCCCATGTTCACTTAAAGCTCAAGAAAATCTACTAAGTTACCATAACTAATACTAATACTACTACTCACTATGTGCTTTAACTATAGTATGGGCAATAATTAATTAACTTATCTAATTTTCATTATGAACGGCAGTGGTATAGCAAGAGGAGTGTTCCGGGGGTTTGGAATCCACCTCCCGGAATGTAAAAACTCAATTACTTTCTTAAAAGAAAACAACATACTGAAAAATAAAGAATCTTAAAAATATTTCGTTGATAAATGAAGATATTTCGATTAGGAAAAGTCTTAAAATTAGTTTAAAACCCTCTACGTAGTAACCTATTTTTCAAAATGTATCCCCTGGTTTCGGACATCCCTTGGAACAAAATTCGTGGCTACCCAACTGATGAAAGAGTTCCTGAAATTCACTATCCGCATTTCCTGTTTCTATCGTTTTTAAATTCTTTTAAAATTTATCCTTTAGTAATATTTGGATCATACGAACCGTAAATTCATATCATGCCCTAGTTTTGGCCATAGTGGTTTTAGCCCTCAATAAACTTTTTTTCAAGCTTTGTAAGACTACCGAAATTTCCGCAAAAATATAAATTTTTTCGGAAACTAGCAAGTATTGTTAACACGTCAATCTATTTTCGTATCGTACATTAATATTAACGAGCCAAGATCAAAAGATCATTCCCGCTACGGTAACGAAAAGAACATTAACGGCAGTAAACAGGTCTCGAAGTCGGAAGGAGATAATATAATCATCCGACATGGTTTTTTTTTTAAGGGACGCGCCTGAGGTGAGTTGTATGCATTTTTGTCGTTCTACTGTATATAGCCTTCATGACTCGCAACGGCTTAATAACGAGCGAGCCGCGTGTTCCGTTTTTTCTTTACTTTTCGTCGAGTATGCACCGTGAAGCCGGTTCGATATCCATTCTCTCGTCTCCTTCCAAGGCTTCGCGTTTTTTTTATTTTCGACGGCGGATTCATTTTTGAAATTTATTCCGGCGCGGTGTCGCTTGTATTTTTCCCGCCGTTTATTCTTGCCATTCGCATGAAAGATGTGGAAGCCCGGTATCCCATCTACTGAGCTTGTTTTCTTTGGCGCAAAATCTCTCTCTCTCGTCTGCTACTATCTCAATCCCCTTATATAATCCCCTTTTGTTTTTTTTTGTATCATTTCCCCATAGCATAGCATCGCTTCCAATCCCGCCACCTACCAGCTTTTCGCCATTATCTGTGGCGGGGAGATGCTTCTCTTGTTTTTATTCTCTTTTTTTTTTCATCTTCTCCAATCGTTTGTTTTGCACCCTCTATCCATTTTCTCCATCTCTTTATTCAGTTTCCCCCTCTTTTTCTTCTTTTTACCTTCCAAGCTAAGTTCTTCCGTCGCCTTTATGTCTTTTACCTTGTTTTCACTTTTCGCTCGATCCCATCACATCTGTTTTCATAAATTATCTTACCAATCATTCCGAAAGTATAAAGATATTATAAACAGGCTGCCTGAGTCGCGGGCGAAATAAAACAATTTATGCGGAACTATTTCTTGAGGGCAAAAGCCCGGTTTCGAGCCGTGGTAAGATCAAGTTATCTGAGTCACGGTTTATAGAATTTCATTTAATTATATATATTTTCCTTTGCCCCAGTGAGCATAATTAAATGCTTAATAATAATTATTATGGCGCATTTTAATAAAAGCATTGACGAAAGTATGTTGCAACTTGTTTTTCACGAGCATATGAGTGAGTTTTTTTAAATAATTAGAGTGCCTTCTCCTCTCCCATTTCTAATGGCATCCCCATGTCACCTCAATCATACCAGCCTTGCTTTTAGTTTTATCTCAGACACTTAGCCTCATTCTCTTCTTCCATCTTTCGGTGTGGCCTCTTTTAAATCACTCGCTCTTGGTAGGCTATTTTTCAATTACTTGGGGAATCTGTCATTTCCATGTTATGTATGCTATCATTCTTCAAAAAACTTTCAAGCTTGAGTTGGAAGTGCTTTTTATTTTCAAATTTTGTGGTAAAATACGTATTCGACGAGCTCCTTCAATCATCCCCTCTGGCCATAAACCATGCTCTTCTTATCTTATCTCCCCTGAAGTGTTGAAGCTATCTATTTGTTGAAGAATCAGACTTTTTCCGTGTGCTCACATCTACCAACAAATAGGTAACCTGAGTAGGGTCTCATTCTTAGCGTATATTTCACATCAAATATATCCTTCCTCAATGATCCGTCCCTGTGGTTCATAACTACTCCTTATGCGTTCTATTCAAATAGAAGTTTTACATAAAAATTAAAGGCTGTCTGTCATTTTTTAAAAATCATTTGAAGCACTTAATGACACCATCCTAGATTTAGGCCTTCTTTGGAGCAACATGAAATTCAGATTAAATTGTTATACAATCAATAAATATACTCAGAATATATATCTCAGAATAATCCATTGAAGCGGGTTTAAAATTAAAAATAGGAGTAAAGAAATACAAATTGATTGAGATATGTTTTTATCATAGGGATTTAGAGAAGTTATATTACCTATTAAATCCTTTCCATAGGTCAACAACCTTGTCACGGCAGAAAGGCTTGAGATTTCCCATGGCCCTGGAGCTGGACTGGCGGAATTAATTCTCAATTACTCCCGGTAGAGCTACCCTTGTCACATAGGTCGAAGGGAAAGAGCTAGGCGAAAGGTAGTCCCCTGATGGTGTCACGTAAAAAACAGTGTTAAATTGGAAGTGGGACACCTTACCAACCATCTAGTCCCTAAAAGAAATTGAGCACAATCACATGCGCCTCGGAAACTCACCCGTCCGCAATGGGAGGAGATGTTGAAAACAGTTTCAGGAGAGCATGTTTGGTAAACGAGGGAAAGGAAGGAAGAAAATAGCATGTCTAGGTAGAATGAAAGGGGATAAGGCTTATCGTTAATCGAAGAGGGAAGTCAATGAAGGATAGGGTATTGTAGGTTCGAAGAGTTTCGCGGCGTTGATTAGATGACCTCTGCATTCTCTTCGGGTTTTCACCGCGTCCGTTATGTTTTGGCGACAACGGTTTCGCTGACATTGCAGTCAACGTCTTCAGGTCGAAGGTGACGATTTATTTCATTGATTTTAAGGTTGCTTAATTTTTTTTATTTCTTTTTTTTTCTTCGACCTGAAGACGCTGGCTGCAATGTCAACGAAACTGTTGTCGCCAAAACACAACGGACGCGGTGAAAACCCGAAGAGAATGCAGAGATCAAGGATAGGTATACTTCCTAATATAATTATATATACTTCCTAATCTTCTAACTATATACTTCCTAATCAATCTAACCAAACCTAACTTATTCCGTAGAATAATTTATTTAATATCTGTATATATTTTTTTTTATTAATACTTTCAAGTTAAGCATTCAAAACCATTAAGTTACTGGAGCTTAATTATTTGATTAAATTTTTGCTGCTACACATTCGTTAACAGTTTGATTCTATCTCTTTTTTCTCACTCTCAACTCACATCCGAATTAGAGGGTATATGAGTTACTCGGTGGCATAACTCCGATACCCGCAGGACTTTATATTACTCCAAGACTTTTTATTTTCAAAATCCTCCTTTTTTGAGAGAGCTTTCATCATGCCTATCCTTTTTTCTCGGTGCTGTTTTTTGGTATGCAAATGAATGAGCTTTTAATTTTTTTTCGAGCTTAACTACATGCAGGTTCTTGCGTGGGTTCTGTTTTCCGCAGTTGCAGTATCTCGTGGCGATAACTCGTTCTACGGCATTTCGCCGACTCTTTTTAACGAGCCGCTTTTTGCGCATCGCAGTAGTTTTCCGATCGTCCTGTCACTGAAATACGAGATGATGACTCCGCGGACTCCACTCCGAGATGAGATGAACAAAACCATCGCTGATTCCCATCTAATATTGAAATCGAATCCATCGCTTTCCGATACCGGACGCGGGAGAAAATTAAATGGCTCGAATCAATTTTTTGCGCTGGACTCTGGTGGTGGAAGAGTGCTGGAGGAAAAAAAATTCCAATATTTTGGGCGTACCTCTCACTCTATTTTTTTACGTACATCTCTGGTTTAATTTGCTTTTTTTGCTTTGTCGACCAAATCCCATGCCCAAATTAAGGTACTCATAAACCGAATAAGGTAAGAACCCCACTTTTCGATAGGTTTTCATATAGGAGGCGCCTATTTGTCCCTTAGAAGCTCTATATTTGTGGCCGATTCGGGCCTTTTGAATCGGTTTACAAAAATATCCGTAGCGCAGCGATTGGATTGAAGCGATACATATATTCTCAATATTTGCAGTGAAATATTTCAAATAGTGAGGACTAGCATAAAAAAGTTTGGAATTCGCTACAAAATTATATCTTAAATAAAGATATAATTAAATGATAATGAATGTCAAAATTTCAAATTAACTGCATTCTATCATATACTTCGGATATACTTAACTTGGAGTTAAAAAAAATCCTCACTAGAGCCACGACGAAAAATATCAAGCGCATTTATGCAAGTAGTCTCAAAATGAATGGTCGCACCATATGATTTTGATATAAAAACCTGGCTCTCAAAGCCACGATTAGTATGCTCCATATAATCGCTAATTCGAACGAACTTCTCTTTAATGGGTCAACAAACTTCTCTTAATTCAACTTGTAAGGAGTCCTCTCACGAGCCGAGCTAATTTTACGCGCCCTTTTTTAAATTTCCATTATATTTTACCTTGAGTTATTAACACGTATCGATGATCTCTTCCTGATTCCTCGCCCGAAAATAATGGAAATTTAACATACGACAGAATTCACTCTACGATCCGTCTTTCTGAATGGATTAATATCGTAAATTTACGGCCTATCATTAGATGATAGGGAAGCGAGTGCCTTATCCTCGGTCAACGCATCCTGACTTTTCAGTCTGCTATTCTATGCAAGTGATGACTGTGGCAAATGACTATTGAAATTCAGGATAGAAAGTGATACAGATCAGATTTATGTCCCAATTCCACATTGTTTAATTAACCTTTACAAATTATACTAATCTGATTAAATATATTTGCCTTCGCTACCTGCTACCTGGATTTGAGGAATAATACTCTTTTTACCATAAGCGTTGAATCTGTAATACCCAAAATACTATCGATAATGAAAGCATATTGAGTATTATGAGGCATAAATGGTTAAACTTGTTAATTTGAGAGTAATTATTGGAGACTAGAACGCATTTTTCCAACATATTCAGACTGAAAAATATTATTTTCGAAACTGCATTGCCTTCTGCGTAGAATGATTTCAGAATGCTTGAAAAAGTTTTCAAATTACAGGTTTTCCAGGCATGCTTGTTAATTTCCCTGGGTAAAATACACTGGATTGTTGAAGGAATTTTTGTATGCACATTGTCTTGGAAATGAAACTTTTAAGGATAGCTACCTAGATTCTATGAAAAATAGTGTTTTGGTGCATAATACAAGAGTATACTGGTAATTTGCGAGAAAATTTCATCGCGAGCCTTTCTCAAAAGGTTTAACTACGAAGTTTGATTCCCCAACTATGATTAATAGGAAAAATTTGACAAAAATCATGTTAAAAATTATACTATTCCGAATTTATTAATCCTAATTTATTATTAACTAAAATATTTACTTTTGGCAGCTTGTAGAGTGCATGGATACCGCCGGCCTCAAGGAGTACATAAAAGAAAACTCGCCAAACATTTCCTGGAACTTGGTTGTGCCTTCATATATTAATGATGAAAAGGAAAGACGCATGGTTAAGCTTATTTATGATAGTAAGTCGCGGTTAAAAAATGTATAAATTATTGTGCTTAGCAAATCTTCTATGTTAGCTTCTCTAACTTTTTTCTCCCTGCTTCTCACAAAACTTTTGCTGAGACTCATTGTTGAGACTTTAGCATGATATATTAAGGTATAGTACAGTAGACAAACTAATGCTTCTACAATAATGCTAAGCTTTAGGTATGCATAGGGATTCATTATCAAGATTTCCATCCCGGAAACGTATTTTGGCTTCTGTTCCCATGGGGACTCCGAGGCTGTTTTACACTTTCCTATAGTCCCCCTGACCACCTCCCCAGGGTATTTAAGGGTCAAGAGATCCAGTTTCCCAATCCTCGCTATCCCCTCACTCCACTCACCACGTAATTCCCCACTCCATCCGTTTCCAGCTTGGACCCTTAACTGGCCATACGCCTCGCACTAAGTCCTCATTAAAGCGAGCCGCCTCACTAATTTATTTTGTCACCTTTGATTCATGTCCCCATGCTCACGCTCCAGCGTTACGCCCTCCGTTATGGTCTCGACGAGATAACAGCTCCTCGCATGCACTCTGCGTTCCCTATTAAATAAATCTTTCCTAGCCATCTGTTTCCATACAGTTTTTTTCTCCGGCCGTTTATAAAGTGCACGTTAATGGCCCACCTGGATGCGGCCATGCCCCGTGAAAGCGTCACCCCTGCATCGGTATCGACTCATAATCTACCAACACCTTCACGGAAAAACATTCTTCTCCAACTGAGCAAACGCTATCAAAAATGTATCCTCAGTTTTTCTTTCACTAACAATAAGACTATAAGGAACAGAGCAGCCATTTGTACGGGTAACCTCTCCTCACTTAATTTTTGTATGAAGATTTTCACAGCTTCATTTATCAATGTTGGTGGTTGCTTTCGGGGAATGCTGCGTAGGTTACATTATCTGCTCGACGTTTCAATCCTCCTACTTGGAGTGTTTTCAAGATAATTCCCAATTTTCAAGAGGTTTCCCATTCTCTTGAAAACGCTCCCGGTAGGAGGAGTGAAACGTCGAGCACATAATGTCACCTACGCAGCATTTCTCTACTCACTTAATTAAATTGCCTAAATTATTTTCCTGCCGTTCTCATTTTTGCTGACTCTTTTTTTATTTTTTTTTTATGCTGCCTATTCTGTTAAATATAATTCACGCAGAAATGGAGTGGTACCATCCGTCAAAATAACGGATTGAGCATTTAATTTTATTTGTAACGGTATGGCGTGTTTTATTCAGGAATTTGCACCTTTATATTACGTAAGAACCATTTTGATATTTTAGTTAGCAAATTTATGCATTTAACATTCCTTATTAGACTTTGAATGGAAATAAGTAGCATATCTACCAAACAGAGTGATGTGTAGTAGACCAGGGCAGGTGAAGCAGGAGTGACGTGACCGCTGTTCATTTTAAATTTTTTACTGTAAAATGATTGGTAACCAATTTCTTCATTGTATTGATAAATAAAGCAAAAGTTTATATTTAATTGCGCTATCAATTGCTTTTGTATAAACGAAGAAATATTTAAAATAATTTTTACCCTTTATAATGACGTGTAATGGTCCTTCTAAGTAGCCGTACGTCCCCGGTCCTTCTAGTGTTAAGTAGCGGAATAATTATTATATATTTCAATCTGTACGAAAATGATTGGTGACGGTAGCCTAAAAATTAAAATATCTTCAATAAAAGCAACGTTTATATTAGAAGTTTTAATGTTTTCACTCATGAATGTTTTTATATACAGAAAATTTTAAAATAGCTTATTCAGAAAAAATAGAGTAAATCATGATACATAATCTAATTTTGTAAAACGAGATTCATTACCTAAATCTCAGTGGAATCTTTTTATTGTTTGATTATTGTTGAGTTGATCGGCAAGTATACTTTGAATGAACATTCAAGTGACGATTTTTTCATATCGGAATCAACTGCAAATTCAGGTATTAAAATTGTTAAACAGTTAAGACGATATGCATATTGAATGCCGATAAACTGGAGATGTTAATAGGTTCTAGATACTCACGTCATATATGCTACTGAGAAGCAGCTACAGATGTCGTTATGCGTAGGTAATCTACGTTACCAATTTGTTAAAACCTCTCTTCTCCTAAGGTATAGATTTTCATGGAACTCTTCTCCATTCATTTTCAATCACAGTAACCGTTTCCGACATAGAGATAACCAACAACAATGAAAGATTCTCTTTTTATCTTTATCGAATTCTATCCTGCACGGTCAGGAGTTTAAAGAGAGCAGACTCCACAAATGGAGCAGTAAATCTTCCGAAACTACCTATAAAAGTTAAGCTGTGGAGCGAACCTGCCAATGGCTACAGTAATTGCGATTTCTTTAAATCGACTTGATGTTATGTTAATTTTAATGGGAAGCAAAATCACGTACTCTACGACAACGTTCACGTGTGAGGCGATACGTTTTCTGTTATCAGCGGGCGCCAGCAGAAACATCCTCGCTGTGTCTCGCAGCATCGGGAGTAATTGTTCTTTATTATCGGAGCAAAGCTGCAAATGGCACTACTACACTGAAATACACAATCTAGCTTCCGTGGAAAGGGCTTTCACTGGGTAATCATTAATTCATCAAGTAGTTGCTTTTGATGCATTTTGTAATCTCCCATTTTGAGTCCAAGATATCCACCTCGACGCCGCAATGGAATTACGAGGATCTCGCCTCAGTGGTTGCTGTCATCGGCAGCAATGCATTAAAAGAGGCTAATAAGTGTTATCGTGATTTACTAACCATGTAATTTATACTTATGTAATTACATAGAGTATATGCTGTAAAAGAGAAAGCTCGAGATTTTATGCACTTACAATTGAATACAAGGGGTCTTCTCCGTAATAATTATGATAATAATAAATAATTATTTAAGTTCTGTAGTTCTTTCAATTAATAAACAATTCAAATTTGATTAAATTTATTTACTAGAAATTATGGTTTAGTCATTATATTTTAAGCAGCCAGAGGTTAAAAAAGCGATCGATCGTTTACATTTTAGGTCAGTAATCTTTGGCAATCTTAGCTTCTTACATTTAAGTCGAGTAGGAACAAGAACAACGACTTCTTTCAAGCTAGGCTTCAGAAGGCTAGCGAAATTTTAAATGTTCAAAAATTGTATCGGAAAATTATAAATTGTTTCTTGTTATTATAGGCTAGGCTATATTGAACTAATACAAACTATTAAAGACTAACAAACCCTAATAAGATCGTTAAAGTTAATCAATAAGCACAATAGGGCTATTTTATCTTTATAATGCAATTCAGCTATGTTTATTTGTATTTAATTCATGATAAGCAAAGTGCAGGATCTATTATCGGTAATAATGAGTGAAGATAGTACACCTTAGGGTTACAAAAGCACAATGTCTCATGACATTAGATTTAATTACTGTTTATAGCCGTAAAGGTAGTCTGAATCACATGTATATACTCCCTTTCCAAGTAATGAAATGGTGAATGATATCTCTCCCTATAAAAATGTAAGTTGGTTCCGAAATTAGTAGCAACTGATATTGATAGACGTAAAAATTAGAGAGGATTTAAGGGAACCGGATGAAATCAAGTCGGTGGCCTTTGGCAATTCTCGTTTCTTACTTTTTTAGTCGAGTAGGAACAATAACAAGAACTTATTTGCCGCTGCTGGTCGTTCGATTGAGTTGGCTAGAAGTGTAATCCGATGGAGGGATCCCTTCGCCAGCGAACAAAGGCGGGAAATGAGAACTGAGGGGGGAGAGAAGGGTTTGAATCTCTTTCCTCCTTTTCACTCTATCACGGCCTCTTTTCCAACCTCCCCTTCCCCTTCGCAACTCTGGGCCAAGACACGGGATATCGCCCTTGACTTTGACGAGGGACAAGACCCTGGATTTATTTTCCTTTCCCTGGCCCCGCGAAAGCAAAACAACAATGGAATCGGGACGGAGCTTCCCTCTCCACCCGCGGGCCGGCGCCACCGTCTCTCCTGGCTCTTCTCAATGCCATTATTTTTCCCGTCTCTTCGCCCAAACTTTTGTGCTTTTCGCCTGCCTCCTTCTGATTCCTGCTCCCTTTCACTACTAATTTGTCCGTCCCTCCGATCACCATTGCCTTTTCAAAGCTTCAAGGCTCAGGTTAAATGAGTCCCCCCCTCCCGTGAATAGCTTATGCATACACAATGAATTTGAAAAATAGACGAGTTTCTCGGAGAAAAATGGGTGGAGTAATTTAAATGGAGGTTAAAAGTTACTTTCGGATGCCGCACAGTGGGTAGGAATCGAGGAAAGCTTGTCAAAAGTAATATCTCTTTTATTATTTAACGTAGACCAACGGTTTTTTCCATCAATAATTATTTTTTCCTCTTGTATCCGAATCTAACGTTATTTTTGCTGTAAATCAATCAGGAGCCTCTCTGAAACGATATGGAGGAAACAATAAAATAACCTTCTTTAAACATCAAAAGCACTGCATGTAAGATACTATATTCCTACTAGTACTACTAATGAGTTAGAAACATGGATGCATTACCCAGAAAAACTTTTCCGAGAAGTATCCATATACAGTATCGACACGGTATCCCCTATAGTGAGGATAGGAATTTCATCAATGTTTTCCATTAAAATTAATGAATTTATTTATTGTTTTCATTAGTAATTAAAGCATAATTCTGTCTGTGAAATGGATGACTAATTCCATTGTAATAATACATACATGAATAAGTAAATAAAGCTTAAAGTCATCGTCATCTGAATCAATCTCATCGCTGTTTCCGTCCCACTCTCTGTTTCCATTAATCAGATGGAGATTTCTAGCATCTTTTGGTACTTTCGAATTTCCGATATTTGACTCTGTTAACGGTGATGTAATCGGGTCCGAAGATAGAAAAAGTCTTCGACTAATATGGCGCGCCGTTGCTATCAAATTCGAAAGTCGGTAGACATGTCAACTCCCTAAGCGTTTTGGTGTCAGTCAGCTAAAATTCTATGATTAGGAATTTTGTCTGCTCATGGAAAAAATTGTACATTTCTCTTATATTAATAATTTATTAGCTAATAATATGCTATAATTTATCAATTCTGCATGGGTAGCATCAGTTGATGTGCTTATCATTTACTAAAAATAGGTGGAATTACTTTCATGGAGGTAATAACCTCAATGGAATTTTATTTCTCAGTAGAGCTGTAAGCGTGGGATGGATTTCGTGGAGAAAAGGTTTCCAGAAAAAAGGAGGGATTTGAAGAATGAAAATTCGAGGCAAAAGATCATGAAAGGATCAGATAGAATCAATCTCGGGAAGCGTGGTTCTGCGTGGGTATCACGATTGATTGCCAAGGAAGGCGGATGAATGTATCGTGAAATAGAATTCCAGATGCCTACCCGAAGAGGAAAAGATTAGCTTAATGTTATAGAAACAGGGCGCATGAGATGCGTAGGCGTAGTTTTACCAAAGCTGGTTATTTCATATGTCGCTGCATACTAAAAATTCACGCATAATCAATCCTCTTGTTCAAGCAGGAATCGCGAGACTTACGTTTTTTGTAATTTTTCCGCTAATTAAAAACTACGCTCCATGGTTAATTGAATTTAAAAACACTTTCTTTGTCCAGCCGCCAGCCAATATGGCTTTGTTGCTTGCATTCATGTGAATAACCAAATTTACACTCAGCTAATAACCTTTTAAAAGTCTTATAATTCAGTGTGAAGATTATCTGTAAGTATATCTTTTAGTTATCAATTCGACTTTAATTTTTCCCTTTTATCTTAATTGAGAGTTAGTAAACCTTTTATATAGAGTCAGGTGTTTTTTCTTACATTCCTTGTTCATGACCATCAGAGTATTTCGCTGAATTTACTCTCTCACTCTAACAACAGTAATTAAGAGCTGTATTTGGTCGTTTGCACTTTTTAAATGCTTAACTAAATTTAACGCGTTGCAATGACAACCGTAACGAATAATTCACAATAAATATCATTTGCCACAAAGTTCGTAATTTGAGCGCACTTATTGGTGATTCGTGCACCAGCAGATAAGTGACTACTGACCTATTAGTCCGTATCTTCCGACCAAAAAATATCGTTCTAGAGTCAGGTATCGTTATTTATATCCCTATATTCTTATAGGATTGTAAAGTCTTTTTTAAAATGTCGGCTGGTATGATATGCATGAAGGAAACGCTTAATCGTCGCGTATTGAACTGGTGGAATATAACCGTCTGAATCCGCTCTATTTTCTAGCTAAGCAAGATATATGGAGAGCGCTTATCAATGGTTTCCCTTTTTATCAGCCGCTGGACGTTACCGATCTGAATTGGAAAGAGAGATAATAAGGAAGAAAACGTCACATTGGTACGAAATACGTTGAAAGGATGATTATTGTTTTACCTTGTCTATTGCGCAAAAGGAATCAACTAGTTGATAAAAGTTAAGAACTCATATGTACATATTGGTAAAGAGGCGTAGATGAGACCTCAATGTTGAGAGCAGATAATAATAATAATAATGTCGTCTTTATTTCACAAGCGAATTCAGGACTAGATAGTCCTCTCTTACAATTAACTCGTTTGACACTCACATACATCCATGCCCTGGATGGTGGTCAAACCACCCAGGCGGGATTCGAACCCGCGACCTCTAGGTTAACAGTCGGGGACTTTACCCCGGTGCCACCGAGGCCGGCAAGAGAAAGAATAGATAGAAGAAGGAGAAGAAAGGATAGAGAAAGGAGAGGAGGTAATATAGTGGTCTGAATGAATCTATTTCGAGGGATTCTTGAGCAAAAAACCATTCCGGGAAACGGGTTTAATTAAGCTTATCTCTTGGATTTTCCAGAAAACCTTCTGGCTACACAATTAGTGCATATGGATTCATGAGCATGTTAGGATCCTTTATTTGTCTCTCTTTATATTCTGCCTGAATGTCTGACTAATTCCCTCATCTGTGCATGACATCCTCCACATTCTTCCTCGTTTCCCAAACTTCGCATTTCAATTTTTATAATTTCCGTATATATTCCGTTGGTCCTCTAAAATTTTCCGCATTAGCTTTGATATTTCCGCTGGTTTTCATTATCCATTTCTTCCCTGGCGCTTTCATCTCAGGTTTTCTTCTTCTTTCAGTCCAACTTACCCTCGGTATCTATCTCTCACACAAATTAATCCTTTATCTGACGCACCATATCAAAATTTTGAATGGAGGTTTATAGTGGACTTAAAATGGAGAACTTATGTAACGATATATAAGCCAGGGTAATGGTAATAAATTTTTCTTTGGAATCTAACACTGCACTACCTCTAGAAAATACCTACCGTTTGATTTTTTTGGAAAATAAAGGACAGAAGGTTACTTAATTAAATTTGATTTCTAGGATTGAAAAAACTGTGAAAAACCATAATGGTACCAATTGAAGGACACTGTGGACCCTGGGTGATGAATAATACTTTTTTAGATAGTGAACGGATACCTAAAAAAATGAATACAGATCGCTATAAGCTGAAACAAATCCATTGCGAATTAACAAAAGCCGCTATGAAAGTTAATTCGATATCGAGGCAGAAATTTGAACTGGATTAGGGATTTAAAAGTAATTAAGGTTAATTTTAAGCTTGCAGGACGTTCAAGAGAGCTTACGTGAAGTGGCAAGAGTAAATACATGCAGGGCCGGAATAATACCCCAGATAAAGACTAGAAAATTATCAAACTTAACGTGTTGAAAACAATATGAAATATTGTGCTTTTATTTATGAACAAATGCCATATGTCTGGCCTATTAAAGAGACACTCTGCCTAAAAATGCATAAATTACTTCTTTACATCGGTGGCTAAGGATAGGTAATTAAAGTATATTTGCTACTTAGAGTAACTTGAATGCGAAAATAGTTCTAATCCTGAAACATCTCTCACTATATTATCAATAATTATCGATTTTAAAGCACGTCCTGATTGGGTGATAAACTTGACATTCATTGATCGGGTAAATTAACTGATGATTAACGTTGATGCCTAAGCTATTTTCCGAAAATACATCTTCCATTTGTTATGAATTTTATGTGATTTCAGTGTTCATGACACTTTCTCTAAATTTATAACTTAGGATGCTTAAGGTTTACTCCCTATTTGACTAAGATGGCAATGTTGTTTTGGTACTCATGTTTTAACCCGTGAAGCATTCAGTTGTTCTGAGTACATGTGCGGAGGTTCCCCATTGGATAAAAATTAAAGCTACCTTTCCTCAGAATACCGGTGCAGTTCAGCCATTTTGGTTTAAAATGGGTCAACAGTTTTACCATAGCCAAAGAAGAGGACCACCAATTCATCTCAAGGTTGCGTCCACCCTAGCCATATAATTTGACCAACAATAAGCAATTGGGGACAGTGTGTTTATCATTTAGATGTTTACACACTTCTTAAGTATTTCAGGCATACTTTAACAATTTAACATGCTTTAATAGATATACTTCAATAATTTAATTATACCGCCCTATTTACAATAGGATGATTTCATTGACTTTTTATTGATACTCCGTCTCAGCTTGTGCGGGAAGGAATTTCATTGGAGAGGAATCATGGGATGAATTCACGAAAAAGAATGCAAGGGTAGGGATAAAATCCCGACGGATGAGTCTGGTGGCGGGAGACGACATGCCCGCCGCCTAGGGCGAGGGCGGATTAATAATTTTCTCCATCATCTGTGGCCGACGCTCCTCTTGCAACGAACCACCTTGCCCTAGCTGACTATTATGAAGGTATCCATTTCTTCAATGCGAGAGAACTATGTTCTTCCGAAAATATTCAGTAAAAACCAACTATTTTGTCACCGCGTGGATTATTTTTGTTTTCATTGTAGACTTTTCCCTGTAACTTCGGTTATTACATTTTAATCTAAAATTAAGTTCCTACGCTTACTATATATCCTAACCAGGGACGGACATAGGATTGCTTCGTCCATATGATTGATGTATATATATTTTTGATTCATAATTTTTTGCACGGTTGTTATCCAAAGGGTTCTCAAACTCATTGTGTATAGTCAGGGATTCTGGTAAGTCTTCCCATTTTTGTGTGTCTGAAAATTTAATTTTTACCGAGATTCGCGTGTAGGGCGTTATAGCAATTACACTTTATTGTATGCTATATTTTAAATAATAATTTAACTGACCCGGTCCAGTTATAATGGGATTAATTTAATGACTATTAATTGATTTTCCTTCTCAAGTTTTGCGGGAAGGGACATATTGGGGAGTGATCATGAAATAAATTCACGGAAAGAATTCAAGGGGATCTTACGGTCGTGGATAAAATCCCGACGGATGAGTCTGCCGCCTAGGGAACACTCGTCGAGGGCGTATTAATAATTTTCTCCATCATCTGCGGCCGACGCTCCCCTATAACCGTCTCCTCTTGCAACGAGCCACCTAAACCCACCAAGTGACCCATTGAATTGATAATTAAGAACGCCCCGTGGAGAAGGGGAGAAAATAGAGACGTGGGGAAACAGGCTCGCACGGTCGAATTTAAATCCGAGGCAACAAAGGGGTGGTTGGAATATGAGAAGGCGGGCGTACAAGGAGGAATGTAAGAGGACGTAAGGGCACATAAAAAACTCTAATTAACTGGTTTAAAAAGGGTTAGGGGAGCGGTTGTCCTCGTGAAGGCGTGCTTTAAGCCGTAAAACCCTTCAAAAGGGCCGAGATGGAGTGACGTTCCAAGGGTTTTTGGAACGGCCCTCATAGGCATACTCCCTTACAAAGGGGGAGACCGGATAAAGGAGTATATGTGAGATAGAGGGAAAACTAATTTGGATTCAGATTTTTTGCGCGACGAAATTAGGTCTTAAAAGTGACTTTCACTTTGACTCGCCCGCATTAGCATTTAGGAGGGGTCTGATTTGGTTCCCTACAAACATCGAAATTCATAGTGGCCTTTTATAAGCTCGCTTAATATGCTCTCAATCTGAGTTTAGCCCCACAAAGGCTGCGGTATCTGTCCCCGGGGTTGCAAAGCCTTGCTTTGTTTTGAGGCAAAACTCAAGATTGTGGCGGGGTGATGCAATCTGTTTATCCTTTTTGGTTCACTTTTTTTAAATTTTGCTTAATAACGTCTTTTATGTTCACCCATATATTTTTTTCCTGTCATATTATCGCTGTTTCCTTGTAAATATATATCTGGTTTTATCCCATTTACTCCCTTTTTAAAATTGAATCATTCGACATGAAAATTACAATATTTATCCCAACCAGAGCTGTGATGCTTTATTTCTATACCATGAATTCATTTCTAAAAAGATTAATACTTAATCCTTCAAAATTTATACTTAATGCTAACATACAATTCTCACCTATGACTTATTATTAATCTCACGTATTAACCCCATTATCATAATGTTATTCATAGTAATATCACACCAGTAAGCTAGTTTACCACACCACTGCTTGTTTCGTTGATTTTTAAAACCGTTATATGTCTCTATGCGAGTGAACCATATGCTTGTGATAATCTTCAAGAAAACCCAACCATTTGTTCACCGAGGGAATTTTATTGCTTTTACTATACATTTTTCCCTGAACGTTGGCAAATACGTTTTAATCAAACTTTAAGGGTATAAGCTTATTGCATATCCTAACCAGGGAAGGACATCGGATTCCTGCTGCAGCATTATGGTTGAAGTATTTATATTTTTGAAGCCTTAGGAAGATTACTTTTTGCACATCTTTTCTCCGAAGGGAACTAAAACTCATTGTACGTACCAATTAATTGTATTTTATCAATTGATAATTTTTTAATTTGTATTTTCACTTCTGTGTGTCTAAAATTATAATCTTCATTTCAACCGCAGTAAATCTCCTCTCAACGCGTTGACTGTTGCTAAAATAGATTTGTGAGTTCATTTACTATGTGATATTTTGGTGGTAACCTAAATTCCAAAAATTTTACGATTCTACGCAGGAATAAGATATGTATTGAGATTGCTATAACATGTGATTGATAGTATATGCACATTTTTATCTCGGTATCGATAATAAGTCCATTAGAAAATTTTCTGTTTGGGCACTGTCAAAATATTTGCAAGGCACAGTGAATTTGCTGCCTTGATTTCCAGATTTTTATTGTTAGTAAGTATGTAAGCATCAACCATTCCATGTGATGATTATCTTACTTTTCCATCTAGAAAAATTATCTCATTTCACGATTTCGGCAGTACAATTGCTAGTGATGATGGTTCGAAAGGATGTACCTATATACTTCTTAAATCTGTAATCATATCATATTACTAAAACATATAATTTTTATTGAGGGTTATTCAAAGTATTCAGAGGTTATCTCCATTCAGTGAATATTCCCCATATGATTTTAATTCCCAGTATTTTATCGTTTGAGATAGGTTAAATGATAAGTGTATATATTTTTTAAGCTGAATATTTAAGTTGTATCATATCGATTGAATAACCGCAATTATTTTTGCTATCGTTTCCTTTGAGAAGATGAAATTCATTCATAGGGTTGAAGAATTCTAACTCCGTTGAATGATATCGTAATCCTTGGATGATTTGAGTAAATATCCCTGGCGAGCGCTCTCATTCTTCCGAGTGGGAGTACGAGATATGAAATCAATATCTGGACCTAGAATAAAGCTAATAAATATTTTGTGCATTAATTCCCAATGAATAAGCTAAGATCTTGATTATTTTTAGAACTTTTTAGTATCATTCAACTGATTTTATAGTTGCTGACCCATATAAAAATATTTCCTTTGATAAATCTACCTTGAAGCTGTAGAATATACACATTTGATCCCTCGAATCTGATTTATCTCTTCTGAGGCGAGTTACATTTCTTGTGACGCTTGAGTCTTTGGTTGATGATGAGTTTAATGTTGACGTAAGCTCTGTTTAAAGTGAAGGCATAAAGGAGAACTACCTACTATAGGGTTTCAAGCTCTGAAGCTTGATTTAGCACCAGAGCTTGCATTGCTGTAGGCTGTAGGTCTATTATCAATCATCATGGCTCGAACCAATAGTGAAATTTAAGCTCTTTGAGTATAAAGTTTAATTTTTCACCTTGAAGCTAAGTAAATAATTTCAAAGAGCGTAATGAGTATACTTTCATACTGACCAATAAATCCAGTCGATCCGTCAAAAATACCTATTTAGAAGGGTTTCAAAAATTGACAGTTACATATATTCATTCAGGAACCCTTCGAGGAATTGTTGTAAATTTAAAATTTAAATTAATATTATTTATTTATTATTCAATAATGCCTAACTCGATTGTTTCTGGCTTTACTTTGTGAAAATCCATTCCGAACAATAAAAACGTTATGATACTTTTTCACACGATTTTTTCAATACGACCGGTTTCGCCGCAGAGGTGACATCATCAGGTGAACGACAACGATTATAGTGATTTCTGTACCTGATGATGTCGCCTCTGCGACGAAACCGGTCGTATTGAATAATTCGTGAGAAAAAGTACCTTAGCTTTTTTATTGTTCAATCATGCCTAGATTGCACTATTTTACTTCACCTTTAATACCGCATGGACAAGAAACTTTTTGAGGTGGCTTACGAAATCTGCAGTTCTGAAAACGCAGAGCGGTTGAAGAGAAAAAGTGAAAAAAAATTTGAATGTTTTAAAACATTCAAAGGGCTCTGAAAATGATTAACTGACCTAAAAACCAAGAATATATTAATGATCATATAAATTGAGGTCATGACGAATAAATCGATTTATCAAATAATTAACGAGGCTTTACAGAAGCGTAGTATATACCCATATATACCCATTACCAAAAGTATGCAATCACGACGAATGTCACGATGATTCAGGTCACTGACGTCGAATTGAGTGCCCTTCAATGGATAGGAAATTTTAGTTTTGGGCTGCTACTTCTGCATTTGGAAGTTGAATGGCACTTGAGCAGGAATCGGATGGGAGAGATAGAAAGAGGCAGATAGAAACAGACGATGCGTAGAGATCGCAATACACTTGTTAGGTTTTTTCATCGGAACGATATCACTCCAGATTCCGCCCTGAGGGAGCGCTGGTAAGTTGGATTCCGGGGTAATTTGATTCTTCCGCATTTCGCCTCGGCAGCAACGAACCATAATGAGAGCGAGGTTGTGCGGTGGCGGCTGTGTTGGGGAATTAAAGAAAAAAGAAATAGCAGCAGCATCGCTCTCTATCGCCCATTTGTGGAGAGAAGAGGCTTTTCATGCGGCCCGTTCTCTTCGTCGTTCATTTACCGATTCCCGACTCGTTAGCCGCCGCTGGATGAAAGGGCCGTTGCGGTGTTCTGTTTGCGTGTACAAGCGACGGGAGTACCAAGCCAATCGCGAAACAACGCCCCTGCCAATGGAGAATAGGGTACAACGTCGCCTGTTTTCTACCAAACCGAACAAACCACTTGTCCTCGTAGGTAGGTACCCAAACACAATACACCTCGTGGCTACCGCTAGGTCTTTTTGTTTAATTTAGCTATTTTCAAAGGCCTATGCAGTTATGCTTGTTTTGCAGAGCTCTTGTATGATAATTGACAGCCTTAATTTTGAATGTTGGCAAATCAGAAGTGCCATAGGTCTCTTCATTAGTAGCCTTGGTCAAATACGCATGCATCTACGAGCAAATAAATTCACATTAAGAATGTGATTTAGAACTTTTTATAATTGAATAAAAAATTAAAAGGTAATGCCTAAGAATAATTGTTTGCTTATAAAATTATAAGATAACTTATAATCATTATTTATTTTTATTCGTTTAATTCTAATATAAATAATTTAATTCACATTAATATTGATGTACTAGCCATGTAAGTGATAGAGTAAGCCCAAAAGGTACAAGAAATCTTGTCATGTTCACAGAGTACGGTGATTGTTTTATATCTAGTCCCAAATATTCGGCAGATACGTGAATCATCTCACATGCTACACACTAGTCGTTGCAACTTATTTACTTTAATTGGAACCTATTACCTTTGTTTGTAATTAATTACTCATAATTCTTGTTACCACCACCATACTATATACATAAGTTACCCTATATCCACAAAACCGAACAATCTACTTGTTCTCGTAGGTTGGTATTCAAACACCATACTCCTCGTGGCCACCTCTAGGTTTTTTTTATTTATTTTAGCGATTTTCGAAGGCCTGTACAATTATACTTGTTTTGCATTGGTCTTGGATGATTATTAACCACCTAAGTTTTGGCAGACGTTTGTACACATTACGTAGGCCAATTCAAAATAGGTAAAATTGAATTAAAAAATCATACGATAGTGGAAATGGAAAATTTCTTACTTATAAAACCTTAAGTTGACTTAAAAGGCGTAGATATTTTCACGCAAACTTCCGTTGGTTTGAAGCAATTGTGTACTAGTGATAAAAGAGAGAGATTCAACCCAAAAGGAACAAAAAATATGCAAATATTTACCAATGAAGAGAAGATACAACGTCACCCGTTTTCCACCAAACCAAGCAAAACACTTGTCCACGTAGGTAGGCACTCAAGCCTAATACACCTCGTGGCTATCGGTTGGTCATTTTGTTTGGTTAAGTTATGTTCAAATGCCTATTCCATTATGCTATTTTGTAGAGCCCTTGGATGATTATCTTCGCCAAAATTTTGATTGTGGCTAATCAAAAGGAGGTCGTATCTACAAGTTCGCGTTAATTATGCCAATTAAAACTATTTGTAATTAAAAAACGACCCTTTCTCCCACAACTTCAATATCCCCATTTTCATGCATCCAAACCCCATCCTCCTTCACACCACATCCTCAGGCACATGATGCACTTGATAATGTTATTGTGACAGTGAAACGCGATGTGTTCAAATAAACGCTGTGGAAATATTCCAATCTCTCATTTTAATAATAATAAAAATTCCCACCACAACGAGACGCATATCATACAAGACATTCATAATCGAATTAAAAATGACAAGATATTCTAACGAAAAATTGTTTACTTATATCATCTTAAGTTGACATAAGAGCCAAACATCTTTTCATGCAACCTTCCGTTTCACTGCAGGATTGATATACTAGTAATACAAATGATATATTTAGCACAAGATGAATAAGCAATCCTCAAATACTCACGCCAAACGTTCGACGTTTTACATGCAGTCCTGAATATTTGGCAGAAATATGCGAATCCTCTCGCATGGTACATGCGGACCGTATATCAAATTATGAATTTTTATTGGAAAAATTTATCTTTATAGTCATCATTATTCATTACTCTTGTTACCGCCAACCAGCATTAAAGCGTTACCTGGTTTCGACTAAACCGAACAAACCACTTGTCCTCTAGGCAGGTGTCTAAATACAATACTCGTCGTGGATATCGCTAGTTTTTTTTGGTTTCATTTAGCGACTTGTTCCTTTTGCAGTGCTCTTCGATGTTTACAAACATAAATTTTAAAAGTTGGCTCATCAACAGAAGGTCATATCTACAATTGCTCATCAAGTAGGCCAATTCAAACTATGTATGATTACCTACATCTGCTAAGCGTCTCACATATCACGAGGAGTTGAGTTTTATGTATTTACCATTTAACGTATGCTATATGTTGTAGAAAATAATTATTACTCTTGCGCTCCTCCCCCACGACAGAAAAGGTTAACTTTCCCCGTTGTCAAGAAACAAAGAAAATAACTGGATATCTTGGGGAGGAAATAAAATAGGCCTCATAATAATGGCTCGTCTTTTAAAAGTTTGAGTTTTAAACTCTCGAAGATTTGGAGAGCCCCTTGAATGCTAAATTCGAGCGAAAGTAACAGCACTGGTCAAACAAATTCACAGAAATAATCTGAGATATCTTCGGTTGATTCGAAAAGTAAAAATGTTTACGAGAGTAGCCAGAAAGTATTGCACCATATTTTTTTCTTCGATATTTATTTATTGAACATAATTGAGACAAGCACACGAAAGAACGATGTTTTAACTATACACCCTATTTTTCCACGTAATCTCCGTCCCGTTTAATGGCCTTCCTGATTCCTTCAGCGCGAAATAAGGACGTGTTTGCCCTGTTGGTACCAATCCTTGTTGTGGTATTCTCGAACCTCTGGTAACAGGTAACCTCTACAAATCTTGGAGCATCGCCGAACGGCCTTCTCATGTCCAAGTCCTCTACGCCTAGCGACTAACTGTACCCCTGTTGATAGCAAAAACTCAGACTTTTCACAAACGTTTCTTAATATTCTCTCTATGTTCTTTCTCTGCAGCGTGAAATTCAATGAAGGCACGCTGCTTATAACGTATATCGCTAACAGACGCCATTATGTAGTGGTCCTGCTGCTACCCTATTAATCACAAGAGCCAGAAACTTTTCGTACACACCAATAAAACTTCAAATAGTGCATATGTGACGTTTTTCAATCGCGCCATTGTTGTCGTCTGAGATAAAAATTATGATGCACTGCTTCCTGGGCAACCCTCGTAAAAGGGAAAACGTTCTATTATCATTCTCCGTCTTAATTTCAGAAAACCAAAATAGAATTTCAAGTATTATAGAATTTTTCGTATCCGGAAAAAAATAGTTTGATTTTTTCAGAAAGTTTTTAGCAATAACGAGCTGCATTAGGCTTTAATGTATTAGGAAATGTTCTTTGCGATTATAAAAACGGACTATTTATAAAGTTCATTACATTCAAATCTATTTATTTTAATGTCACTGAAATCTATCAACAATCATTCCATTTATCTAATTTTTTTGTTTGGACTTATACAGCGGCCATTACATATGAATTACATCCATTTCTGACTAAATTTCTTATTGATGCGTTTATAAAACAAGAATTCATCTGCCTATCATTTTGTGTTGGTCACTTTTTTCCCCTTAACGTGTTCTTTGTACCATTGAAACTATTTTTCATAGATAAATACATAATATGCGATTTGAGATCAAGTATGCAGGAAAAATTCATACAGCGCACTTTTATTTTATAGGCATCGTAGAAAGGAATTTAGATTAATACCTAATGATCATGTTTTTAGGTTATAATTACACATGTGGTCTATATAAAGGCAAAAGTAAAATAGAGATGGAAATTAATCGGTCCACAGTGCTAGAATATATATTGAAAAAACCGTGTATAAAGTGTTTGATAAATAATGAATTAAATTATAATGCCCATCAGACCCAATAAATGTTATCTTGGACATAAATATAAATGTATTGAAACCACGAAATACATTCTTAGCGTGACATAATTCAAAATAAAGTGGACGGATAATAATAAAAATTCTTATAAATGCAGCTAAATGGCGATATATTTGGATGTTGTTGAAAATATTTACCAACTAATTCACGCCCGACATGTATCTTAAGAGTTGTGTACAATAAATGTTTCGGCCAAACTCAAGAGATTAGTTTTCGTATTCATGTTTCTTTAGTAAAGGAATGCACTCCTCGGGATCTTTCGTCTTAATCATCTTAAAAACTGAGCCATTATGTTTTATGTGATTATGTTATGCTTGAATAAATATTCAAAGATAAAAGTCGGAGCATTTCTTCTGCTTTACGCCCCAGAGCGTAGCTCCCTCGCATTTTGTTTCCCAAATGAAATTAGGTCTTGGAAGATTTGGAATGCTCTGTTTTTATTATTTTCTTCCACAAAGTCTGCCGCTTAGTTCTCATTATTTTCATTGGAATTCGCAGGCAGCAGTGGTGTTTTACTCCTCCAAAAAAATATATTCAATATCTATTTTTTTCTGCGGTAATGAATGAATTTAGCCATGCAAACAGCTTTTAGGTTCTCTATGTATGGAGAAATTTCGTCAGATTACTCGACGAGGCCTAGCGTTGCGGTGGGTGGAACCATAATCTGCATTAAAGGCTAGGCCAGATTAATGCATTCTCAGGAAAGGGCCAGGAAAGCCCTTTCTGTCCTGCTGAACCTTAGAAGGAAGAGTGCAACAAAGGAGACCACAATTATTTTAATCTTCTGAAGAGCAGACCTACAGAAAGAATTTTGAGCCGATATATTGCGAATTTACTTTGTTGTCGCGAGTTTTTTCCGAAGCCCTGCAAAAAGAATTTATTTTAAATCAGAGATGGCCTTTAATAGGCTAAACCTGTGGTTAAATCTTTTGCGGTCCATGATGCCCAACAAAGTTCTTTTATGCAAATCCGTGTCAAAAGTATCCTGGATCATTATATTACGTATTCATGTCGCTTGTGATATAAATCTGTCTTTTAAGGGCTACTTACTTATCTGGCCATTTAAGGGCTACTTATTTTTGAGGTTCAAAATATAATTTATTTCTTTCCGTAGGTTCAATGGAGATCTTCGAAAGTAATCAATGCATGCTAAACAGCCTAAATTTTCAATCCAATAGTTTGATATTTTGTGATGACAAGCAATGCTTCACATTCGAGATGACGCGTAGGACCTTACAGTTGCATGCCACAAACGTAGTTAGGATTTATGATATCCCAAACATTGATTGTATCTTTCATTTTTTTAATGTGGCTGAGTTAGCTTATCTTGTGGCGTTAGGAGGCATTCAACTTTATTAATCAAGTGGAGAATATTTATAGCGTAATTTTAAATCTAAAATTATCACCTTCGACCCGGATTGAAAATCTATTTCAAAATCTTAGTAATTTGTATTATGAACAATTAATACGATTTTAAGGATAGTGGGAGTGAAAATTGTTTAACACCAGTAACCTGAGATCTTTCTGAATTGAAACTGGTAGCTCACGGAATAAAGGAGAATATTACATAGTGATTATTAAAATGTTCCATGGTATCCTACCTCTGATGGTTGGTTTTCTCTGATAGTTCAAAACAATCAAATGTGTAAGGGGAATAAAGGGCATGTATCTATGCATTTCTACTTCTTTCTTCATTCCTTTCCTATATTTGTTTATATGTAAGTAACTTAATCCTAGTTTATCAGTAACTGACACCATTGGTAAGTTTCCAAAAATATACATAAGCATTCTGCGGGTTGCGCCTGGTATGATAGTTACTACACAGATTTCTGTGAAATATTATAGATAGATGTATTATTATCTGGCGTTAGGTAAAGGGATAAATTAATGTGTGTTAATACGATGTAGAACTACCAAAAAATGGGCCAGGAAGAAGGAATAAGTCCTGTAAGGTTAATGGGAAGAGAGAGAGGATATATATTTACGTGAATTGAAAAAATTAGTACAACATGGACGGTGGGAAATTCGAGAATGATTTGCAAACTGCTCTAGTAAACCTACCTCACTTGGTAGAATAATTCAGTTAAGTAAAAATACATAGAAGTGAATGTTGGGACGATTTTATGCACGTGAATTACCATGGTATTATTTTTGTTTTCGTAGATAATTATGTGTAGTTCACTATTCTCTGCATTTTGAAATTGGGTGCTAATATGTTACTGCTTGTTAAAGCACAAGTTGTGAAGTTGTATCCACTCAGTAAAACAATAAAAAAAGGCAAAGACCTACTCCCACGACCAAGTTTGTAGTCAGGACGACGTGCTGAGATGGGGCCACGATCAGGGAGAAGGAACCCCCCTCTAGGGAAAATGTGCTCATTTTTATATCCATAAATTACATTTTATGCTATTTGGAACTTAAAATTAACCAAATGATGGATCGTCGGGAAGATTTTTTGCTAAAAAAATTATAGGATATAAAATACATTGGTTAACTTTGGGAAATATAGGGTTAAAAATACATTTCATTGGTTTGCGGGGGCACGTTCTTCCTGTGTCCCCCTCCTGGCTGCGCCACTGCCCTACCGTAAACATCCAAGTTGCTGTTACTTCCATATGAGTTTGATCTATCGCCCATATTATTGCTTTTACAAAGACGGAGATGAAGACAAAGTATGGAACAGGCATCTTTTTACTGGAGTACTGGAAAGTTCTTCGTCAGTACGATTATAAATAGTGATTTTTTGAAGTTATGAGGAAATAGATAACGAAAGCACTTAGCGTGCAGAGGCGTTGATTCAATTAAGAGCGCTCGAATTGCCACTCGCTTCTCTTAGCTTTGGTCCAATCGTCCAAAGTTGCCCTTGCGCCTCCCCTTCACCTACGTGAAATTCCGGTTACGTCGCTGAGTCCGTTTGCCTCCTGCGGCTGTCCGCAAATCCTTGACCGCAGCTCGCGCATAAGGGAATCCGACTGACCGCCCATTCCTCTTCGGCCGGCGCGGTCTACCGACGCGTTTGCGCTTTTGCGGGACCGAAAAGGGGTGGTGGGATTTTCGGGGGGTGGAGGGAGGGACCATGTGAATATAACCGTTCACTTCATCCAATGGATGTGAGGCGATGACGCGAGAAATCTAGATAATTTAGTAAGTGGTGCCGACGGCGATTCAGGGTTGATAGAGCAGAGTGCGGCAAGGTAATTTTCCAGCGCAGGGTACAGCGTATGGAGGTCCGATTCGTGATGGGTTTTTACGATAGAAATTGTAGAATTTCAAATATAATATATTTTGCGAGAGTTAATGGGAATCGTGCAGGAGCGTAGAGAAATATACGGGTTAAATTTGCGTAGTAAATTTGGGGATTTTTTTTTCTCAGACCGTCGTACTATCCCATACGGGGTCACGAGAAGAAGATTAAGAAAATAGACTGCAAAGCTTGCAGATTTAAAATGTCATTCTTTCCTTGAACCCTCAGGGATAGCAGCGGTGTGTTGGTTAATAGAAGGAATGGTTACACTCATTGTGTCGACTCATTGCATGTATATCTTATATGTATCAAAGCGATTCCTATAAAAAAAGAAAAACTTCAATATTACCTAACACTATTTTGTCTTGCTTTATACCTTACATATAAATATGGATTCATCCACAACGATACCTGGTTTTTCTCCCTATAACCAAGACGCCAATTCAACAGAAAACGCTAAAAAAATCAAAAAGGAAATACCACAAACAAGAAATGAACTTCAGAAAATGAAACACATAAAAAGAATGTAAACGCTTATGAAAAAAAATGTATGAAAGTGAAGTCGGTCATTCAAAGTGCATGCATCCAACTTTCCCAATGGTTCTAACCTTCACGGACTTGCTTTACTACATGAATTACTAACCTAAGGAAGGTTTTGACTCGATATGAGAGTGTATTTTGGTAATTTTCTCGAGTTGCATGGAGCGATGCACCGTTGTTGGGAGCTTACACAGCCTGCATGAATGTGCACGTATTGTTTTTTCCATTGTGTGTGTTTTTTTATGACCATATTAGTATCCTTTTGCATGCTGCTAGGTGGTGGTTGGTCACCTCCAGCCAAACTTTAAGGTGACCACACACCATAATCCTTCTACTAATCACATTATCAGTCAGTTAATAGCAATTGGCGAATGTTGGGCTGTATAATTACTAGAGCCAAAATAATTGGATATTCTAGAAACTATTTTGTACAATTTAAGGTTGCCTCTATTCCCTGCTGACGAATCGTTAAACCATATTCTTTCAAACTTGTTCATAGATGGCGGCGGCCATTCTGGGTGTATGTAGTCCTTAGCCTTTTTTATCCCTTTAAATATTTGATATTTATTTGTGAATGCCTCTCACAAATATATTTATTAGTCATTTTTAAATTTAATATAGAATCCTCCAAATTTCCTATAAACTTTGGGTCTTACTCCATTCAAGTACATTGTTCGTACAATGATAATCCTCCTTAAATTTTTAATCCACCGTAGGAAAGAACAATAAATTGGGCCATAGGGGTCTGAAACTGCCTTGATGTACGTATCACTATCAGTTACCAAGCTTTTTAGGATGTTGGGCAAAGGTAACGACGTTATGCTCAATCTTTCGGTTATTTCACTCTCTAAATAGGACCTAAAATGGTCTCGCTTTGTGCTACGCTTTTTGTCACTCAATCATAGAGGCAAAAGGCTTTGGCTTGAAAGGAAAATGACGGCAAAGGTAGAAGCTGTGGTCCAGTTAATGATCTAAAGCGTGCTCGTTCGTGCTATCCAGGGGATTAATTTCGCCCACGCTAGCCTTCCCCTTTGTCACAATGAAAACCTTGATTACTGAGTGTCACTTTCTTTCCCTCGAGTAATCATTGCTAATTCGCATCCACTGGATAATTTTATCTAGGATTGCAATTTTTTATGATTATTACGGAGAAAGTACCGCGAGGACACGGCTTTAAAAATATTCTTGAACTCATTTCTTATAGTGATAATGCCATGTTATAGTAATAATGCCGAATACGATCTTTAGCACGCTTAATACCTTTATGTTTTATGTGGGAATGAAATTTATATTTATTTTAATACCATACTGTGGGAAGAAGCATTTAGATGCTATGACACGAATTATTCAGAGTAAATATTGTTTCAAGCACAAAAATTGCCATTTGAAAAAATTCTAACGCTACGTTTCAAATTTGATTAGCTGGGAAATGTAAAATATCGTCTATTCTATTTGCTCTTGAAATTTACAAGATGATACGATGAGTATTTAGCCTGCAATACGTTATGAAAAAACCGGTCGAGCGTTCGGAATGGGTTCTCTTAAGTGAAATAAATTACATGTAATATCTATTAGTCCTATTAAGCCGATATTAACTCATATGCATAGAGTATGAAATTTGTCTGTCACACAAAAGGCTCCTACACGGTTCGTGAATAACGTCTGATTGACGGTGAAAACCTCTGTTGTTTTAGAAGTTGGGGGAATTTTATACTAACACGCATTGTTTCATAGTTAAAATATTGTATTTTAGCGTTTGAATAGAGCTTGATTTTACGATGTATCTTGTCACTTGGACTAGTTGTATTCATCAGATAGAAAATGTATTTGAGTCATTATAAAATTCCAAATGAAGTTGGATGTTGAGATCAAAGAAGAACGTAAAAATTTGAATTCCGAAAATGTTGGTGGGAAAGGGAAATTTAGACCAAAAATATTTGTATAAAACTATATATATATTTAACTCCAGAAAGAAAGTGATTTGAATGAAGGCAGTGGTATAAGCATATTTTTTATTGTCTTTCGTAAAATCTTTGGCTCATCCTAAATATTCATCTCAGTATTCACAGCACTCTTCACTCTTCAATGCAAGAACTTGTTACCGTACTTAAATATATCCTTTTGTGTAAACGTGAGTTATTTTTATCACTGAGAGGAATTACCTATAAAAATATTACATGCCTTGGTACAACGCCGTGATTTGGAGGAAATGAAGGATCTACTTCCTATGGCACAGGAAAGGACAAATAAAATTGGAGGTCAATACACTTTTCTCACCAAATCTCAGGTAACACATTCACCTTTTTCTTAGTTTTATCGGTCAAAAGTGATATTAAAATTATTTTCATTAATTATGTACAGTGATGAGTTCAATAATGTGCAGAGCACACCCATTATGAACAAATTTAGTATTTAATGAGGCCAACTTTTGTGCTTCTGTTTATGTTAGCATTAAATTTAGGTACTTTACGTAATAATTGAGCATTTGTATTAATCCACTCAACTTGAGATACTATTGCAGGTAAATACCAGTCATTACAACGAGTTCGTTGTGAATTGAAGAAGTTTAAGTTTTTTGTTCACTTCTATCCATTATATCATCCGAATTTGAACACACATAAGTAGTCGAGCCTCGTATAAATAGATCCTCCATTTCTGTCTGCATCTCACAATCTCCTCATACTTAAAAATTTCCAGTGTACCCTTGCGCCAGGGATGATAATTTGGTAGAAATTTAGAAAATATTCCCAAAGTTATAAAAAGTACCTATATTCCTCAAGTGTTTTACGAAACTATAAGTACGGTTCACCTTATTGAATGTCTACCATGTGCATTAAATCCAATTCGTAGCTACAAGTACAGTCATTGGAAATTATATTTCATAAAAATTTCCGACCATGGTGAGCGTGGAAGGATAGCACGAGGACCGGTATCCAGTGTACATTCATACCCCACTCGCAATTCAGCACGTGTGTCGTGGTTTTAATAAACGAACTTAAAAAAATCTCTCGACGGATCAGCCTCGCGGGAGATAATGAACTCTTGAGGCTCGTTATAAATTTCGAGAGGAATGTGGTTCTTTTATATAACGAGTGATACTCCTGAATACGAAATGTATCTCTTTCCTTGTATTAATGCACGCACGCGTGGGTATTGCTTATTGCCCCTCTTTGTGATGAAATGTACGAACGATAGCGCCATTGCGGAAGAGATCTGCCTGCTCTCGTCGAGTCGAGAGAAGTTATTCCCGTGTTTGAAGATCGTTAGAGTGAAGGCAAAGGGGAAGACTCGAGGGGGAATAGCGAGGAATTGAAGCAATGAGTGTGTACCTTACCCCTGTGAGCGCACTCAGAGGAAAGACGGAACGCGTGCATCTCGGAGGAAATATGATAATTTTTTGATGAGGAATTTTTCGTCGGAACAATGTGGAGATTGTCTCGAAAGGGTTAGCTCTTTCCTTAGATCGGCATGAGCTAATACAGGGTTGAAGCAGAGATTTTTTACATATTGTGTTGTTATTTTAATGTTAGCATACATCAATTTATATCTCTACCAAAGTTATAGTGATCCGATTTCAGCCGATATCCTACCCCGATTCTCCTCGTGCTTTGTTTCATCTGTTTCAATGAGACTAACTTTGCTGCTGTTTTTAGGCGTAAAATTTTAACGGGCTCCCTCACCAATTTTCTGTTTATTTTGATAGTGGAAGTGTTTAAAAATAATGACACCCGTATTTTTCGTATTTCGATCTGTCGTCTACCTATCGAACTATTTATAAAGGAAAATTGATGGCCTTAGCCCTTTCGTAGTAAAGTTGTTGACGTCACGATATCCTGCCGATTGGACTACAGGTACTCCTCTAAATTTTGCACCTCATCAGGATTGCTGAATTAGGAATATTTGTTTAACTGACGTAAACAGTTCTCGGGTTTCCATCCCGCTTAGATCCTCCATCTCCATCTTCCATCGACCCATCTCGATGCTTTTTTCTAGGACTAACATTTTAATGGGCTCGCTCACCAATTTTCTTTCAATTTTGATAGTGACAGTGTTTGAAAAATACGGATGATCGTATTTTCCGTGTTTAGATCAGTCGATAACCTATTGAGCTATTTGCAGCGAAAAATCGACGACCTCAACCCTTCCGTATAAAAGTTGATGACGCCAAAATTCCTGCCCAGTGGGTCACAGTTAATCCTCGGAATATTGCATCGCACTTGAAGGTCATTGTCGTTTTACACTGTTATAATCGATTCCTTCCCTAAATATGTGGTTTTTCTCTGAATGAGCTAATAAACCGTAAGCCTAATGACGTCACAAACTCTTGAAAAGAGGGTTACTTGAGTGGTATATTAATATAAAACTATGACACGATGGCTGAATATGGGAGTTTTCTTTTTTATTTGCTTATCCTTCTTTTCCATTTATGGGATTCTTTTGATGAACTGCGGTCTCGGGTCAGAGAGAACGAAGCCATTATTTGCGTTGTCGAACGGAGCTGTATGAAATGAATTTATGAAATCTTTAAATTCAATGCTATATGTTCATACATACGTTATTTCATTATGAATTCCTATTGTGGCTTGGCCTCCATCAGTGAGACAACATGAAATTTTCATGCGGGAGACAAGTCGGCGGAGGCAGTCATCTGGTTCTGAAAAAGCAACTATGACCTCAGAACAGGAACCAGACAATGAGTAATTTTAGCACATATGGGGTTTTCAGGAGCACATGAAGCATTTCCTCATCTTTACCAGGTAATATTGCCATTCTCAGTAATAACTTCCGAATAATTTCAGAAAAGATTATTGAATTCCAACTTTCTACTTTCCGAGTGCAATAACCATTATTCTTCCTTCATTTTTCTCGAAATTTTACCTCTGGTTATTTTCTGACTCTTGCACTCATGTCTTTCTATTGTTACATTATACTAAAAAATATAATCTTGCCACGATCCTCATCCTAACGTTGTGTTTTTATCCTCCTACTCGATTTATATTTGAGTCTATTCCTTGGAAATGGGGAAAACTAAATTCTAAGAAAGAGATTGTATAAGAGTCACGGCACTCACTCACTGCATGAAAACAACGACTGAATTCATCAATTTTAATTCTCTGTTTCTTACAACACTTCTCCTTTTTATACCATATCTATTTAAAATTTCATGTAAGCTATCGTCGCTGATTGCCTCTAAAACATTTCCAACGTGCATAAAGTGCAAACAGGTAAGAGCCATCACATTCGTTATATTTTTCTATAATTCAGATTAATTCCGAAAATTCATAAAATAGAAGCTTCATTTTAGCCTTGTAAGATATGAGCCTCATTTATTAAAAGGCTATGGCTCAAAGGCTCATGTGAGTTTCAGGTTATCTTTTGTTGTATATTGTCATATTAAATACCTCGTATGCTTTTACTGGGTTGTGATCACCAGAGGTTCCAGTTTGCTTTCTTAGCAAACTTCAGAGATCCCTTAGTAAATTCCTTGTGTCATCAGCGAGGTTAGAAATGCTTGAGCTGAGTGAATATAAGAACGAACCTCGAGACGATAGCAACTGTAGAAAATCCCCCTCGTGAAAGGAGGAGCTGTAGCGAAACAAAAGCTTAACTGATCCCCCTGTCACCGGATATCCATTTTCCTGGGGGATCTAGGTTATCGAAACAATGCATCGAAACATCTCAAGTCTAACAATGCGGAAAATAAATCGTGGCTAGAAGGTTTGTTGGGTAAAAAAGAAGGCGGAGAGTATTATTGAGACGACGTCATCATCCGTCGTATCCGGTGAGACGCAAGGGAATTCCGGCGCGTTGAAAAAAGCATTGACAGCAGCATAGCGTTTAAACGTCAAGTTAAGCCCTCTTCTTCCGCGGACAAAAAGGAATCCCTCGTTTTTTTTGCCTCAGCTCCTTTGGAAAAAGAAATAAGGTCGAAAACCTTATTTCCAGTTTCTCAGGCGAAGCTTGGTTCCCAGTCCTTTATCCTCTCTCTCAACTCACAAACCACCTCCCTCCGAACTCTTCGCTTATCGGTTTCAAATATCGATTACTTCTCCGGGGAGTCCTTTCGTCTTTACTTCCCTTTTTCTCTGTTTGGATAACGATTTCCTCTTTTGTTCCCAGTATATCGACTATCTATAGGGCAAACGAGAAACCCTATCATCTCCCACGGCGCTGACAAATAGCTCAGATTTTTCCTGTAGCCCTCAATTAAACTTTGGCATCGGCGAAAGAAGATGTGTGAGAAATCTCGTGAAATGTGAGACGGACTCCCAGTAAGATGAAAGAGAGCAGTAGGTTTTTCTCAGTAAATATATTTAATTACAAAGTAATATGCCACCATTGGGGCACAGAGGTAGAGGTGGTATATAGGGCTTCAGCATCTTCAAGAATAAGTTACACAGCTTAGAGATAAAGGAAAATGTAGCTATGTACCTCAAAACCACATTTATTTCCAAAACTGCAGTTTGATTTGAATAAATTTATACCATAGAAATAACTTCCGTGCATTCAAAGTGACACAAGAATAGTCGATAGTGCTTATGGCTGTTTTACTTTGTGAATATTATGATGAGAGCTCGTAATATGAAAGCAACGTTTTCTCAAGAAACATAATGAATAAAAGTACAATTCTCACGCCAGTCAAATTAAACAGCTTATCGTCTTGTTATCAAGAGCGTTTTATAAAAAGTGGGAAGAGCTTTTATGGGCCGATATTAGTTGACAACATATAGATGCGTAAATCATCACGCGACCAGATACGTAAATTATCCGCAAAATTTATTTGGGATGAAAATAGACCACGCAATTAGGGTATTCCAAGTCCATTTTTGAGAAAAAAGATTTAATTGGAATTTGCTTCATTTTTCAATGCTGTTCATATTTTCTTATGGTAAAATAATTTTCCTCTTGTGTTATTTTATAAAAACTTTTCATTTTTTGTGCGCTAGAGAGATATTCATACATTTGGAAACAAATATTTTTTTGGAAATTTAAAAAAATGGAAAATTGGAAATTTTATACAAATTACTCTATTAGCAGTCCATTTCAGAAAAGTAAGTTTCTGTTAATATGGGTTCTTCCATCATTAAATGAACCATTTTCCAATGTATCCAAACTGTAAATCGTGGCTCTAATTGAAGAGTCATAAGTCACTTCTGGGTCAGAAAAGACTTCTTCTTGGCCTGAATCCGACTGATTTCGATCTTGAAGTTTTGTTGGCGTGACATAGCAGCACGCAAAAGTAAAAGGGTACATCAATGGAAATGAAAACGGCCGTGAAGTTGCATTTCCTACTAATTTATGAGAGAAATATAAATAGTTCTGATATTTTTCAGTCATTTATACATTTTCCGTTGCATTCCGCTAATAGAGGTCATTAATTCATATACAGGGAAACTCATACGTGTTAATCTATCGTGTGACCAGAGCTTTACATTATCGTCAGTGTTATAATGAAGAGGAAGCGCCTTTTTATCGGCAAAGTACTATGATTCATGGCTTCTAGACAAAGTGCTATGATGCATTGCTTCTAGACAAAGTGCTATGATGCGAGCTTTGACATCTTCGGGAAGTGATAAATGAAAACTGCAATTTATGTCTAGCTTTGTTTAACGTCTAGCTTTTAAATCACGTTTCCCTTCACCCGTAAATTCGAGGCATATGGACATGGTCTCACGAAATAAAATCACTGTCTTCAGTTGGGTCTTATTACGTATTACGTTTGTCTTCATGGTCTTGCCAGAGATTTGGTATAACTTGGTCGTTGTAGTCTTCGTCTTCCGAAATGAAGGTTCCGGGTTCCATTCACGCATAGGTGAATTCTTCCTATCCAGAGTATGGCTGGACCTTTACGATTATTGTTAGTCAAGTACAAAATGAAACCAAAACGTATGAGTAGAAGTTAATGTGTCTATTAATACATAATTACTCAGGTAACACCTACCACAAAAATGGTTTTGTGGTTTGAAAGTAGCTATTTTCGTTTAACATTAAGAGCTTTGACATCTTCAGGTCAGTTCAGAAAAGGCAAATACTTAAAAAAATATTTTTTCAGTTGGAGGAAAACTTCAAGTCAAATTTAATCACTCAGCGCTCTCTAAATAAAACTATAAAAAATAAAGTGTTAAAATAATCTCGCTCTGAACTGGTTTACTATGAAATTTGTTAAAATGAATTCCGGAAAATTAAATTAAGAGCTCACAGGAATCGGGAAGTGATAAATGAAAACTGCAATTTCTGTCGAGATTTATTTGGCATCTAGCTTGTAAATCCTGTTTCCTTTCACCCGTAAATTCGAGGCATATGGAGATGATCTCGCGAAATAAAAGCACTGTCTTCAGTCGGGTCTCATCATTACGTATTAATTCAAAGGATGCTATGTAGGGCAGAGAATTTTCCTGCAATGCTGATATAAATACTTTTCCTCCGCTTTCATTCCCCAGGCTACATCCCATCCTACTGGCTAGCTACGCCATCCTCACGACACAAGATGTCAAAAAAAGAAAGAGGCTCTTGCAATGTTATTTTTGACCCCATTTGTGTTTGGGTAAGGCCGAGGCTCGCC
Organism: Ischnura elegans; assembly: GCF_921293095.1. Taxonomy (NCBI): domain Eukaryota; kingdom Metazoa; phylum Arthropoda; class Insecta; order Odonata; family Coenagrionidae; genus Ischnura; species Ischnura elegans. The sequence goes on along the minus strand of NC_060251.1, from coordinate 32,409,460 downwards.
GGGCAGTGCTCTCTTTTGTGAAAAATAACTCCCAGGACTACATTGCCGCTTCATTATTGTGGACTTCATTTCTTCGGTACACCTCAAGGTATGCTTTCCTTCCTCTACCTTTATTCTCTGTCTCTAACATCGTAGTCTTCCGAAAAGACCCCGTTCCGTTCCATCCTTGCATGCTCCTATTCCCCGACTCATAATCCTATGTTTGGTAAGTAGATATTATGGAGACTGGGTAGCGTGTTGTTAAGCTAATTAATGGAAATGTGCTTTCTTCCTTGCGGTGGTTATTACGTATTTATTATAAAGAATCCTTTTGAGACCATATTATACACGAAGAGTTACTTAATCAGCTAAGCGTTGAAGGTTTTATAAGGTCATATTTCAGCGAAATGAGTTCATGTCTTCAAATTAAGCTGGGTGTTATCGTTTTGATATAATTATGGGAGCTCATTTGCAAAAGGAATTTAGTACTCAATAAAGTACCAACAATTTAGTGCAGTTACTAGTGCAGCCGGGATAAAGGTCTAGGCTAGGGGAAAAATTACTGCTCCTAATAATTTCATTCATTCTAAATTAAATATGAGACGGTTTATTTTCTAAAGAACCTTAGCCAGAAAATTTTTCGGGATGGTTCACTTGAAGGAAGTAAAGCATTTCCAGGGATTTTGTTCAAAGGGATTATATGTATTGTATCTATCATACCTTTCGGGAGATGTGCAGCCTATGACCCTATCCAGCTCACCACTTCCCTGTACATTAAGTTCTGCGTATGGGATGATATGTATCGATTTTATTATAAGTCACACGCGCCTCTGAGGCTATTTTTGAAACTTGAAGCATGTGATGGAAGCTAAAGAATGGCGTTGTTTGATAGTAACCATTGTACATAAAAAAATTCGTACATTCATACGTAACAATTGGCGGAATGAATCATTCTAACTGAGAAATTAAACTCCCAGCTTAACGGATTCGTCTCATGACCATTTAAAATATTATGTTTTATTACACATATTGACATGGAATTATGAAATCATTACAGGTACCAATATGACGTAAAGTGGGTTATGCCCAAATAAAAAAGTCGTGGCAGAAGATAAATAACAGCATGATTTTAAGAAACTTTTAAGTATTGATGCTTTTTTTAATGTATTCGAAGAATGACTATTAGAGCCTTCACTTTTGTTTAGTTAATGTATGCTAATTGAACATATTGGAGGTAGACCATTATCACTAATTTTAATAAGTCAATTTAATTGCCAATAACCCGTAATTGCATTTTATCAGTATCAGGGTTAGAAAATCAATTTAAATTAATGCTATGTCCAAAAAAAGGACAATGCTTCGGACAACTTCTGCTTAGTTCACTTGAGAATTGGTTTAAACGGACGTTCTTTACTGCGACACGAGGCAGTTTTACTAGTGTTACACAAGATAAAGGAAGGAAACCCTTTCTTCATCTGACCCTTGTCTTTTCACTTGTACGTTGTAGCCTAATGTCAATGTTTTCGATTAAAGCTACTGCTCTCGTAAAGCAAACCAGAATTTAAGTTGGAACAAGTACTGCCCTCCAGTGTCATTATACCGAACCATCCCCCATAACTCACTTCCATCAACCCCATTTACTCTGGAAACATCCGAAAAATTCCTCCTCTTCCTTGTTGTGATGTCGTAAGGAGTCTCCGTAATGTATTCCGCCCTCATCACCCAACTTTCCATGCTTCCTAATCGTGTTGCACGGAGGACCTGGATTAGACTGTACAATTTGCTACCCATCCATTTTCACTCTCATTTACTGAATATAAATGTTCGCGTTTCACACTCAATTAATATTTGGAATGGGCGTATGTGTCTTTCTTGTTTCTTCCATGAAAATTACTTGCACCTCCAGTTGTCACCGCATCTTTTTTACTAACTAACTGCGGACGGGAAACAATGGTTAATTATCGAAACTATGAGTATAATATGAATTTCAATATACCCTAATATTTTAATATAACATTATTGTTTTTGAATGTATTTACGAGATTCAATTTTTAAATTTAATGGTTGCAATATGCCTCTATGTAATATAAATGGAAGCTTTTGGCAAGCCTTGTGGCTTAGAAGGACCAAGTTGTATATTATGCAAATGAAGGAAACAATTCTTATCAAAAAATTAAGCGTTTTAAATGGAATTGTATAGTGGGAAATGCAATTTTTTGCTACGTAATACATGTAGCTCGTTGGTCTTTTTCGCCATTTTTTCCTCATATTTAAAGAGCCTTATTGAAATGGAACTCACTCTCCTTTGATATTCATCACCTTATATACACTACCCTCCAAGCCACCTCATAAGGCGTGTGGCGAAGGATCTTAGGACAACAGGCTTTTTCAAAAAAGAAATAAAGAAAAGATGCTTCTGATTCCCACCTAACATTCATTGAAGTCTTTATTACTCAGGGGATAAGGGAATTGCTTTCCCTTTTTGTTTGGTAAAATATATCTCTAATTTTATTGCTTCTGTCGTACCTAGAAACATATTGAAGCTCCAAGGTGATGTTTTCTGATTAGCTCTGAAAGGTATCTGTTCTTTTTATATCAAGAAATTAATACCTAGCACCTATCCCCTAGTCTCTTGCGAATTTTAGTCAATGTTTGCTCAATTTAAATCCACAGAAAACAGTATCGACAGTGATGAATTCAGCGGAAATTTATTACCATGGATATTTTCAGGATAGTATCAAGAATCAAAAAATGCAAAAAATTGTAATGACGAATTGGATGTTAACCTTTTTTCAATAAAAATTATCCCAGGTAAATAAATTGATGCGGTAAAGCAGATAATCATCAGAGACTACTTTAAAATGTAAAAAAATACTCATTAAATGGCAATACAATTATATATGCATACTTTAATGCCTATTACCACATACCATTCTATTTTGCTGCCCGCCTTCTCCTAATCACCAGTGCCCTTTCCCACATCATACCAAACAATTCTTCATCTGTAAAACTTTTACTCCACGAAAATAACTCGACTATGAGTCAACCTTCCACATTTCATCTTTGAAGCTCCTATTCACCCTAATTATTCCCCTCAACCTCCATTTCTATCTTCCATATCTATTCACCCTTTTATTCATTCTCGTACTTCCTCCTTTTGCGCTATCATCCCTGCCTCCACAGTTCCTTGTGACTAGGGAATAGCATTGAGGTTAGAAACATTGGTCGGTTTTAATTAAGTTAGCATTTTTTTAAACGTGAAAGTATCCAACTATGTCGCGCAGGCTTTTGAATGTAATCAGTATATGTCAGTTTCAGACGCCATATTATGGGATAATAGGCCAATAGGATATATACTTGAATGAGGACGGTCGGATTTCAATTCTTCTTTTATTGGATATCGCGAATGCCACTTTTTCTATGCTGATATCGTATTAAGGGGCTTGATTTAAATGTTAGTTATTTTGGTTAATTTCCACTTCACAGCGGACACTTATGACCTTTTCTGTCTTCTTTTACTCAAATTGGCGTAACCTTTTCATGCTACGATGAAAAATCTACAAATTAAAAAGTAATCCCGTTTCCGAGTGTGAAAACCGTGGTAGTTGATGGAGCAAAATGTGAACAAACTTAATCTATCTTATTAAACATGTATAAATCCAGTCAATCATATATACTACTTGATTTTCCTGAGTCATCCTTCTCCTGAATCTTCCATGATATTTGCATTTCTGCGTCTCATGGGATTTCTAAAATAAACAGTTGCCTCAGTAACTCAGTTTCTTCCGCTTGATGAGTTTCAGGAGCCGAAGGAGCGAATTCCATGCTTACCGTTTCTGAATTCCCACATGCTCATCTGTTGAGGTGCTTGCCGAAATCGTGTACATTCGGATAAACATTTAGCTTACAAATACATTTTATTTGTCATGAAAGCGTGAAGTGCGTACATATTTCGGAGGGATTCTCTGTAATGTATTCTGGGATATTTTGGGGAGGCGAAGGAATTGTCTAATTGTGGAAGAAGAATTATGTCTGAACGAAGGCTGAAGGTGAACAGGTAACAAGGATTGAAATCAAAATGCGAGATATAATTAACAATATAATTCCGAGTCGTGCAACCTTCTTTAAGATCAGCATAATTTTTGAACGCGTTTCTATGATTTAGTTTTCTATTTAACACTATTTTGTCCTTTTCTGACTGTTACTGTATATTACTCTCACACTTTCAGTTTCCATCTGTAAATAGCTGTATTTACGTTATGATAAATATAGAATACCTATGTTGAACTACTTGGAAAGACTGTTCTTAACCGGTCACTACGATAATTGCAGTTCAGGCTTCCCTCTTTTCACCAATATTCGTACGAATATTCTGTGGATAAGGGTGTATTATTTAGGTCTTATTTATACGATGAAATTTTTTTAAGGGTTCCATTTAAACATTTATAATTTTATATTACGTTTGTTTAACTGCACTATGAGAGATGCGCCACATGACTTTCCATGATCCTTTGAAAACTGTTTGAGAGATGCATAAAATAACGATAGCTATGCATTAAAATTTAAACTGCATGCTTTTGACTTAGAGTATCCCGATAAATGTCAACTCTGTTGTCCATGACTGTTGTGTTTATTGGTTCAAAATCCGTCTCTCTAAGACTTATTATCGCTGGTGACATATTATCGCTTCGTTATGGTATGATTCTCATTGATAAAGCACATATCTCTCTATGGTGCTAAACGCTTACGCATGACTGCAGTATATCTTCGCCTTTTTAGATTAGAGCTTAACGTTGACTTACTGTTCAGAATTCAAGCCTGCATGTTGTCACGCCTTCCCTCGGCCTATGATCCGATGGGACCGCCTACCATAGCTAATACCCGGCAGCTCTCGGCAGGCTCCGATCTCTTGAGTCGTGGGCTGACCTCATAGGAATTTCAATTTTATGGGCGCCAGGCAACCAGAGTTGCCTTCCTATGGACAGCACTGAAGGGAGGCTTCACACAATTGTCACACTTAACATGGCAATTAATTTATTGCAGAATTTAACAAACATAAAGATTTCCTTTTAAACAAATACCAATAAATTACAGTGCGACATACATACAAGATACCATGAGAATATTGTCTTTTCTTCTGGTACCAAATTTGAAGATTCGAGACAGGAGAATGCTGGATCTCGTCTCATATCTGCCAAAAGGCAGCCGGATCTCTGAGACAGGAGAATGCTGGATCTCGGCTCATATCTGCCAAAAGGCAGCCGAATCTCAGCTACGTATATCCAGGAAATCACCTGAGTGGTGTCCACAGCCCCAGAGTACTTGCCCTGGAGAGAACAAGAGATAGGATCGACCCATGTCTTAGCAACCGGCCAGAAACCAGTTGATTGCACCCAATGCTGTGCACATGCAGAAATGAGGCTGATCCACTTACCGAAGAGCGTCGGGAGATACGGCTTAATATCCTTCGGGCGCTATCTCTATGCGTAGGCTGGACACTCTCTGAGTCGACCACTGTCGACCGGACTCCTGTCTACTCTCTCTCTGTCTGTCCTCCGTCTCCCCGTCCTCACACACGCATATTCGCTCGCCTCTCTCACCTAGACTCGCCTCCTGGCTGACGCATCGTTACCTGGGCTCTCCCGGCCAGCCCACCGACCTATCCAGGAGGGGAGGGGGGTTTGGTGGGAGGTGGGTGTGTGGGTAGGGGAAGGATTATTTGGGAAGGGGAGGGGTGGTTGCCTGAACCATGACTCCGCACGCCCAGCGAAGGGAAAACGGGGAAATGGGGGAGTGAGTCACCGTGGAACCGGCCGGTTAAGGCAAGCCCAGTGGAGTTTTCAGGGTGAACGTTACACTTCCCCCCCTTCCTAAATAAAAAATTTTTCCCTGGAAAAATTTTTGTATTACACCAGCTTTAAGTCTTTTATATGCCAGGGACCATCTGTTAGTCCCTGTTCATCCTGGAGAAGGTAAGCCTTATTTCCTACTTTAGAGTGGACTAGATAAGGACCTAAATATTTTGGTGCTAATTTGGAAGAAAAGTAATTAGCAGCATTGGATTGTACAAAGTTTCTCCTTAAAACTTTCTGTCCGGGCTCTATATTCACATCTCTCCTCCGCAGGTTATAGTAATGGGAATTCTTTTTATAAGCTTGCTGTAATCGCTCGACAACTTCTTTTCTTATTTCCTTGACCTTCTCTAGGTGTTCTAAATGTTTTCTACGATTTTGAAAATCTGGAATCTCTCTTCCATTAATTTGTATTTTCCTTAATGTCCCATTTAAGAAAATCTCTTCCCCAAATACTAGTTTATGAGGACTACATCCTGTCACCTCATGATCGGCGGAATTTATGGCATAATTAATTTTAGATAAATTTTTATCCCAATGGCGATGATTGTTGCCAACATATGCAGCTATCATGGTTTTTATTACCCTATTAACTCGCTCTGTGGGATTGCTCTGGGGATGGTAATAAAAATTATACATAATTTTTACACCATACTTCTCACATAAATCTTTAACCTTATTACTCTTATATTGCACACCATTGTCACAAAGTAAAGTATGGGGAGCCCCAAATTTCAAGAACACATCAACCTCTAAATGGTTTCTAACATTGTCGGCGGTTGCCTTTCTCATCGGTTTCATTATCACATATTTTGAAAACATACAACAGGTCACTACTAAATACATGAATCCATTAATTGACTTAGGCAAAGGCCCGATAATGTCAGATGATACTATCTGAAAAGGTTTTGTAACAAGTCTTTGATCTCCCATGAATCCCAATGGTGCATTCTGAGTAGCCTTGTATTGATTACAAATATCACAACTTTTAATATATTTGACAACATCTGCCTTCATCTTAGGCCAATAATATAATTTTCTTAGTCTACTAACTGTTTTCAGACACCCATAATGCCCTGCTGCCGGATCATCATGGCATTCTATCATTACTTCTTTCCGCAAATCCTTAGGGATGATTCTAACCCACTGATGAGATTGGTTCCAACCTGGATCAATATATTTATAGATCTGATAATCTTGGACCTTAAATTTTGGATATGACTCAGGTTTATCTATTATTCCTTTTCTCAGACTCTCATACCAAATATCTTGGCTCTCTCCCATGACTGTAATTAAGTTTAAACTTATCCCATCATTCGGTAATGGGTTTCTAGATAAAGCGTCTGGAACAGTATGTTCCTTCCCTTTTCTATGCACAATCTTAAATCTGTATTGCTGCATTCTGACAGCCCAACGACCCAATCTCCCTCTGGGGTCTTTTAAATTATTTAACCAAACTAAACTAGCATGGTCTGTTACCACAGTGAACTCATAGCCCTCAAGATATCCTCTCAGCTTTTCAATAGCCCACAATACAGCTAAGCATTCAAGTTCAGTAGTACAATATTTCTTTTCTGCCTTAGAGGTGCCCCTACTAATAAAAGTTATCACCTTATCTTCTTGGTACAAGACTGCCCCTAGACCTTGATTGCTAGCATCACAGTGTAATTCAAATTCTTTTGAAAAATCAGGACATGTTAAAATAGGAGCAGATATTAATATCTCCTTAATAACTTTAAAAGAATGCTCACATTCCTCTGTCCAAACATACTTATTCTTTTTGGAAGTTAAAGCATTCAAAGGCTGCATGATGCTAGAGAAATTCTGAATAAATTTTCGATACCAAGAAGCGAGCCCTATAAACCTCTTAAGCTCAGTGACATTGGTTGGACGAAGAAATCCAGCTATTGCCTTAACTTTATCTGGATCTACTTGAAATCCCTTTTCGTTTACCAAGTAACCTAAATATTTTAACTCATTTCTACAAAAACAACACTTATTTAAATTCAGTGTCAATTTAGCTTTATCTAAACGATCGAGTATCTTATAGAGGAGTTCTAAATGGTGTTCAAATGAATTGGACACTACTATTATATCATCTAAGTAACAAAACACAAAGGGTTTTAAATCTTCCCCTATCACCTTGTCTATGAGACGCTGCCAAGTAGCAGGACTTGTATTCAAACCTTGAGGCATTCTTTTAAATTGAAACAGGCCTTTCCCTGGAATTACAAATGCAGTCTTTTCTCGACTTTTTTTTTCTAAGGGAATTTGAAAAAATGCGGACTTTATATCCAATGAACTCAAGTACCTAGTGTTTCGCAACTGAACAAGAATATCCTCTACCTTTGGCAGAGGGTAAGCATCTGGTTTAGATACTTTGTTCACCTCTCTTAGGTCTACAACCCATCTATAGGAGTCATCTGGTTTCTTAATCAATAGCACAGGAGATGCCCATGCACTATTTGAAACTTCTACTATGTCTTGGTCTAATAATTCTTCTATGCCCTTATGCAATATTTCCAATAATTTGGGAGAGTATGAGTAATAACGCCGTTTAATTGGAGGCGAATCACCTGTATCAATTACATGTTCCACTAAATTGGTACAACCTATCCCCCTTCTACCTATAGTTTCTCGATAATCTCTCATCAATTTCTCTAATTGACTCTTTTGATTTTCATTTAGCTTGCGCATAGAGATTACTGACTCCACAGAATTAACACTGATTGGTGTTTCCAGTTTACAAGTACCCTTTAATAAATTTGGTTGTAAGCCCATAATCCACCAAAAATCAACACCAAGAATGAAATCATAAGTGATATCTGGTACCACTAAAAACTCGCATATTCTGGTAATATCCTCTACTTCTACAGGTAAGCTCACTATTCCTTTTACCTGACATTTATTCCCATTTGCAACTTGAATACTAGAGTATGTGGGTTTTTCAAGAGACAGCTTAAGTTTGGACAAAGATTTCCAACCTGATTTACCAATAACTGAATGAGTGGCTCCTGAGTCTAACAATCCATAAAATTTCAGACCATAAACTGAAATTGGCAGATAAATCCTACTATCTCTTTCCATTTCCAACTTCACCAAGTCTAGATTCACATAGGGGGGAACTAAATAATTTAGAGAGTACGAGTGCCCCTTGTCGGACTCTCTCCTTAGTTTTCCTGTCTCTGTGGCTTATAAGTTCTATCAGTTCTATTACCCCTTTTACAATTTGGACAATTTCTGGTTATTTCATTTTTGTACCCACAGCGATGACAAAATATTTTAGAGGATAATTTGCATTCTGAGAATCTATGCCCATTTTGGTCACAATTCCAACATTTAATACCCTCTCTTTTTATCCCTATAGACTGCACCAATGGTTTTTGAGATGCCCTAAATTGGAAAGTTTTATTAAAGGCCAAGTCGGGTTCTAAAGATCTAACCTTGTTCATTTTTGATGCCTCATATTGTTCAATACGGAATTTATTCAAATCTAGTTCCTTGCCAATCGATTTCAATTGCTTAATGGACAACACTGGTTGCAAAGCTAACTTTTCCAGATAATAGGGAGCTAAATTTCTTTTAATCTGACTTAACTTTTCTTCCTCTCCGACTTCTTTACTTAGTCTATCATATAGTCCTAACATACAGGCTATGAATGTCCCCACTGACTCAGTCATCCCTTGCTTCCTGTTTCTAATTTCTTGGAGTAAATTCTCCTCAAAGTCCAAAGGAAGAAACTCTGAGCGAAGCATAACCTTGAGTTCCTCCCAACTAGAGATATCATTCCTCACCGACCGAAACCAAAGTAGAGCTTGCCCCTCAAATAATTCCACTGCCCCAAGAAGCAATCCAGCTTCTGACACTCCACGGGCTATTGCAAGTTCCTCTATCCTGACAATAAATGCATTTACACTTTCTGAGGGACTACCACTAAATGTAATGTTCCACTTATGTAATTGTGGTCTACCCTCATAATTTCGGTCTGTTCTCATATTCCCACGAGTCTCTCTATGAAATGTATTAACATCCTGACAATTTTCATACTGATCTGTTGCAACATTAACTTCAGGTCTCCTATGACCCTGTAAGCTTTGTCTTTCAACTTCTGGTCCTGAAGAAGAGGACATGGAACATATATCTGGACTTTGGTACTCTACTCCTTCTCCTAAGTTACTAAATAATGTACTCAATTGTTTTAAATTGCGATAAATCTCTTTACCCTTTTTTCTGTCTCCCCCTTGACACCTGGGAAAGATATAACTAATCCTGTTATTTAAGTGATACAACAGAGTTTTAATTCTCCTGGGCGAGGTTTCCTTCCCACCCTTCTTAATATCCTGGATGGCCAATTGTACTAAAGTGAGTTTCGATTCAATTACTAAAAGTTCTGACTCTATTTCAACGCTTTCTTCCTCCTTAAAGCCACCCATAGGTTGGTCACTACGCAATAATTCTCTGAGAGCCCCTCTTAAAACATCTATTCCTTCATCTGTACCAGCTGAGCCCCCGCGCACTCCGACTTCGTAGATCAGCTCATCCTTAGTTAAACGGTTAACCTCCATTCTGGCCAATCACAGAAAAAATAGGGTCTCACCAATCTCGAGTGCTCTCCTCCGGCTGGAAAAATTTCCTTTCTTTCCCCGGAAGTCCAAATCGTTCAAGGCGAAGATCGAGCACTCTCCAGTCTGGTCCATCCACTGAATACCTCTGCCTTTCTGGCTTAATTTTATACCCTGTTACTTGAAAGAAAATTTAAACAAATTTTAGAATCAATTCCACAAGATATTTCTTAACCTATACATTGACATACACTACATAATAATCAATAAATGATTGTATCAACTCAGAAAATTGAAATTAAATCTTAAGTGTCTACAACTTGAAATCGCAACATTATTCAAGCCTCTAAGCACAATTCAAGAGCAGGCACTTCACAATTTTCACTTAAACAGTTCAACACAAATTATAAGACACGTAATAATGAGTCAATTAAACAATCCTTGATCTTGTAAGGAACTAATAAATGCTTTAAACTAAGTTTGCCTCTCCAGTAAAATGAATCAAAGTTCAAACTGCCGTCAAGCAAGTCGCCGTTGCCACGCCCCACGTTGGGCGCCATTTTGTCACGCCTTCCCTCGGCCTATGATCCGATGGGACCGCCTACCATAGCTAATACCCGGCAGCTCTCGGCAGGCTCCGATCTCTTGAGTCGTGGGCTGACCTCATAGGAATTTCAATTTTATGGGCGCCAGGCAACCAGAGTTGCCTTCCTATGGACAGCACTGAAGGGAGGCTTCACACAATTGTCACACTTAACATGGCAATTAATTTATTGCAGAATTTAACAAACATAAAGATTTCCTTTTAAACAAATACCAATAAATTACAGTGCGACATACATACAAGATACCATGAGAATATTGTCTTTTCTTCTGGTACCAAATTTGAAGATTCGAGACAGGAGAATGCTGGATCTCGTCTCATATCTGCCAAAAGGCAGCCGGATCTCTGAGACAGGAGAATGCTGGATCTCGGCTCATATCTGCCAAAAGGCAGCCGAATCTCAGCTACGTATATCCAGGAAATCACCTGAGTGGTGTCCACAGCCCCAGAGTACTTGCCCTGGAGAGAACAAGAGATAGGATCGACCCATGTCTTAGCAACCGGCCAGAAACCAGTTGATTGCACCCAATGCTGTGCACATGCAGAAATGAGGCTGATCCACTTACCGAAGAGCGTCGGGAGATACGGCTTAATATCCTTCGGGCGCTATCTCTATGCGTAGGCTGGACACTCTCTGAGTCGACCACTGTCGACCGGACTCCTGTCTACTCTCTCTCTGTCTGTCCTCCGTCTCCCCGTCCTCACACACGCATATTCGCTCGCCTCTCTCACCTAGACTCGCCTCCTGGCTGACGCATCGTTACCTGGGCTCTCCCGGCCAGCCCACCGACCTATCCAGGAGGGGAGGGGGGTTTGGTGGGAGGTGGGTGTGTGGGTAGGGGAAGGATTATTTGGGAAGGGGAGGGGTGGTTGCCTGAACCATGACTCCGCACGCCCAGCGAAGGGAAAACGGGGAAATGGGGGAGTGAGTCACCGTGGAACCGGCCGGTTAAGGCAAGCCCAGTGGAGTTTTCAGGGTGAACGTTACAATGTCTGAGATAGAGTTTGAGTCATCTACCTCGAGGACCTTATTGTAAGGAGTCAGTTTATGTGTGATAATCATCGCTATAAAAAGGCTAGAGCCAAGAAACTTCTTTGTAGTGATTTATTCTCCATAGGCTTTTGTGTACGGTGGCCGTGGTTAATAATATTCAATTTTGAAAAATTTCGCATCTGACACCATGATATGAGTTGGCAACTTTCCAGCATATGGCAAATTTGATCCTGAAATAAGTCATTTTTCGGCCGACCTTATTGAACACATCAAGAATGTTATCACTTCCATGGTGAGCCAGAAATTATACAATACATTTCTATAAGTTTCACAAATTCTTGCCGGGAATAGCACATTTTTTTCACTGACATGTGGTTTCATGATATCTACAACGGAATATTGCGGTACCATCCTCATTCTTCCCTTACATTTATCATATTCTTCGCCTTCGCTGGGAAGGAAGGCTGCATTATTTTTTCTATGGAACGAGCATCTCCCTCATTGCTCGCTCAAGTTATTCTTACCAGCAAGTGCGTATTTCTTTGCTTTCCTGCTCCATTCAAGAATAATACGTCCCATCTTCAGGGAGAAGCACATGGAGACATTTTATCGCTCTGTCGTTACCCTCGCGACTCCCCAGAAATCATGTTCATTCCTACCACACTCCTTGGGGAAACATTGAGCGCCTAAGGTGCATGAAGGCAGGTTGGAATATCAAATTTTATTTTACTGTGAACACTTTTCAATTTAACAGTGTGTAACTTCCGAAGTTTCTCGCTACCGCTGACTTTACCCACTCATTTATAACCTTATTTTCACTGTTATGAGCTCAAGCAATGATGTAAGGGATGTGAATTTAATCCAACTTGCATATGGAATTCCAACTGGTGCGTATTACTTTTACACGTTTTTTTCCTTATTCTTAGCGTGCTCCGTCTGTTTAATCGATGGAATTTCGTATCGTAATTGATTTTAAATCCATTTCCCATTGACAGGATGCCTTGAAGTTTTGCATACTTGGTTGCTTCTGATAATAATACACAATATTCATCAACGAGATGAATTACAATCAGTTCTATGGTGCTCTAATTAACTAAATTTGCACGTGGAAAATATTTTTTAAACTTTCTCAATATATGAATTTAGTTAGTAATTTTTTGGGCAGAAATGTCTTTAAAAGATCTGATTTAATAAATTTCATGATAAACCACTATAAAAGTAGGGACTAAAATTGAAATTAAAAGTTATAAACCACGTTTTTTCCAAAACCAGTTTAAAATTCTCTAAAAAGTAAAAAAATCAGCGTGAGCTCATCACTCGAAAAATAAAGCAAGTGTGCTGATTAGGTTTGGATATTAATTATTGATATACTAATCCTTACTCACGTATCAGGCTCCCCGTCACTCATTTCAAATAAATCTCTTCAGAATACACGTTTATTTTTCCGAGTGGCGAAAAGAATTTTTTTCTTTTACTTTTCAGTTCATTTATTTTCCCTGTAGTAGTATGGATCAGCAGACCTGTAGATCCGAAAACAACTTGTTTAAAATACATCTCTAAGGAGGACACTGATCTTTTAACCAACATTTCGACAAGTAAGCTAAACTTTAATTATCGTGTATGTAAGTGGGCTGAAAACAGTGACAAATTTTCTTATCTTGACCCTTTTAATGTGGAGCATAAGAATATTTATAAATTTCTTAAATCATACCATGACGAATTTAGAAGTAGATTAGGGAATTTAGAAGTAGATTAGGAATTTTTTTTCACTGCAATTGGAAAAGGCTTGTTTTATTTATTTTTTTTTCCTTACCTGCTCTATCCATACAGAATGTTTCCTATTTTTATCTAGAAGCGTATAGAGACAGTTTCTCGCGCGATCGTGTCCCCTCTCGAGTTCCCTCCACTCAAACCACACATCTCCGGAGGGAATAGTAAGTGCAAAAGGTGTACGGCGAATGGCATTCCCGTAGAAATGAGTTTTTCGGATGGCGAGACGGGAGATCGTCTCCGAAGGAAAGTTGCGGACCACCGCCGCTGAGCGCGCTCAACTCTTCCTTTGTCGACGGATCTCTTCTTTCCACCGAGTTTTGTCAGAGTTGCGTTCCCTGTCCTCAGGGAATGTGACGAAGGCGATGTATACCCATTTCGCTGGGGACGCTGTACGAAGCCGACGGAAGCCTACCGCATTGTGCCCGCTCCCTCAAACTGTAAGACGTTAAGAGAACGCATCGCTCCCTTTGGACAAGTCTTTTTTTTCGTGACACAGTACTCGTATTAAACTTGAATTTCCATCTCTTAATTTTCAGAGAGTAAAAAATGAGACCTTTATAATCATCTCAGATATAATTATTTTGCACATGAGGATTTATACTGAGGTATATTTTAAGAATTTTGTATGGTAGCATATATTGAAAAGGGTAACTAAACTCATTATGTCCTAAAAATCTTCATACGTTAGCATTAATTTTAAACAAGTGATACTTTAAGGAAAAAAATATCGGTCTGAATTTTTATTTGTGTAATCATGCTTTTTGACGCGATTTCAGAACTCATTTGCAAACATCATGAGAAATGGAATGGTGATTAGCTATCAGTTTTTTCCATAGCGAATGTTATGATGTAGAAAACTTAATAATGGTATTTATATCGACAGAGTTTGTATTCAATCCGTGCTCTTAATTTTCCTTGCTTATAGAACATGATAGGGAGTATGGAAGCGCAATGGGTTAAGCACTTGATTCTGACGGAAGGTTACTGGATTTTTATGTGGGATGAACTTTTAGGACACCTCGAAGTAAAAATCCTGAGTGAGAGGTAGTCCAAGGAACTGAACTGCCCTCCCAACCCTGAATATGTGAAAATTCACCCACCTTCATCTTATACTGGTATGAAATCTGCTCTTACCCATCTTAGTATACCTTTAAGTTTTAATAACTGATGAATAGGTGACCATGCGTTAGTAGCGCCAAGAGATCCTATACTAAAACGCTGATTTCTTATGGAAAGTGAAATAATAAAATTTGCCAGGTTCACTACTATAATAAAAACAAGCACAACCCGAGTTTCGTGACATAGTTACATCCTCAGGTCTATGTTCTGAAAATGTCTTAAAAATAACTATGTTATGGAACCCGGGTCGAGCATTTTCAAATATAATGGTGAACCTAGCAAAGTTTGTTCCTTGATTTTCCGTAATGGAAAGGTTTTACTCAGTTGAAATCATCAGTTATACTGATTTCTTAAATGTGATTTTCACAAAATGAAGTTCGGAAAGTCCATCTCTTGCTGAACGACAATGATATGCAATTGAAAGAAGATGTTTTGCAATATTCATGAAAAAGACATTTCTTTCATTTCTCGGTAGAACCTCCAGAGGGTAAGAGGTGAGCTTAGGAAAAGCAGAGAGAGAGAGAGAAATATCTTCGGCGTAGCGTTTTCGTCCCTCTGGACCCCTTTCTCTTCAACACCATCACCTCGCTTTCCTCTCCCCTTGCTCCCGTTCTCATGCGGGCCCTCGGGGATTTAAAAGTTCCTCCACGATGCCGTGTCGCGGTTTTAAGTTTCTGCCGGTTTCCAGGCGCGCCGGTGCGGAGTAGGAGGTAAGAAACAAGCGATGATATAGAAGGGGTGGAATCGCACTGGAGGAAGTCTTCCTGCGATGTCAATACTTCGCGTTCATTTTTCGCTAAGCATTAGTTTAAAAGGATGATCTTCTTACAGTTTAAGCTGAATTACCGAGTGAAAAAAGAGTAAGTACATATGTGTGTACATATACACGAATATTATACTTGTAGTAATGCGTGTAAATGCATTTTCACTCCTTATTCAAGCATTATTATCACTAACGGTGATATATCATGTGCATTCTTTTCCATTTGTGTAAAATGGCCTAGTTAAAAACGACTATACAAAACAATGCATGCAAGTACAATTGAATCATGACCTTGCATTATGGTTCAATATCAGCACCAGAGCTTACAATTCTGAATATTGTTTCTCATTTGAAAATTTCTCAGTGGAAATTAACCAGCCATTTTTTTCACGAGGATATTAATCCAAATTTCAATTTTTTACTCCATAGGATGAAGTTCAACATGAAAAAATATTTGACTTTGCCGGGATTCGAACCCGGATCTCCCGATTGCTGGTCAGGTGTGTCAACTTGTTCCACCACCAAGCCATTTTCTCAGAGCGAACTTCGGGATGGGTTTCATTTTGTTCGGTAAAACCCATCGCGAAGTTCGCTCTGAATAAATGGCTTAGTGGTGGAACTGGTTAACACACCTGACCGGAATTGGGAAATACGGGTTCGGATCCCGGCCAAGTCAAATATTTATTTATGGCGAATTTCATCCTTTGGTGTATTTAACTTTGCACCCGTGCGCGTGTCTGCTTACGAATTCATTTGTTCCTACAGTGCTTAAATTTTTAAAATTGCTTTCATAATAAATAAAAGATTATACCTGGCAATGGTCAATTTCAAAAATATATTCTCGCCATAGCATGATTAGTTAGTGTTTTTTAAGTGGAGGAGAGTGGTGAAAATAGAAGAACTCAAAAATAAATACAGAGGAATGGTGAAGGAAGAACACAGAAGGAAATAGTCAAGAGGGAATAAATTGGCTAATATGATATTTAAGCAAAACGCAGAGCGAAAATGATCTCAGCAATGATTTTCATATTTAACTTTTTGGGAAATAGGATAAGTTTAGCTTTAATTGGTGTATGAGAAAAATATTTCCTACATCCAAAAAGCGAATTGATATTTACTATAGATATTTGATCGGTCATCCGGGTTCTCCACCAAAATATTTCTTCATATATACTTGCTGGCTCTTCAGTCTCATTTTTCTGGTCATGACGCGAAGGTATACCTTATGTGATCTAAATATCTGCATTCCCTGGTCATCAGTATTTCCCCTTAATCGGTAGAGATGCCATTTCATTTCCATGATTTTTCATTTCTTTAATACTTATACTGTTCGTACCGGACGAATTAAAAACTGCTGCCGCTGAATTTTGTAGTTCAATAGTTCTGCTTGGGATGAATAGACGCATAGGGTGTGGGTTTTAATGGAATGAAATTCTACTACACTCGTGTAACTAATCACGATGGCTATTTTTTTCGTTCATAATACAAAAAGTCCATGTATAAGACTAAATGCACTACGTTATCTTTCAAAACTAAATTTAATGAACCTAACTTTATCGTATGTATGATTGGTATTTTGATGCTCGTGGTGTGCAAAAAGATGTAATTACCTATAACATTTAGATAGCATTAATAACGTCTAACGAGCTGATATGGATGGGCGGTTATCAGAAAAAACCGGTGTTAGGTTAACCGGTTATTTTGAGTGAGTAGAGTACTTGAGTATTAAAACTGGATGGAAAAAACCGGTTTTTTCAGGTTATATAACCGAAAGCATTGCGTATTGCATATATTCGGTTCTTATGAAAATGCTGCATTTTTGAACTTCGTTCTGCTTTCATCTGTTGCACAAGGAAATAACCGAAAGTCCTGTAGACTGTGCGGAAACAGTATACCAGGTTTCTACTGCAGAAAAGAAGCGAGCACTATGTAGGCTTATGGTCTAAGCGTTTGTAATACCTAGGTTTTATTACCGGTTGTTTTTACATAACCGCCCATACCCAGTTTTATCAAAAATAACCGAGGAAGCTTATCACTGTTGAGCAGAAAAAATTTCTAGGTAGGCATTTGTTGGTTATGTGAGTGGATATGAGTAGGATATCCTCGAGTCCTGCTTGTTTTTTAGAAGACTAGCAGATTTAGCCGAGTCCCTTGCGTAAAAAATCAAATTTGAACGCCATTGGGAACCACGAATAACTTAAAATATTTCGTCACCTGGAGTCAGTGGATCCTGGATAGGGATAAGGGGGGTGCTAAGTAGGGGGTAACCTCCCAGAAATATTGGGGGTGCGAACAAAATTACCATTCTATCTAGTGAAAATTGGATGTTCAAAGGAGGGGCTATAGCTCCCTTATCCCCATAGATCCGCCACTGCCAAGAATCTTATAATTGCCCCTTCTTGAATTTGCAACAGCATTTTATTTCATCTTAAAGAGCGATTCAATATCTCTGGTGATGAAAATTAGGAAAGTTACTAGGTTTTTACTAAAATTTAGAAGGTAATAAAATTGGTTGGGAAGACGGAAATGGCATAGGGGATAAAATGTTTTTCCCAAACTGACAAATTAAATAAAATATAAGTAAACAAAAGAAAAAATAAAACATATCCTTAATCGCTTTTCATATTTTTTATCACCAGTATGTATTTATTTACCCACTACATATTTTGTGCACCTCGATAGTGACATTTTGTGCTAAAAGATCCGCTCGTAGGGATGGGCAAAAATAACAGGTTTTATAAATAACCGTTTTATTATTAGGTTAACCGATTAGAAACCGGTTATTTTTATACGCCGGTTAACCTGAGTATTAGGTTATTTACTGGCATAACCGAAAAATAACCTGAGAAAAATAAACTGACTCCAGATTCCCGCAATCTCTCGGGAACCGTTGGAACTACCAGCACTATTTGCCGCTGCCACACGGCCCACTGGCTGAGGTTTTCCTGCGCCTCTATCGACCACAGCGAGCACATTAAAACCGGTTTTTTTTACATAATAGAAAAACCTTTTGGCCGGTTATAATCTAAGCGACGAGTACTCGTTGAAATAACCGATGGCAAGCGGGAGAGAAATAACCGGATGAGTGAATACTCGCGGGGAAAACCTATCGCTGTGAAAAGGTTTTTTTCAATGGGTCTCAAGTTGAAATGGAACGAGTAGTCGGTTATTTTTGGTTATGTCGGTTATATCTAAACAACCAGCAGAAATAACCGGACATGAATCAATAAACGCACGTTAGGAAACCATGCTGCTCATCGCTGCGGTATAGGTTTTTGTTAATGCATCATAGGGGTTTCGCGGTCCCCTCAGATAGCGGTCACAGCGTCATCAGAAGGATCGTAGCTTACCTGAAAATTCGGGGGGTACCCCCCTAGCTTTTTGTATAAAATCAGGTTATGTTTATCATTTCCATCACATCGGAAAAGATGGAAGATTGCGGGGGGCCCGGGCCACCCAGGAAAATTCTGGAGAGGTGTCGGCCCCCCCTGATTCTTTGTTGCAGATTTTGTTGTTTTCAAGCACGGCAGTACCTGGAGGGGTTCTCCAATCCGAAATGGTCGCAACCCTCATATAATTTCGGGGGGTGGGGTAGGGGTTCACCCTTATGAAAACTAAGGATGTTCTTGAACATAGCTAATGTAAGTTCAAATAGTGTGTTTTGAAGGTAATCCTTAAAAGAATTTTCTTCAATCACGCAAAGTACAATATTTGTATAAGAAAGCCTAAATCTAGCCCGAAAAGACGTGCCGGCACATTCCGATAGCTTTTTTGTTAAAATGGAAGACATTAAGGATTAGAATAAATAAGATAGATAAAAAAGCCGCTGCTGGAGGTGTAACATGATGATCCTAGGCAGAGGCAGAAATAGAAAGAAGCGATTCACTCAAATATGGAATTGGGGTATAAAATAATCATATATCCATGGTGTTAATGATTGTAAAATAATTGGGATGGAGGGAAGTAGATTTGAGCTTAGAAAAGAAGTAATGGGAGGCTATGAGGTTTGATGGAAGAGACTTAACGAAACGTTGGATATAGGCATATACGGATATATTGATACGTTCCATTGGAAAGTTTCGTACGGATACGATTGGACGGATCAGGATACGTTTAGAGGGATTAGGTGTTTTACTTTATGAGTTGTGAGAATGATATTGGTAAATGGCAAAGAGATGTGAGACGGTGAAAGAAGGTAATCTTCGACTGACTTAGACCGCCAAAGGGACCTTATGTTTTCCGAGGGGCGTTCAATTCGCTCTTGAAATCAGAGTTCAGGTCTGACAGTTAAGGTGCGGTAGACCGTTAGTTAAATTTACAAACAAATAAATTATATGACTTTTTAAGATTTTTTAATCGGTTATCATTGGACATTGATACAATGCGGGCCTTTATGGATCATTATGGATTCAGTTACGAACATTGATTACAGTGCGAACTCTTTTACGCTTCCGTGTATTTTGAGCACCTGCGTCCCGTGTACCAACACCTTTTCCATCATCTTCTTCGGCAGCTGGGGCAACTTGATCTGTATCTTCAACGTCTGCGTCCCGCGCACCACGTAGGAAATTGGCGGTGGGATTCGCGTCTGGTGCACCAAGATCTTCGTCTTCACCATCATCATCGGCAACAACGCCACCCTCAGAATTCTTATCGTCATCAGCGTCCAGGGGGCCTATGCTCGAAACCGCTCGACTTATCCGAGCGCTCGGCAACGAAGCGAGTGGTGATGTCGAGTGGTATCCCGAGTCGAGCGGAGATCGGTATGCTTGAGACGAAGTCGGCCGTGCGCGACATAGGTCGCTCGAGTGACACGAAGGGTATGTGGCAACGTCGCAGAAACGAGCGCTCGAGAAGTAAACAACAGCTATTTCAAATAGCAACCGCAAATTTGTGTGACAAATGAGACTCCGAAAACGCCATAGAATACTCGGCAGCCCGGGAAGAAGTTAAAAAGAGTTGATCAAAGTTGTGTAAGATATTTACGATGTTTAATTACACTGCGGACTCAATTTCTTACATCCAGTTGGTGCGATATGGTTCGTGTTTGGAGATTTTTCTGTTTTTCTTTCGGATTTTTTATAGCATAAGTAAATAAGCGATTATATTCAAGGGTTCAACAGTCGTCGATGGAAGACTATCGCTAACTTTTGGTGCTCAATATATCGGTTTTAGAGCATAACTGTCTTGAAAAGGATTTTGTGTGATACGTACTTGTTTACCTACGCCTGTAATGATTATACTTTCGTGATTAGTAGTGACAAAATTATTTTTATTTGTATTGTAACAATTTACGTTCATCTTCAGCCACGGCTTGTTTACATCATTTGCCTCATTGTTCGCCGTAACTCCACGACTTCCAAAAGGGTAATTATTTAATTAGGAAACCTTTTTGTCGCTTAAAATCACATTTTTGGCCATTTAAAATACATTCGTTGACAAAAGCATAGATTACGTGGATGTCATAGAAGGAATCATCGCTAGTGTTGTGATTGTGAACTCGTGTGACATACTTTACGGGTTCTAATATCAATTTCTTGTGCGATGTTCATGGAAGTGTTAATGTTTGCATTTTGTTACCCTTTGCATGATACTTCAAACAACTTAGCTTTGATATGACTCGGACTAAATATACTGGATCGGTGTAAATTTGTGATATGCCGCTGAAGGAATGAAGGTCTACCAGTGTTGAAATTAAATTTATGTAGTTTTATGATGAATAAATCATTAAATATTTCCTTGTTAATTGCAATCATTCCTTTTATTTGCCCCTTTCTTCCGTTGGAATACACGTTACGTACTGAGTGGTCTTATAATTATAAACCTATTTTTAAGTACCGTAAAGTGTTTGGTTAGTATGGTGAAGTAAATTCAGCATTGCTTGAAAACGAAATTCGTGAGCACCGTTACCGGCGTCAATGACTGAGAGGATCTCTGTGATGCCAATTGAATTCTTTTGAAAAATAAAATTCTTTTCAAGCATAAAAGCAAAGCGCCGTAAAAACCTTAGGCGTTAAAATCCCTTGGAATTGTTAGTAATTGAATAATTTAATTAAATAATAATTAATTGAATTAAAGATCTACAAAGTGACACATGCCTCGATAATAGGATTAGTAGGAATGTTTCATTCCGGACGTATATACCAGTGGTGTTATAACGTTTTCGATTCCAGGCACTATTACTTTGTATGAACATTTATTGGATAATTACATTCACGTAAAATCATTCAGCAAAAAATAATCGCCAAAAAACTAAAAAAATGAATGATTGATAACATCCAGATGTAGCGCAGAAAACTTGTGTACTTATCAATACTTATCATAATATAATAATGTCATGTTTTATATTACACAAAATTTTAAAATTATTCTCTAATGGAAATTTTGAGGATAGAAATATATATTTGCTGAATAATATTCGAAGTTGTTTAAACTTCTGAATAAAAAGGATTGGTTTATGACCTAGTAATGATTTTCATTGAATTTATGCCTTGGAAATTCATTGGTACTACCTGTGACCATTCGCTAAATTTTGTGGACATTCATTAGTCTTTTTACGTAGTTTTTATTTCACCGCTGTGCCTTTAATCATTATTCAATTACAAGAAGAAAAAAACATTAATTTCATATTTAAACCATAAAAATTAAAAATAAGTCAATAATAGTGCAGATTGACGACATTTCAATCATCTAAAATCAAAATGATGCGATATATAGAATTTTACTTATGCAATATTCGAAGTACGAACCACTCTGTTCAAACACGAAGGGTAACTCGAGGGGTTTCGACCGCTCCACTGTCCCCGCTCGGCTGGAGTCGTGCACGAGACAGTCGCATACGTCTCCAAGGAGCTCGAGCATAGCCCCCAGCACCAGCATCATTCGCATCATCGTCATTGTCAAGCCCTAATCTTGCATCTCCGATCAGATCAGTGCCCCTTCCTTTACGCTTCTGTGCATAATGAGTACCAGTGTCCCGTGCACCAACACCTTTTTCATCATCTTCTTCTGCGGCTGGGGCAACTTGATCTGTATCTTCAACGTCTGCGTCCCTCGCACCATGTAGGAAAGTGACGATGTGCTGTAAGACGGTAAAAGAAGAATAATGGGATTCTGGCGTAGACCCTCGGAGGACCTCATGTTTTACGAAGAGCATTCAATGCGCTTTTGAATTCAGAGTTGTTGCCTGACTTAAAAAAGGAGTTGGAGAATGGGTATCCTAAGAGCATTCGGTAATCTGCAATGCGGTCATAGGCGTCATCTAAAATGACAGGATGTATTTTGATACTAGATAATCTTTGTATTCCATTCTTTTTGAGAATTTATTGGTGCATTGTAAAGGAATGTATTTAATATGTATTCTATATTAATTATGATTTAAAAATCAAAAAATTAAATTAATTTTGAATTTTTTAAATCAGGTATCATTGGAAATTGATACAATGCGGACCTGTATGGACCATTATTGAATCAGCTACGAACATAGCATTAGTGTGTCACTTGCTTTACGCTTCCCTTTATTACTGGGGCCAGCGTCCGGTGCACCATGGATAGTGTCTTCATCTTATGTGCCCCTGCATCACGACCTTTTTCGTCAACTGCCTCTGGTGCACCAAGATCTTCGTCCTCACCATCATCATCGGCACCACCGTCACCCTTAGCGTTCTCATCGTCATCAGCGTGCAGCGGACAACCGTTATTCATATCTTCATGATTATGCCTTGCTTCTCGTATCGTTTGTGTTCTTATCTCTTAAGAAATGAATAGAGACTTTTTAGTACAGCAAACTTTAATGAGCCGTCAGGAATTCTTTCCAAAAACCATTCAATTTTCCTACCATCTTGCACCATAAAGTAGAGCTGGATGTTATTGAGTTAATTATACCTTATATATGGCGATTGATGATCATAATTGTGACCTATATTTTATATCACTAAACAAAATTGATGGCGTAGAAAATCTAACCCTCTTCAAATTCTTGTTGAGCAGGTGTAAGAGCTGGATATTTTACGTGTGCAGCGTCGAACAGTCCTCGTTCTGTTTAGAAAGAATTTGTTTAGTTTGATTTTATTTTGCTGATATATTCCACAAAATAATGAGAAAAAATTTTACGTTTCAAATTAAACTCAAGAATAAGTTGTGATTGGAACTAACGGAAATGAGCGTAATGAACAGAACGCCAATGAATCACCGAAATCACGTGATCACATTGAGGACAAAAAGTCATCAGCGTGGGCGATATGGGTCTACGGTGATTCTCAGTGCATACAAGCCGAGAGATTTTACAGTGCTCCCCTATCTTCGACATCAAGAGAAAGGCTCTTCCCAGTTGAATCCATCATCGATATTTCTGGCAACGTAAGCGTGAAAAATATTATCTTTTTTTATTATTTTTTACCAATTCGCCGATACTAAAACTTATTTACGACTACTATAGATGGATAATAAAAGAAGGTGTATGTCCACCCAAGAAATCGTGGCCACTTTAGAGGAAACCCTGGATTCTGTGGATGAAGCCACGGATGTTGTCTACATACCACCAGACGTTGACAACTTGACGGATGAAGAGGACATCGATGACATCATTTTAACTGCAGAGCCGATTAACAACGACATCGCGGTTTTGCTGATATATTCCACAACATAATGAGAAAAAATTTTACGTTTCAAATTAAAATCAAGAATAAGTTGTGATTGGAACTTTAAATAGTAAAGTACTCAGATTGTTAACCTTACCGTTTTTTTTCAATAATAAATTTAGTTTTTTCGAAATCTAAATTAATTCCTTTTAGAAATTGTTCGTTTTTTATAAAATTGCACTTTCGAGTAATTTCTTACGAATTGCGTGGGAAACCGGTATTATGCAGTATGGATGTCTCCTCAACCCATGTACTTACGGCCTTGGTTAATATTCGGTTGAAATTTTGAAATTTATCGTCATATTTAGACTTAATAGGTACTAGAAAAGAAATTTTGAAAATTTTGGGGCCCTAAAAAAATTATTTATACCAAAAAAATAATGGTGCGTTTTCGCACCTTTGGCGGAATGTGGGTACTTCGGTTAACATACCTTGAAAAAACAAAATCTTTTCCTTTTCCACTGTTTCATTTATAACCATATAAAAACGCATAAGTTAGTATTTATCATCATTATATAAATATTCATACAATATGTAAACCCTTTTATTTATGAAAATTACTAAAACATTTTGGATGTAAGGGCACATCACATTTTACACGAACATCTACTGTATGGTTTTTACATAGCTTCTCCTTGACACATTTTTCTCGATAATATGGCCTACATTATCTTTTCTGATGTCTTCTGCTAGGGAATTACGAGATAGTCTGCCTTTTTTGGGATTTGATAGTCCCTCTGTATGTATATCTTCACGATTGTCAATTGTAACTCGGTCATCTTTGATCAAAGTTAGCGCAAAATGTGATCTAAAATCAATTTCAGAAATCTTGTGCCCTGTAGCCTTCTTTTAGATTTTCCATGAATTGGTACCCACCTTATCTGTTATATTTGTACATAATGGCCACCACCACTTTTTCCCTCTGATTTTGATTCTATAATTTGCGTTCGAATTCTCGTGAAGATCTACTCCACCCATATGCTTATTGTAATCCCCAATGACAAGAGGTTGGGGAATTGTCACCTCTTTCATTTCCTTACGGCTAAATCTTTTCGCGCTAACTAAAGGGAAAACTGGCAATGTGTTACTAGCCAAAATTACAACAGAGCCATCATTCCATTTAACTACGGACAATTCAGATTCCTTGTCAAAAGCATAATCAAATGAGCCTCGAGTTTTTTTCCCAAGAGTCTTAGAGTCTTCAAGCGGGCATTTTCCAGTCCTATTTTCCCGAATGGCTCCAGTTGCAAAGGAACCCCTTTCTTTTAGTGTTTGGAACAAGGACCAGGAAGAAAAGAAGTTGTCAAAAAATAGCCGATGCTGTGCAATATCAGGAATTATGTTCAAGAAATCCAAAACAACGCTAGCACCTAATCCTACCTTCACTCCATCAGGGTTTGATTTAGCACCTCCATATGGAAAAAATTGGAAGAGAAAGCTATCTGAAGAGCAAAGGCACCATAATTTGAATCCAAATCGAACTGGTTTATTTTTTATAAACATTTTCGCTGAGTGACGTCCAACATATGGAACCATTTGCTCATCAATGGAAAGGTTGTGAGAAAAAATTCCAAATTGCAAAAACTTAGCATTCAATAGAGAATATATTGGTCTCAGCTTAGCAAATTTGTCAGTGTTGTCGAGAGAAGAGTTGTCAGAATGGTGGATATTCTCCTTTATGCTTCTAAATCTCTTTCTACTCATAGTTTTACGATCTAATTCAACGCATTTATCCTCATCTTTAGACCAGTACATGTCCTGCTGAGGGAGCACATGATACCCAGAGAGAATCAAAATACCAAGAAATTTTTTAAGTCTACAATACTGATGTTAAACTCATGCCTGTTGTTATCACTAACATACGTTTTTGTAAAAAATACCACTTTCTCCAAAACCTCATCATCAAGAAACAGGAGAAAAATATCTTATGGAGACATGCCTCCAAATTCAAGGTTTATATTATCATTATATTCCTTCTCTATTGGATGACACGAAAACTTAGCATCAATGCCTTTTTTCCATTTTGGAAATGAGTCTCTTCTTTCTGAGGATTGGAGACCTTTTTTTCGGCACCCTGGCGGCTTTCCTTCTGCTTCTTGCGTACTCAGCCGGTGCTCCACTGTGCCATCGCCTTGATGCACTTCAAATGTTCCCGCGATGTCGTTGTTAATCGGCTCTGCAGTTAAAATGATGTCATCGATGTCCTCTTCATCCGTCAAGTTGTCAACGTCTGGTGGTATGTAGACAACATCCGTGGCTTCATCCACAGAATCCAGGGTTTCCTCTAAAGTGGCCACGATTTCTTGGGTGGACATACACCTTCTTTTATTATCCATCTATAGTAGTCGTAAATAAGTTTTAGTATCGGCGAATTGGTAAAAAATAATAAAAAAAGATAATATTTTTCACGCTTACGTTGCCAGAAATGTCGATGATGGATTCAACTGGGAAGAGCCTTTCTCTTGATGTCGAAGATGGGGAGCACTGTAAAATCTCTCGGCTTGTATGCACTGAGAATCACCGTAGACCCATATCACCCACTGATAAACAAAATAGATGATACAGAAAATCTTACCATCAAATGCTTTACGGATTGCAGTTATTACATCGTAATCTTGGACGGGAGCAGCGTCGGTCAGTCCTCGTTCTGTTTAGAAAGGATATTTTGAATTAGATTTGCTGCGATATTCCACAATAGAAGGAGAAAAAAAATTACGTTTTCAATTCAACACAAGGATCAGTGTTAATGGGATGTCATTATTATTATTATTATTATATTGTACAAGTTACAAGTTGGTTATTTGCCAGGTGGTAACAGTTTATACAAAATAAAAAGAAAAAACAAAAATATTGCAAATGAGAAATACATTACCAAAATGAAACTAGATAGTGATAATTTAAAATTCAATGATATTAATTTTCCAATATAAACCCTCTACACCTCTTCTTAAAAATCCTTACGTTGTTAAGGTAGGGCTTAAACAGTTCTGCAGGCAGGGATTCCATTCCGTAATCGTCCTGTTGAGGTACGAGATTTTCTTTACGTTAGTCCTTTGCGGCCGGCATTTCATCTTGTATTGGTGATCATGCCTACCAATATAGCCGGGGTATTCAATCTTCTTCCGTAGTTCCCCCCATGCCTTTTCCCCTTTCAGTGTGCGGAAGAGTGCGCAAAGCCTATTTATTTTTCTTCTCCGTTCTAGTGTGTCCCATCCCAGTACATTCACCCTTTAACCGACCCTTTCGGCCTTTTTGTGTTTCCCCATGGCGTATCTTGCTGCCTTTCTTTGCACCTTCTCGATGGTTTCTGTTTGTCCCTTTTCATACGGGTTCCACACTAGTGACGCGTACTCTAAAATCGGCCGGATTAGTGTCTTATACGCCTTCTCCTTTGTAGTTCGATCACTTTCCTTAAGATTCCTCATCACCTAATGTTACATTTTGAACGCCTTTTTTGTTAATTGTTCGACATTTGCCTCCCACCCTAAATCTTTCATTAAATACACCCCTAAGTATTTACATCGGTTGCTTTTAGTAAAACACTAAGATTTTCTCACTGAGAGTATGTTTGACTAAAATATTGAAGTGTCGAAAACCCACTTAATTCGTTTGCAGATAGTTCATGATTTGGAAATACCACTTGCGAGATATTTCTTCTGATAATGCGCGGGAAACCGGTATTAAGCGGTGATCAAGACGCCTTAGCCTAGCAGAATATTTCTCCATGCACATCCCACCGTAAATATTATTCTCCCAAATTACAAATTCTAAGTTTACTTCATTCACGATTTTCAGATTTAAAAAATTCAAAAGCAGCAAAATGAAGTATTACTCGATCTCAATTTTTAGGAATATACCGATACAAAAGACTATGCTGTGTTTAGATTTATTTGAGACAAGTTGATATCAGAAAATCATGTTAAGTAAAACATACGGCAAGGAAAAGAAGTTTGCAGTAATTTACGTTAAATCTATTCTTAAAATTTGGAGGAGAACAAGAAATCATGTAGAATTTTAAAGAAGACCACTTGAAACAACTTTACAATGGGAGTACATATAAAATTTTAATAATCTAATTCAGGTTTTACCATGTGTCGTTGACAGATTATAACAACTAAACCAAATATAAAAATATGATTCCTTTGAAAAGAACTAGGAATAACATGGAAGGAAGGATGGAAAAGGATGGATGTTCAATGTTGTAATTTAGGCTCACCTGGGAAAAAGTTGATGCCGATGGCCAAGATTCCTACGAGGAGGATGATTTTTGCGTTAAACACCATGTCGACTGCACCTATTGCTTGCTGCTCTCGAAGACCAAGCAAAAGGTGCAGTCGACATGGTGTCATCAAGCGAAGATGGGGAGCACTGTAAAATCTCTCGGCTTATATGCGTTGAGGATCACCGTAGACCCATGCCGCCCACGCTGATGACTTCATGTTATCAACGTGATAACGTGATTTTGGTGATTCATCGGCGTGAAAATCATTGGTTCATTCAACGGTAGCAATCTAGCGGAAATGAGCGTCATGAACAGCACGCCGATGAATCACCGAAATCACGTGATCACATTAAAGACAGGAAGTCATCAGCGTGGGCGGCATGGGTCTACGGTGACCCTCAGTGCATATAAGGTAAGAGATTTCACAGTGCTCCTCACCTTCGATCTTCGTGATCAAGAGAAAGGCTCTTCCCAGTTGAATCCAGCATGGTCCTTTTAAACACAAAAGTCTTCCTCCTCGTAGGAATAGCGGTCATCGGCATTAATTTCGGAATAGGTGAGTAGCTACCTATGTTAAAATATTTAAGAGCGGAACATTCCTTCGTTTCATTAAAAGTTCCTTAAATAGCATGTTCTAATTTGTTTAATTCCCAATAAAATAATTTTTCAACCATTATGGTCATTCACTATATGAACTATTCCACTCTAAAGCTTTTCCAAAGCATTATATTATACATTCCTCTTAATTCTTTAATTTACCTTCTCAATCTTTTACCAAGTTTCTAGTGTAACCGTCCCAAGCCCTGTTTTCCTAGCAATACTACGAGGAAGGTTTATTTTTCAATCTCCGATCGCTCACATCCGATCAAAAACACCATACAAGCAAGGGCGGGTACTACTCGGGTAGGGCAATTCCCTCATCCTCCGTACCTGACCCTCAAGATATTGAATTTTTTTGTGTATTCTATTCTGTTCTTATATGTATGTGTGTGTCGTCGTATGCTGAGGAATTATCTGCTAGGCTAAGGTGTCTTGCTTATATCATATTACCGGCTTCTCTTGCATTATCAGGAGAAAGTACAATTTTTCAAATCACCTTCAATTAATGAACGAATTAAATGGAATTTCAATATTACAATCGTATTCATAGAATACTATCGGCGAGACAGCTCTGAAACCCTTACTATTTAAGACACCACAACCAAACTGTTAATTGTATTAAACAGAGAATCGTAATTTTTTTCTCTTTTCTTCTCGTGATAAATCAACAACTCTAAATAACAATATCTTTCAGAAACAAAAAGAGGACTGACCGACGCAGCTCCTTGCCTAAGATAAACCCAGAAACAAAATAGTTATTAGTATTAGTAAATAACTGTTGACGGAGATTGGTTAGTTGAATACTCTCCATTTTGTTTTTCATTTTTTTAATTTGAAAATCATCAAGGAAGTCAATCACGAATTTGAGATTTAGGTGAATAATTTTTATGGTGGAATAGTTATGGAGGAATTATATGCTAGGTTAAGGCGTCTTGCTTACTGAATATTACCCGTTTCCCGCGCATTATCAAAAGAAATATCTCGCTGGTGCTATTGGAATTCACGAGTAATCAGCATTAGAAATAATAGGACTTCGATATTTCAATTTGTTTATTGAAATGTAATTATAAGTGAGACACTCTGATTGCTTTACTATTTTACACAATCTATCAAGAATGATTCCTGTGTTAAATTCAAAACGCAAAACTATTTCATTATTTTGTGGATTAATCCACAAAATAATGAAAAAATTTTGAGTTTATAAAAAATTATATCAGCAAAACTAATTCACAACATCTTTTTTAAACAGAACGAGGACTGACCGACGCTGCTCTCGTCAAAGATCCAGTCATCAAACCTGCTCAAATTGATGCTATTCGGTGTAAGATTTTCTATGTCATCCATTTTGTTTAGCAATGTTAAATAAATGTCAAAATAATGATCATCAATATCGCAACAAACGAGGAATAATTAACACTTTGAATGGAAATTCTAAAAAATTCTCACGGATTAT
Source organism: Ischnura elegans (assembly GCF_921293095.1). Lineage (NCBI taxonomy): Eukaryota > Metazoa > Arthropoda > Insecta > Odonata > Coenagrionidae > Ischnura > Ischnura elegans. The sequence continues at coordinate 32,378,900 of NC_060251.1, read as the reverse complement.
CAATGTTTAGTGTACTAATAACTCTTTCATTCATTTATTAAGTGATGAAAGCAGATCTGATCGGAGATGCAAGATTAGGGCTTGACAATGACGATGATGCGAATGATACTGGTGCCCTGGACGCTGATGACGATAAGAATGCTGAGGGTGACGATGTTGCCGATGATGATGGTGAAGACGAAGATCTTGGTGCACCAGACGCCAATCCCACCGCCGATTCCTACGTGGTGCGCGGGACGCAGGTGCTCAAAATACACGGAAGCGAAAAAGAGTTCGCACTGTAATCAATGTTCGTAACGTAATCCATAATGATCCATAAAGGCCCGCATTGTATCAATGTCCAATGACAACCGATTAAAAATCTCAAAAAGTAATTTAATTTTTTTGTTTATAAATTTAAGTAACGGTCTACCGCACCTTAACTGTCAGACCTGAACTCTGATTTCAAGAGCTAATTGAACGCCCCTCGGAAAACATAAGGTCCCTTTGGCGGTCTAAATCAGTCGAAGATTACCTTCTTTCACCGTCTCACATCTCTTTGCCATTTACCAATATCATTCTCACAACTCATAAAGAAAAAAACCTAATCCCTCTAAACGTATCCAGGTTTCAGAGTCTCGTAGGATTGGCGGCGTCTGAAACGGATTCATTCCGAGTCGATCGGGAACCTATCCTACGTTCGTCTTCAGTGCGTTTCACACATACTATCGGAAAGCGTTCCGCTTTTGGTATGACGTCAACAGTCATCGTAAACGGGAAACGAGAAAACGTCACCATTTTCAAGAGACAAGTGATCAGCGAAAATAACCTCCCGCAAGATTTGATACTTACTTCACAAGGGAGGCTAAAGGTATACCCAGACGGCACAGGAATTTTGCGTATCTGAATACGAAGGTGGACCATCTGGTACAATAAATTGCGCTTAGGAAGTTAATAAAAAGGTTATATTTCTTTATTTCCTCTAATGACGAAAAAAGATACAAGAGGACTGGCAAATTCATATGCATCGATAAAATTGTATCTCATCGATAAAACTGTATTCGGTCTGGGATTATTTTCTTTCGCGGGTGGTGACATATTCTCCTAGGAAGAAGGCCTAATCCTAGATCACAAGCCTGCACATGCCTTTGGAGATCGCGTTGTTTACGTATAACTTCTCACCACATTTCAGGGATTTTTGTGGTTAAGTTGGTGAAAAATAGTGTTTGGTAACGGTGAAGTTTTCCTTATTCTTTAATTTCATTCACTGGGCTTCAGAAACGTGTTTGTGAGATATTTTTGTTAAAAATGCCTTTCGTGTGTGTATTGCCGGGATATAAAGGCAACTCCGGGACATGGTTCAAGTTTTTAGCTCTCAAAAAGATCCTGAGTTGAAGATGAAGTGCATTTGGGCGATAAGAAGAAAACATTTCACCCCTACGAGAAACAGTAAGGTATGTTCTCTTTCTCGCTGTAATTATTTGGATGTAATTTTAAGTTAGTGGCGTCGGGATGTTGATGCATAACTTCAGTACTGAAAATGGTGATTCAAAATTTTAAAGCAGCAATTCATTCGAAAATTCTTGCATTTTTGTCGTCTTTTTTGCATTAATTCATTCGGTAAACGTGTGGCTAAAGGAGAAAATAGGAATTAGCAGCCAAGTTTATAGAATCGAAAATTGTTTCTTAGTCCAATGGTTTGTTACGTCGGCTTTCATCATTTCAAATTATCTTATGCTATAGTTTGAAAAAAATATTCAGGTATACAACTATTTACTATATTAACGAGCCTAGTAATTTGATTTCTCATGCAGAAATACCAAAAATTGGAAATGATGTTGTTGGAATGTATTTTAGGTTGGCAATAACCTCAGTGGATAATTTTGTATGAGTAGGGTTGGTAGCACTATTCTTGTGTGTGTTTTGTTTTACAATATTTATCACAAGAACCCTACATATATGTGGTAGGTATGAGGGAGCTTCGGTATAATTGTTACTGTGGCTATTCCCGTTATGCTTGAACTAATATTTCATATTAAAATGAATATTTAGAATGTACACCATGGAATCAACTGAATTAGGTACATAACCACGTCTAATTTCGATGTGACTACGATGTGAAGTCACACGCACAATCATTTCAAACTAATCAAATTGTTATACTTCCTAACCCACGGACACGTATTCAATGTATTATCCTACCTGCATATTTGTAAGTCATTACGCCATGTATTCCAACTTGTTTCACGTTCTTTTTGCCAAATTACTCGTCCAAATAACAACGCAAACGAACTTGTACCGTCAGTGATACAGTCTGCCTATTTATCGCCTAATTTACACGAGAATTAAAGTCACTTGCACTTATATTACTCTATCATAATATCCACATATATCAGCACTCATGAAATAAAGTGGTATGATGTTATTATAGCCAAATAGTTAATAAAAAACAGCAATATAACATATCTCCACTCGCCACCGGAATGAGTTTCCGGCACCTCTAGCCCACTCGACTTCTATCCGATAGGAAAGCCGGCCTTGAGTCGATAGGAAGCCAGTCTGAAACGCACGGATTGCCTGGCCGATTGTAAGTGACGTAGAATCCGCGTCAAGTCTCCCGATCCGCTCGGAAAGGGAGACTCTGAAACACCCCCCTGATCCGTCCAATCGTATCCGTACGAAACTCTCCAATGGAACGTATCAATATCAATGCCTATATCCAACATTTTGTTAAGTCTCTTCCATCATACCTCATAGCCTCCCATTACTTCTTTTCTAAGCTCAAATCTACTTCCCTCCATCCCAATTATTTTACCATCGTTAACCCCATGGATATAAGATTATTTTATACCCCAATTCCACATTTGAGTGAATCGCTTCTTTCTATTTTTGCCTCTGCCTAGGATCATCATTTTACACCTCCAGCACCGGCTTTTTTATCTATCCTATTTATTCTCATCCTTAATGCCTTCCCTTTTAACAAAAAGGCTATTGGAATGTCAATATTTAGTGTACTAATAACTCTTTCATTCATTTCTTAAGTGATGAAAGCAGAAATGATCCGAGAAGCAAAATCGGGACTTGACAATGATGATGATGCGAGTGATGCTGGTGCCCTGGACGCTGATGACGATAAGAATGCTGAGGGTGACGTTGTTGCCGACGATGATGCTAAAGACGAATATCTTGGTGCACCAGACGCAGATGATGAAAAAGGTCGTGGTGGACGGGGCACAGAAGATGAAGATGAAAACACTATTCATGGTGCACTGGACGCTGGTGCCAATAATTAAGCGAAGCGTAAAGCAAGTGGCACTCTAATCTAATGTTCGTAACCGATTCAATAATGGTTTATAAGTAGAGATGCGTGAAAATCGCAAATGCGATATAGATGCGATGAGCGCAAATAAATGCGACATAGATGCGATGACTGGAATTTTATGATATTTCTACGAAAATTTGCCTTTTCGACGGCAAAATTCGTACATTTTGTTCCGAGCGCAGTTTAAATGCTCCGCCGACACTCACCGCTTAAAGCATGTGAGCGACTGGCCAACTGCTAGTTGGCTGGGACTCTACGTGGCCGCGAACTACAAGTGGGCGCGGGCAAGCTACACCTCAGCCTCTATGTGTGTTATTCCGTAATTTATTATTGTTCTACAGCATAATTATTTAAAATATTCTGTATTTTGTCATATAACTGTGTTTGTATAAGGGTCCGCATTGTATCAATGTCCATTGATACCCGATGAAAAATATTCAAAAGTAACTTCATTTTATTTATCATAAAATTATGTGGCTGTAAAAAAAATTAAAATTAACCACCAACAAAATGAGTCAAATATATTGAATATCTAGCCTCAAAATAGCTCTGACCCCAAGCACTGTCATTTAAGCTACCGCCCATGACTACTTCGTGGATTACCGCAGACTTTTAGGAGACCCCTCATCCAAATCCTTTTTTCAGTCAGACCACAACTCAGATTTCAAAAGCGAATGAATGCTCTTCGCAAAATATTACGTCCCCCGAGGGTCTAAACCAGAAGGAAATCATCCTCCTTTTACTGCCTTTAAGCACACCGCCATTTTCCTATATACTTCCCAAAATTCATAAAGTAAATAAAAAAATCCGTTCCATTATATGCTTCCGAAACTTTCCGGCAGAACGCATCACTATATTTGTAGATTTCTAACTCCAACATTTCGTTTAGCCTCATCCATCATAGACTCCAATGACTTCAAGGTGAAGAGGGTGGTTTCCTGTTATTTTTTAATTGCCTAAATTGAAAGATTATTACTCATGGAGTACGTATTTCACGCTTTTAGATGTTTAAATGACGATATCTATTTTTCGCGATTAAATGAAAAGTGAAAAATTTCAAGCGCGCGAAAACGCGACGGCTAAGTATGAATGCCGGGAAATCTCCGTGTAACGTCGTTCTGGTTCCCGCTGCCGCGAGTGAAGTGACCTTGGTGCGAGGCTATGAACGCCGATACGATGTAGGCTGCTAGCAGGTAGCCGAGTACCCTGCTAGCTTGTAGCGCTTGGCTTAAATAAGGATTATTAATACCTTATCAAACGAAGAAAACTTTCCGACCCTAGCCAGTTTTAATAGGTGATTATTAAGAAATATTTCCCTGAGCTCTGTGCCTCATGCATGCATTGGTAATCTCAGACGATGTAAAACTCCTATCTACTCGTATAGAAACTAGGTCCCTATGACGTCACGTGGAGTGGCATCGCATGGGCGCCAATCTGGCCTTTTTCAAATGCGGCTAAAATTGACCATTGCCATTCGTCTAAACCGGTATTTCTAAAACCAAATAATTTGTATACTATGAATACACTAATGGTGGGTAACGAATCGTAATCAATGCCTTTCTTTTTCTTTGATGAAGGAAACTACCCTATTTCATTTCCCTACATGTCAACCATTCCATCATCATGCCAATTATGGATGTGAGTTCGCTGTATATCTCTATTAATCATTCTGAGGGACTCGCTCCTCTTTGCTACTGCCTCTTACTACGATCTTCATCTCAAATCCCAAGCACTGACTTTCTTCTTGATCCCTGCCATCATCATCATCGTCAGCGTCCCGTGCGCTACGGCCTATTTCATCATCAATTTCATCTGGTGCACCTTGATCTTGGCCTTCATCGACACCGTCTGAGTCTTGCGCAGCACGTTCACTATCATCATCTTCATCTTCATCCACGTGCGGTGCACCATTATCACTTTCACAATTATCGCCATCATCAGCGTCCTTTCCACCACAACTCTTTTCAATTTTGTCATTCCCTTCTTTTGCTATTTGGATATTATCTCTTGTTGTTCCTTAAGAAAATAATGAAAGTGTTTTAGTTTATCAAAAACTGACAAGTCGTGGGAATTATTGGAAAATGCCATTCAATGCTATTACCGACAGGTACCTATCTTCAATCAGATGACAATGAGACATGAAGTGGAAGCAAAATACTAACCTCGTATGAAAAGAAATGTCATGCGTCCCTTGCGTAAAAAAAAATTTGAACGCCATAGGGAACCACAAATAGCTTAAATTATTTCAACAACGAAACGCGGCGATAACCCGGAAAATGGAGAAATCCACAAACTAGCGTTTGAAATTTTCAAATCGACGCCATTTCTCCTTATGCGACTGAAAAGTTGTGAAAAATATTGTGCATCTGCTCCATTAAGAAAGCCATCAAATGGTGCAAACTGCATTGAAAAATAAGATTTCTATCCCGAGATATTTAAATGACAGTGGAAATCTAAATTTCGAGCAAGCCGGCCCTGGGTGGCCTCTAGCGGGCTGGAAGTGTGGGGAGGTTAGTCCTTTTTGATCCCAAATCCTATGCTCCAAGTCCGAGAAAAATCCCGGAGAGAGTACTTTTCACCCTGTTATTCGGCTATGCCCTTTATGCTGTTACAAATTCAAGAAGGTGCAATTATAAGATTCCAGGCAGTGGCGGATCTATGGGGATAAGGGGGCTATAGCCCCTCCCTTGAATATCCAATTTTCACTGGATAGAATGGTAATTTTCTTCCCACCCCCAATATTGCTTCTTTCTGCTTCTTATTGGGAGGTTACCTCGTACTTAGCACCTCCCTTATCCTGGATCCACTGACCCTAGGTGACGAAATAATTTAAGCTATTTGTGGTTCCCGATGGCGTTCAAATTTGATTTTTTTACGCTAGGGGCGCATGAAATTTCTTTTCATACGAGGTTAGTATTTTGCTTCCACTTCATGTCTCATTGCCATTTGATAGAATTTCCCACTGTCCCTATCTGGGATTTTTCTTCCTCATAGGAAAATCTCCCCGGGATGGTGGGAGAGAAATTGCGTATGCTTGGTTTCACTATTTAGTGGGCCCTTTTCGCTCTGTAGCGTTAAGGTGTTTTTCCCCGCCCCTCCCTTCCGTTCCTATCCTTTCCCAGAGGCGTCGGCGGGCTCCGATCGCGACGGCGCCTCTATCCTTTTTTTCTTCCTCTCCAGCCCCTCCCCGGGTGATCGGGCGTATAAGCCTCGGGCTTGGTTCCTGGCCCCGGTGTGTTGTACCCTTAAGAGGGTTCGCCTTGAACCCTCATGATTCTTGTCATTTGATAGAAGACAGTCAAGAATGCATCTTGTTTTAACGTATGATGGAAGAGTGCACATCATACCAACCATATCATTTTGTGACAGTTTTCCAGATAGGTAGTTTGAGAGACAGTGTGGGAAAAAGTTTTGCAATTAGTATTTATATTTAAGGCGTTATCAATTCAAAAGTTCGTAAAATTATTGGTGAAAAAAGTGGCTTTCCCTCGACGAACATATCGATTGCTAAGTTCTAACAACACGCACCTCCAAATTTGGCCGGTTTGAGTTAATACTGTTAATCAAAATTATATTCAAGCAAAAAAACTCTTTGTCTGCAGTTGTATGCTTCTTTTTCAGTTTTATGTATTTTTGGTTTTCAATTATTATTATACACAATGTAAAGAATAAATATTTTTTTGCTCTCCTGAAAAGTTTCTATTTTTGAGATACGTAGTACTATACCTTAGCCATCGATATATTAAAGCTTGTTAGTGTATTATGAAAAATAAATAAAAATATTCACTCCAAAGAGTCCATTCTCGACCCCTCCTGGAATGTGGAATCCTCCTGGAAACACTATGAGACAGAGAGCTCAAGTAGAGAAAACACCCGTACCCCCTCAACCTGCCTCCACAATATCCTAACTCCTTTCTTTCTTCCACCCTCAAGTTTGGTTAGCAATGAATCAGTAACTATTGGCAACAAGTATGTATAGCTGTAAACAATTCCGTGTGAAAATATTATATCTTACCCAGTGATGAAGATCTTCGAAAACCAGATCACAGGATAGTTGTGAATTCAACATATATGGATAAACGAAGTTTTTATGATCAGTTTTACATAATTATCAATGCAGTGACGCTTGAAAAAGGCAAAATATTCGCTTATCATTCAAATTAAATTGATAAATATTAATTTTACTGTGAAAATATTAGCATTTTCTTTCTCCCAAATCGTGAATAAAATACTGCTAAAAATTTTGACTTCGGTTACTTATTCTGAAGTGCCTGAAATCCTAGATGTAAATGATTTCTCCCATCATTGAATTGGCAAACTTGAAATGCAGCGGAATTCCGAGGAAAAAGATATATACCATCTGCCTCCGCGTATAAGTATATAGCTTATCCCACCGAAACCCCTGGAGGTCCCAGAAAATTGTATGGATGCTGCCTCTCTTCCCGTCGAGACGTGACAATTTTTAGAAAATGGCTCCCTGGGAGTTTTTATCATTGCCATGCGCCTCGTGTCACCCTTAGCGACCTCTCTCAACCACTCATACTCTTCCGTACCCCCCGCCCTCTTTCCACTCCTGCGGAGGAAAAATGCTGTTTTCCGTCATTGACGTTGACGCCACGGAGTGTGTGTTCGGGGAAGATAGACGGTGAGTTGTATGTGCTCGTTCGTTCCACCGGAGGAAGCTGCGGAGTGCGAATAGCACGCCCGACCCCACTGAGCAAAGCTCCCTTATCTCATTTACGTCTACGTCTGCTTACTAACGTACGAGCAACCTCAGCGTGGTATGCCTAGGGTTGCGGAAATAAAATGCATGCAGAAGGTGAGGTAGCTTAATTGGAAAGGACTTTTCCACCGCGAGAAAACTCTACGCATGAAACATCTTAGTAGAACACCTGTACGTGGTATATCCGGGTTCGAATCTCAGTCAAGGGGAATGGTATTCTTCTGTATAGAATAATTGTTCTTCCAATTTGTTTCATTGCACTTGCGGGTGACTTCGAAGAGGTACGAAATAGGTTTCTAAGAGACGAATATTCTGAACATGAAAACTGCTACTAGCACATCTCCACGCGGTCTACGACTACTTACTAACGTATGAGCAACCTGAAGGTGGTATGGCGATGGTTTTGGAAATAAAATGCTTAATTACGGTGAGGTATCTTAATTGGAAAAGAATTTTCAACGGCGATAAAATGCTACGCACGCGGAAAATGTTAGTAGCACAACTCTGCGTGGTATACCCGGGTTCAAATCCCGGTCGAGGCGAAAGTCTAGAATTCTTGTATTTGCATTTTGCTTTATTGCACTTTCCAGTGACTTGTAGCATTAAAGCTACAAAAAGATGTAGGGTGCGAAAATTTGGCTCATGAAAATGTTAATAGCACGCATGAACGCAGTATATCCGGATTCGTATCCGGTTAATGCGAATGGTATTTTTCTCTCCTGAATTCTCGTATTTGCATTTTACTTTATTGTACTTGCGGGTGTCTTTGTTGAGGTACGCTGGTTAGTCTGCGGTACTTTCATGGAAATAACAACCTTCGTATAATTTAACTTGTACCGACTGGTTCCTCATAGTGCATTTATTGAATATGGAGGTACCCCAGGCTTACCAAAGTGAAAATTGGTTATACTATATCCTTATCAAAATTAAAAAATCAGTCATACTTTACTAGCAAATATAATTACTAGTTCTATTTTCAAGTTTTTATACACTATATCGCTTGCATTGATCTGTTTTGGGGCATAAATTTTCTTCATTCTTTTCTCTTTCATCGCATCGACCAATGCGGGAAGGAGGAGCTCCTCTACGAGATGCTTGTTCGATGACACCTCTTCTTGTTAATAAGGCGTTGAATTTTGGAACTCCGACGCCTTGGGCAGCAAGGGAAACAAATCCAGGGCCAGCTATTTAGTGATAACCTAATTTTTTTATAAATTATATATTTCCTCGCGATATCGAAACTGCGAAATTCATTGATATTCATTTTATTCGTTTTGAGTAAGACTCAGACTACAAGAAGCAAAAATATAAGTCTCTACTACTTTTGTCTACATCTACATGCTACCCCGCAAGCCGCCTAAAAGGCGTGTGGCAGGGGGGTGTTAGGACACCAGCTATTTGCACATAAAAGGAATTGCTCAAACAAAATTAAGACTGGCATTTATTGAAATTATTTATCGTTCGGGGGAAAAAGTAATTCCCATAGCTATACGTTTTGCAAAATATTTCTCTTAATTTATCGCTTCCGTAGGAATATAGTGGTGCTCTAATACTATGTTCTCCGTGTCGCCCTTAAAGATATCCATTCTCAATTGTTTAAGCAATCTAAGCCTATAGCGCAGCCTCAGAGTCTCCGCGTCTTTGTATTCCTTTCTGGTGGATATGAACTCATTTCTGGGGATGTGCGAGTACTCAAATTCAAAACATTCCTAAGGTTCCCAAATCTTGCAACTTTGGTAAGAAAGTACTTTTCCAGCCACACAAGTGTGTCGCAAAATACAATTTTCGGTAGGTATGTAACATGAAGACGTCAAAACCTGATGCCTGAGTATTTAGAACAAATGGTTTTTCTGCGTGGCAATTTGAAAGGATCAAATATGACACTATTCATTTGCGTAAATAATCTTTTTTAAATTGTTCAAATACCTATACTGAGGGCTCCTCTGAGTAGTTTGTATACATATATTAATTAAATTGACGAAATATTATCACAGTTTATTCAAATCAATTGTGCATGTAGAACTTTTTAAGACACATTAATTTTCATTCATCTCCTAATTCTGACACGATTTACATCAACATTCCACGTTATCTTCTCTATTTTGACTCAAGCTAAGCATTCAGAATAGAAAATTGGGTATTGAGAAAATGAGAATATGTTGGAGCATATATTGCTGTATTGCCTGGTTCACAATTGCCATACTCGGGTAGGCTCGATACTCGAATCGAGATCAAATGGTAATACTCGCACCTCCCGACTCATTTCCCTTGAAAGCCGAATTCACATTCAGCTGAGAGAATATCTGATAGAATTTTATGTATGTGAGAAACACAATATTCTCCTCCGTCGTGCACAAAATAAAAACAAACCTGGCTGGCGCACTCCTACTTTGAAAGAAGATACCGAGCGAGCTGCATATCTTCCTGGTGATAGCAGAAAAATTGACATTCTCTGAGATGGGTTATGATGTGACTAGAAGGTTTAGTGCCTCTGCTAAGAGGTTCTTCACTTCCCTTTAACCTTTGACCTTCCTGTAAACTTACTCGTCGCCGCGTTGATGTATCCTTCTTGTTTTATACGTATCTGTGAACTCTCTGGGGCCTAGTACCAATTCTCTGAGAGTACCTTGACATGGGGCGCTCATTTCCAATTCAGTGTGCTTCAAATATATTTCGATGGGTTGGTAATGAAGCGAGACTGATAAGCATATCCTCCAGTGGACGCTTTTTCTTTCCAAAGCTTGTTGGGGCGTGTATTTGTGGTACATTCCTTAAGGCCGCTGCTAAATCTACTTCGCGCCTACGTGCAATATTATCTCCTGCCTGCTTCTCAATAAGTTCATGGCCCATGAACGTGGCCCATGAAGTCAACATTTCTTATTGATTCTAGGAGTCATAAAATTCCATATGCATGAATTAATCTTTCGCGAATGAAAGATATTTTAGCAACGGAGAGGATGTGTTTAGCTTGGAACGTGGGCTTTTGCAGTGAAAGTCACTGATGTCTACGGTTTTCAGGAGCAGCTGCGTATTGTAGGTACTTTGTGACGCAACATGAAGATGTTTATTGTTATATCTACGGTATTATGGAAAGGCGCCAGACATTTAGGCGAACTTATTAAAACATACTACACTGGATAAAGTCACTGAATTTCACCAACTTACTTGATGTACTGCGCCTTAAATATATCAGAGACTCGATTATTTCAATTTCTCGGTTTCAGGAACGATGGAATATATAGTCATAAAATTTTGTCGAAAAAAGGCTTCATCAATAGGCTCTCACTTTAGGGCTTTTTAATACAGATGCTCCATTACCTATGATATGAAAATAAATTCAAATTTATAAATGGTATATTACTATTTTGTTATTATTCCATTCGAGATGCTTCGGATACAATGCTGATACGGAACCTTTGAGAATTTTTTTAAACTAAGGTTACGCAAGAAATGAAACTGACCGCGAAATGTATTTAATAATTTTGCCTATGTATTAGATTGGGGTGAACTCTTACCTCGCCTATCCATACCAGCCATCCATTTGAATCACTGAATCAGGAGGTAAATTAAAGAACAAATATTTGGCGTGAAATATTTCCTGGCCTTAGGAACGTGTTTCTGAACGTACACTGATTTTTAGACTTTTTCTCAAGTATAAAGAAATATGAATTTGCTTACATAAAGCATCGAACTCAGTGTGGTGGAATAGTGGTTGCCCAATATTTTCCGCTTCCTATTATCGTCTATATTAGGCTAGTTGTGGGAATATAATCGCTGAAGAATCGGATTATTAGAACTTTTGCGGTCCATGCATGAAATTATTTCTGTGTTTTCTTGGACGTAACCACATCTTCATCTTAAAAAAAATTGGAATACCTTTTTTCAAAATTAATACGGGAATAACGCAAAAACACGAATGAGCACTCCTAACTTATTCAGCTTCCTAATGCAATATTTCCCGCAAAAACATCGCTTTTCACACATTTATAAAGAACTTTATATCTGAAAAGTAATGATGAAGTGTGTTCATGACAGCATTCAATAGAGAATACCCACGAGAAAGAACCGTAAGCGCACTGCTACATTCTCTTTTAGTTTATATCAAGTAATGACCACACATATTTAGGCGTACTGGTGTGGTGACGTCCGTTAAAGATTGCACAAAATAGGGGATAAAATGTGTTCAGTTGTACCATTGCCAAAATGCGCCGGCAAATCACAGGCGCAGCGGCATAGAAAGCCGCCGTCAGCCTTTTATCTCCTTCCCTCGCATAAAATTACGCCTCGAATCTGCGCGCATATTCATCTTTACGAGTCGCACAGACGGCATCGCCGAGAAACTGCCAATCATCGCGATAAACCAGCCGATCGATCGACGGAAGGAAAAAATGAATGAAAATACCTCGGGAGGGAGGTCGCCTTATGACGGGCAAGACGACGAACCTTCACCACGCTCGTAACACTCCTTCGAGTCGTTCCGAGCCAATATTCCCTTCCCAGCCACTCATATCGCCGGCGCACCGCACCAGCCCCTCAGGCATTTGGCTTCCCGACCCCTAATGGTGGAGTGACGGGGAGAATTATGAACCCTTGAATACACCACCATCGCTTACGTTTCCAGACCACATCCACCTCTTCGTTCACCCTCAAGCGTCATAGCTTCTCTATCATTACATATTTCTGTTGGTTCCTATTCCCTTCCTGTTTCCTCTGTCGGTTTCTTGTTCACTTTAAAGCTTTCCTTGAGTAGTACATATCGAGCCACCCAGAGCAAGGGTTTTCAACCCGCGGCCAACGGATAATTTCTTGCGGCCCCTTGAGGCTTAATAAAATATGGTATCGCGCCGCACAATACAAAATATATATCGACACGCTCATCAAAATTAAACAATCTCAAAATTCGCATTTAGTGATTGAACTTTTTAACCAATAATTATTATTGTAAAATTTTAGGGTTTTTTCGAATTGTAAAGGAGGCGATTGAAATTGCTATGAGGAGAAGAGCATAAATACAAATAATGGCTTCCAAATAAACAGTGCCTGGAATGCCATAATTAATCGCTACATCCGCACACAAGAATAAGGACAACCAAGGATATGAATAAATAAAGTACCATAAAAAGTAAACCCCTGAAAACGATGGCAGACTCAGCCGTTGAAACGTTGGGAGAGTTAACCCAATACCACACCCAGTGGGAAACCCGAGAAATTTTCACCCAATATTATTTCACTATGAAATTATATGTTTTTTTAACTTTATTGATGTGGTCCTTTCCCTTGGGCTACAACCTTGCGGTGGAAAGGCTTGCGCGCTCCTATGACCCCTTGAGCTGCACTGGCGGGATTAATTCTAAATTATTCCCGGTAGGGCCACCCATGCCAGATAGGTCGAAGGGTAGGAGCCAGACGAAAGGTAGTCCACGTGATGGTGTCACGTGAAAAACACTGTTGGAATGGAAGTGGGAAACCCTACCAACTATCTCTTCCCTGAACACATGGAGTACAACCAAATGAGCCTCGGAATCTCATCGCCCGGGACCCGTCCGCAAAGGGCGGGTGTCGGGCACGGCAGCGAGGTCGGCAAGGTCCTCGGGGTCGTCAACATGCGAAATCCTTGCAGAGACTTATCATCATCAACATCAGTGGCAGCAACAATGAAGAAAGAAGAAAAGAAGACCAAGAAGATGGAGAAGAAGAAGTCTGCTATAAATGTGGGGACGTGGAATGTGAGGACTATGATGAGGGCGGGAAAGTTAGAAAATATCAAAAGGGAAATGGATAAAGGGAGGATAGACGTCTTAGGATTATGCGAGGTGAGGTGGAGGGATGGGGGGGACTATTGGAGTGATGGGTATAGGGTTATATATAGTGGAGGGGAAGAAAGCCAGCGAGGGGTAGCTTTAGTATTGAACGGGAAGATGGGTAAGCGTGTGGTAGGTATAGACCAGGTAAGCGATAGGATTCTGGTGGTAGAAATTGAGGCGCGGCCCACCAACCTTGTGGTGGTCCAGGTTTACATGCCCACTAGCAATCATAGGGAGGAAGAAGTAGACGAGGTGTATGAACAGCTCGAGGAAATAATTAGAGACACACCGGGTAAGAAAAATCTGGTAGTGATGGGGGACTGGAACGCCTCAGTCGGGGAAGGGAGGGATGGAAACGAAATAGGAGATTTTGGTCTAGGAATACGAAACGACAGGGGAGAGAAAGCAGCAGAATTTTGTAGGAGAAACAAATTATTCATCACAAACACGTGGTTCAATCATCATAAAGGGCGAAGGTACACGTGGAAAAGTCCAGGGGATGCGGGGAGATATCAAATAGACTACATTATGGTAAGACAGAGGTTTAGGAACAGTGTGAAAAACTCGCGCAGCTTCCCTGCAGCGGATGCGGATTCGGACCACAATCTAGTGCTCATGAAATGCAACGTAAGATTCAAAAGACTTATGAAAGTTAGGAAGGCGAAGAAATGGAACGTAGAAGCCCTGAAGGGGAGTATGAGGAGAGAATATCAGGAGCTAGTGGACATTAGTATACGGGAGATTGAAAGTACCAAGACGGTAGAGGAAAGATGGGATAATTTAAAAACGGGAATAGTCAAAGTGGCGGAGAAGTCAATTGGTTACGTTGACAGTAGAAGGATAAAGAAGCCGTGGATAACTGAGGCAATGGTAAATGAAATGGAGGAGAGGAGGAAGTGGAAGAACGTGGACACAGAACAGGGCAAAAGAATGTATAGGGAATTGAATAATCGATTACGACGTGAAACTAAGAGGGCAAGGGAGGCTTGGTGGAAAAGACAGTGCGAGGAAATGGAAAAGTTCCAGAAGGATGGAGAAGTAGGCGCGTTGTACGCCAAAGTTAAGTCGCTATCGGGCGGCAAAAGAGGACAAGCCATGTCTAAAATTAAGGCTCAAGATGGGAGGATGCTAACCGAGCGAGAAGAGGTACAGGGTAGGTGGAAGGAATACGTGGAGGACCTGTATGACGGAACGAACAGACCAGAGAGATTGACTCTAGAGGAGGAAAGTGCAGTGGAGGAGGATAATCTTGGGCCGGAGATATTAGATTCAGAAATAGAGAGAGCACTCCGTGATATGAAGGCTAGGAAAGCAGTAGGCGTGGACAACATCCCGTGCGAGCTTCTGAAGAGTCTAGGGAAGGAAGGTAAGAAAAGGTTTTTCGAACTAGTGCGCAAGATCTATGAGGAGGGATGTTGGCCGGAGGATTTCGTGAAGACGGTTTTAATTCCGCTTCCGAAAAAGAAGAAAGCTGTGGAATGCGGAGATTATAGGACTATCAGCCTAATATCCCATGCGGCTAAAGTAGTGCTGAGGATATTGAACAGACGAATGGAGGCGAGGGCAAACGAGTATTTGGGCGAAGATCAGTTTGGTTTCAGAAAAGGGAAGTCAACTCGCGATGCAATAGCAATAATGAGGGCCCTCGTGGAGAGGAACCTAGAATATGAGCAGGACGTATATGTGTGTTTCGTGGATTTTGAAAAAGCGTTTGATAGGGTGAACTGGGTAAAGTTAATGGATATTCTCAAGAGAATAGGTGTAGACTGGAGGGATAGACGACTGATTTGTAATCTGTATATGGCCCAGACTGCGCAAGTGAGGATAGCGGACGGAGAATCTGGGTGGGCAAGCATTGGCCGAGGTGTGAGGCAAGGCTGTCCTCTATCGCCACTGCTCTTTAACGTGTATGCTGAAGAGATGGTAAGGGAAGCGTGGGATGAGTTAGAAGCTGGGATAAAAGTGGGAGGAATGATGTTCAAATCAGTGAGATTCGCGGATGACCAGGCGTTGATCAGTCAGTCAGCAAGGGGGCTTCAGGCCCTAGTGGATGCGTTATACGAACGTTGCGAGGAGTTTGGGATGAGGATTAATCACAAGAAAACTAAGGTAATGCGGTTTTGTAAAGCATCACGAGCGAGGAATGTGAGACTCAAGATAAAGGTGGGTGGTGAAAAACTTGAGCAGGTTGAGCAATTCAACTATTTAGGCAGTACGTTAGAGGAAAACGGATACAGTAGTAAGGACATCAGGAAGAGAATAGCATTAGCGAAGGAGGCGTTCATGAGCAGGAAGGAGCTTCTGAGAGGATCGTTGTGTAAGAGTTTAAAGAAAAGGTTAGTGAAGAGTTTGGTTTGGAGTGTAGCTCTCTACGGTGCGGAAACGTGGACTCTGAGGAAAGAAGACAAGAGAAGATTGGAGGCGTTCGAGATGTGGGTATGGAGAAGAATGGAGAGGGTGAAATGGACGGAGAGGAAAAGGAACGACGAAGTGCTGGATATGGTTGGCGAGGAGAGAAAGCTTTTAGATGAGATACGCAGGAGACAGAAGGTTTGGATGGAGTTAGTGCTTAGCGGTGAGGGGATGTTGAAAATGGTGTTTGAGGGTAGAATGTTGGGGAAACGAGGGAGGGGAAGGAAAAGAATAGGATTTTTGGATAGATTGAAAGAGAGTAGGCCTTACAGTGAATTAAAGAAGGCAGTGCTGGAAGGAAAGGGAGGCTCCCAGATCACCTCTTTAGTACTCCATGGAAACCTACCTTAATCGGTAGAATACTATAATAATAATTGATGTGGTGGTAGAGTGACGTGGAGCATTCTAGCCTTCCGGAAATTGATTTTTGGCCCTTGCATTAAAAAATTCTGAAGACCTCTAATCTAAAGGATTCGGCAGAGGGTGAGTTTTCGACAACATACTACATCCATATTCAGTTTCTACGTCTACAGCTCTATGCTGCTCCGTCATGAGCAGTACATATAGCCACCTCTAGGGCTTCGCAGAGGGTGTTTTCAACAGCATACAGCACCCAACGTCCTACGAATGCACTCCAAAGATACCTAGAGAAAATCTGTCAACAAGCATGCATCGCGCCATACATCTTCAGGCTACAATTTTATTCGTGCATGGCTAGTATCAAAGGTTGCCAGGCGCTAAAAGAGAATTTTTAGGGCTAATATCATAGAATAATAAAACATCAATACTTGAAATGTTACTTAAAATGTTTCACAAATACTAAAGTCGTGTCTACATGAGGAAAAATACGAGTCAATTTTAATTTATAGTTATCAAGTAGTGGCCGAGAAATCATTCTCATTTTGCATAAAATTATTACCAGTCTTCATTTTATTTCCAATATCTTTACTTTAGGTGAAATATTTATTATTTGCTCTTAATTAATTATCTATGTATGAATATTACGGCTTTATGATGATTTTTTGGGATAATTCCGCGTCCACTCAATTTTGGTGGGCGACTGTTTCGGGCGTAAAAATCCTCCCGACTTACGGGATGTTTTTGGACCCAAAGACGGGAGCTGTAACGCGCTCGAAACCGTCGACCACCAAAAATGTGTCGACACGGAAACCAACCCCGAGGAATCCTCCGTAACAATAGGGTGGTTTCCTGTTATTTTTTTATTGCCTAAATCGAAAGATTATTACTCCTGGAGTACGTATTTCACGCTTTCAGATTTTTAAATGACGGTATCTATTTTTCGCGATTAAATGAAAAGTGAAAATTTTCTAGCGCGCAAAAACGCGACGCGTAAGTACGAATGTCGGGATATCTCTCCGTGTGGCGTACTTCTGGTTCCCGCTGCCGCCTTGTGAGGTGACCTTGAGGCGAGTTGAGCGCTGATACGACGCAGGCTGCTAGCGGGTAGCTGAGTACCCTACTGGCTGGTAGCGCTTGGCTTAAATAAGGATTATTAATACATTATGAAATGAAGAAAACTTACCGACCTTAGCCAGTTTTAATAAGTGATTATTAAGACATGTTTCCCTGAGCTCTGCGCCTCATGCATGCATTGGTAACCTCAGACGACGTATAACTCCTATCTTCTCGTATAGAAACTAGGTTCCTGTGACGTCACGTGGAGTGGCATCGCATGGGCGCAATCTGGCCCTTTTCAAATGAGGATAAAAATGGACCATTGCCATTCGTCTAAACCGGTATTTCTAAAACGAAATAATTTGTATATTATGAATACAGTAATGGTGGGTAACGAATCGCAATCAATTACTTTCGTTTTCTTTGATGAAGGAAACTACCCTATTACGCCTTCATATTTGATGAGAGTGTAGGATGTGAATGTACAACCACTTATAAGCCAACATAAAACTGAAAGTTATGTCTTTGAAGACTCATTTTCATCCTTTTGTCGTAGTATATTTTTATTGTATATGTTTTTAAATTAAAACGTTTCACGTTACTTATTGATAAAAAATAGACCTTAAAAATTCATCGGAAGTTGTGGGTAGAAATGATGTTAATGGTGTAAAAAAAACCAGTACTGCTCCACAAACTTTTTGTTATTAGCTGTCAACTAGTTCCGACGTCTACACCGTCATTATCAAGACTAACCTAATTATAAAAAGTTTGTGGAACTGTACTGGGGTTTGTTTCACCATGTACATTTCATCGTTCCACCAAGTAACGCACAAATCAGCTGATTTTATTAGAAATGATGTTATGCTGCAACGGCTTTCCTGTTTCAGTTTCACGCTGTGCTGAAGCTTTGTAAGCAGGAAACTAAGCCAAGATCGTACTCCATGTCCCTGTGCCTATATGGATATCATTAGAGTATGTTTCGTGCACGAGCACCTTCATCCACAATAAACAAGCAGGTGCTTGTGCCGTCACTGCGACCTGCACGAGCCATGGAAACGATTGGAGCGAGGAAAACTGTTAGGGAGAGAATACAATATCTCGCGCTAACCGTCGAAGGCGGTGCTTGGAAAATTCATGCTGCCGGAGTACGCAAAGCTGCCGACCGAAAGACCAGGATTTGCGAGCGAAAATCCGTGGAAGGGCATAGGGCGGCTGAAGATGCCTGGAGCAGTCCAGGGTGGTGGGAAGAGGGTCGGATAAAGACACGGTGAATAAACGGCTTCGGAGTCACTGGAACGACGAACGGTTGGATAATGCAGAGCGGCGTATCGGAATGGCTGGCCTCTCTCTCCTTGAAGCGCGGCAGCTATGAAGACTTACCGCGGCGAGAGTGCAGGAGATAACGTCCGGAGCGAACGATGGCTTCGGCCTGAGAATGAAGACGCTTAGAGGAAAAACCAACACGAGGGTGTTCGGTTGGGCGAAAGGAACCTACAGATATCACCATGGCAACAAATGGTATTTTCCACGAATTAATTTATCACTCCTCTACTGACCTCAGTTTCGACAGTCCATATCATTTTGAAGGTCCTTGAATGGTTGATAGTGTGCTTAGATTCATAGTCAATAGAGATGGTGATAAACTGTTTCTTGTGCAGGTGAAATTAACATAGAATACACTAGACAAACCTTTTATTACATTTTTATCCCCTCTGTGTCTGTGCCTAGAAAACTTACACTTACGACTGTGTGGGGTATCTCAGGTTTATAATTCATAGATTTTATTTTATATTTTAGTCTTTCCTGTAATTCAACACCATGGCTCTTTTTAAATGATATTTTATCTTGTTTTGTATAATTTATAAATACACTGTAGGCTACATTTAGGGTTTTAGATTGATTTCGTGCGAAATGGCAGGACTCTTTCATACTTTACTTTTATTGCTGTACATTGACGAAAACGCGATGAAAAAACAAGTACAAAAAGTACCATCATGTAGAAAATTGGCGTTATTGAAGTTGTAATGTTATAAAATTTATTGCATTCAACCTTTATCCCTGCACTCATATAACAAACAAGTTTTTTTTCCTACCCGCCAACAGCTGTGTGGGGTATTTCAGTTACCCCACCGATTAAAATTGAAGTTTTCGAAACAAGTAAAAATAAATCATTCGTAACCTAAATAAAGACGAAGTGATTGAGCTCAAATACAAAAAATGTCAAAGAGACAAAATAAAAAAAATATGCAACATCATCATAATTTGGGATAACTGAGTTACCCCGCACAGTCACGGAAGAGTTGTAAGAACAAAAACACAACCTCAAATAGTCTCTCCTCATTTTGAGGGGCTGGCTCAAGAAGATCCTTGAAAATGACAAAGAGTTTCAAAACCGTGGCCGATACTGGAGTTATATACTGAAGTCGGGAAAGTACTATTTTTTGTTTTCATTTTGTCATGGATATATCGCATTTCCACCACGTCAAGCCTGAAACGATTTTATGCGTTCACAGATGTAATTTCTCTGTTGTCAAGCCACAGCGTGCACAAATAGACGCGGTAGACGAATAGTGATAGGGAAAAGGACATCCGAAGTTTCAGTAGAAAAGAGTAGCCCAAAATGTTCAGAGCACTCTCACACATTTACCCACATTTTTTTGTTCATGAGAATATATAAAGTGACAAACACGATCCTGAATTGTTCTTATCCGTTGGAATGGGCCTCATCGTCACCAGCATCATTGGTTAAAAATTAGAATTTTGGCTTGACTTATCTCTCAAGTCCCCTTTTTTCAATTGGCATTGGCATATTTACTTTTTTCTTCTAATTAACGTCCTTAATTGCGTGTCCCAGGTTGGAGGAAAATGGTGCCATCTGACCTCACCCATCCCGGGTAAAATAAACTTCAGTCAGTCAGAAGGATGACGTGCCACGGTGAAACCTAGTATTAAATTTATTTGGAACTATAAAGTTTTTCATTTGCATTTCATTACATAGATGAGAGATTTGTCACCGTGATTTTTCTCATTTTATCGGGAAATATATATACCGCTCTTCTTCCAGTAAGAGGGAATCTACATACTAACCCATCCATGACGTCTCACTCTTTGCATACGAGTTTCTACATGCTTCGCTGAAGCCCCGGTGTACCTATATACATCCATTCCGAAGACGTCGTTCCGTCCCGTCTTTATCGCGCGACGTTTTCACGTAAAGGCAAGTCGCGCACGACTAAACTTCAGCCGGGGAAGGGATACAGGTCTTGAGGGAAAACGGATAGGGTTAGGAGGAAGAGTAGTAAGGACACATAAATCGGACGTCCCATCTCGCGGGCGTTCAAGTGCACTTGCTTGCACGCACCAACGTCGGACTTCACGCTCTAATTCCGCCGGTTTGATGTGCGGCCACTCGCCGGGAGACGCCGCCGGAGTCGATCGTAATTCAGGAGGAGGGCGGACCGTAAAGGGTTGAGAATAAATAAAATGAAGACCGCGTAGTTTAGAAGGGATTCATCTGACGTCTGACGGTGTCATTTTCTGTAGACCGTCGTCTTGAAGGCAGCTATTCTGTGTTTTGTTACACGTAATCATTTGTAAATGTCAATGCTGGAGTGATTTCGGCAATGTAAGGGGATTATGACCTTAGGTTACTTGAACAATTCAGAACAGATATAAATTTTTGACATTTATTACTCCTTATGTAGAATAGTCATCAGTCTTTGTGATTCATCTGTTTACAAACATTCCTCAGCTAGTATATAGATAATTATAATACAGATAGATACAGACCTGTTCATAATTCAGGTGGAGTTTTGAGGCATTCATCTGACGTCCGACGACGTAATTTTTTAACTGTCGTTTTGAAGGTACCTACGCTGTGTTTTGTGATGCGTAATCATTTATAATGGTCAATGCTGGCGTGATCTGGGCAGTGTAAGGGAAATATGACCTCACGTGATAATGGACAACAATACTGGTCGACGACGCAAAGCAATCAAAAAGGGGAGTATTGAAATAAAAATAGAGGCGCTTGGTTGTGAGCGCCGTCACTCCCGATGTTTCGCTAAAAGTATTTAAAAAGGAACGACGAAGTGCTGTACATGGTGGATGAGGAGAGGCATCTTTTACATGAGATACGGAGGAGACAGAAGGTATGGATGGAGTTAGTGCTTAGCGGGGAGGGGATTTTGAAAATGGTGTTAGAGGGTAGAATGTTAGAGAACGAGGGAGGGGAAGGGAAAGAATAGGATTTTTAGATAGATTGAAAGGGATTAGGTCTTACTGTGAATTAAAGAAGGCAGTACTGGAAGGAAAGGGAGGCTTCCAGATCACTTCTTGAACACTCCATGGAAACCTACCTTAATCGGTAGAATACTATAATAATAATAATTTATTAATAATGTTCGCAATGTGCGTATAATTTGATTTGTGGAGTAAGATACGTGTCGCCGCTCCTGATTTTCCTTGTGAGTAATAGCCTTGGACAATTGTGTCTATCATTTTTGTTTGATTAGTGAAGTAAAAGTACGTGCCGTCGCTCACGATTTTCTTCGGGAATACTTTTCCTGGACAAGTGTGATCATTAATTAGATTTGTTGCCTTATAATGTACGTTACGATGTTGAACAGATAAAACTTCTTGTCTAGAATAGCCACCATTCATCGCGATTAATCTGTTCACCAATATTCCTCACACAGCATAGTATAACATTTATAAAACTTCGTTTTGAAGACCGTTTAACTGCGCTTTGCGATACGTAAACATTTGTGCAGGCCACGGCTAATTATATCTGTGCAGTAATTTTCAAAAACACGATTTAAATCTTTTAATCCCCTTACGAGGAATGTATCGCACACCCGATTTATTGTAACTCAATGAATAGAAAAGTCTTTGCAAATGGGTCAGTACTTCTTGGTCTGACCAATACGTAATCGCTATTACTTTGCCAATTGCTCTAATATGCAAAATTATTAATTAAATAATGACAACTTCATGTATGAAGTGACAATGAATTAAAAATTAACATTGAGATATTCAAAAATTTATCACTGACGTAGCAATCATGGGATGGTTGTAGTACATCCCTTTGTTTCTTCCTACCCTATCCCGATCCCTTTTCTCTGTATTGCTTATGTCCTCTATGACTCCTTGTAATGTCAGAACTTCATGTCTTTGATCCTTGTTGCGATAACTATCCTATTCTAACGTCCAATTATGCTTCCCGAGTGATAAAGCTTACTCAATATGTGGCAAAATCCCTATTTACCTTTCTGTAATACAGAGAGTTGATAGATGAATGGTATCCAATTCTGCAAAGTGCATGGATCATGGGTAAAATTTCGATTTCGTAATGTATTTTTAGTACAACCCTTAAAAAAGTCCTCTAATTGTGAGGTGGCATTAAAAAAGATACCCCTATGCTCTGAATGTGTGAAATTTTCACAAATACAGCTTCCACAGAAGTGAGCTCCATCTTAAATGTATTAATTTCACACTCACACACACCTGTAATTTAAGGACACCGTTACCGAATAAAATCAACCTTTGCGTTGAATTGCATTCAAGTGAGTTTTATTTAACTTGTCTTGTTCTACTTGATGCCTTAGTAATTTAATATTGAAGTATTCTACCGATTAAGGTAGGTTTTCATTGAGTGTTAAATAAGAATTCCGGGACCCTCCCCTTCCGTCATACACTTTCCTCTTCAATTCACAACAAGAACTTCTACCTTTCATTCTCTTTAAAAATCCTATTCTTTTCCTTCCTCTCCCTCGTTTACCAAACATTATACCCTTACACAGTTTTCAACGTCCCCTCCCCGCTAAGGAGGAACTCTCTCCATCCATACCTTCTGTCTCCTCCACATCTTATCTAAAAGCTGACTCTCCTCATCCACCATATCCAGCACTTCGTCGTTCCTCTTCCCCTCTATCCACTTCACCTTCTCCATCCCTCGCTACACCCATATCTCTAATGCGTCCAGTCTTCTCTCGCCCTCCTTCCTCAGTATCCACGTTTACGCACCGTTAAGAGCTCCAGATCACACTCTTCACTAACCTTTACCTTAAATTCTTACATAATGATCCTCTCATAAGCTTCTTTGTGTTCATGAACGTCCCAAGTAATAAGATCTTAAAATGTTTTCCATACTAATAGCTTTTCATTTTTTGAAGTCAACAAAAATTTACTTCAAAATTACCTAAAAGCTCATTCCTGATTATTTATTCAAATTAGAACACTATATTTGAACGCTACCTGTTTGGATCGTAGTAAGAAACAGGGTAACATTCGCGATCAAGATACCAGTTTGGCTGGAATGGGAGAGGATGAGCGCTAGTAGAGCATTAATTAGTATCGTATACTTACACAAATTATAATAAATTGTAGAAAAATCGAAACCCTTTTTGATCCTTTTCAGCCATATAATTACAGATTTGTGACCATATATTGTTAAATGGAAACATCAATTGATCTACAATTTTTTAAAAGTTCTGTTAAGGAAGGAGCTTCTGAGAGGATCGTTATGTAAGAGTTTAAAGAAAAGGTTAGTGAAGAGTTTGATCTGGAGTGTAGCACTCTACGGTGCGGAAACGTGGATATTGAGGAAAGAAGACGAGAGAAGATTGGAGACATTCGAGATGTGGGTATGGAAAAGAATGGAGACGGTGAAATGGACAGAGAGGAAAAGGAACGACGAAGTGCTGGATATGGTTGGCGAGGAGAGGCAGCTTTTAGATGAGGTACGGAGGAGACAGAATGTATGAATGGAGTGAATCCTTAGCGGGGAGGGGATGTTGAAAATGGTGTTAGAGGGTAGAATTTTAGGGACACGAGGGAGGGGAAGGAAAAGAATAGGATTTTTAGATATTTTGAAAGGGAGTAAGCCTTACAGTGAATTGAAGCAGGTAGCGCTGGAAGGAAAGGGAGGCTCCCATATCACTTCTTTAGCACTCCATGGAAACCTACCTTGATCGGTAGAATACTGTAATATATTATTAATGAATTACTAAAAAATTCGTCTCTTAAATTGCATTGTTTGTAAGAATTGTTTAAATGCCGAGGATTTCAATAAAATTCCCATCATAGGTTACGAATCATTTTTCAAATATCTCTGGTCAATTTAATTATGTGAACCACTAGAATGCAATTATTCGCTGGATAATAATTACGGTTAACAGATGGGTCTGGGGTGTTTTCCTCGTTTCAATTTTAATTATAATTGGGCTTAATAAAATAAAGAGTTGGTAAAGTTCTGCCCAATGCAAATATTTGAAACGGAACCAATTCTGACCACATATTAATTACTGGTGCTTCGATCCCAAAATGCAATTTCTATTATACAATTTATAAGGAATTGAATTTATACAGATTTTAGCCTTTACAAATATTTCCCTTCGTTTCGAAGTTTTGAAACCTTTTTTAAATGCAGGTAATGCGGAACTTCAGTTGAAAGGGCTGATAGTATTTAAGCCAATATGGTAGTTTCCTTCATCAAAGAAAATTAACGGCATTGAATGAGATGTGTTGCCCACCATTAGTGTATTCATAATATACAAATTATTTGGTTTTAGAAATCCCAGTTTAGACACATGTTAATGGTCAATTTGAACCTCTTTGAAAAAGGCCACATTGGCGCCTTTTGCGTTGCCACTCCACGTACGTCATAGGGGCCTAGATGCAATACGAGTAGTCAGGAGTTTTACATCGTCTGAGATTACCAATACATGCACGAGGCACAGAGCTCAGAGAAACATCTCTTAATAATCACCTATTAAAATTGCCTATGGTCGGAATGTTTCCTTCGTTTGATAGAGTATTAATAAGCCTTATTTACGCCAAGCACTACCTGCTAGCAGCCTGCATCGTAGCAACGCTCATAGCTTCGCACCAAGGTGGCCTCTCACAGCGGCAGCCGGGACCAGAATGACGTCACATGGACTTCTCCCAGCATTCATATTTAGCCATTGCGTTTTCGCGCGCTTGAAAATTTCAATTTTTCATTTAATCGCGAAAAATAGATATCGTCATTCAAAAATCTAAAAGAGAGAAATACATACTCCAGGAGCAGTAGTCTTTCGATTTAGGCAAAAAAATAGGAATCCAGCCTATTATTTTCTCTATGTAATTCTATTAGGAAAACGTGCCTCACCTACAAATATATTTTATCCTTTTCAAACGCCAAAAAAGGTTATTTTTATGATATTTCGATCTTTATAAATTGTATTTGAGAGTGTGCACGTATAAAGTTTCAATTCAATGAAGTAACGTTGGTCGTAAACGACATCTAGCTCAGATCTTTAAATTCTAGATAAAGAGTACTGCTATGTCTATGCCGATATTTCTTGTAGCAATGAATTCAATTGAGTCATAAGTTGAAACGAAAGGACTATGTATTCATTTGTCGTCTGAAATGTTTCCTAGAAATTTTGCATGAATGACGATCAGACGGTTAATGAGGTTGGCTTGGCGGAGGTGTTATTTGGTCTGAGGAGTCCTTTAAACTTGCAAAATGGGATCTTTTCAGTCAAAGGTTGGTAAGTTATTCTGTTACAATTTCGCTGAGACAGATACCTATAAAATATGTCAAGCATAAATAACAAAGGACTGAAGTTTCGATAGCGCTTGTGCCAAATGACGACTCCATATGATAAAGGAGATCTCTGTGGATCTTTCGCACGATTATATTCACGATGAATAAGTCGTTACGTTTGCATAGATATGTTAAAGCATTAGTAATACGTTACAGGAAACTTTAGGTGGGTGTCTTAAATATCATCAATGTGACTCTACATTCTATGATTCATCCATAAACAAAATGTACGAATGAAATTCTTCCATAATGCATGTTAATTTTTTTAATGAGTCGACTAAAAGTCTTTAAAATTCAGGTAATGTTAGTTGTCAACATACGTAAGTCCACATTTGTTTTCAGCACGACATAGTTAGGTGTGATACTTATATCCCTAGAAAATGTGATCGACCCCAGGGGAGATTAATAGATTTGAATTTGTGCGGTCTGAAACGACAATTAACCTTCAGTAGGAATGTAAGATTTCACTTTTTCCCGGCGTATGATGGCGGTGAATTCTTCTCGGGTTTCCATCCGGGTGAGCTCCATCTCCATCGCTGCCGACGTTTCGATAGAATCCTTTTCTATCGTCATCAGGGCCGAAAATCGTCATTGGCCCTGATGGCGATAGAAAAGGATTCTATCGAAACGTCGGCAGCGATGGAGATGGAGCTCACCCGGATGGAAACCCGAGAAGAATTCACCGCCTTCAGTAGGAATGTTTGAAAAATGCATAACATATGATAAGTATTGAGCAAATAGGTATAATAATAATAATGTAGTCTTTATTTCATAATTGAATTTTAGGCCTAAATAGTCCACTCTTAACTTGTTTGACAATCACACACATCCATGCCCTGGATGGTTGTCAAACCACCCAGACGGGATGCGAACCCGCGACCTCTAGGATAGCAGCATGGGACTTTACCCCGGGCGGCGCCACCGAGGCAATGAATAGGAGTGTGAACTTATTTATTATGATTTTTGGAACGTCGGTAAATTTTGCATTCTAATACTGCAAATGAAGATTCTAGGCGATCAAGAACAAAACGAGGCAAAATAAAGGGAGACATAATATAGCGATCAGTATGCAATTCGAGTACCTATGATGTTCGTATCCCATGAAGGACCGCATGTACTTTCCTATAGGCCAATAATGCCCGTACCAATCCATCATATTTTCTGTTACATTATTCCCATTGACAGCGTGTTAATTTATGAAATCAACCTGTAATTTTAATTTAAACCATTGGTTATTCAATTTGCTCACTGTTATATAGTTAGGAAGTTTCATTTTTCCTGAAACCCAAAGAAAAAAGTGATAACATTCAATGAGCAAATGTCTTTTATTCCCATTCCTCTCCATATCCAAACTGATCTTAAGTGATAAAGACCATCGCCATGTATATATTCATTTTTAACCAGGAAAATCAGATTCAAATTATTTTGCGTTTTATAGGTCTTCTTATATCATCATGAACAGTCATCAATCCTAAAGTTAGTTTGATGTAGCTCTCCACTCAATTCTCCCATTGGTCAATCTTTAACACCTAAATAAAGTCTTCTGCTTTCCATCCTTCATCACAAGCTGTATGTATCTTTTCCGCGGACTAACTCTGGAATTCTGCCTCCTGCCCTTCGACGATTATCATCATTAGACCTTCACGCCTCACAATGTAGCCAATTAAAGTGTACCGTCTTTCACCCAGGATATTGAAAATATTCCTCTCTAACTCTTCTTAGAACTTATGCATCACTCGCATAATCTATCCATTTTTTCTACGTCCTCCTTCTACAACACCACTTTTCGAAAGATTCCAACCTTGATTTATCCGATGCTGTCATTTTCCATGGCACATAACCTTAAAGAAGCCAAATGTAGGTCCTGACAAATTGCTTTTTAACAATAATGCTTACATTTTCAGCTCCAATAAAAATCCTCGTTTTGGCGAATTCCCTCTTCACTTGGGCTATTTTAGTGACTACATCTTTCTTTCTTCGTTCATCGTTTGTCACCCGGCTGCCTAAATAGGAGAACATCTTCACCTCGTCATGTTTATAGCTTCCTGGTTTCAGATTGGTCACCGTCTCTTTTCTTCTGCTGCTGTCCAATACTTCCGTTTTTTGCGTTGGTTTTCAGGTTAAATCTATTATGTTTCCAGAGTTACTTGATTTTTCTATAAATTGTGGGTAGTTCTCAGTTCATTTTAAATCCCTCCAGTTTCTTTTAGGATTGTGAGCATTGCAATTCAATTAACATTATCAAAGTTTCTAAGCCACAAACCTAGGGCAACAAAGGTGATGAAAGTAGGTTTGCTCTTCTCCATTCTCATCTCCACCAGCTGCCTAACCGCCAATATGGCTTCATTTGTACCCTTATGTCCAAAATCTGAATTGGTCTTTATCCAGGAACACCTTTCTTTTCCGTTCTATTCTCCCTTACTTTTCGTTAATATTTTCGAAACTTCTGTCGTTAGGCTAATGTCCTAAAATATTCACTTTTCTGTACTCATTTCTATTTGAAAATGATCTCCTTATAAGGTTGATGCGTAGTTTTCCGCGGCGTTGTCTAGATGATGTCTCCATGTTTCTGGGTTTCACCGCGTGGATTTTCTTTGTGGCGACAGTTTCTCCGGAGAAACCGTCGTTACAAAGAAAATCCACGCGGTGAAACCCCGAAAAATGGAGACATCGTCCTTATAAGGTTACCTATATTGAGATTTTCTTCGAGAGTTTCCACTCCAAAATAATGGTTAACATGTCTTTAATATACCTGAAAACGTTTGCACAACTAGAAAAATAAGCTTCAGGTATAAATAGTACTTTTATTGGAACATTCGTGGCGATGAGTTGTCACAACCGTTGCGTTGACTCCAACCGTTCTCCCCTTCCGGGCGGGCGGTCCGCGTTCGTTTCCGGGCTCCGGAAAATATTTTCACGATTCTTGCATGAAAATTCTAGATTCTTCTCCAGAATTCTTGTGAGACGTTCGAGAGAATTCTAGGAAGCGACAAAATAATTCGCCTCTCCTGCCATTCACGGCAGTCTTTTACTAAGTAGAGCCAGAATAAATATCTGTGTACAGCCTGGAAGTCTTTCATTCGGCGCTGCCGACGCTACACGCTTACTGTTGTGGATCTTGTATTTCTTTATGCGGCAGAAAGTCAAGGTTTTGCTTTTCAAGGAGCCACTTTCTTAAGGCTCTCACCCGGGACCTTTTGCATGGTCCCATTAACCCATCCTTTATCTCTCTTAAGAATTTTTTTCGTCATTCCTCTTTCAAAAGGCCTCCTTTGCCGATTTTTTCCTCTTTCAACCCATTTACATATTCATTTCTCATAGGTTTCCCAGATCTTAACTTTCCCCCGGAGAAATATGCTGCTCGCGTGCGTCGTTACGTCCATTATCGTTTTAAACTTAGTTTAGCATTCAATTTGGTTTTTTTATCCATCCGCACGTAAATGAGTTTAAGAAGGAACGTGGGCTGCATTCAATTTTTAAATTTCTCCCAGGTATCTCCTGGTGATATTCTTTCTTTTTCTTATCGTTTTTCTCTTGTTCCACGCTAGCGATGCATGATTAATATATGCGATCAAGAGGCGTGCTGGGCTGGATATCATCCACTTTTTCAAGCATGTTGCAGTCACTGGAGCAGTTTATGCCGATGGGCCGTATTTTTTTACATTCCATAGGTTTGAATACTAAGCGATTATTATAATGAAGATCTTTCGGGGCTTCTTCCAGTTTAGATGTATTCAGTTCACAACACTTTCCCCTTAATACCATGAATCATATTCAAATCACCTCAAACCCTTTGGAATCAAACCATAACTTTGGTTAAAGTACAATCCAGCTAGATGATCGGAAGTGATAGAAATATCTTCAACACCTTCATAAAAACTATCCGTAAACCGTATCTTTAAATTTAGTTCGCGTTTTCTATCATAATGCTCTCAAATTGTAAAATTCCAGCCTCGATAGGGGTGGGAGGTGGTTCGTTCGTGGTTCGTGGGCGTTCGCAGTCTTCAGCTGCAAAAAAGAAGTCTATGGGTTCTAATCTCATCTGGATAGTTTTCTCCTGAGAAGGGCATGAGCTTTTGCGGTTGTTCCATCGTTATTTGTTTAATTACACTGGTGTGAAATGCCCTATTGTGCCTTTTCGTGTTGATGCCAGCATAAGCGCCTAAATCTATACGATGGAAAGAAATAGAATTTTATCACCAGTTTGGCTTGAAATATTCCTCCTATTTTTGCTAATAATTTAAATTGAATTTTGCTTTTTAAAATAGAATCTATTCTTAAATCTATCTCCCTTTAAAATAGAAAAGTATGTTTTTCTTTTCAATCGGGTGGAAATACATGATAATTCTTATTTTTCTCCTTACTTGATACTTTAACCTTAATGTGGTGTAACATTCACTGGTCTTAATACCAGTGAGAGTACAGATGAAGAAATAGGTTTACGTTTCGATTTTAAACAAACATTTATGGGTTAGTATGCATCAATTATCACGAAACTTGCTTCACTACGAAAGGCCAACAGTTCTGAAAAAAATTGAATCAAATAAATATTACAGCTAAATTAATTCAAATTTTCTTCCTTTATCACGTGCATTTCAGGTCAAGCTTCCATGGCAGCCTTGTCGAAAAAAATATTTGGAATTATTTATACTACAGCCTAGGAAATGTTCCGTGTGGGTTCTGTTGGGTAACGTGGGTTGGGTTAAAATGTTCTGGGTGGGTATTTGTTTTCATCCGTCGGTTTTGCCTGCAAAAATTCGACGAAAATGCTTCCCAATATTTTTGCGTAATTGGCATTTAATCACGTAACCTACGGGTATCAAAATAGCAAGCCATTAAGGCATAAAAGATTCCTCGCGTCACCAGTCATTAGAGGCAATCAATAAAAACTTGTGACTTGCGATTCTCTGATTGTTTTATTTTCTGCTATGAGATTTTTAATCTCTGATTTGAGCGTATTTATAGCCTTGGGCAGCATGGTGGCCTAAAGAGTACCTCTCATCTTGCTGCTGATGGAGGGCCCTTTCTTCAAATCCCGGGTGAAGCCTTGGACGACCCCAAACAGAATCGCCGAAGTGCGAGGCGCCTCAGACATCAGGCCCCGCTACCCTGAAAGTGCGAATTTCGCACAAATTATTTCGGCTTATTTCGGGGCGATCTCTACCCTCACCTATTCAAACCAAACTTCGGATTGAATCACTGAATGAGAGATTTATAGTTTATTGTTACTCGCTCCCTTCCTCCATGCTTCAATGCAAAGTCACCGTGATAGGCCGAATTTTGGAGAGAAATTAGTTGCTAGATTCGTGGAAAACCACTCGTTATCATAATCATCGACCGATAATCCTGCGGTAGGTTTTTCCGTGTAAATCTATTTTTTTCCTCATGTCATTCAATCTCATCGCCTATGTTTTCTACCTGTCTGTTATAAAATTGTTAACTTTATAAGTTTTCCAGAGGACCTCTTTACTACCCTACCCAAATTAAGAATACCCATTTCCTAGCTGTGTTAGTCCATTTGATCGTCATTTTTTTCCGTAATCCAATATCATATTCTTCCATACTTGACTCCTTTGCTGTGCACACTGCCCATTCCTCTTTGTCATTTACATGCTCCCACAAGATGTGGTAAATGATTAACTGATTACTTTTGTTTTCAAATATAATTTATACAGAGATCATTGATTGGAAAATGAATTATCCTCCATGTACCGCATAATTATCACAAATTTCCTTACAGTGCAACTACGTGTTCTTTGGTATTTAAAGTTAATGGTTGAGCTAAACGAAAAAAGTAGTGACATACTATTTTTTCTATCCCTTTGGCTAGATAAGATAGTGATTGGTTTTTTATTGTAGAGTTATTTTAGTTTCTCAAACAAGACGTTATGTGACCTGAGTGATAACAGCAGCAGATGGAAAACCTAATAATAATTCTTTGGTGGGTATGCGGATAAATAGTGCGGTCTAGCGATTCTTTTCGTTCCTCGGGGAACGCTTTTTTAACTAAAGATATGGTGTGCATTTTCTAGGGGAATAGTCCTCCCTCCGCCTTTATTCTTGAGTCTCCTGTCAGAAGACTAGAAAATTCCCCATCCTATCTTTCTTGCACATCTGCGTAGATGGTGTTTCTTCGAACTCTTGAATTTTTATTATGCTTCCTCTATTTACCATATCCGCAGCATCTTTTTCAAGCGTCATTATCTTCCTCTATTACAAAACTTTTTATAGGTAAGTTCTTTGGGCGGCTGGGATGTTTCTAAAACATTTTCTCTGGCGTAATATCACGTGTTATTCCTCTATTCTGTACGTATGCCCTCACGTAATGGGATGCAGGTCCTTGCCACGAGTTTCTGGTAACCAGCTAACTTCATGTTTTCAGTTCTTTCATCCTGATTTCTTGATAATCCGATCCTTCATGGATGAGCTGGCTGATTTTGAAGCTCCATTTAATAGAATGACCTTTCCCATTTAAATGTATTTGTTTTTAAATATCAATAAACGAAATAATCTTCTGTGTTTGCTATCGTTGTATATTTTCTATGTAACTAAAATTTGTATAGTTTTGGAAACTTTCTTCAAATGAAAGCGTTTACTTGACATTAACCGTTAGTGTTTACGGTACCGTCAAAAACGTTTATTTTAGTTAGGCCAATGTTACCCAAAAGGAAGAACTCCATTGACCTAATATAAAATATTTATATCTCATAAGAATGAAAAGTCATCTGTTGTGAAAAAATGTTTTACCGGGTTGATGATGATAAAACTATCAAAAATGAAGACAGAGATTTAACTTAAATGCTGTAACAATTCTTCCAAAGTGACCCGTATTTAATACACACGAATCGCTTACTTTGGATCGCACATTCACGGATAGACCTCCCCTCGAAAATATACACGCTTTTGTCTTCGCAAAAGATACAAACATGATACGATATATATGTTAGATAGTGGTGTTTACATCATCTCCAAGAGGTAACTCTATGTGGCCTGAAATTGTTTTCTGTCTCTTCGTGTAGGGTGTAGTGCATTACGAGCCTCTGTCCGCCGTGGTCGTGCTGGATCTCTGGAAATGTCAAACGTGTCCACACGACCGACGAATCCAGCGACAAGTCGGTCGAGTAATCTTGTTATCCACTCGGGCCCCGCCGTGAGTGGTGAACGAGGGGTGTGGCAAGGAGGCTGAATAAGGATGAAAGGGTTTTTGAAGGTTGGAAAAAGGGCACGGCTAGCAATCCTTTAGCTCACGAGGGTCTTCCCTGGACGACCCCTGGTAAGAAAGGATGGGGCGAGGAGTAGCCACTAGATTTAACCCTTTTAGAAGAGGGAGAAAGTGGGAGAATTAAGATGCTCTTTGTCTCTCTCAGCTGTTTCTTTCATTTGTTCCCTCCCTTTCTGCCGATTGAGGGCCTCTGAAAAGGCGGCCACTCGTATGAGAAACCAATAAAAATAGAGTTGGGATAAGAAGTTTCATGCAATATAAGGATATATATTTTTGTTATGTTCTAGGAATCAGCCTTGGAGCTAACTCCGTTACAAAAAAGAACTTGGCCAAGGATAGCAGAGAGCAATACCTGAAAACTAGCGATGATATAATTGTTTTAACAAAAGAATAGAATAGACAAGATAATAATATTATAACTATCACTATAGTCATCACTTGCAGCCTGTAATTTTTAAGTAAGTACAAAAATTTTATTTTACGTACAATAACATAATTATGCAATACATACTATTTTTGCATATTTGTTATTTGCAATTAAATAGTTCAAATTTATTTTAACACCCATTGTAAAGCATTGCATTTTTTCATGGGCTCAATAAATTGCTAATTTAAAAAATATTATATAATTATAAACATATACCCTAGAGTTCTTATTTTCTTGTGTTTTGGTTTTTTTAACTTTCGGTCAGGTAAGTAGTAGATAAATTGCTGGAGGAAATTATTGGCCCCAAAATAAAAATTTATCCAAGTTGAGTCACATGGAGATTTCCCCGAACCACTAAAGCCACTCTTCTTGAATCATTTGGCCCATGCGCAATTTGAAACAGTATAAACCTACAGCCAAAAATAAATGCATGAATCATAATTGAATGAGTCAGGAGAAATAGTG
The DNA here is from genome assembly GCF_921293095.1 of Ischnura elegans. Taxonomy (NCBI): domain Eukaryota; kingdom Metazoa; phylum Arthropoda; class Insecta; order Odonata; family Coenagrionidae; genus Ischnura; species Ischnura elegans. Next base: position 32,344,540 of record NC_060251.1, on the reverse strand, counting down.
TGACTTCGGTGTTATCTACTTACCTATTTATTGATCGCATAAACAAAAATCAATACTTGAAAATGGGTTATTAAATTTATATTTTGCCGTTAAATTTCAAATAAATGCCATGCAATAACACAAAGAGAAAACAAACAGAGGCGCTGACACCACGATTTTAACAATTTAAGTAAAGTGTATTGGCATCACCTGAAATGGTTTTCTGGGAACATCGGTCGCTATTGCCGTTATTTGCAAGTAAATAACTTAACATTCGCAGTTTTTTCCGGCTGCACACAGGTAACTCTGGCCTGTAGGGTCAGCATACATAGATGTAAGCGAGATGAGGTGAAGTGGAGCGAAGGAAGAAAGAAATAGGATGAAAAGGAAGGTGTGTCCTTCCTTCCCCTTATACATACCTTCACATCTTTGCCTTTGAAAGGGACGTCCTTACCCCTCCACCCTCAAACCCTCTCCCCATTCCCTCCAATCCTTTCCAGGGCAACCTTGAAGGGCCTCGACATTTCAAAGGGATACCCAAGCCCTTTTCTCCCCCCCCGGTAGCTCGCACAGAGTGGCGTCACCTTCCGCCTGACGTCACGGAAAGAATTCTGAGGCGTGGGTGATGTGCGGTCGGGAAAAAGACAAGAGCAGACGCCTTTAGCCGTGGAAGATGAATTATTAAGAGACAGCCGAACGTAGCCCCCTCTTCAAATATCCAGGTCCACCCTTCCCTCCGTATCTCAAACCCCACCCTTTGCTCCTCGTATCTGCTCCACTTTCCTCAAATCGTGATACAAGATTCCTGCTTCACAACGTCACCCAGTAGCGAATATGGATAGAAACACAAGAGCCAAACGCCTCATGTGTTGTGTTGCCCGTTCGCCGTCCGAAATCAGACGAAAATAAATTCGTGTATGAGCCTTGTGAAATAGTGTGACCTCATTGTCGCCTACTCACCTATTTATTGAATGCATGAACAAAACTGAATACTTTACATAGGGTAATTAAAATAATATTTAGCTATTTAAGTGCAAATGCCTTCAACGCAACGCAACCCTTCCTCTCGACCTGTCGTATTCTGTCCTTATTGGAGACTCCGTAAGTAATCATACTTAAAATTTCACAGAGCAGTGTTTAAATTTGTGTGCGTATCATAATTTTGGTATATATTCCAAAACAGATTTATTTGAAGACAATATGATAAATGAGATGCGTTATTGATTCTACAAACAATTATATTTTGATTAGGCCCTTCAACTTTCAGTTAAAATTTTTATTCATTTTTAATTTCTAAATCAAATTCGATTCGATTCTTCAACTACCCATCACCTCGTCTTTGCTCCTCTGTTCTCAGCTGACTGAATCTCGAAGCGTAATGGCCTCTTCATATTTTGTCTCCATCAAGTTCTGCGCATAATTTCCGTCTTCTTTGAAGAATACATTGCATAAGACCCAGTCTTGGGGGACAGAGGTGCCGATCTCTTCGCAATATGATCCCATTTCTCAAACCAACAGCAAAAGTTTTATTCCTTTCCACCATTCATCCAGGACTAAAATTTTGCGGAGGTCTAAAATCCCTGATTTTCCGACTTCTGGAAATAGGTAAAACTGTTTTTATATTCCAAATATTAGGAACATAATGATACAGCATAACATCACATGATACATTTATTTAATATCTACCATATCTTTATTCTTGGTATTTGTATTGGAAAACCAGTACGTTTACAGAAGAATTGAGGGCCTATGCAGAACTTTGGGTCACCGTGAGCCGTCAAAGACCCAGTTCGACAGGTCATAACATGAGGGTTTATTTCCGTCTAAGAGTTCAATGGGGTGAAATTTTAAGAAAAACTAACGAGAGGAAGACAAGATAAGTTTTGTGGCATATAAAGATGGACTAAAAGAAGAAAAAATTGAAAGAGAGTTCAGTAGGGCTGCAATATTTATGCTAGGATTGTATTGATATATTTGAATAAGCAATAAATTCTGTGGAGTTGCTGGTCGGATTAAATTGATTTTTTTAGGTCGAAAACGCACTATTTTTAAACCACAGAAACTGAAACAAGCGGCATGATTTGCCGCGAGTTTGTTCTGTTGCCGGACGCAATACATTCATAGTGATCTCCGGCAGTCAAAGCATTCGAAATCATGTCATGTAATAATAATTAGTTTTTTTTGGGGGGTTATATTGTCATAAAGACTTTGTATTTTCTCGCTCCTGTAAATAACGCAGCGTTATCTTTGTTCCATCGCTTCCCATTTCCTTTGATTTCGTCTTTCTCCTCCAATGTCACCCGCGTTACGTCTCCTGTCTCAGATGCTTCCTCTTTCTCACCGCCCTCCCGCTGTAATCTTTCGCTCCGAATTCCTTTTTCCCGAAATTGTGTCTCGCTCGGAAAGCGAATGGAATAGCCTTTGGAAATTTTCTGACATCCTGCTGAAGACACTAGGGAGTGTTTTTATATTTATGGAATCTTGACGTTCAGATGAGAGAACTCGACGAAGACAAGCGGAAGATTCGGTTTTTGTGCGATGTTATATTAGCTGATCAAGTCAGCAAAGGATGTTTGCCACCGGTTTTATGCTGTTCCGTCTTTTTTTTTCTCTCCGTGACTCAATTGTTTCCATTTTTTGGGTATTTTTCGCTCTGATATATAGCATTATTTTCTCAGTGGAATTGTTACACTCATGTATCGTAAGTTGGGCTACTATTATAGGATATTTTCATGGTTTTCATAAATTTATGTTAGATGCTTAGCTTAGTAAATTCCCAGACATATAGTGCCACATTATGTGACGATAATATCTTAAATTACCTTTAATTTCCTTTCTATCAAGTGAAGCGAAGCAGCCAATTTTTGAAATCCCTTTCCAATAAAAATTGCGAGGTGGAAAATACAGAAATTTTAATTGTGTCGGAGTGGTTGAAGAAAAAAATTAACCAAATTGGACAATTTGTGTGAAAATATAAACCCTTGTGTTTATAACTAAACACACATTGGTAAATGCCATTAGAGGTTAAGGTGGATTGAGTTAAATATGTTGGACAAGTACCTATCATTATTATCAAGTATTATGTGAATCCAAAAAGAAAATCGGACACTCTTGGCCGGTACATATGAAGGAAAAAATGGTTTTTAGGCACTAGAAATACTTTATAATTTAAAAATTGCATTGAGAAAATTTGAAGACGGGAATCAATAATGTCCGTTTTGAGAAAAACTTCGTATTTAATCACGAGAGAGGTAATATTTATTGATATATAAGCAATTTTCATAGTCCACGAGATTATAACTGTTTGCAACATCATTTAAATTATCATGACGTTTTGTCGGATAGCTTAAATTGTGGATGGAAGTAGTTTGGGAGTGTTCTTTTTTAAATTGTCTCAAAATTTCTTATTGCACCTCTGACGTGTCAGTTTACCAGTATACAAAAGTCCTTTCGCCTGTCAAGTTCCCGCGGCATTTTTACGTGCCAAGTGCAGAGGTGGGCTAGTTTGTTGTCCCCCAATTGCCGAGCTCCGCCGGCGGTATAGATTTTTCTATAGGCGTCCTTACAAGGTCCACGACGTCCGTCTTTGCCATCGCTTCTCGACCGACTGAAGTGCTTTCACAAGAGTGCTCTCGCCTAGTTCTTTAAGTATCCATTGTTCTCGAGCGAGATTTAAGGAATGCTCTTGAAATCAATTTAATCCTCCAGCCGAAGGAAAAAATATAACGTAGATTTACGTCTTCTCGAGGTGAATTTTCACTTACAGGTTGTCCAGTTAGTAAAAGCCGTGGATGAAGGGGATAAAGGTAATTCAATCATGGAGAAGCATGGTGAAATAGGTCACGTTTCACTGACAAATTTTAGGCTATTTTTTCTAAATTTTTAATGTTTTTAATGTTGTTTCTGATGCAATTCTTTTCCTCGAGAGATATTTTGCAATCATTGTAGCATTTTACAACCATCCCTTATCTATATATCCTATATTATTTCTGTTAATTTAAAAATGCAAATTCATGAAAATGTACTAGTAGAAAATATACTGAAGAAAATACACTTTAGTACATAACCTAGGCATATAAAGACCCTTTATTCATAAAGCAATGGCTTTCATAATGGAAACTCAAAGTGAATGAAACCAGGTGTGGGTAAAGTAATGATAAAATATTTAAGTAGCGCAAGGACTTAAAAACGCAGTGATATCAAATATGATATAGGGTTAAAAAAATAATAACTCAAGTAAAGGTAACAGCAGAGTAATAAAAATCTGCCGTAGTTTTAACATTAGAGTAGCGTGGAAATTAAATTTATACGGTAATAAAATTGAAAATTAAAATAGCAAAATTGTTTGCATTTTTTGTCTTATGAAACTTTTATGGGAAATTCATACAATCCTCTTGTTTCTTCGAAAGATTTATTGTCCCAAACGTGATTAAAATATACTAGTTAGGTCTGTTGGTTGTTAAGCACACAAGGAAGAAGTTACCGAGCAATTCCATATTTTAATGGAGACTTATTTATGCTCTAGGCTTTAAAGGTATTAATGTATTTCAAGCGCTGGCTACAACTTTCTATACTCCTTTGTATCGATCTCCGTTATCTGTGTTATTGACTTTCCATTTTGTAATTGTAGAAGGTATTAAGTTCATTGTGTGTTGCGCTAGGTTAATAATGATGCGGGTCACAGCTCAAGTATAGGTAAAACACTTACTCTATGGTAAAACCTATTAAAATTTCACTTCATTTAATAGTATTTATTTCATTTAGGGGTAGATGGGAACCTCTTGTACATTTTTTAAAAGCAATTTCCAACTCTTAACGTAATTGGTAACTTGAATGCATTTTTATGGCTACGCAATTCGATTCAATTTTTAAACCCAGAAATCACGTCATCTAGCTTCCATGACGTCAAGCGCCATGAGGTTGCTATTGCGGTATTTCTGTATCCCAGGATTGAATCAGCAATAAACACGTTATGAGTAAATTGGATGAGTATAAGAGAAAGTAGCTGACCCATATTCCTTAAGCGAGTAAATTGCTTACCCTTCTGCTCCATTAGCCTTAGCCGAGCAGCTTTGCGAAATTGAGGTGATTAGTGGAGGAGGCTTAGCGGTAGTTCCGAATTTTAAAGTCTTAAAAGGTAGGCAACTGAAGTAGGTGAATGAGAATTACGGTTTTGACAAGGAGAAGAAAAAGCATTTACACATTTGGAAAAAATTTGGAATTGTAGAAGTTTAAAACAACATGAGCCAGTATAGCTCATTAAAGTAATGAACGAGGGTATCCATCCTTCTGGAAACTTCTTAATTCAGTTTTCCTTTTTTGAGTTAGTAAATAGCATTTTATGTTATCGAATTGTTTTCGCTCATTGACCTTTAACATGCAGACATATCGTTGAATTCTAAAAATATAATACTCTTTTCTTTATATTCAAATACGATCAGATGTTTCTTAATTCACCAAAAAGAATAAATACACAGGGTTCAAGTTATAACCAAAACAGTTGGAGCACTTATGATGACAATATTTTATAAGCATCAAATTTAAATTTAGTTGTATTTCGACAAGTTTCTTACTAATTACTTATTGAGACATGCATTTTTTCACATACCAATTGGGAAGCTCAGATTCATCGCAAATACAAAATAATGACTACGAATATATGGGAATGAAAATATTCTGAGTGATTATGTACGTTGCAGGGTATTATTTTATGAAAGTATACCGGGACTAGCCACGGTGATAACTTTTTACGGAGTCACCCGCAATGCACTTTACTTTCTCATTTCCATCACGAACTGTAATATATCTGAGAAAGAGATTTCAGGCATTTAAACCCCTGCCAACATTCGATCCTGATATTCATCTCCTGCTTTGTTTCTTTATAATGGGTGGCAGTTTACATTTTTAACACTTATTAGGTTTTCGATTTCATTCAAATTTTTTTTCCTCCTTTTCCTTTGAATATCCGATTTCCGTCAAGGCTTTAATCGCCCTTTATTATGAGGCCATCCATTATTAATATTCAATGGCTGAAATAATTCTCCTTTTCTTCCTTTTCCTTGAAAATCTGGCAACATTAATATCCTTTTCCTCCGTAACCTTTTATTCAATTCATTTTATAGCTTCAATTGCAATTCATTCTTTGGTTGCTTCATTGATGATATTTTATTCTATCCCTTGCAGATATAAAGAAGGATTTTTTTTATTTTGCTTCAATTTATCATATTCTTTCCTTACCATCATTCATTCATGGCCACCATTAATTTTTTAGCTTTCTAGACGTTTTGGCTCCTTTCTCCAAAAATTCGGGAATATTTACTTAATTTTATGCCCTCATCCTTCTTCAGTTCCGATCATGCTCCACTTCTTTATCTGTAGTCTGTTTCAGTCCTACACATGTAACCCGTGTTTGATCTGCAATAAAATTTAAATTGCCTGAAATCAATCGATTCGGCTTTAACTTTATGAGAGAAAATTTATTGCATTACTCTCGTAAAATGCATGGCCCCCTGTTTGTCTCATTTTGGAGGGTATTTTTGCTTTGCTTTGCGAAAGGCCAGGCTTCACTTCAGGGGTTTGAGGAAAACTAAGGCAACCACAGAAAAAAAACACTTGCGGGCTTAAAAAAGTTATACGAATCCTCGGATGCCTAACAAAGCATAGAAATTAATTGCATAAAGTCTTAAACGCATTGGTGATAGGTAAATCGTTTTAGTTCAATATTCCAGGTTTATATGTGAATTGAACGTCATTAATTAGTAAATTTAAAATGTGAAATAAAACTAAATAGGCCGTATAATATCTAGAATTGTATCTGTCTTGAGTTTCTACCGACGGCATATTGAGTTTTTTTCCATATTGCATCTTCGAGGCCGCAGAGTTCAATTCCCCCGTTTTCCATAAGTCAAATTATTTGAAAAGTTCGAAGAAATACATTTAATAGTGAATATGTTCTTATTATTTTTATAATGAATTAGTTACCTTAGTATCAAATTACAATTCTTGGCTTAGGAAATAAGTATGTACTCTCTTGTGTTGGTTAATGCACAGGGTATTAGAAAATATTCAGTCCAATAACACTACCAACGATATCTAGCTGATGCTGTAAGTTCCGGAGTCAAGAACTGCTCGTTTCTGAAATGACATTAAGCCCACGCATTGATATCTCTAATTTGGCCATAATGAGCTGTTTAATGTAGGTAACTATAAAATGAAAACAATGCTGGGAAAAGATGAAGCATCTTTAGGTTTTTCAAAAATATCCAAGCCAGTGGAAGAAGTTTTTTCTGAGCAAGTGATGTGAAAACTTCGTAATGAGTCGAAAAACATCGAGAAAAATACCAATATAAATATTTTTATAAGATTCATTCGTTGAAAACTTGTTTTCACCATGATAATCACCTGCTGCAAATGTTTATACAGTTTTTTTTCTTTTGAGGACTAATAATTTGGTTAATAAAGTATTATAACAAAAAAGCTAATTTTAAATGCATGATTTTGTAAATAACTTGTATGAAAATCATCAATGGTCATGGTCATCAATGTGAAAAAAATTAAAGAAACTGACCATGTCAATCATCCTGCACAGAGAATTTTTCAGTCCTGTGTTTACTCAATTAGCTTATTCATGCAGAATTAATAGGTTTTTCGGAGTGCGGGAAGTGCTGAAACTTTGGGCTTTACTTTGTAAAAGTCTCTTGCATTCGTATAATAAAAATGCTATGTTTTTTTTATAGAGTATTTCTTCCATTCTGCCAATTGTCTTGCCACACGTAGCTGCCATTGGTGAGGAAAGCATATAGTTTTTGATGCACTGAATAGTAGAGGCCTTCACATTGCAGAAATCCATCTTACTGATTTGTGAATGAAAAACTTTGCTGTTTCTACAAATTGTAGAAACAGCAAAGTTTTTCATTCACAAATCAGCATATAGTTTTTACACGTTCTTTTTTCAAATCTTTGCCTTTAATCATTTGCTTTATTTTTTATGACTTTCTTTAATTACCCTGATACATGTTTTGCGTTTTTTATGTTATTCATTCTTCTTGCTCGATACTTGGAGGGCTTTTTTTACCGCTCAAATTATTGGAAAAACATGACAGTAATATGTATTTTATAAGGATATACCCAAGCGCCAGTAGAGTTAAGTTATTGGATCTTACACATCAGTTGTAGTTTTCTAAATTGAGGTAGAGAAAAAATTCGTGAATCGCAATTATTAGAATATACTTTATCATTTTCACAATAATTTTCTATCATTTTACGATAAAAATGTATGCACTGGGAAAATATCAAAACAGGCCGGGAAAACATTATTAAAAATCACATTTATTTCGAACAGGCCATTTTATTTAAATACAAATCGTCATGCCATCATATTCCTTTTATTCAAACACATTTCCTCCTTGCAATGCCATTCCAATGTAAGTACTATATGATTGGAAGAAATTGAATTCTTTCGCTTTATTTCTTCCTGATTTAATGAAATGATTAAATCAGAAAGAAGATTACTGGACCTTTCACCACCTGCCTTACGATGAAAGAGTGAATAAAATAGGCACAGAAAGGTGAAAGCCCTTTTCCGTGTCTGAGGATAATCAAGGGGAACTACTTCATTTATAATTCAAATTAATCACAAGTGATGGCGCCAACCGTCGGAAATGTTTGCGCATTGATCACTAGTTTTCTCACTTGCGTGAAACCCTAATCCCACTACTGGAATATAAACAGAGCTTCCTGAGCTAGGTAAACACTCAACCTAGACTAGCATCCTCTCCTACCATCCCAAAGTCACTCTGTTTCTGCAAACTCACAGTGTATCCTCGCTAAAATTCGTTCGCGAACACTCGACACGGGTGCACCGTTGAAGCAATTCTATTAAGAGGTTTCTGGCTGGGGTGGAAACGGTGATGCATTGTTTGCAGTGCAATACATTACGACTCCGTGACTTCTCGGTCAACAATTTGATTTTCATCACGGTTTCAGTACTTTGTTCATATTGACAGCGAAGCATTTTCTTTACACAAAATACATATAATACGTCGTAAGTGCTCTAGGCCAAGGCAGTGGCCATTAGGGCGAATTCAATCAGAACTTGACCTAAGGGAGCCTCAAACTTTTCGACGCCTTTATGTCACCCATAGACTTGACAAGGGAAGGCCCCAAAGTGTCACCACCAGATCTCTTTTAAATTCTGCTTGGTGATAGGATATGAATATCCAGTATGCGCGGTTTAGGTTTAAACTGTCAATGCTCAATATGTTTCGAGATATTAGCGACGGAATGTACCAGAAAGCACATTTTTTATCCATAAATAACCCTTAGCACAACAGTACAACGTCAGTGCTCTTCGTCTAAGCAACGAAATGTAATGGCCGTTTTACACGGGGTAGTTCATTGCACAATCGTACGTATGTGACGTATGTGCGAATGTGCAATAAAAATTGCGTCGTGTAAAGCCGTTAATTGCTGGAACACATGCGAGATAGCAACAGAATATAAAGCTCTATTGTCCTACAGCTGGTTACGTAAATGTAACGTTTCCTGGAAGTTTCCATCGCTAATATCTCGAAAAGTATTGGCGGCTGAAACCAAAAGTACATATCATAGGTATCCCTATCCTATCATCTAGCAAAATTTGATAGAGATCTAGCGATGAACCTTTTGGGACTTCCTTGTGAGATAGCTTCGAAATATTCGATACCGTGGCGCTCATGAGTGACAATCTTATGTAAAATATTTCATTAAAAAGAGCCTGGGATTCAAGCTTAGGAGGTGGCTAGAATGCTGGCTTCTCACCTCGTGGAAGTGGGTTCGAATCCCACCTGAGGTAGAGTTTTCAGAGATTGCCCGATCAATGCTTGAGTACTGTGTGGAAGGAGGCTTTTAGGCCAAGACTGACCCCATTGAATAGACGGCAAGCTAAAATTATATGACACCTTTCTTTAAGAGAAGGCCAATGCCGATGCCGGGTTTTGCGCCAACCTTATTTCCCTACCCTATCTTAGGCTCCTAGCACCGATTTTGACGGCTGGTAAAATACCAGACGATATTTTATCGGTGCAGCGATTCTTGCACATACGCCGGCTTTGGTACTATATTATACAGGTCAAACAATCATTTGCTCTTGATTGTCGTGATCCACTGTGGCAAAAGCCGCCTGCTAATCGACTTTATATCGGTACTGCTGCGTGGTCGGTCAGTGTGCAAGCTCACATGCCCTCCAAATGTTCACTATTGGAATGTAAGCGGCCGACATTTTACCGGCCGTCCAAAATTGATTTGTGTCCATTGAGCCATATGACCTTGTATGTCGGACGTCTCGCACCAACACACCTGAACAAGTTGTTTTTTTAGGGCAAAGGTAAATTTCAAGAATGTTACAAAAGTGGATCCTCAAGTCGGCCTCTAAATGTGTTGTCAACCACCGCGCATTTAAATAGGTTTCAAATGTCGTCACTCGCTTCGCTGACAGACAAAATGATCCGAGTATCGCGGGAAAATAAGGTATAAGTAGTGATTTTAACCGAAATTTATCGGCATGATGATGTAATCTACCAAGTTCATAAAAGCTCAATGCTATTCCTCGTAATTGCAAACGTAATACTGCAAAATATTGGATAAAAGTGGATCGCATTGCACTCATCACCGCACCGCGGGTATTTTCGAAAACCGATTAAAATGCGATCGAAGCGACAACAGAAATCAGCATTTTATGGGATGGAAGTGGGCCTCCTGTATGCAATCCCCTTGATAAATTCATTCGAGAACACAATTTATTCGTTCTGAGTATAGGATTAAAGGAAAGTCAGCTACACTCAAAACCATTCCCTACCTTATAGTTCATGGTGTTCCCACCATCTGTTTACAACTACATCCATTTTGAGAAGCAGATGGAGGATTCATAGACATGGGTTATTCTTTTTCGCGGACCAAATGGCTACCAACCGCACTCGTGGCTGCAGGTTTTTTCTGTCGACGCGGCAATCTTGCTCCTCACGGCCGTCCAGACTGCGGCTGAGGGCTTTCCTCTCCTTCCTGCCTACTCCTTAGCAAGACGCCGCGCTGTGAGCCATTTTTCCACCCTCTTAAGCTCAGATCCTTGCCTTTCCTTTTTCTCTTATTGAATCTTACCCTGGCCTCGATGGGTGCCCGCGTCACTAACCGCGGAACACGATTTTTTTTCGCGTCCTCGACATAAGTCTTTCTCCTCGGGAACTAGTCTGTATAAGGTATTCCGTCTTTTTCCATCGTAATAATTTGAAGTGTCATTAAATTACTTTTTCTGCTAATTATGAGGTAATTTTGGCTCTCTGACCCTATATATCTCACAAATGAGTTAATTATCGATTATAGTTGAAAGTATTTTGCCGATAGTTATATTTTTATGTGCGGCATCGCTTTAAAAATAATTCTACGCAGCCTGCCTCCCATGTTTAATTTCTCTTTCAATGGACTAAAGTGTCTATTCTATTCCAAATTCCCTGTATGAATAACGAGAAGAATTACAATCTCATAATGCCTTCGCAAAACAAGATTTTTCATTACAATTTATAGAACTTAAATTATGCTCATTTACTCTTGTTTTTGAACATATTTACCAATTTTTTGGTATTATAATTATCACAATCATCAAACGTAAATATCCACGTGCAGTAATATGTAACAAGACTGATTAGGGAAGGGATACGTAGTGAAAGGCAGTGACAGGCGTCTGGGTACTTTCATAAGAAATACTTAATGAGATAGAAAAGTCTGGGAAAGAGAGAAAAGACAGGGAGACATGGACGCTTTGAAATCAATAAAAAGGGGTGTGCATCGTATTGAATTGATGAGAAGAGCAGCGTATGGAATAATATGGAAGTCGATTAAGCTGTGGCGCATAGAAGGCGTCACTCATTAGTCATTGTGGTCATTATCTATTCAAGAAGTGATACCTCAATAATTTACTATGGCGATGTTACGAAGACTTGATGGGGAATTTTCAGTCTTTCAGTCTTCCGGTCTCTTGGTCACTTTATGCTGGTTTATCTCCAATAAAATCAGCCTCAGGAGGTTAAAAGTAGGGATTGAGATCGCAACGGAAGTCCAAACCAGTAAAATTTCAATAGTTTCGTTCCAGGGAGCTGAATGTAGAAACGAAACGAAATGGATTTTAAACCCGGGGAGCTAAACTCAGGGTCGAAACAAAATGCGAGTCAAAACTACTTCGGGTCGAAACTAAACTGAACCTTTGGGGCAAAACGAAACACAGATTTTGTTTCGCAGCGGAGGGACCACGTGCTTCACCTTCGAACGGTTTAATTTCCACTCACACACTGTGTGCGAAGCATGGTTGAATGGAGAAGAGTTTCGTCCTACCGCCTCTAGATTCATGGAGCAATTTTCCATTCTGACACGAAATGGGTCGAAACTATTCCCTCTTTTCCCCACACTCAGCTTCTGGGATAATAAGTAAAGTGCGATCAGCAGGGTTTCGATTAATTAAGTTTCGATCCCGGAAGTAAAGTTTCGTCCGGAGTCGAAATTTATCTCCTTGGTGATTTTAATTTCGTACGGGAACGAAACTAAACCTAGGCCTCGTATTTTTGTTTCCCTCCGGGTCGTAACGAAATATTTTCGTTTCGCTTCCCTTGTCATCCACGGCTAAAAGTGCTTGGTGCTGAATTTTGCATGCATGGGTTGCATGCCATCAGCCGTTTGGTGGAAAATTGTATGCAAATAATCATTATTGTCATTGATTATTTCCTCAGAAATGTGCTGCAAGCATGAAATTCCTTCGTGTTTCCTGAAAACATACAGTGCAAGTTGCACAGCATTCTTTGCATCCATGCCAAGCTCGGCTTTTCATCCGCTTACCACCAGTTTTCAATTTCATAGTAGCACTACGACATGGAACTTGCTACGTAAGTACGAGTATTGCACTACAGCGATTTGGCTCAAGAATTTTTATCTTGCTGAGTGGACATGGAAAATTATACATACCTCCAGTGCTTTGGGTGTTAGTAGGTTATATGTAGTTATTTATATGCCTTGGGTTCGTTCCTGACTTCAAAATATTCACGGATTCTTATTTACAATTATAAAAGTGCTAAAAATTTGGAGGTTTGCGCAATAAAGGACATAAAAGAGTGTTGTTTTTTTTTAAATATCACCGGGCACGTTAAAAAAAACAGCTAAATATTTTTGCTGCCGTTTTTTGTAACATAAGAATACGCTGTAAAAATAAAGTTTGTTGATAAAGCCGGAAAACTCTAAGTGCAAAATTCAATCAATTCTTACATTGCGTTTCGGAACATGGTGAGCATCAGTGCAAAGTACACTGTGTAGGCAGGTACACTAAGAGTTTTTATACCTTGATGTAGGTAAATAAAATTCCTCCTGCAAGCGGTATCTTTTGTGCCGGCTGATATAATCCGCCGCTTCTCAACACATATTTGCGGGTCCTTTTCCGCGAATTATACAGCCGCTAACACTTGAGCGCGCCGCGTAGGGACGCTAGCGAGTGGTAGTTTTATTTCTAAGCGATGAAAAGGGCGTTATAAAAAAATAAAAACACGCGGGACGGACGCATACGAGCGTCGCTCGAGATTTAACGACGCGACACGGATCACCAAGCGTTTGTGCGTGGAATGGGGGGGAGGGGGATAAGGTTTGAACGAGTTCTGAAAGCGTGGAAGGAGAGGAGGGGGTTTTGAAGGTGCAGATAAAGCAGGGCGATGCCGGTATAGAAGGGGAGGGTTTGCTCGTGGAGTGATTCGCTTTTGCTGTTCCCTTCCGTAGGGGTTGAATGGAACGGGTATAAACAATGCGAGACGGTTGAAGGGGTCTGGGATCTTTAGACACGCGGGTGCTTGATCGCCTCGGCGGTGGCGGGGTGGGTGGCGGAGGGGAAGGGAAGCGATGGGCGGTCTAGGGTGTTTATAAGCGCACTCCGCCAAGGCACAAATCGTCGCTGCATACCATAGCTATATCCCCTCACGTAGCTCAGAGAACGCGTCGTACCCGTTTACTTTTTCTCAATGTATAACAAGCTTAAACTTTTAAAGCTATCCCTTCTAATGTCAACAGCTGATATGGAGCAAATCTTTGACAGTTTTTCTCTGCGTCTCAGAATATAATATTAAACCTCCATACACCTTTAAGGGGCAACTCACGGTATTTTGAAAATTTCTATGTGATAACTAAGTTTTATTCAAGTAATTAATCACAAACGAAGTTTGCATTTATGCGTTAAGAAGGCTAACTGAGCGGTTCGTAGGAATTACCTTTTGTGCATGTTAACGTTTCCCTCAGATTCGTCATCAGACGAGGAAAACCAATAAAATACACATGGTAGGTATGAGAATAATTTAATACTGATTTTCTTAACTTAATTTTTTGCAGCTATTTAACACTAGAATGCCGGGAAATTTGTATCCCCTAGAATGCCGGGAGGGTGTCATTTTGACACCCATGTTTTTATATGCATGTTACGTTGCAGATTAGCTTTATTTCGGAGTCAATAGTGTCAACTTTTGTTTGATACTGATTTTGTGCCCTAATATTTAAAAGAAGTTAATGTTTTAATAGAGTACCATTGAAGTAAAATTTTTTTACAAAAAAATACACTCCTAGAATGCGCCATCCATCGAAAAGATTGCGCTGAAACGTCGGCGGACGCATGAAAGTGCAATAATACCTATATATAATCATTGAATACTCTTTTATAATTATTTATTGTTCACTGTAATTGGTTAAATTTTGTGCATAAAACAATTAAAATGAATATGACAGGATTGCTTTTCTTTTTGTTATTATTGTTAACTTTTTTCATCAATTTTTCGTCATAGAATGTAGAAGTGTGCTTAAAAAGACTAAAATTAAAATAAAACCATTGCGGCCACAAAACTAAGAAATGTTTAAAAGTAAATTACAAAAACTTCGTATGAACCCAAAAAGAAATCGAACACTTTTTCATACAGACTTACAAAAAGGTTCATCTAAATAGTAGATTCTCTACATTCTGGCACTTTTGGTCTGTTTTGGCCGTAGGTTGACTGACTTTTCACTAAGCTTACAAAAAGCAACAGTTCTGTTTTCATTGCATTTTATCTATACTTGACAATCCCTAGTCAGTTCTGGATTTGGTTGCTAGATATTCGTTGACGCAATGTAAGGAAAAGCAAGCTATTCTGATAAATTTTGTAAAAATAATTCGGGACATCTTTTGTGAAGTTATTTCCTTATATATATTATCCAGGAATTTATAGTGACCAAGTCAAAAGTATTCTGGAAAGAAAAAACAGGCCTGGTTCTAGTTCTGACCAAATATTTCCGCCCCATATGATCAATAATATCTACTTCAAAGTTTATCTCATTACAACACCTTACAGTTTTGGGCGATTTGTTAGAGTTGTTACCAATGTCAATATGAGGGCGAAGAGATCATAGAACAAGAACACATTTTTTTCTGTTTGCCGTGATGAACAGTAAGTGTTACGTCACTATTTTTGTTCAATTTAGTTGATTACAACTCTTCCCGAGAAACTTTTATTTCACCAGGTATTTCGTTTCTTCCCTTATTTACGGTTCCCGAAAGGCAAGTACCCTTTTGTTTCGAGTAGAGCTAGCAAAAGTGATGTGATACAAATGCCAGTGGTTACATTCCTGCCCTTGCTCATGTAGGGTTGCATACGTTTCAATACAACATGATCTGAAACGCGATCGTCAGCTTGACGAGAGCCGTCCTTGACGCCTCTGGTCAATCTGGAAGTTAATGGAATCAGTTTACCAAATACATACTGTCTTTATATACTGCAAACCAGTATTTATGCCCATACTTATCAGGCTTTGGTGCCATGAATTGCTGGAATGGACATCTAGCTTTGCTTAGAAACAGCTGTTCGTCAATGGTTATGTTAGGCTCAGGTTATGATTCCTCAGCATGGCCATCTCCTCCTTAGGATCTTGAACAAGGAGTTGAAGTCGCCTTGAAGTCTACCCAGCGCCCCTTCCACGTCGGCACACCATGTCACGACCACGCACAATTTCTTTTCTGTCCGATAACCAGTGCAGATCCAGTAACTCAATTATGTGTATATGCGTATTGTAAAATAAATATGTGTATCTTTCGTGATTAAATTACTAAACTGTAATATAAAAAACACTGAAACTGACCGTGCTCACTATTTTAATCATTTTTGGATGATCTAAATTGCACCTCCTGTGCAACCCAATCGTTGTCCGTCTCAAGATCTGCATCAGACCCTTTCTCCGACACGTCTCGAGAAATATCGTTTAGTATTGCAATACTTTGCTCCGTCGTAACACGTCTATGCAGTGCCATTATCAAGACAGAACTGCCGAAGCAAGTCAAGCAGCAGGTCGCGATACACAAGCGACCCAGTCCGCCAAACACGCGCGCGAGCCAGGCAGCCGAACACAGAGGCTCGGCAGCAGCTAACTGCATTGTCGCGCGCGTCACTTCACTGCAATGTTTCAGGGCAAATAAGTGTCACCGCGGTAAAAAAAACTAGCTGGTTTCAAGGCGAATCATTTGAAAAAGGCAGCGGAATATACTTACCTTACGAGCTACTAAACTTTTGAAATAAGTAGTATACAGCCTATGCTCATTGAAATTATGTAAAACAAACAATCATGAAGGTAATATACTATACTAAAATATACTATACTATACCTAAAGGTACTACACATGAAGATAATGTACTAAACTATACTAATTTGACAAATAATTATCAAGCCGCATCCCACGAGAGACCTAAACCGAAGAAAGAAATGATATTATATACTGGGTGTCAAAATGACACCCTCCGGCATTCAAGGTAAATTTGAATTTTTGAGACGAAAAAAATTAGGGGGGGTATCCCTTTTACTGTCGTTTTGTTAAGATCTAAAAATGAATAAAAGTCACGAAAGATTTTTTACTAAAACACTCTCTAAGGGCCAGCTCCGTAAAAAATGTACGCGTAGGGTGTCAAAATGACACCCTTCGGCATTCTAGTGTTAAACCAACTGTTCTTACTAATTTGAAATAACGAGCATGAGAATAAATCAATACCTCTTTTCAATTGCTTATCGCTCGAAAATCAGCCCGCTGAGGGGCCCAATTTATATTTCCTTCATTTATTTCCAAGGACAGCGTTAATTTCTCGTAATTATCAATATGTTTTTTATTCTCATAGATATATTGTCGCAGAAACCTAGTGAAAAATGTGGATTTCTATTGTAAATCTCTAAAAATATGATGTGGAAATCCTAATTTTTTTGTTTTCAGTCAATACGATACTATTTAAATAGCACGTATTGGGATGGACATGACTTATTTATGCTTTGTAGCTGCCATCACTTTACCTTTAGCGCAGTATTACCTGCCAGTTTTTGGAAAGAATGGCCCTATACTGTCCTTGAGAGGTATTTTTCCATTTCAGTATTGATACTTCCTGAAAACTATGCTTCTAATTTATGTTTTTCCAACATCATTTCATATTTACAATCTCCGACTCCAACAGAAATCTATCACGTGATAATAGCCAAACTTCTGTCCTTATCTAAGCACGGAGGCAATGTATGTAATATTAGTGTCATAAATGTAAATTCTTTGCCGAATAAATTCAGTAGATCGAACTATTTGACTGACATTTCCACGGGCGTTATTGAATAACTTCTCATGTATAGTGACGCAGGTATGTTTATTTTTACCGGGATTGTGTTTATTATTTTTTACAAAATTAGAGGGCCTATGGCTGCTAACGCTTCCCGAGCGTAAAGTTTTTCGCCCTGGTAGTGTTCCCCTTAAAACAGTCGAAGAGTGACGGGCGGTTGAGCGAGAATACGCGAGAATAACTGAGGGAAATCGTTCGTGTTAGGGGGAGGTTGTTGTATGCGCTCGCTGGGAAATTGACTCAGGTGCGGGAGGGGAGAATTTTCACGGAGCGTTGCACTCCGATGGGAAAAGGGCAAAATGCCCTCCGAAATGCGAAATGCCACGGGAGGTCGAGGTTTCTTGGAGGATAGAAGTTCACGACCTATTGACGAGTGTTCAGTGATCTCCATCTGTTCGAGGCGGAGGCGTACCCCCCCCCCCCCCCCTATCCTAATAGATGTGATATTCTATGGGAATACGATTCTTTACGTCTTTCACCCTTGCAAAATTATGTAAAGAATTTTGCTGATACTCAGAGGAAGAGAAGTTTGCGACATTTTGGAGTAGGTTCTGTGACATCCTCATTAAATGTAAAAGAGCGTAGCTGTACACATATCACCACAAAATGTATCTATTCCTCTCCAGTAATTACCTCTTCTACAAATAATATTTCTTCCACTTTTTCAATAAAATCAGAGTCGACGATTGCAAAAAGAAGAGGAATTCATGATATATTACTTCGCGTCTAGCGACCTCCATCTTCTGAAGGAGGAGGCATGGCCGGAGTGTTTCCTGTTTCCTAATACACTGTATTTACATGATGTTTATATATCGATATCATGATTACATAACGATACCTCCACTGCACAAACGCTCAACAATCGCCCACCGAATGAAATCCGCTTATCTAGTAGCCCTAGTAGTGCTAGATGAGCGGATTTGAATCGGTGGGAGGTTGTTGAGCGTTTGTGCAGTGGAGGTTCGATAAAGGAGGAAAGTTCACTTCATTAACATGTTTTCATTGGTCTCCGCGGGCTGAAAGCGTTAGAGAGTTTCCATAATATTTACCCCTACTAACGGATATAATATTCGTTGGCACTTTCTCCTCTATCCTTTCCAAATAATTAGTGAATGGAAGGATTTCATGGTCGCTGAGTGATGAAAGGTTTACGACATATAGACGGGTGGTCAGTGGTTTCGCGCTTGAAAGGGGTGCATTTAAATCTGTCGTATTGAATTTGATTTTCATTGAGAATTTTACTCGCTCACTGTCCACGTTTCAAACGTTCTTTTGATAAAATGACTTCACGGTTTCTTAGTGGTGTTCACGATGTATTGACTAGTGATCTTCTTCTGTTAAAGGAGGAGGTTAAACCACATGCCATTTTCCGTCTTCAAATACATTGGATTATCTAGGCAACAGCACTCCTACGTCTATTATGAATGAAAACTTTTGGACTATGTCGCCCCGTCAATTCTTGGGTGGCCCCAACGTTTCCCGACCGATGCTGGTCGCTTTCTGGTCTTGGGGTGTAGCGACCCCTAGAGAACTTAGACAGAAGAAGAGAAAGCGACCAGCATCGGTCGGGAAACGTTGGGGCCACCCAAGAATTGACGCGGTGACATAGCCCACACGTTTTTATTCATAATGACGAGGACCCACGAAATTTGTAACGAAGAATTACTCCTACGTCTCGTAAGAAACCTAGAAAAATAGCTCACATTTGCTCAACGGGAGAGGAGTGCGCGACCTATCGACCGGAAAGTTACGAACCCGTGATGGATCCGATTCCCATTTCAAATTCGACTGCTGCAACTTCCACTTTCGAAACATAATTTGTGCCAAAAAGAGTTGAAAGTTGCCTTGGGAAGAGAATTTCACGATATGTTGACATGCGTTTAGTGATGCATATTGGCCAAATTGGGAGGCGTAACCATAACATTCACAGGTCTCCCTTGCCACCCGTCCTCTCTCCGTCTAACAAAAGTTTCTTTCCAGTATCTATCACTCCAAATGTTTTCATCTCCATATGCATACTACCCCGCACGCTGCTTCAACAGGCGTTTGGCGGGGGAAGTTAGGACACCAGCCGTTTACGCATGAAAATAAAATACTTTAACGAGATTACGCCAAGCATTTAAGTTCTTTATTTTTCGGGGAAAAACGAATTCCCATACCTATCCGCTCGGCAAAATATCAGTCTTAATTTATCGTTTATGTCGGACCTGGAAATGTAGTTCTCATTTGAAGACTCTAGACTTGGAGTCGAATAACGGCAGCTTTCGGCAGTCACATTGGTCCCGGTGATGGTCAGTGCGTAAGGAGGGGGAAGTGTTTGAGAGCGATGACTGAGTTTGCTCGTCCGCAATCACGGAGGAGGGGGTGAAAGTTTGGCAAGGAATCGGCAGAGAAGTAGGGGGAGGGAGGAAATACCTTCTATCAGTGCATTGTGAGCTGGAGGCAGTGATGGCAGTACTGAAGAGGCGGTGTGCCATGGCATGGTTCCCTCGCTGAATTTTCGGGATACATACGTCGTCGGGCACTTGGTCGTGATAATATTTTAACACCGCTGTTGGCGGTGGTTAGCCGTAATTGTGTGCAGTGAAATTTACGTGTGCTCCGGTAGAATTACAAGGAGGACCTGTGAGCGAGTAACTGAAGAAACGTAACAGAGATGTTAGAAGTGTTGTGTTGAATCTTTCGGTTGCTACCTCGACGACTGCCTTGTCAGAGGTGAGTGCTTATTTCCTATATTTTTCTCGCTACCCCAGGGGCGCTCTGTATTTCAGTGCCGTCTTGGAAAGTTTTTCATGCGGTCTCAGCGAATGCGCCCAGTGGGTAGAGCGCTTGTCTGTTAGTATGGTATTTGGAGCAGAACAACGACGGCTGAGGTCATTTGCGCCATGAGTTAAGGGTGGGTAAGGGACGGGTGGAGAGAAACCCGGCGTCAGCATTAGCCTGCTCTTAACGAATGGCACCTAGGGACCACGGCTTAACGTCCCATCCAGGGAACGGAGTGTTGCGCTTAAAATGTCCTCCTCATAAAATTGAAGCAGGGATCGAGTAGTCTTGAAAATTCTCTGCCCCCCGCTGGGATTTGAACCCGAGCCCACGGGGTGGGAAGCCAACACTCATGTCTGCTTCTCTAAAAGTTTTGCTATTTTTTATGGTCGATGGTTTTCTTTTCAAGTGAAATTACTCCGTGAGTTTATATAGCCGAATGAATACGCATTTAGGAGAGCTTCCAACCGCCTACGGAATTCTCTCTATTGATTCTGAACTCGCACAGAGCAAAGAATTTTTTTCAATAAAACCGTCTCGAAATTCTCCAGAAGAGCTTCATTGGCTATTGACCAGACTTGAAAGATAGGTCCAAAAAGCAGAATTTCAATAATTACCTTTATCTATTTTTACTTGATAGATCTTTATATGCTACTTATTTTTTATACCTTCTGAATAAATAATTAGCAAGAGCCATCGGTCTGGCATTCGGTATTATGAAGTTTCTGTGATTTAAAGTGTCGACCCGCGCCACAATATCACCTAATCTATCCCGTGTAAATGAGAGTACTTCACGGTTTTTTGTTTGTGATTTGTATGTTTGGCCCCTTATTTTAAACCTATCGTTTATTTAATCAATTTCAATGATATTACCTCACGGCAAAAACCTTATTTTGCAAGACATTCAGTGAAAGTTCTTTATAAGGGTTGCGTGAGATTTTTTTACGCAGGATTTATGTAAATAGGACACATCTCCATTTATATTGGTTGTAAAACTTTGAGTCGTAGAGGAAGGAAATGTTCATCAATAAATTAGAAATTAACGCATGTATTACGAGTGTCATCGTACAAGTACTTATGCATCGATACTTTGAAAGTGTTTTTTTCCAATGAAAGCCAGTGAACATCACTTTAATGTCCTCTTATTTAATTTATTTTGCGGTTTTCCTTCTAAATTATGAGAGCACACGTTTTTCATTTGATTTAATTCATTTTGTTCGTCTTCTTCTAAATTTTGTGAGCACGTTTTCATTCAATTTTATCCATTATTTGCTTTTTCTTCTAAATTATGAGAACACACGTTTTTCATTCGATTAAATCTATTTTGAGCTCTTTCATCTAAATTTTGTGAGAAAGTTTTTCACTCAATATTATTCATTTTTCGCTTTTCTTCTTAACCCTCATATGGATTTACAAAATTAGTTACGTCGTTGGATTCTCGGCGCCGCAGCGGCGCCGCGTCATTTTTTGCTATCTTTCAAAGTTAGCCTGAATTTACAAGTTTTTTGATTGATAATGGTAAATACATCTATTATCTTTATTTCTTACCGTGTTTTGCTAGATTTAAACCCTTATTGTTGAAGTAATAACAAAAAAAATTGAACGCTGCATTCTTTTCCATTTCTTGCCGTAATGCTCTTTATTTCAGTTCCCTTTGTATGTTATTTTTGAGTGAAAGTTTTAATTTCGTGAGTAATTGTTGTTTGAAATATTTTTCTGATATGCAGAGCTCGGCAAACTCCGCTTTTTAATGTTTATATTGTTTATAATTTTATGTATCTAAATGCTAAAAATGATGACCAAATAAAATTCGTTTATGCCCATATGACATAATTTTGCTTCAATGCGTCCACCCATATGTTATATCTTTGCAGTGTATATAGAAGGATAAGTTATTAAACGTTAATAATGGAACAGATGTAGGTTAAGTGTGAAGAGACGAGTGTAACTTTCGTGATTTTTACAAGATTCTGGCGATCAAGACAAATCTTACGAATATTCTGGGAGCTTATGTCCTGAAATTAAAAAAAATCAAGTCTTATGGCTTTTGAAATATAAATAATATGGGATGATAAGCGGCGTGTCAAAGAACTCAACGCTTCTTTGGAGATGGAGCTAGAAGAGTCGGTACTCTTTTCCTACCACGGAGCCTCATTCCCCCACTGGGGACGTGTAGCCCAAGCGAAAGGTTTCCTTAGATATGGACGGGTAAATGTTTTGCGTGGGAGTGCATAAGATTAGGTTTTACTCCTGGATTGGTGGGAAGTCCAAAAAAAATAAATTCTTAGAAGTATGTGTTATTGGTGGTAGAGGAGAATGAGCAGCTGCCTTTTTTTCGTCCAAATCTGCGTGAGAAACTGATGATAATATGCTCTGGGGTGACAAAAATACCCTCACTTTGGAAGGACTTCCCTTACATTTTCTTTCCGTTTCCTTTCTTAGCGTTTCACTGACCCAAACATTGAGACTCTCCATACTTTCCCACTAAGCTTCCTTATTCGTCATTCACCACCTTCTTACCCCCTCCCACAAAACTTGATTGAACTTCTCACCACCCTAATGACCCACCGAGCTGGACCTTCTTGGAATGAAGGGAGGGCCACCGCGGGGCGTTTTGACAAGGCTTTTGTTCCCTGTCCTTCATGCAGCGTTAGAAGGATGAAGAAAAAGCAGGCTTTTGTATCTAATTGCCTCCTTGCACTCCCAACCTTTTTTGCGATAAGGATTTTCTACTCCTACCTGTCCTAACGATCTGGGTATTCCCCGATCCTTGGCAGTCTACACACTACCGCCCCTTCACCTCAAAACAACCTCCTGGCATTCCTTCTCCTTTCTCCTTCTCACTCATCCCTTTACGTTAGTAACACCCCCAATGCATAAAACATCTGTACATTTCAGTGCACATAGAAACGAGATATATGTTTACAAATTTTCACCTCATGGTAAATTGTCTTTTCATCTATTCATAATGAAACGATTTTTACCACGTAAAGTCTAAACTCATCGTCAGGAAAGAGAAATTATTTTCTATCACGAAATTAGTTGGGTAGTTATCTTGATTTCACCTCAATGGTAAACTGTCACGTCATCAGTAGCTATATAAACGCCAGCAATTTTGTATAGACTATCGTAGCCGCAAAGGGATTTTTTTCGAATGAAAAGTACAAGACATATAACAATAACTGTGCGATGTGTTCTTCACGGTAGTCGGTGAAACTTCTGAATCTCTTGGTAAGTTACAGTTACTCATTCAGCGAGAAATATTCACACAACGGTGAGGAAGCATTATTCTACGAATTCGGATAATGCATTGTGTTAAATTTTTCTTAGAATTGCTGCTTGGAGTAATTCTAAACAGAGTCACTCTAGTATTTACCCAAAGCTGACTATCACCACGGCAGTAACGTGGACGCGGAGCGGAGAAGGTGCCCAAGCGAAACTAAGTCGGAAGCCATGGAAAAACAACTTTGAATAGCCATGAGTTTCTATGAATAATTCTCGCAAAAAGATGAAGTTTTGTCAATGAACATTATAACGAAGCAAACGTAATGATTCTTAGCTAAAAGAGAAAGCACAATTGGTATTGTAATATTTTCCTTTTGTTAAACAATTTCATTTGGTTTATAAGTTAAAAATTAAATAATAGGATTAAAATAGATTATAGCATTTCATATGAAACATTATTGCTTTGACATTAGCGTTGGAAGTGCAGACCCTGACGTAACGATGAGGAAATTCTCGGTCCAAGCAAAACTAAGTCGGCGGCCCATGAGAAAACAACTTTGACTAGCCATATGTTTTTATGAATAATTTTGTAAAAAGATGAAGTTTTGTCAATGAACATCATATTGAGGCAAATATTTTGATTTTTAGCTGTAATAGAAAGCAAAATAGGTATGGTAAAATTTTCCTTTTGTTTAACCATTTCATTTTGTTCATAATGTTTAAAAATATAAATAATATGATAATAAATATATTGTAGCATTTCATACGAAACATAAATGATTTGACATTAACATTGGGAGTGCAGTCAATGACGTAGCGACGAGGAAATACTGAGCGCCGCAGCGGCGCCGAAAATCCAACGACGTAACTTTTTCCATTAGAGGCCAATAAAATGTAAACTATCAACACTATGCTAACAAAATTTTATACGTAGACGAAGAAGGCAGAAAAAATAGACTACTGAAAATTTCAGAATGATCCATTGGAATGGAAAATTTTTACACCACTTTTAAAACCACGAGCGCCGCTAAGGCGCAGAGAATCCATATGAGGGTTAATTATGAGAACACGTGTTTCATTCGATTTAATACATTTTGTGCATTTCCATCTAAATTTTGAGAACGCGTTTATCATTTAATTTAATCCATTCTGTGCTTTTTCTTCTAAATGACGACAGTACACGTTTTTTTTGGAAGATAAATGTGGTAATGCTTCTTCTTTGCGATGTTTTATTCCAAATTGGGGGAATTTGGAAGCAAATCGAGTTCGGTTCCATTCCTTCCTACCGCGAAGGAATATAGTACGTAGTTTGCTCGATATGGAAAATTCAACTGCCGGCTTGAATAGCTTCGCCCCACAATGGCCATCTTGGTCGCAATGGCCGCCGAACTCTGGCTCTCCACGGCCGAGAACCTCCAACAATGTCGCCTTGATGATAAAGGGAAGCCCACCGCCGCTGGGCAATCGGAAGCTGGTTACTCAGACAACCCCTTCCCGTTTCTCTCCATGCCAACCACGTACAGAGGTGGAGGTCCTTTCATTTCCTTCCACTACTTCTTATTTCATGGCCGCAGGCTCCTGTCGAACGACCTCCCTCCTCCATCTAGTGGAGAGAGGACACAATGCCACGTCCTCTGACATCATTAATAACTTTAGTGCTCTCTCCAGGAGGGCCTAATGTGAACTTTTTAATCGATTCCTTCGTGACAAAAGAAGAGATCCCGCTTTCATCGCCCGTTTCTCCCCGTCTTGTACCCCTTGCCTTCAACCCTTCTCTTCTTCCCTTATCTCCCTCTGATTTCCTTTGTTATCACGCCATGTATCTCGCACCAAAACTCGATCGAAGGCCCGTCGTACCGTCCTAAGCCATACTTTCCAATATCCTGACGTTTTAAATCAATGGCATACGAGTTTACTTTGTGGAAATATGACATGACAGATTATAAATAAAACTTATTTTTGTGGAACACATTAATTAATATTTCAATATAAAATTTTTAGTTAAAATGTTGTAATAAATGGCTCAATGTATTCGACATATTCAGGTCACCATCAGGAGGTTCACCCCCTTGATAATTACAAAAAAAGTGAAACCTGTTCAGCCTTTTAATGAATGCTGTGTACTATACTACTGAATGTTAGAGCGTAGGTTTCCGCGGCTATGGTCTGATCTCTGCATTTCTCCAGGGTTTTCTTCCGCGTCAGGTTGTTGGTTGATTGACAACAGTTTCGCTGGCAGGACAGCCAGCGAAACTGTTGTCAATCAACCAACAACCTGACGCGGAAGAAAACCCTGGAGAAATGCAGAGATCATATACTACTGAATACTACATAAAAGTTAGCTTATTAATCCATCCTGACATTTTGTATTGAATGGGCAAAGAATGATGCAATGTGATGCCTGAACATTTTTTTACGATTGGGGATTGTGGTTGCTTGGAATCGGTAATTATAATGTGTTTTTATTGAGAGTAAACTCAGCTTAATTTAATGGGCAAATGTAATGCTTCGGCAAATTTATTAGCAATAATTTGAGCTAAAAACACAAAATCATTGCGTACCATAATCTAATTTTCAATTTGGATATATGCGAAATTACTGTGCAGGTAATGACTAAAATCAGTGCTCACATAAAAACATTAAATGAAAGTATAAAACATTCATCTTACCGTACTTATGGTTATATGATGATAGGGGGATTCAAGTTTTGTGAGCCGCTACTCAGTGTAGTTTTCTCACACATAGTAGCATCATGTTTGTTCTACCCACCCTCCAGATGCATGTACCTAAGCATGGTAAAACGCTATGTACCGTTTTCACGGCCTATCGCGCAATTTTGTCGAATGTAGAAGGGTAGGGGTAAGACAATGAGCATATAGAATGAAAGAAAAAGTAGTTGTTAGGATTTCAGCTGATGTTGTTCAATGAACGTTAAGAAAGGAATGAAGTCCAGTCATGACCCAAAGGCATATTTTGACATCCGTCACCATGTTTATTTAAATTTTGGTGATAATAACGCGTCCGCAGTAGCGTGAAACACGGGATTATTATAAATCAGACGAATTATCTCAATACTATCGTTTAACTACGGTCAAATGCAGTGGTCTTAAAGGCATTTGGAGGTATTTTCATCACCTTTATCTAGAGACTGGAGCTGGTTTCTCATGTTGGGTTTTATACTAGGCTCGCTAAAACTTGCACTCAAATTAAATTTCGATATAGTTTTGCTAAAAACTTTTTACAAGCTCTGACACACGCAATTATTCATATCAATTTATTAGAGCCGTTCAGCTCCTACGCAGGATTTATGCAAGAATTTTGCAAGTCCATTTACAGCATCTTTTCATTGCGTAACTATGTAACGGCTTGCATCTCTAAATGAAAGACATTGAAATAGATTCGAGGGAGAGAGCAGGGTGAGTAGTTGAAGTGGAGGCTAATGGATAAGGTAGTGCCACAATTTTTCATGAATGGATGTATCCTTGATAAAGAAGCAGGGGGTAGGGAGAAGCTGAATTTATGGATAGAATACAGGAAGGCAAGGTTCAATGCGATAGGTTGCTGTATTGTAGCTGAATAAAAAATAGAGTTTTTTAAAGCGTTATTTATGAAAGAAAAGAGAAAGTTTGGAACTTATTTTTCTCTTCCAAATACCTCTTTAATTTTGTATATTTAAGGGTTTTCAACATCTTTTTACCACCTGAACAACCTAGAGAAACATATATATTTTAATATTTCACATTTCATACCGCCTATTCCTTTCTACCTGTTTTAGTAGACTTTTAATTTTCTCTTTTTATTTGAGAAAAGTGATATTGATTTTATCTGCTCCATTTCATATAGCAATCTTAGAAAAAATGTCTGTTATAGATGGTCGTAGTGACTTAAATATTTGCAAACATCAGCTGCAGTAGCTCAATTTCCTGCAAATAATGCACAATACCCTAAATGAAGGAATTTTCATTCAATGAGTATTCGCCAAGCTATGCGGTGCAATTGTATCGTCACTTGTTGACATGCACCCAAATTAAGATTCGATCAAACTTTTTATATTTCGTTTCGTATCCTTTTAGATACGACATAATTCATCTCACTCACATCTCACCATTGTGTGTCTTTTCCGGTTATCAACTTCTAGTCTCCTTTTGGTTCAGAATTTCCGTCAACCTCTATCTTCACTGTGGCATTTTCAAAGAGAAATTTCAATAAAGAATTCATCTCAGAAAAAAACAGTAATTGATGCTATTCTCGGAGTTTATTTTTATATTTTACTAACTATTATAGTTATGCAATATCACATGATTTCAATCGGTCCAAGGTTTGAGGTTTCGTTCAGGGATTTTAGTTCTTCTCAGAGAAAAAAGGAAGTTATTGTATCAGTCTTTTATTGCCTTTCCGGAAAGATCAAGTTTTGTAAGCCTCGCAGTTGCGAATACATCCTCCCTGAGGCCGTGTGCGACCCATTAAGCTACGCGGAATGATCTTTTGGAATCTTTCGAAGAGTCAGCCCGTGGAAAGACGAAGGTGAAAAAAGACAAAACCTTTTCATGGAATTCCATTGGTGACTGTAGACAATAGTGGCTTATTTATCTTCGAAAGTTCTTGTGGAATAAAAGTCCATGAGGAAGTTTCTACTCAAGTTTTGTGATATTTGTCCGCTGCCATGGATATTTCTACTCAATAGTTCCTGCGTCTTGATCCCTTTGCTATTCTCAGTGACGTAAACTGTAACTTTATGAATTTCTATAATAACCTATCATTGGAGGTATTTTTTTCATTGCTGAGTCAAATATACCATTGTGAAAAAGGTCTGATTCTTAGATGATAATAAAGATTATTTATGCTAAATAAATAAAGAACTATTAGGACTAGGAAATGTTATCTACGCACATTCTTAAGGTTTCATAGGGATCTTTGAAAATTTACATTTGCATTTTTTGATGAACATGAATGAATTATCTCTTCACGAAATGCGCTCACCGATTGTGAGAGCCATAAGGGTAGAAAGAGCTATAATTTAATATTCCCTGCATTAGTCTCCATTCTGTAATGTGATACCCGAGTACTATTTACTGAATCCATGAGGTATCCTGAGATATACCCGAATACTTCTTACTAAAATCATGATTACCTGTCCTAAACTAATTTTGTTTACTTCTAATCGTCATATCGACTCTTTTTAGCTTATATCTATCATCACCTATTTATCATTCTGTTTCCCACTGTATATTTTTAAACACTTGCAACTCAATGCAAGGGGAGCTTTGTAGCCTTACTGGCATTGCGCATTGCTTTTGATTGAAGGTTTAATTTCAGAGTGAATCCTTAATAAACTCTTAACTAAACAAAATACACATATGTAAAACCATAAACCCTACGGATTCTTGGCAGGAGCTCAACCATCGCATGTTCAAATAGACCTTAGAGTTGCAGCGCATTGATCATAATACTCGTACCTCATGTCCAGAATAGTGTGGTTTCCTATTATTTTTTATTGTCTAAATCGAAAGGTTATTGCTCCTGGAGTACGTATTTCACGCTTTTAGATTTTTAAATGACGATATCTATATTTCGTGATCAAATGAGAGGTGAAAATTTTCAAGCGCGCGAAAACGCGACGGCTAAGTATGAATGCCGGGAAAACTCCATGTGACGTCAATCTGACTCCCTCTGCCGCGAGTGAGGTGACCTTTGGGCGAGGCTTTGAGCGCTTATACGACGCAAGATGCTAGCAGGTAGCAGAGTACCCTGCTAGCTGGTAGCACTTGGCTTAAATAAGGATTATTAATGCCTTATCAAACGAAGAAAACTTTCCGACCTTAGCCAGTTTTAATAGGTGATTATTAAGGCATTTTTCCCTGAGCTCTGTGCCTCATGCAAACATTGGTAATCTCAGACGATGTAAAACTCGTATCTACTCGTATAGAAACTAGGTTCCTGTGACGTCACGTGGAGTGGCATCGCATGGGCGCCAATCTGGCCTTTTTCAAATGAGGATAAAATTAACCATTGACATTCGTCTAAACCGGTATTTCTAAAACCAAATAATTTGTATTTTATGAATACACTAATGGTGGGTAACGAATTGCAATTAATGCCTTTCGTTTTTTTATGAAGGAAACTACCCTATTTCTAGAACCGTGACTAAAACGCTGTCTTTGAAACCTCCGTCAGTGAGGAATAAAATTCCGTCCAATATGCAATGTATTACCTAGTTCAAATAAGGGAGAGTTGCCTAAACCGCACCACTTACCAAATCGCACCACTACCCTAAAAGCCAATGCGTTGGACATATAGGGAAAATAATAGGGACTTTGAAACGTCCCGCATTCCCAAACACACCACCCTTCAGTTGCGCACACAATGGTGAAGTGACAAGTCTGGTGCGTGCATAATAAGAAAACAAGTGTCTTATATGCTATTTTTTTACGCCTTTTCACAAGAATATTGAAACCAGCTAAGTTGCATTTACATAGCTTTAGTTACATATCGTATTTCTGAAGCCTATTGAGTTTCGCTTAGTGCCATTACCAGCGTGGTATTATCACGTGTTTATGCAGTGAAAATTATTTAATATAAAATGGCGGTCGCTCCCAAATTGCACCACGTGTCTCAATACTGATGCGATTTGGACGACTGCGAGTGGCTCAGATCACAAGCTTAAGTTTTGGCTTTTCGTTCTCTCATCTAGAGCTCAGAGAAGTGGAGGAATGGAAGTTAGGAGAAAATGTGAAAGGAGCTCATGTAAACGGAGCCCTAAGGACATGAAATTTACCTTTAATAAATACAGAGAAGGAAAAAAATAGATAAAATGAATGCCTTAGGAAAAAAAATTACAAAAAAGACATTTCTGCGGCATTGCCGAAGAGGAGTTGTTAGAATATTGGATCGTGGTGTTAATGTTGTAGTGAATGGAAGAGAAGACTGCATTACCGGTTAAAGAAGAGCACGAATTAGTTCAGGTTATTTTTTAATTTGAAGTATGATTTTTTGGGCCAACGCCAATAGATGTTAGGAAGCCTTTCGAATTCTTGAGCACTCATTATCCAACCCTTTAAGCGAAGTGAAGGTAATGACCGGTAAAAAGTGGTACCAAGGATTTATTGCACGCAATCTAAAACTAAGCATTCGGCAGCCCGAGAATATATCCTATCATAGAGTCAAAGGACTCAACAAAGTGAATGTATACCTTTTGACGTCCTTCAAATTATTACTAATGACAAAAAACTAAATGATTTTCGTATCTTTAGTATGGATGATACAGGATTTCAAACTGTTCAAAAGGAAGCTAGCTTCCTAACAACTATTTGCGTTGGCCAAAAATATGAAGCTTCAAATTAAAAATGCCCTGTATCTCCAAAATTTTCAGTAGAAAAGGGAAAACGACAGGTTTGGGCGATTTCCAGAGCAGAAAGAGGTTTCAACACCACTGTTGTATGCTGCACGAACGCCAATGGGTTTTATGGGAAAACTCTTTAAAAAGCCGTAGTGAAACATAATCATAAAAACTTAAAAATTCGGCTTAAGTTATCACAGATTTTTTTTTATAATCAGAAAAACTCCATCTATTAATAATATCAAAGATATGCCTTATTTTTACTTTTTTCGTTCCTAATTTTCCAGGTATTTTAATCAGGGATGGCAAGAGGAGCTAAACGATGTACAAAACCGGTAAAATTTCAATAGTTTCTTTTCTGAGAGTGAAATGTAGAAACGAAACGAAATGGATAGAAACCCGGGGAGCTAAACTCAGCGTCGAAACCAAACGCAGATAATGTTTCGCACCGTAAGGAATCACGTGCTTCACCTTCGAACAGTTTAGTTTCGACCCACACACCCAGTACGGAGCACGGTTGAGTGAAGTAGAGGTTCGGCCTACCGCCATTAGATGCATGGAGCACTCATATTTTTACCGCTCACAGGAGAGCGGTGAACGCATACCGGCCATTCAATTTTTAAGCTCGATGTTTCAACCTCTCTACACGTATGTCAAACGCAATGGGTCGAAACTATTCCCTCTTACCCCCCTCCACTCAACTCTTGGGATCGAAACTTAACTATGAGCAGCAGAGTTTCGATTAATTTCGTTTCTTTCCTAGGAGTAAAGTTTCGTCCCGCGTCGAAACTAAACCCCTTGGTGATTTTAATTTCGTGCAAGAACGAAACTAAACTTCGCCTCGTATTTTTGTTTCCCTCTAAGTCGAAACATTTTCGTTTCTTTTCACTTTCCATCCCTGATTTTAACACGTATGTTTGCTGTGTTTACGGATCTAAAAAATAACGTTAATAGTTTGTTTTTCTCTCCGTCTCTCATTGTCTTTAAAACGCCATTTCCTCATTTTCGCCTCCGGTGGTGCGATTTGGGAAACCTGTTGTCTAAATCGGTTCGTTTGAAACGGTTTCAAATTGAATTTTTATGCATGTGTTTAACTAGGAATTGACTATACCCAAAAATTTTGTGAGAATTAGACATACCTCCTTATATGAATCGGCATTAAAAACTTATATCGCGTGACTTTTTTTCAGCTAAGCCGGTTTTTCCAAAACGGGTGCGATTTAGGCAACCTTCTCCCATGAAAATTTATCAAAAGGCGCCTTTCCAGTTCACTCTTGTTTTCTCACCTAAATATATCTTTATCTAAATCCTATTCTGCTTATTGTCTTGTATTTTTGAGCATGAATGTCTTAATATTTTTTTCAAGCTAGATTTCATTTTCATTAAGTCAATTGATATTTATCACATATTTTCCATTCGCAAGTGTAAAAATTCCAGTTTTTCTCTTGAAACGTCTCTTATTTATAAAATGAATATACCTGATCCTTTTTCGTGTGATATTAGTTCTAAATTTTGATTTTTTTGGCTTTCTATAGCTACAGCAACATCTGCAAACATGATTCAGAAATGCAAAATCGGTTATTCAACAATCATTTCCTGAATATGTGTCATTTGATGGTTTTGATAATGAGCAAGGGTATATTTATTCGGTTAAATTTAAGGTCATTTCCATGTCACCTACTCCTTTTTTGTTTAACTTACAAGTATTCAGAGCCCTTAAGGCATTTTTAAGCCTATTACATGGTATTAAGTTTCATTCATGCTCACAAAATCGATAAGTCTATTTGGGCTTTAATGTGATCCACAGTATAACTACTCAATAATATCCAAATTTTTCACAATAAATCAATATATCACAGGCAAATCATTATTACACTGAAATAAAATAACTTATTGTTAGCTTAGGAGTTGTTTATTGAGGAGTAAAGTAACTAATAACATAAAGTATCAAGGCATACAGCGTGGTGTGTAGTAGATAATCAATAACCTTACCTTTCAACACTAATGCCTGCAGTAAAATACTTCCTGACGTACATTTACTTTTTGGATGCGTAAATAATGCACCTGAATTTCAACACGAAGTTCCCCGGTGTATAGCCCATTTCACACGGGAACGCATTTTCTAGTGCATCTCATTTTATCAATTTGCGAAGCACATCTTTTCATTTGAGCTTGGAGTTCATGGAGTAAATTGCTACATTTAGGTGTACTTACTCGGTCTAGACACAAGGAATAGTCTCATCTACACCCTATTTTGGTAGTAGAAGTTTCATCTTATTTAGGATCTTGTGGTAGTCCTCATTTTTAGGGGATCAATGAAGTTGGGAGATTTCCATCTCCATTTCCTTCACATCCTATAACTTCTACCGTCTACATTTTCATCCAATGTGATCATCGCATTTAACACGAAAAGCCGTTTTTTCCTGAGAATAGCGTGGGAAGGTATTTTTTCGTATAGCTTTAAAATGGAAGGAGTTTTGAAGGTCCATATTGCAATGTATGGAAAAGCTTCCTTTTCACAGCTTTGTAGTTGAAGTATCTATCAGTTAATTTGATATCGGTGACTTTGACATCTGGCTAACTTGTTTCAGCTGGCACTTCGCTATAATGAACTTTTATGAGGAAAGCAAAATATTTTATCGTTTCATTAATAGAATTCAATATCTCTGTCGTTAATTCCCATGGTAAGCATACGCGAAGCTGGAAAATAGCTTGGCTCTCATATTTGATATAACAATGGAGCGAATTATGAGACAAAATTTACCAATCTTGATATCATTTTAGTAAATTGTTTCTTCAAGAAGCTAGGATAATATAAATACATCAAATTATGGACTGCAGGATCAAGAGAAATAGATAAATTGAAATAAATGTCGGTAAGATGACTAATGTGTGACACTTTTGCTGGGTTTTTTGATAATAAAAGTTGTGTTAGCAATTCAATACGCATGAGTTAAGCAATATTTTTGAATGATGGCTGATTCTCAAGACTACTCACAGCTGAAATATTTATTCCTCTCAATACTTAATTTATATCACGCCTTTAAGAATGCATGTTCTTACCTATTTTTTGTGCAACCTTCCTGACAAAATCTTGCAATCCAAATTTACTTACCATCCGATTAACCACCGAGGTGAAATTTTCAGTTCAGATCAGAACTAGATGACAGTGCCACCTTTCCAACATTTCAATTAATTATAATATTAAATTAAATATCCACGCATTTATTCTAAATAAAAATAAGAAAATAAACCAACTTGCCTTGGTATAAAATCCAATATTTTAATTTTACAGATAAAAGACTACACGCTCAAAGACAATAAGTGATGATCATCATCTTAGGTCAATTTATTTATCTGCAAATATTCATTACATTTCTGCAAATAAAGTCTCACCTATATATGGTTATGAATATCACTCAGTTGTCAAATACAAAGCGAAATCACACTACGTTTTTGGTTTTGAGCATGTAGTCTTTAATATGTGAAATTTGAACGAGTGACTTTGGACCATACCAGGTTGATTTATTTTCCTCATTTAAGTTCCAATAAATAAATGTGTTTTTTTAATTAATTTTTTTATGAATTGTAATGAATATTTTTTAATAGATGACAGCCGTAATGTGTTTTAAAACTGCGCCCACACCTAACGACAACATTTCAGTGCTAAATTTATGCAAATTGAGATATTGAAATTCACCCTCATCTCACTTCCTGTTAATACTGGT
Organism: Ischnura elegans; assembly: GCF_921293095.1. Lineage (NCBI taxonomy): Eukaryota > Metazoa > Arthropoda > Insecta > Odonata > Coenagrionidae > Ischnura > Ischnura elegans. The sequence goes on along the minus strand of NC_060251.1, from coordinate 32,309,846 downwards.
TGTTATATTATTTGTATTGGCTCTTTTGTCAACTTTTTTGTTGATTATACACGCAGTTTAGCGAAGAATAAGAAATATAGCTTCAAATTCATGAACCACCAGCCTAATATGTATTTTTATTCATTTCCAACTTTCTTCTTCTGTCATGGCAAAATTAGCGAAGTCTAAAGAATCTTCTCGACTTCCCTGCTTGTTTTTTTGGCAAGGCAAGGAGACATTCCTGCTTTTCCTCCTTGCATTCACTCCCACTTCGTTTCTTACTCTACGTGTTCTCGCTTCTCTAATAAGTAAAGATTTCTACCTCCCTGAACGGCGGAAGCAGGACTGGAACTAGGAGAATTGTCATAAGGGGGGGGGGGGCAAAGATCAGTTTGCCGCCCTTGTACCCCAACTTCTCCTCACCCCTAAAATATAATACGTGCGTAAGCTATTTATTTATATGAGATAGTGGAAATTATACACCATATGTTCGCTGTTAAGAAGTTTCATTAATATTATTGTTACATTATTCAATCAGGAAAATTAAATAACTTTTTAATAAACTTTTCAAAAAATTTCTACCGTCTATCTACCGCCCGGGGCTCGTGCCCTCTCTGCCCCGGCCCAGTTCCGGGCCTGGGCGGAAGATGTTCTCAGCGTGAGCAAAGTGAATGCATTTTCCTCGTTGAAATGTTGGATGAAGAATTACTTCCTTGCGCGGATGATTTATTCAGCGCGAAGGATGTTACAGTCATCCCACGCAGCAGGTGTCGCTTTGAAATGATCCCTCTCCTCTCATTTATATTGACTGAAATTGTCGAATGAATCAATGAGGTGGACCTTTTCCCTTGGTATTGTAACGGATGAATTGAGCTGAAATTTACTGGCACTCTTTTCCTTGATGGAATGGAATGTACCCATTGAGCGTCGCGCGGAAGTTATTACGTCTGTTTGAGTCAGAGCAGGTAAAACTAGGCAGGAATAAATTAATTATCATGATTTTAAGGCATATTATTCCTGGTTAATTCATGTTTTCATGCATACTTGGAGGTGTCTATATTGAAATTGGCGTCATTTGATTGTATTAATAGTGGCTGTGGAACCTAGTCTAATGAATATTAGACTTTTTCATTTTTGGACAGAAGGTAAAGAATTTAAGGCAACCCTTTAATTCATGTGTTTATGCTCGCGAATTTTCCTAATTAATTTAAAAATTTTAATTTTTACAGGATTTAATAGAAAGTTTTTAATGAGAAGGAAAGGAATTTTAAATATATGCGGTGAACATTACTAACTGCATGACGTCTAATGCATGGTGAAGAATATGTAATTTTGCTATGGTGAACCACAGGTAAATATCTCAACGAGCAAATGCTTCTAATTCAAGATGAGTTTGAATTGATTACTTTTACGGCGTATTCTTCGCCAAACATTTGTTATGCTCTAATGCATATTTCTTTAGCTTTTACCTTCTGCGGAATTTTTATGAATTACTTGAGCCACCATCACCTTCGGTTTGCGAACTAAATAACTTTTTTTTTTTTGGAGTTCAAAATCCATTTCAACGGAATTTTCAAAGAATGTATAACTTTTGCAAGAATTAAAGCGGCTCCAAAACGAATAAATTTCTTATATCAATGCGACGCATGTATAACATTTAAGGAGGTATACTGCGAGCGTTTGCTTCATGTAAATGCTTTGCATTTTTTATTTTTTTTTCAATCATAGATGGCATTCATTGGGACTTAAAAGCAAAATTTGGGTTCATAAAAGTTTGATAAATCCGTCCTTGTTTCTTTTCGGAATTATTAATATGATTTAATGGTTTATAAATACAATTTATAAGTGAAATTGAAATGTTTTCCAATTACATTCTCCCTCTATTTGAATTCTAAGTATTGCCGTGGGATAATTACCCGTCCATAAACTGGTACAAGAACGTAACCAAAGGTTGCTGCTTCGATCATTTAATTATTTTGCTCTCGACTTTGCACCCACTGAGTACGTCAGTATATTTTTTTTCTCACAGAACACGTGCTGTGCCCTCGTAATTTCGTGTTTTCAGCGTTCCATTGTTGTGCTGTGCTTTTCGGCTGCTCCCCACGTGATGGCGGGAAGGTCAAGGGAGGCCTCGGGAGAAAACCGCAGCAACTTCCACATAGAGGTAAATTTGAACTCGTTGAGGAAGTTTATGCGGAGACAGCCTTTCAGAATAAATCCATTCTCATACATTTATCTCCATAATCGTTGCTTTGACGAGAAGGTTTTTAGAAAATCATCAGTGACACCACTACCCTTGTTAATCGATGTCTCCGTCAAACCTTCTTGAAACATGAATTTTGTCAAAGTAATCAATGAAAAATGACTTTGAGAATATGGGTGAAACATTTTTATTAAAAAAAAAATAAAATTGGTACGCTTATTTCAAACCTCGTGACACCTCTTTCTGTGCATATATTATTTTTCTTTCCTGGCGAAAACATACTATTTAAGCAATTTTTAGTACAAGTTTTGACGAGCAATTCATTTCATAATTAAGGAATAAGTTATATTTATTGAATCTTCCTTTATACATATATTCGTGAAATTTATACGCATAAGAGTAATTTTATACTTAACAGAAGCATTTAATGTATAATGATTACATTTTCATAGGGATAAATACAATGGATTTTGCCATATCACTCGAAATTTATGCGAGATTCTAAGTGTTTGCTTAACTCCCATATGGTTGCAAAACTTGACATAGATATGTGAATCTGTCTCTTCAATATATGATTCATTTGAATTTATCTCTCAGATATTGTAAAATGGTATGAATATAAATGAACGGTCATATTATTCTCGTTTCAACGAACGGTGGCTTTAAAATTTGAAACTGTGTAATGAATCCGAAGCCGCAGTGGCAGCTTGCATACTACTCGTCTATTCTACTTATAAAGGCTTAATATTTGGTTTCAATTTTCGTGCAGCCTTTATGAATCAGTGATGCAGAAGCCTGATTCACTGAAGTTGCGGATTGATTTCTAGTTCAAATTTTGATGAAATGCGATGAGAGCGCATTGACGCATGCTTTTAATTCTAGTCATTGGATACGGACATGATTGAATACTGGAAACTGCGATGGAAATGTTTGATTGAATAGCATTTTACTCCCCATCCATTATATCTCTCCCTTTTATTTAACTCTGCACATAGTGTCTCAATATAAATAAAATATAAACCAATTCCAACAACAGTACCAAATTTTTGCTTTTATTTTTTGGCTTTTGAGCAAAAAAAATAGCCGTACCTACGTCCTTTATTAAATAAATATTTGCTCTTTTTCTACTCTGTACTGATTCCTTTGCGTTATCATTTATATCAATTGCAAATTAATTTTTTATAATGTAAAATATTAGCTAAACAAGCTATATCCGAGGAAAAATTACATACATTATGCCTTCTCCACTTGGTATGAATATATTGTACTCGTCAATATACCATACGGAATATTATTCGCCTTCAGTGGTAATAGGTGAGCTTTGTTAAATGAAATTTACTGGTTGGTGATGATGACCAGGCATGTCTCTGAAACTTCTTTTATAAAATAACTACACTTCTGAACCCAAATTGTTTTAATCACTCAATTTCTACGTGTTTATCGACATTTAAGAATTAAATGTGTTTAGAGCCCATGCTGCCAGATTATATTTTTACACTCGGTTGAATTGAGAGAATTGGCGGTTTTATAGTGCGGTCCAAATGCCTTCTCTTTTGCTCTGAAGTAGGATTTAATATTCTCACCTTGTTTAATAGCATCAAATTCACGCACCAATTATATTAATGTAACCGAGGACATAAAGAAATTTTATGATTTGAATTTGATATATCATTAATTTTATGAAATTCTTGCATTGCGTAATCATTTTAACTGCATTGTTGCTGTTTTATAATAAGCTCTAGCTGGCCTCATTATCGAACGGTAATAATCACGCATTTTCGTAACGCGACGAGCAATTTTAATTATCATAAATTCATTCGTAATGCATTCTAATTTCTCGAACGACTGAAATATTTATTATGATAGTATACTGTTGACTACTGTTTACATTCTTGCCATTTTGTATCATAGGAACGTATTATTGTACTTTGATAATCTAGCATTAATGCTGGATGGCTGATATGGATAGACTTATGAATGAGTCAAGATAATCCATTTTTCTCTGCTAGCGAAATGATAATTTATAATCATATAAAATATTAATAATTTATTATTATTACGGACATGTTTAATGTTTCCCTACTTTCCACATTTATTTATGTCCGTAGCGAGTTCATTTTCAGCTAATGTTTAATTCCTTTCTGGGGTGTGCCATTCTTAACCCCTTGCATAATAATCAATGATAGCACGATTTAATTTGATCACTTAAATCTTTCTATACGACAACTCAGGATGATATAATTTCACATTCTAATGCGTCAAATTAAACCTTCGATTTTTGAATGTTGACAATGATGAGAAGCATGAAAGATCCGGTAGGAAGTGATTACGCAGAGTAAAATCCGTGAAGAATTGTTGCGTCCTCGTATATGCCGTATGAAAATGATGCCCCGATTAATGCGTGACTGCTCGTGGCTTCAGTATGTTGAGGCCTTTATTAAGTTCATTTGCCGACGAAGTTAGCCAATCTTTACGAACGCCAACACACTATGGTAGCTCAGATCACAAAAATAAAATGAGAGAGATGAACTGTAGAACAGATGGATTCATTATGTCGCTATTTCCACGATCGATAAGAGAATATAATATCAGCGTTAGGAATTTATAATAGGTTACTTGAATAGTAGTGTAGCCTACTAAGTTATGTATTCCTAAATGCATGTATCTGAATATTCCGAGTATTTCCAACGCCATGTTTTGCATGTTCTAGCTTCATAGGCAGATTGCATTCATGAGTAGCTGGAAATTTTTGCTTATGTATGAATGTGTAAGTATAACTTGTAAGTACGCGTACTATTTTTATGACCGTGTGGTGTGCATGTGGGAGTCAACTTGCATGCTGGTGATTGGGAACCCCCTGATAAATACCCTAGAGGTGCGGGAATAGTTCTCGGGTTTCCCACCGTGTGTAGACATGGGTCACAGGTCCCAAAGTTTCGTAGTCCGCCATCGTCTTCAAGGGTTGAATATCGAGCCAAGTTCTTGCTGGTATTTATACCCTTGAGAGCCGTTTAAGTGTGCCCTGATTGGTCCGTTCTCGATCGGTGTGGAATATAGTGGTTGACGACACTTTTCCACGTATTACTTAACTGGAAGCCTTTGTCTCCATTGATGTTCTCTTTTTTCAAGTTGATGTGTATTGCTTCTTCGACGATTCGGTCCCAATAATTGTCAGTGCGTCAGAGAACTTTCGTGCTTTTGAATTCCACTCTGTGACCGAGGTCTGGTGAATTCTTTCTCGCACCAGGGCGTGGCTGATCCTTTAATCAATGCGTTCAGCTGCCGGTGAGTGAACCGGGAGTCTTAACGATGACAAATCTGGGTATGATCCACCCAAAAAGTCTAACCATAAAATTCTACACCCTAGAGGTGGCTTGCAGAGTATTATGTAGATGTAGATCACATCCCTCAACAAGTTTCGCCAACGTTAAGTGGTGTGTGCGTTTCACCTCACCTCTTCCTACACCCCCAAAACCCCCAGGGGGCAGTCGACTCGGTAAGGGCTCCCCCACCCACGCGCTCCCTCGGGGCAGCGCACACGTCAGGTGGGAGGAAAGACCGATGGGGGAGAGTCGAGGTGTGAAGAGACTGACCAGCCACGGTCACGAAATGTATTTACGGATGAGGAGAGATCGTCAGAGTTAAATCTGAAATACTATAAAGTTACTACCCTCTTATTCGTGACGTCACTAGAGTTAAGGATCATTAACTCGCTCAGAAGAAACCGCTCATTGAAGAAATGAATCACTCATGTGAATCTTAAACGGGAACGTATGAATAATAAAATGATTTTTCAGTCACATTATGATTTAATATCAAAAAAGAAATTGCACTGTTGTATTCCTCTCTGAACCAAATTCTTAGCTTATTAAATAATACAAATTAAAATTGAAAAAAATAATAATAACGAAAACCGTCACAAGAAGATAACTTATTTTATTAATAATCAAAGAAAAATATTTTACAAAGCGTGACTGCAGATAAAATTATAGTTTTTCTTGAAACGAGTTTAGGGTTAGTGGTGATTTGATGTTCATCGGCCGACAATTCCAAAAATTTGAGGAGATTATTCGCTTGGAGTGGAAAAAAATATTGGAACGGGCTTTAGAAATTTGAAGGAAGTCGGGAATAAAACCATGTGGCGAGAATTTTTGACGAACTTGACGAACCACGTGAGAGGAATGTTCGAGGCAGAGGAGCAGCGGAGAAGCGGTGGCCCGTTCGGTATGAGTTCGTGACGTCATCAACTAATCTTCGAAAGGGTCGTAGATGTTTCGCCGCTGATATCTTGGAAAGAAGAAGATGTAAAAACCGCTAATATGCAGTAAAGTATAAAAGGATTAAAAAAATGGTAAAATACGAAACTCTTTAATTTTCAATCACTATTATTATCAAGAGTTCAATAAATTTGGTGCCCGAGCCCATTGCTGATGCCTGCGAAACACGAGCATCTTCGCAACCCCTGTCTCTTCTCTTATCGTCTCTTCTCCTCAGTTCCTCCGAGTCCTCAGATTCCACCGGGACGTCCCCCTACACATTTGCACATCCCGCCTATCCATCACACTTTCCTTATCCGCTGAAACTCCCTCGCACGGAAACTTCCTCGCTGACCCCATAGAACTTCTGTTCTAGCACGTAAACCACACTCCCAAGCTTCCTTCAAGGGCACTTACCCTTGATACGTGATGGTAGGAGTACCACAAATCTATTGTGATTTTACTTTTGATCGTAAATGTATGAAAGAACCAAAAAGATAACATGCATGATTAAGTTGTTTACGGGCTACATTTTACTTAGAAGGGAATAGAAACTTTTTGATTCCCATTTCCCCATATAATTCCTTCAACCCTATGTATACTGAGAAATTTGAAGGAGTCTCTCATCACCGAATTTGGCTAATCCATTTGCAATAATAGTGCTCAGTACGCATAGCAGGGTAACTTATATCTATTTACATCTATAAATTCGCTTCAAATATATTCCTCCTTGAAGTAGATGCTAATGTGCTAAAAGCGCCGTTTAACTGTTATGAAAATATCTGTGCATTTATTTTTATGCGTGTTCCTATTCTTTTGGGTGTCGTTTAATTGAAATATATATCAATTGCAAGCCAATTTTGTCGCCGTAAGAGCTGGGATTTCAATTTTCGAAACTGGTAAGCATTATACATTAGACTATTGAACAATTTCTGTTCCGTTCTGCCCTTCTCTCGTTAGTGTTAAACAAGAAAACAAAACGGTTACCGCCAACATTTGATAATTTGGTGGCGTCATAACAGGTCTCATTCATTTACTCGTTCAAGGAGAAGTTTCAATATGGAAAATAACCGCTCAGAAGAGTGTAAACAACAATGGACCACACACAGCCCAAACAAAGACCAAGGATTAGCGAAGAAGTGGCGGCACGTTTGGTATGAGTTCGTGATGTCTACAATTTAGATGCGGAAGGGTTAAGACTGCAGATTAATTAGACGAGAAAATTTGGAATAGTAACCAATGAGTCAAAAAAGGCGAAAAAATACGAGTCTTTATTTTATAAACTCATTATCAATCTAAAATCAAATATAACTGGTGTAAAAGCCTATTGAGTTTAATCCAAGTTAAATGTTGAAGCTAATGTTGCTTTAGGCTTGATACTTAGCGATATTAAAATCATCAAATATAGGGGTTGCAAATCATCTGATCCGTCACATCGCGACGCTCACCCTGTCGTCACGCTCGTACTTCATGTAATGCATGCGCAACAGGATATTGAAGAAACATTTTGTGCTTTCCCCGCAAATAAATTGCGTTAAAAAATATCGGGATCGCCACCGATTCAAGAACTCCATTGCTGCCGACGTTTCTATGTCAGACTCGGCAATCGTCCTCTGGGCTATTGAGTCACGTGACGGCCAATCAGATATGAGCCGACCATCAGAGTGACCGCATACAATCAGGTCAAAATTCTCACTCGACTCTCAATAGCCCTGAGGACGATGGCCGAGTCGGATACGGAAATGTCGGCAGTAATGCAGTTCATAACCCGGAAAAACTGAAAACTCTTCACGCAGGATAATGAAGTTTATGACTATTTATAAATTTAAAATTATTGATTTACGTATTTTTCAAACGGCATTGCGTAACAATTTATAAAATGGGGAAAAATGCATACACGATAAAGTTCTTCCTCCATTTACGCCCAAGAAGTATTAACTCCCATCAATAAGGCTGCCATTTTTTTCATTTCTTCCGGCATTAGTACCTAATTTCCATTGTCGCATTTTGCACGGCAATGTAAAACATTAATTCAGGACCTTGTAAGCCAATAAGATAAGTGCATTTTTTTAGATAATTGAAGATAACAGAAGGTAGGGTATGTAATATTGTTGTAACAAAGAGTGTAAATCGTTTAATCTATGTGTAGATATACATTTTTTAGTGATTCACTTGTATCCTTTTACCACAACAGTATTGTGTACCATAGCAACAACTATCTGTACTTATCTTCAAAAATAAAAAAATATCCCCATTAGCTTTAAAGGTCGACAAGTTGTTCGCATTTCTTCCCACCGTTCTCCTTTCTCCCTACCTTCCTCTATTGTCCTCTTCGTTTCTTTCTCCACCTTTTCTGCATTTCCTTGTCCTAACTTCTCCGTTTCTCGTTCCACATCTCTCCCGGGGCGTGGGAGTCGACAGCGTGGAAAGGTGTCCTTTTCGCAGCCTTTGACTTTTCCCCCTTAAATCCACTGGGGAGGTCTCGTACCTACTCTCGAAGGACCGGCAGTCCCTCTTCTTTTCCGGCGTGTCATATGGCTCCTTTGCCCAATTAGTGTGTAAGTTTACTCTTAGTTACTTGTTGAACAGTACCTGAGGCGTCCTGTGTGTTGGCTGCAAAGACTACATGTAATACTTTAGGTAAGGAATTTCCGGTAAGATGCTACTCTTGGCATACCACTGTAACTCATTTATCCCGGCCTATGCATAAGAACCTTCAAATAGTGAAACATTACCGCATATGTACCCTCATGATAACGGTCATTAAGTTGCATTGGGCTTAATTTGCGCCTAATTAAATGCAAAAATTTGCGACTACATTCGTTGAGAGTGCAATTTTAGGAAAGTATATATTGTAGCATATATTTATCAAAAGAACAACAGAAAATTTTAGCATTAAGTTGATGGGATATCATGCAGATTTTTTTTTATTTTTTTTACTTATATAGGTATGAGAACAGAAAGCTAGTCGACTTAATGAAATTCAGGTAAATTATTTTTGTTCCGAGTTCATCAAACATCAACCTCAAGCATTGGTTTTCCTTAGATTATGAAGAAATCTAAATGCGAGAATGGAACATGTATTCAGTAAATATTCGTAATTAGCTCAATGTTTAGTAAATCGACCTTGAGAAGACAAATCCGTTATGCGATGAGTGCTTTCCTTTTAATACTTTAATTTATGCTTAAATTTCCAATATTAAGTTAGTTTGAAAAAAAGAGTTAAAATATTTGCTAAATATGAAACAATATTTGCGTTTAAGTGATCTTCTAGTTTTTTTTATCATGCTTTGGGAATAATATCTAGACTAGTTTGATTTATTTCATTACAATAGACTGGTTCGTTAATTTTATTTTACTTTTGATTATGATGTAATTTTAAAAGTAAAGAGACTCCTACTTTTCCTTTTTTCAATCCGTTACATATTTTGCAAGCTAATTACGACGAAAAATAGTTGTCCTTTATTATTTTTCGGATACCTCAAAGGCGTCACGGCTAACTTCTCAGCTAATCTTCGGACTTGTGCACGGGTGGTCGATTATGGTTTACTTTCTTTCGAGAAATTCCTTCCCTTAGCGAAAGGTTTTCCTCCTGAAAATTTGAATAGGATCAGAGCTCTAATGGCCTCGGTAACTAATGAAAAAAGGCGGCAGGTTTTGGGTTTAATTATTTTGAACTGACAGAGAGAACTTAGAGAATAGCGGGATGAGGATGGCATTATTTTTGCCATAACTCGTATTTCCTTTCTATCTGCTGAGTCATTTTATCCCTATTAGTACCTCGGGCCGATACATCGGCTTTTGCTTCTAATCCGTAAAGTGCAAACAAAGGATCAGCTTTTACGGTAGTTAATTGCTCAAGTTGATAATTATTTAACAACTAAAATCTAAAATAACAAATCAGGATTAATTTCACAGTTAAAAATGGATAAAGCAAGAGTAAATTTAAAAAAAAGCATGTTTATACGCCAAAAAATGGCACAACAGAATTTTTTTCTGGAAGATTTTACATTTTATCCTTCGGCATTTCTCGCCAGTGCCACTCAGTATAGGTGGCTTTAAAGGGGTTGATAAATTGCAATTTGGGTTGTGAGTGAACGACCCCATTGTAAAGCTGTACATGAACGGGAGACCGCATGTATTTTTTTGTCGTCACATACGCGCTCTCTCCTTTCCCATCGTATTTATTGCACCTCTCTCGAGACCACGATACCGCACACCTTTCCCTTCCCTTTTCCGGGTCACGTGACCCCGGCAGCAGGGAAATCCCACCCCAAACCTACCCCACCAACTTCCGGGACCTGCCCCGCGGGAGGGAAACTTCCTCTCCACTCTTCTTCTTTATCCTTTTCCTTCTGTTTCTCTTCTCCTCTGCTTCGGATCCCCGCTCCTATAGTGTTCTTAGTATAGAGATGGGTTCTTTCAAGTAGCTGGGCAAATTGAGCGGGTTAGTCCGGTCGAAAATGAAACCGTAAAGTACATGTACATTTTTGAGGCTATAATTATAGTTTAACTGTGATGAAATTATTTTCCCATATCTTATTAATTAAATTTTATTACCGATTAAGAAAGGTTTCCATGGAGTAGTTAGAAAGCATTGTGATATTCTTCCCTTCCCTCATGAACTTCTTCCATTCGCAATGAGGCTTATTCCATTTCATTCTTTTAAAATATCCTATTCGCCTCCTTCCTCTCCCTCGTTTACCCAACATTCTACCCTCTAGCACAGTTTTCAACTTCCTTCACCACTCTGTACTCCATCTATCCATATCTTCTTTCTCCTCCGTATCTCATGTAGAAGCTGTCCATCCTCGCCCACCATGTCCAGGACTTCGTCTTTTCTCCTCCTATCTGTCCACAACACCTTCTCCATTCATTTCCAAACCCACATCTGGAAAGTCTCCTGTCTTCTCTCATCCTTGTACCCATGTGTCCATTTTTCCACCCTGTAAAGCGCTACACTCCACATTAAACTCTTCACTATTCATTTGTTTAAAATCTTGCATAACGATCCTCCCATAAGCTATTTCCCGATCATGATCCTATACCTTGTTAAAGCGTTATTATTTTAGATAGTAAAAAGCAAGTAAAAAGCGCCTTTGAGGCAAAAATTTGGAAACGATTTCATATCTACGAGTAATGAAACCAGCGCATAATTTAATGCTCCTCCTGTTGAACAGATAGCGTTCACGAAACGTATCATTACCAATGCCTACGTCTGTGAGCCAAGAGTATAGGATGCGCTTACCAAGCATGCACTGTCCTCGACGTTAAATACCTGAGACGATGTTTACGTCTCATTTACGCATGACTACATTTCGTGCAGAGGTCCGGAGACGCAGTCGAGTTATGTACGCTTAAAATGGACTAGTCCATGTTAAATATACACTTGCTTTGCGCTTCGTCTACTCTTGGAGTGAAGTTGTTGATGCGCATGAGGAGTAAGGCATAAGTACACACTACGTCTGCGTTGCAACCTTCGGCAGGGTAGTTGTAGTTGCCCCTTAATCTTTTTGCCTGGTACGATTGTCAACTACAATTTAAAAAAAAAGTGTAGTGTTTCAGGTTTAACTTCATGGAATCATGAAATATGAAATGTAAATACATTTTTCATATCCTAAACCTATACTTTATTGCCCACTATAATAGTACTTTTTTAAATGTAATGGTGGTGGCATATTATCATCGAAATCATGGTAGAAAATTTTGGAATGTTCCATGTCCATTTAAAGAAGAATTAATGACGGCGAAATATACACTTTCATCTTTTCTTTGTAAAGCTCCTCTTAAATTGAAAATATAACAAAGGTAATCCCCGAAAACCTATTTATTGTACAGTACTTTTATAGATCCAATTTTGACATATTATTACGTATTAAGTGCCATCTCCTACAACTTTGACTTAAAAAACAACAACTCAAACAAATACAACTTAGCAGTTTTAAAAAGTAGCTATTTCAAGTTTCAACCACAGTAACAGATAATTTTTATCTAAAATTTATGAAAGTATTCAATAATCCAGTGTCTAAAATTCATTCAAATTTGAAGGATCAGTTTTGACACTATATGTTCAATTACCAGTATGGAAATTATTTTTCCTACGCCTTGGTGGAGCATTAATATATTTATTGAGGATTGAAAAATATACTCTTAAAAACCTAAAAGGCAAAACTTTTGAAACGGTTAACTTAATACTTACATGAAATGAAACCTTATTACCTATAATTTTCTCTTGAAAAAATAGTCAAGTTCTTTAAGATACCTGTATACTATCTAACGACATATTTGATTTTCAGATTTTGCAACTATAGTAAGAAATGTCTTTTCATTCATCAGAAGTCAATAAGTGGACTACAAATAGTATTTGCGTAAAAAAAGAGGATTGCATTTAAAAAAAAACGTAACAAGTAATCGGTAACTAAGTTTCTCCTATTCTCAATTCCGGGCCACCGTGTTGCGAGGTGTCTTAGCATTTCGGCGCATTAACATTTACTTAACATTTTGCGCCATCAATGTTACTTTTCTCATTTACATGCTAGTCTCTCTTTGTACTCTTGCATGGGAGGTGCGTTTTCTCCAGCCTTGACGGTGCAAATGCCTGGAGAAATTTTCAATGAAGCTCCGTGGTTCATAATTTTTTTGCAGTTTTGAATAGAGAGGTTAATATACTTGTACTAAATCCTTGAAGGCGTCAGAGATAATGTGGGGTATCACGGGTGGTGTCAGAAATTCGAATACTGCGTTTGGGGAACAATTATCTCGCAAAAATTCACAAAGTACATTTACGCGCGATCATGTCAGGGTTTTTTAATTGAAAGCATCATATGCGTACTGAGAAGTAACTTTTTTAGATTTGAACTAATCATATTTTAAGACATCACGGTCAATAATGGATTTAGACATTCGTTTAAGCACGTATTCAATAACTTTAGCCCGAGGTAGGTGTTTCGCCATCTCTGAGAAAGTATAAAGATGCTTTCTTTCCGATAATAAACCTTTTTATCATGGTAATTCCGAAACTCTATCCATAATAGAGTTTTGAGAGAACCGAGTTTTTTAAATTTCACCCCTCTGTCAGGTTTTTATCATTTTTTTAAGATTTTCTAGTCATAAAACGCTTAATGAAAGTCATATCTCAACAAAAAAACACTATCATGGCCTAACTTGGATATGATTGACCCTTATTTCTAATATTCCCCATTTAATCTTCTCCTTGTAATTATATTCAATCTTAGGCAAATGAGACCAAATACTCACTTCTGGTGTTAATTATGTTTTCACCCTAAAATTAAATAATTGAAAAGCTTAGTCTTATATTTGCCATGAAAACGGAGAAATTAAATTGAAAGGTTAACTAAATCAAGTACACGTATGCATTCAGGATTGAATACATTTTTTCATTTCCCGCATATGCCTTTTAAAAATTTATGCCCAAAAATTATTTAAAAATTATCTAATGAATGAAAAGATAATTGATGAATTCTCAATCCATTTATCCTCTGCATCACCATTGATGAATACTTCACGAAAAAGCAAAAATGTATCGTGAACGAGGTCAAGAAAGTGAAAGCTAAGGCCAAATCTAAGGTATGAAAGCGTGTGGGGGCAATGTATGATCCGTCAAACAATAAGCTGAGACAGGAAACTTTGCTTAGAATTCCATTTACATTGTACATTGTTGCTCTGAAGTCTTCAGAAACTTGGAACACGCTTTGAGATACGAAGGGACTCTGGGAGGTAGAACGAGGAAATATACAAGGCGATGAATGGAGGAAATTAGCTGCGCTGAAAGGGCGACAGGCGAAGTCTGTGTTGCATATGTCTACGAAGGAAAAGGAAGCTGCTCTGCGGAATGTAAGGAACGAGGAAAGTTGAGACGTTGGTAAAGCTGAGGCTGTTGTGATATTGTGGGGTGTATCACATGCGTAATGAAGTCTGAGAATCTAGATGGGTATGACAGAAGTATGCGTCTGTGTTGATTACCGTACATATACTATACAAGTATGATGAATTGAATCAAAATATGTGACATTAAATTAGTTGGGACCACATATTTATAAAAAAAGTAGTTTGGTTTTGAATTGTGAGCATTTACTTGAAGTGAAGAATGTTTGTTGAAATTGAAATCATTAAGAGCTGTAGAAAATTATCTTTAATGCCTACACATTTTTGAATATTTAAAACTTATAGGTCACTTTTATCCTCAATTAAAACCCCAAATTTATGCTTTATAAAAGGACATAAATTTTCAACTCTATATAGCTTCTTCTATGCACCATAATTATTCCCCATGAGCAGAACGAACCTCGCCCTCATTCCAGCTTGCTTCTTACATCAATTGTTCATAACGGGGGAACATGAAATTTATGTCTTATACATTTTAGGTTTAGTCTTACTCATTTCATATTATCTTGGTCTGATGAAGACAATCGTCGAGGGACAAGCAGGAAAAGGAAGACCTCGAATGAAATATATATATATGTAACAGATTGACGAAAGGTTTACAAGAGAAGAAAAACGTCGGTTTGAAAAAAATAGCTGATAGGACAATTGAGAGGAGAGCTGCGTAAATCCAATCTTAGGACTGTTGACCACATTGAGTGATGGCACGACATTCAAAACATTTTCATGAACATATGACCAAGGTGACGGTCAGGCATACTGTTGCAAATATTTATTTACCTAATCACAGAATACAATATTCACTATGTAGGAATTGTATGAAGTGACATTAATGGATCCAATTGATTCTTTTTTTCTGAGAACTTCACTTATTCTTACTCATACAGCGATGGGAAATCTAGGCGGTAATGGCTTCACTAATCACATGCCTCCATTTTTGTTATTTAGGTTTTTGTTTATATTAATTTATGTGTCAATGCATAATTTGCTAGGATGATGTTATAGATTGTTTATTGTTTGCTTAAAAGAACTCTACTATATTTTTTTGATAAAAAGATGGGGATTGTTAAAAAGAAAGTTAAAGAGAGGGGACGTAACATTCCATTATTGTGCAAATGGCCTTAGGTGTCGGTCGCCTTCTCTAAGTATCATCATTATGATTCCAGCCTGAAAATTGACCATGTCTACCCTTGTGTTGAACCCGTTAAGAGCAGACTAATGCCGACGTCGGGTTTCTCTCTTCTCTTCCCTCTGTACCCTCCCTTATGGCGCAAATGACCTTATCTTTCAGTCGCCTCCTACAAATACCATGATGAATCTACCGACGATTGCCGATGTCAATCATTGGATTGTACCCATTAAGAGCATGCTGATGCCGACGCCGGGTTTATTACATTTCCAGACTTTTGTAATGTAGAATACGATCATAATGAATCCAGACCAGAGGTTCCCAACCAGTGGTAAGCGTACCCTTTGGGGGTACGCGATGAACCAGTCGGGGGTAGTACGCCGAAAAAAACTGCAATGTGCGTACTCTATGTTCCCTCTATTTATACAATTATTTATAAGTGAAAGTGTCACCTGCCCGTGGTGATATTATCTAATAAAATGTACACGTAAAATTTTTTTGGGTACAATATGATTTACATACATATAGTAGGGCATGGGAGGGAAAAAAATGTCTGGAACCGCTGATCTAGACTGACGATTGGCGATGTCTACCCTTGGAAAGAACCCAAGCCGCTGTGAAATTTCCAACTCTTTTGTTTCTTCCGCACCCTCCGGAACTCACCGCGGTCAGCAAACATCCCCACAATCCCTTTTGCGAACACTTTAACAGATTGGAAGCGGAGGATGCCCATGGAGAGAATGGGCTGGCGTCCGTCCACCTACCCCCTCTTCTCTCTCCAACGCAAACCGAATTCCCGACCTGGAAATCTCTTCACCGCTGTAATAAAGCCGGAGATGCTTTTAGTGCTCCCCGCGTATGCATCCCACCCGCGCATATTGTATTCCGAAACTGCCGCGATGAAAGAGGCCACCGCGCTGCGGTGTGTGGCGGCAAGGGGAAGCATTAAAAGGTCGGCATTCGAAATGTGGTGCTGCAGAAGATTGATGCAAGTCGAATGAGTCGAACGAGTGAGCCATACGGAAAGACGTTTTCATGGTAAATATTTAACTACATAACTTTTCCTTATTTAATTATTAATAAAAATAAATGTATCACCAGGTGCCAACATTTTAAGTAATGATCGACTAAGATATCGTATTGGTCAAAAAATTTTTTTGTGACAGCTTACTTCACGTGTTTCGATTGTTACAAAATCGTCATCACGTTATGTAGCTGAAGCAAAAGAAGCTGAAGTGTGACAGGTAATTCAGTACCTAATGATGATTGTGTAGCATTCGAAACACTTGTATTAAACTGTTATAATTAAACGTGTGGGAAATACGGAATATTAGTCTAATAAATAAGTAAATATATAATTCCACGACAACTCTACAAAAAAGTTGACTTTATGCAAACATTGGGTTTCATCTGTGGAAGTAAATTTTAAAAATAATACTAAAGAGTATATAGTGTATATTTGAATGAAAGGTCGTTAAGGTGGTTAAATCAAATGGGTCAATCGAAAGATCGATGAGGATGAACGTTTTCATGATAAATATGAGCCTGATATAATTTTCACTAATTTCATTTTAGGTAGAAAAAAGCAGTATCAGCAGGTGCTAACATTTGGTATATTGGCGTAAGCACGTAAGTAACTTAAAGTAGTGAAGAGGAAATAAGGTGCAGATGAACGAAAGGTTATCAAGGGGATAGTAGCCGTGGCTGTTTGTTGAAAAGGCTTTCTTGAAATGTTTAAAAAGAAAAATACTCTAAAAAGCTAGTACTTTAAAAAGAACAATACCCTAGCAATAAAGGTTAATAATTCACTGATATAATAATTCAAAACTTAAATAATAATTTTAAATAGCTTGAACTAAATAAATTTAAATATTAATATTATAATAAAGTTAAAAAAACTAACTTTCCCAAATGAAAATTTTATCGGTGGAAAAACGAAGTCGGAACGTCATTTTGTTAAAAGTCATGTAATGACGTCATACAAATGCTAAGACGGGCTCGCTTGATGTGAGGAGAGAATATAAAATTGAAAGGTTCGCGCTTCAACTCCTGGTCGACAGGAATTTTTTTTCCCATGAAAATCAATGTGAATCAAAAGAATAACGAGCACCTATTTTTATCTACAAATAATGTTTCAAAGGACATCTTATGTATTGTGTGGAAATAAAATATTGTCATTAAATTCATCTGCCTATCCAACATCTTTGAGACATGATGGCCTGATGAAGACAATCGTGAAAGGCCAAGTGGAAGGCAAGAACGGAAAAGGAAGACCTCGAACAAAATATATGGAACAAGTGAAGACGGATGTGAAAGAGAAGAAATACGAAGGTGTGAAAAGATTAGCTGATAGGAGAACTGAGTGGAGAGCTGCGTCAAACCAATCCTAGGATTGTTGACCAGTGATGATGATGATCCAACTTTTGCCTACGCAGGCAACACAAATAGATTGAGCAGTAGCCGCAACATTTAACGAGGTTATCCTGGTCAGGAAAAAAACACAGCGTGTCTCAAACTTACGGGAGTGTATGAATTTAGGCATTTCTCATATTTCATTTTCCAAGATTTTTCATGAGTACTCTTGGCCCGCAGCTATCGAGTTAGTAATTAACGGTTTTTAGCTAATTTAATCGATAATTAATAATTTAACTTGCCTGCTTGTGGCTTGCCCTGTTATTACAAATTTAAGTTACAAATTACGCCTCAGGCCTAGGAAATCAAATCACAATAGAAATACCATGCTTTGAAATATAGGAAATTTTCAGTAAAAGCTTTTCAAATCCTAAGAATTATTACATAATTACCTCATTCTGTTTCCACGTAACATGAAATCAAAATAAATTTTTGACAATATTGTAATTTTCCTCTGTTTACTGCACAGCCATATCGATCGGCCGTCCTTATTCGAAGCATAACTTGATACACTCCAAATTATTCATATCACAACTTCGCTGTGCACCTTAATAATGATATTTCATGATAGAAAAAGCTGCCTTACTGAAAATTTCACCGACGGAAAACAAAGTAGGCAGGATTCAAATTGGTCAAAAATCATTAAAGAATCAATGTAAAGAATGACGAGAAGGTTCGCTCTCTATGTCGCGGCGGCATGTCGCCGGCTTCTATTTTCTCGTGATGAGAACTTTAAGCGAAAAAGTTTCGACGAGTTAAGACTCCGTTTCAGCAAACAGGGTTGTGCCTTTATTCTGGCCAAAGTTGGTGAATGAGGGGAGCATATTGGACTCATGGTACTTACACGTGACGAATTTGGTGGAAGGCAAAGTGTTGGATTCTCTATGAAAGTTGATCTACACTGGGTTGAAACTAAAGGCACTCTTCCGTATTTCTGGTCCATGTGAGAACTTTTTCTTCACTATCCTTGTAAAAAAAGGGTATATGTTTATGAAGACAGGAGTTTTTGCCATGCAATTTTAAGTGTTACTAATGCTCTACCATGACTGACCATGACTACCATGACTACTACTGACTACCATGACTACCATGACTGTTGCTCTGCAGTACAGAAAACGTGGTATTTGTTTTTAATTTCTTGAAAACTACCGTCAGAATATGAGAGATATTCACTGAGAAACTTGATCACGATGCTTTGTTTTTATTTGCGCTACTCTCCTATGTTCCATTTTCCATCGAATTTTGTACAGCTGATGAGCTCGTTTCAGCGGGGAAAACAAGATTGACGAGAAGAAATAAGGAGATGAGTTGTATTCATCAAAAAGGGTATAACGTAGCTTCTAATTTGTATTTTCATTTATAACGAAGCAAAACAGCCCATCTGCCACTTTGAAGCTAATTAAATGATATTATGTTGTAAATTGTTCGCTCCAATTTACTGGTTGTGGTAATGATGATTAGTTAGAGATTTTTATGGAGAGCATTAGTTCTACACATTTCTCAGCAAGAACCCTTACCTTGCTCTCGTTATTTGAGCTGTAAAGCTTATACTGAGTTAATGGCTCTCGATACGGCAAAGGCGATAATTTTTTACGACACTGTTAAAGTTTCGGCTGTAGTCTTCATCGATTTTTTTAATTATCATACTTCCTTTTATTCAGCACTTATACTTGGTAGATATTATATGCAAAACCCTAAGTCCCACGCCATCCTCCTTTATGCTAACCTTTAATTCCAACCTATCTTCATGAAAGGCATTGATTATTGGAAATAAATCTTCATGTTTACATTTATTTGCTCTCCTGAAACTCAACCTCCAAGGATATCAAATTGATAGAGAAATTTTTGTATTTATCACAAGAAAAGTCTCTCAAATATATCATTCTCCCTTGGCAATTTTATCCATTGATGGTGGTGATAGAGGAGGGACAAGAAATCTGGGACTCATGTTTCCGCAAAAAAAATCCTTACCTAGCCTTTTGGTTAATTAAGATAGAAGCTGCACGTGTCAAATCAACTGATTTTGGTTGTTACTTGAAGAAATGTAGTGATACTCATTGTTTAGAAAACAAATTATGGTTACACGAATTTTTTGCCTTGAAAGTGACACAATAGTCGTCGAAATTAGTAGATAGCAATACGCAGTTTGAAGAACGATGCTTTTTTGTGTTTCCATGAGCTGCATTAAGATTATTCTTTCCACTCTAATTCATTTTAGCATTTAAAATTTGTAAGTTTTCGCCATATATGACATTCTTAGATATTTGAAAATCATTTTCACTATGAAGCATTTAACGTAAAATTAAATAGCGATCAAAAAGTATAAGTATGAGATGGAGAAGGATGTTCTATGGGATGGAGTGGTGGGTTATAAGTTGACTGAACTGGAGATAGTTGGGGAGAATTCTTGTCGCAACATGAAGAGGGTTAATAGTTTGGATCGAATCTGAGATTATGGATTCATTATGAAGGCAAAGGAGTCAATTTCTGATGCTAAGGGATCGGTTAGTGTGTATTTTTTCAACGAAAATGTTTTTTTTTCAGATGAGGCCTAATTCATTAAAGTGGCCTTTTATATTTTTAGTAAAGCAAGAGGGAGAATTGACGGGTGTTGTATGGGCGAGTTGTAATGGCGTATACAACTGCCACTTTTTTTCTTTATATGTCATACATACCCATTTGAAGTCCTTTAAGGAACAAGGGCAAGAAATTCACGATTTGGAATGCAATATTTTTATATGATTGTAACATTTTCTAGCCACTTTCTCCGATATCTTTTTCATTGACATGCATTTAGTCCAATTTGGTGTGCTTTTCCCCATGGAATAGCTCCATTCGTTATGAATCTTCAAATTTTTTTTCGATTATTTCGCCATAGTTTTAGTCTGATATCTTTGGGTAGAATTAACACAGTTTACATCATTCACATTGAATTAGCTTTACCAATATTTGTGCTTGCTCATACTCATCCTCCCTGCAGATAACATATAATAAGTAAACGAAGACCGATTGCCATCTTATGTTCAACTTCGTTTCCTTATTTCATTTTTCAACTGAAATTCTTTTTCCGTCGAGTTTCCATTAAATTCCGCTTTCTCGTAATAGACTCGGATATCTCGACACTCAAACCAATTTATTGTTTCTCTGAAGATCTGAGATAATCATATCTTTGTTGAATAAGTTCGCTTTCCTGATTATCAATTTTCCGTTATAGACAGAAGATTTAATCATAGTCGACTGAAACTTAAGAAAATCTCCTGACCTGTATGGTGTTTTTCCGATACAATGCCTCTCTTCCTGTCGAATAATTTTATCTTTGCCCATAATTTAGCTAACATTAAAGTTGGAAAGAAAGACGCTGAGGGAAAACACAGTCAGAAGATAGGTGCGAGGGATTAATTAGGGAGGTTGAGAGGGGCTTCGCTAAGTCCCGTGGTAACGTGGGTGGGAATGAATTAAAAATTCTCCAGTCCAACTTTCCAAAGGAATCCTCTCTTTCTCAAATGATATAAGTCTGGATTTATTCCCCGAGAAAGTGTCCGTGAGTATTAATCGTGAAGAAGGAATGAAGACAGAAAACTGCTTGCTGGGATAAAGCGCGATTATTTAATGCAATTGAATGAGAACGAGCGCTGCAGTATGAGGCAGAGGACTAAGATGATGTTATATTTTATACAATCGAGGTTTATAAAAGTGTGCTCCTAATGAATCTTCCAATTCAATTTTTCAGCTGCTGCAGAACGTTTAACTGATATATATTACCTAGTCAATATGATTCTTCTTAACTATCACATACTTCTACTTGCACATTTTTTGTATTACCACAGCCATTTATTGGGATAAATTGGCGTTTTTTTTGTGAAAAATTGCATTACAAATGAAATACTTTGTCTCAGCAAAGCTGAAATCACAAGATTAATCAAATAGCGAATTTTTAAAATCTAATTCAAATAAAACTTATACCTGCTTGATAAACACACTATAATGGCCAAAGCGATGCATTGTGATAATATGTATGTAATCGATATTCAAACACGATCATTATTTCTCTTGATTTTTTTACGTTACTGGGATTATTTACCCTTAAGCTAAGCATAAAATTGGTGCTATCCGCGAATGTTCATGTTACAGAAACATTTTGCATAATTGTTGGAAAGAGGTAAATATCATCTTAACTGCTGGACGTTTATCATGCATATTTCCTTAAAGTTTCTAGTGTTGCTACCTAAATGACTGGTCTGAGGTACTTGTAGACGTTTTTCATATTTTTGGACGGCATTTAAAATAAAATTGTCCCAAAACGTAAGAATTCATATTGAGTATATTCTTTTATTTGCATAAAAATTGACTTTGAGGAAGCGTTTCAGTACACATGTAGACTCGAATTGAAATTCCGAAGGCAACCAAAAACTAATATTCTTTGAATTTCCCAAAAGATCCGTGCTTCGAGTATTGTTATCCCATTTCTCCATGTCTGGCTACGCACGCCATCTGCCGGTATTTCATTAGCCAACGTGTATCGTTTCAATTGAAATCCAACACTTCATTTTTACTTGCAGGAAAATATCAGACAGGTACTCCTTCTCAATGTTTCGAGTCATTTTCCATTTTGGAGCGGTGTGAAATCTCGACTTTGAAGTCAGTCAAGCCGGAGGCAAGAGATGAGACCTTTTTCTGTCGCGCTCCTCGTCGCAATTAGAACCGCAGGTGGGAAAAGGCTCGGAGAGATTCGCTTCTGAAGATCCATGCCTCAGTGAAATCCATCAGAGGGGGAAGGCAGAGGGCGTGGGATGAGGCCGCTGCGTGGAAGGAAATGAGTGAATGAAAAGGTGAGGATTTGGAGTGGGAAGTAACTGTCTGATATTATTGATGCAGATCGGGTTGTGGTTTAATTTATGCGTTAGTAATTTGGAGGAGAGTATACAAAACAACATCATTTTCTCAATCAAATATTGTGGCAAGGCTTCTGGAAGAAAATTATACACTAAATTGAATTTACATCTACACAATTTATATGAAGTGTGTTAGGGTACGGGTTTTGACGCTCCACGACATCAGCTGACAAGATTAGTAAATTTGGCGAATCCTTTGGTTATTATCATTTGCTATTTATACGAGGGATTTTAATTAATAATTTATAAGAGGATTTTATGATTTTAGTTTTATAGTATTTAGTTTCACAATTTTTTATAATGTGTAGGTGATGCAAATATTCTGAGGGACATTTCATTTAAGTCCTATTGAGTACCTAAAAACAAGAATATACTCATTTATTTCTTCAATTAAAATAAACCATCATATGTATGACATCAGATCATCTCATCATTAATTTGAATTTTAAGACAAATCATCCCCTTGATGATTTCTCTTGAAATTCAAATGAATGTATTCCTCTACATTATCTCTCCGTATAAACCTTCATTTGCGGCGGATAAATCGCATGGCTAGTCTAAGGGAATCATTCTGGATATTAAATGACAAGTACGTGATTCTTCTGATCACTGATTCAATTACTTTTACATTCATTGCATGGAAACTTTGATTTTTGTAGTTTTTATGATGGATTTGATCACAATCACTATGTAAATCCTTTAATATATCCTCTTTTCAAGAAATATTATCAAATCGAATAAAAATGCTGGTCAGGGAAGAGTTCTTAAAAGCTCGTTTGTGTTGAAATAAACGAAAAAAAAAACTTTGATTAAGTTTCCTATATCTCTGCCGTTATCAAATCATAAATACCCTAAGTTTTCAAACTTGATCCGGCAATCGGTGAATAAATTTTATTACCAAATGTCCTTGTTCTTGTTCTTTGTCAGGGGGACATCACCATGGGTGGTAAGAGAAAGAGCCTCGTATTTGCTGTTTACAGAGCGTCGGTGTCATTCATCATTGACGTATTTTTTTAAAAAAGTAGGATTACTGGAAATGCTTGGGATGAAACGGAAAGGGATTTGGCTGGGCCTAAGGACCTTGAAGAGAGGATTTGTCGATGATAAATTACATTTTCTTCTCACAAAACCGTGGTGAAATTTTTCGCCATTCAATTAGTAGTCTTCCTAATATCCTTTTATGGAAAAGGTATCACCTTAATCTGCGACAAAAAACATTATCTGCAATAGCTTATAAAATCATGGATTTGGCGCTTGGAAATGTTTCCAATATTTATCAAGTAACTAGTTGACAACTAATGCTTTGACAACATTGTCTCCGTGTTAATGTACAATGCAGTGAGTTCATTCAACGCCAAAGTGATGAATGCGTGTATATAATATTAAAAGCATCCCTTCTCTCCATATTCATCCACCCTAGGTTTTTTTTCTTCTACTCCAGTCGGAAACCTCAATAGAAAACAGCATAATTGTTAAACGTATCGTATATGCCCTCCCCATAGGATATTTACCAAGGGCACCCGATAATTATTCCTGTATACCTTACGTATTTACCTAGTGCGCATCGCTTTGACAGGAGGAAGAGAGGGGGAAAAGCTGGGTTTGAGCCCCAGGGGTGAATTTTGCGGGGGAGATAAAGATTTTCGTCTCGATGAGGTGCAGATGGGATCGAGATGAGATGAGCCGGGAGGAAGCGGTCGGTCGATGAAGTCTGGTATAGAGAGAGGGTGAAGAGGGAGGCATAGAGAGAGAGAATGTGTGGGAAAAAGAAAGGGTTGAAGGATGAGCTGAGTTTAAGAAGGAAGGAGAGAGGGAAGGTCCTTCGGGGGGCGAGGAGAGCGGGTGGAGAGTTTGAGAGTGGCAGGGGTCGTGAACCCCTTAGGAACTGGAGGAATTAAAACTTTGCTGTTTCCGCATGGTATTTTGTTCTTCCAGGCCAAGGTTTCGTTACTGAGTAACACTATCAAAGTAGTAAGGTTACTTAGTTATTAGTAGTCAGAGTAACATTATGTAGGTGGTAGGATTAGTAGTCAAACCTTTAGAAGCTGAAGGAATTGAAACTTTGCTGTTTCCGCACGGTGTCTCATTCTATTACACCAAGGTTTCGTCACCAAGGGCTGGTTTTATAATGTGTGGTTAAAATTTTGCGGAGCATGAAGACTGGAGTTAACTCATCCTTGCGTTGAATATCATGAGTTTAACGAAACGTTATTTTGAACTACTTTTACTTAATGTAACTTACTAACATTCTCCAGCTAAGGTTTTGGCTGTACCATGTTCCGGGTTTTCTCCCGATCAATAAAGAATGGACTTTAATAAATGCTAGTCGAAATTTGGTTTTAGCACTTGGTTATTATATTTAGACGCCTGGTATCTCAACACCTCCTGCCCCACGCCTTCTTAGGCTGCTTGAGGGTTAATGTGTAGATGTAGTTTAGTAGGCAGAGTTACATTATCAAGTGGTAAACAAAGATACCGTGCTGCCATCTTAAATTTATTTCACACCTCTAATAAATGTGTTTCCATTGTCTTGGTATCACTAATAATGGAGAGGGTGGAGGGTAGTGTTTATCTTCCACGAGATTTTAGAGGGCGATATCTTAATGCATGTATAAAGAGTACATCTCATGTTATAGAGACAAAATCAATCCACTGATATAAAAAAACGCCCATAGTACTTTCGGGATATTTCATTGGAGACTTTTTTTATTTAGAATAATTTTATTCAGAGATTGAGTCAACGCGGCATTTTGGCCAAACCCCTTCACCACCCTTTAAATTTTCTGGCAAAAGCCTAATTTCTACCACGAATGTTTACTTAATAATAAAGTTTTGCACTCTGCCATCAATTTCCATCGTTAATTATTCCGAAATCGGTGATTTTATGTTGCATATTGCGTGTTGTGGTTTAAAATTGATTCGTGGAATGAACTTTTGATGGATTTCAGAAACATATTTTATCATTGGACTCACTGTGTACCGAAATATGTAATTTGAATTAAGTTGCTATGCCAATTAGAAGGAATTACTTTTCAGTCACTTAAATCAGTGATAACTAGCAATTATACAGCCAGTGTCGTGGTGGTGCGGAAATTTTTGTCATTATATTGAGATGCAATCTGCGTATCCTTTAACTTTAATCAAAACCGTATAAAATTGACATTTACGCGGTAAAAGTGTCTCAGAGGAGCATAGATGACATTATTAGCTCATATTTCACTGAACTTATACGCTTTTCAATTAAAATTCAGGATAGTAAATCTATACCTCATCCAATTACCATCGTCTAAATCCGGTTTTGAAACTTTTACCACGAAAAATGACAAAGCATCTATAGTTTCCAAAAATAAATGTATAATAGAAATATTATTACATTAAAAAAAGAGTATTCATTTTCTCCTACATCGGTTTCAACTTTGTTCTCCGCATTGAAATGAAAGTTAGTTGCACTTTTCCTCAATAACTTCCTCAATGCTAATGACGCGTTTCGGCTCAAAGATCCACCATATGGTACTTTCACGATGTACCACTAGATGTCGTTGTATCTTCTTGTACCAGACCTTGAACCTTTTTGTACAGTCACTTTCAAAAGTCGGTCCCCATACCTGGCGCAGCCGTCTCCGTTATTCTCCGAAGTCGACCTTCGCGTATTGCTTACACGTTCCTTGTCCACTGGGGATCGATTCGACTTGATCAGGTAGTACAAATGGTGCAACTTGACTACTTTCACCGTCGTCAAGAGCCCCACGCACGATTTCAGAGGTAGGAAGGCCGCGTGAACCTCCCCCCCCCCCCCCACACAGCCAAACAATTCCACCACCGAAGAAAGCGGAGAAGAATATATGGGTTTTTACGGCAAGTAACCCATCGCACGAGGAAGAGAGGAGACATCTGTGTAGTTTGGTAAACTTATACAAAACATATTGTGCAAATAAATTTTCGGAGCATTTCGAGCATGTTACTCCAATATTTTTTCTTCACATCGCCTCGTGAAAAATACGTAAATATATACGCCTATGTAAATATTGTCATTTGCGTCACGGTTACCATCCGTCATCGCGTTCATCCATGCCGGCGGTTAAAGATTTTCAGACATTTTTTCAATGTTTACAAGTTAAATAGCAGTCACTCCCCAAGTAGTAGGTTATTCGGACTACAAGTAGTGCCTACATTTTGAATAACGCAACTTATTCCCATGCTGTGAATAGAAAATTAGAAGAGGTTTTTAAATTTTTACCGGTCAAAACTAACGGTACGGCAATTTTTTATGGGAGAAGATAATTTTGCATTATTTTTTCGAATAAGCAATTGGATTGTCTTCAAATTTTATTGAATTGCTTTTAAGATAAACATAAATTTTCACTAAAAGAAGCAGCGAGATGTTTATTGGCATCAAGTGAAATGGCAGGCTGTTAGACCATAATGCGTCGTAGGAAGTGTTGTCCTTTTGTTTATGGGAAATACTCTTACATTAATATTGTTCATTTTTTTAAGAAAAACAGTACAAGCAACATGTGCGTTGAGTTATGATGGTGAGTCAACCAGTTATGGTGGTCATAGAAAAACATCATTTACCTGCCCTTCTGAATTGAAGATTTTACGAATCACCCTGCCTGCGCCCCTCCCAACTTGAACTTACCCCTTTAATTAAAAGTGACGCCCATTCGCATTAGGCCCTTTCATTCTAACCATATCCTTACTTTCATCCTTGCCCTCCCCCCTTACCAAAAATCTCTCGACCATGGATAACACTTCTTCTATTTTTCCTATCCATCCTTCTCACCTTTTCATTTCTTTTTTATACTCACATCTCGCATGCCTTCATTCTTTTCTTGTCCCTCCTTTGTCGTCGCCTAAGTTTCCACACCGTCAAACGCTACATCCCAAGCAGTATATTTGGCAGCTCATACGTTTAATTTGTATTAATAATGCAGAAATAGTCATTAGGTACCCAACACGGTATATTTTTATCGGATGAATATTATGCGTGCGTAGTTTTGTGTCAGTAGGAATATGATCAGTATTTGTTCGCACGTAAGACTGACTCAATATTCATTACATGAGTGTAAGTTCTATTTATGGTGTAAAACCACTTATACATAATAATGTGAAGGATATTGCCCTGCATGATATCAGCAGGCGCCAATTACGACTGGTTTTAGCAGAAAAAAAGAAACGAGAAAGGGGGAGGACTTAGGTTAACCTCTCAATGAAGGGGCAAAGATAAAACATATTGTATTAATGTTCCTTTAAATGGTAAGAAATAGGCACACAAGTCATGTAATTAATGCTTCCGTTGGTATTTTCATTATAGAAAATATATTTATGGTAACTATTAAGACATTCTAACTTTCGATGAACATAAAGATGTCGGTTATTTACTTTCTGATACCTCGAATGTATAAAGCATTATTTAAATATTTGTTCATATAGGATATGTTAGTAACGACTGGAATAAATATGATACAGAATTAAACATTACAATTCAGCGCACATTAATATTTTTGATTTCTCGCGTGATGAGACACGTAGAAAAATGTAGTATAAACCATGGTAAACATATGTATCCTAAGAAAATGGTTAGGAATAATGAATGCGCCAAACAGTGTGTTTGAAATACTGAAACATAGGGCAATATATGTTGATGGCGTTGGTAATAATGTGTTAAAGGTATAATCTAGAAGGTTATTTTGTAGGAAACTTTTTGAATTCTCTTTCAGACGTAAATTCCAATTTTCCTTTCTTCCTCATATGTGCGTTGCGACGCAGATACGTCTCGTTATTTTTAGTGCAAGCCAGTCTACTCGGAATATCCATCTCAGAATACTATCAGGGTGGGAATCCCATGACTGAGAACATATGCTTCGCCTTGTGTTGTGGCACTGGGAGTCGGGGAAGTCGCGAAGAAAATAGGAATAGTGTAGAATGCCTCGGGAAGACTTGCGCGGACGGTGAGAGTAAGTCAAACTGGCCCGTTCAAGACACAGAAGGCATAGCCAATACCCGAAGTTCGACCTCCGAGAAAAACGTAGTTACTCGCGCTGGCCGTGGGGACCTACGTTTGAAAGTGACTGTACCTTTAATGCCTCGCACCATTTTGCTATGGCAACCGCCCAGTCCCCTATTGATTGGCGTGCAATATCAGTGAAGACACTATGTTCATAAGTGATCATAGGGGTGAATCATGCGTATTTACTATCAATCCATATAAAAAATATTGGAGGTGCGAAACATATTGATAGCTTATGTTTTTTAGAATATTAGCTGAGTGAGATAATTATGATCCGCATTAATGTTTCATTATATCTGGTACAAATTTAAACCCAACTAACATTCACGCCTTTCATCTGTTTCCAGCGAGATAAATAAATTTAGTGCTGCCAATCGTCCAAGAATACCACCTATAGACAATGATTCCGAGAAAGGATGCAATATGAATGTGACTTAAAGAGCGAAAAAATTCTCTAGAACCTTCATCCATAGTCAAAATTCTACTCTGGTGACCATTTATTAGTCTATCCAACGAAATGTATGCATTGACGAATTTCAGGTCCTTATTAACTCCATATAAGTACTGCTAATTAAGGCTGTCCCATTAATTATGTGATAGATTTACGTATATCCTTTTCCTTCATTCAGGACGTAATTCGTATGTTATACTATATTTTAATCTTTAAAAATTCGAGAGAGCTTTCAGTGGATGTGCAAAATAATTTAGCTACAACTTATTTGGAAACTTTATGAGAACTTTTGACTCCTATACTATATTATTATATACATTAGATGAAGGAAAATTAAATTCAATTTTTTTTCGAGATACATTCATGAAAAAATGTAAAAAAAATCAAAAACGGATGTCAATCAATGAACGGGATGTCAATTAGCCTACTTGTACCTCAATGTATTTACAGCAATGTAAAAATGACAAAACTTTATAAGGAAAAGCGATGTTCAGTTTTCTTGAAAAATCTCTCATACTCAGTACCTTATGATGTAATTAGAAAAATTCAAAGAGATTAAAAATGGAACTTATACTCAATCTATTAACATGATACATTTCTTTATTTCAATATGATTTTAGAGATTTTGACTTGAGCATGGGTATCCGTACTTTGCATTGAGGCGGACGTTACTGAACGCGATTTTTACGCTAAATGGAACAACACTAGCATTTAAAAATATAAAGTGCGTCTAAAAATTCTTTCGGGGGATTCATTAAATATTTTTAATGGATATCAGAAAATGAAAAATACACTAACTACGCTGAAAGGTTGGCGAAATTTTTGCCGGTGCTCAGATACGTGCGCCGGACTTGGAAACCCGCGTCTTTTTTTTTCGTTTTCAAGTGATAACGACATTTTTATCACATAAAACTTTCCATTCTATTTGATTTTCATGTGATCATGGATTTTTATAGGTAAAATAGCGATTCAATATATTGGATATAGTGTGGAATCACTGTAAAATATTTTTGACATAAAATGGAGGAAAACCAAAATTGAGCGTTAAAAAATATTTAGTGTGTCGAAAACTTATTTTGAGGGATTTATTGAAATGTTATGAGGACATATCTGAAGCTAAATTGAAAATAAGCAAAATTTAAGCCAATTTCTTGTGGCTGGGGCTTAGCTAAGCACGCCATCATTAAAAACTCACGTCGCCTATGACGACGTATTTTGCATCAAAATTTCCATTTTTTGAACTTTTTAAGTGATCGTGGATTTTTATAGGTGTAGTGTGCTGGATATTTTGTGTATTCAATGCAAAATAATGAAATTTATTTTGTTTCTTTATATATTGGTTCGTTGCAATGATAGGTGACGGATATGAGTGAGACTTGAACCTCAACAGAAAACCTACGTCACGCTCAACGGGTGCGTGGAGGCACTCGAAGAGGATTGGTGCAGTTAATCGAGGCGGAAAAGTCGACTTCCCCTCTTCGGACGAATTGTTATTCGCACACGGTCTCCAGGGCGAAGAGCACTCCTCTCAATCCTCTCCCTGAAGCTATCGGTAACGAATGAACCGTATATATAAAAATGGTGCGTGGGAAGAAATAGGTCACGCGCGTTTGCTCCGAACGCGTTGGGAATTTCCACAGCACACCTCTGCCGTCCTTTATTTACTGCCGCTCTGTCACTATGGAAAATTCGAAATGAACCCGTGGGAAAATTCAATCTGTCTACAATTAATCACTGGAATCTAAAGCCTTTTTCTACTTCAAGTCTTACAGCATTTGGTTAAACATGTGAAATTCTCTATGATAAATTCAATCTGACCACGTCCTTACCAAATACGGCTGATCGAGGCTTAGTAAGTGTTTTACGTGATGAAAGTAACTGCCAATGCTATAGATTCACTAACAAAGTATGGAAATGAAAATAATGAATTTCTCTTTGAAAATATATTTCCATCACGTGGAGTGAAAGCTTATCAAACTTTTAGAAATGCTTTGTTACTGTGTAAATATTTGGTTGAGATATATTTAGTTTTCCGGCTGATATTTACAGAACATGATATTAATCTTTTCAATTCAATGAATGATGGTCCCATTAGGTCTCTGCTTTGGAACAAACATAGCGTGTCAGTCTAAATTTATCCTAAAATAACATCCCAATGTTTTTATTGCAAATATCTATCGCTTTATGTATATTTTTTATCATCACAATTTTGCGAAATCATGATTAAGACTTTAGGTGTAATATTTTATTATCTTTCTGAATGGTCGAATGTCAGCGACTCAGGCTTTACTCAATGATTTAATGTATATTTAAGGCTTTTTCTTTTAGGATAATTATAGTAGATCAATGATAGCTTCACTACATACATATTTCATCCATATTTAAGTCTTCATTTAATTTATCGATTTTATTCGTTGAATAATGTCGTAAATTTATAACTTCCTCCATATAAATAAAATATATAATATAAAATTCCTCCATAAAGTTTATCAAATGAGCCATGTTGTTATAGTCCAAGGTTTTATTTTTAACTTTTAATCGATATCTTCCGAACCCTAAATAACCCTCAGCCAAACTTTGCTGACTACTTAAAATTTGAACGCTTGCAATGCTTACTTCAAGCGGGCGCCTGAGTTCTAAGTGGTAGGAATGTACCCAGCCTTCGGTATAGATATCTTTATTCAGAAGTTCACCCAAAGCTGCTTAAATCTGCATTCATAAGTGAAGACATATTTTACAAAAAGAATCATGTGCCAACTAACTTGGAGTGTAGTAGGCTGCACCCGATATTGATATGGAAAACCGAACATTTTGGAAATTGCTTAAGCCCCTATAGGCTTCTCTCTTGCTATGTGCCTGCTAAGGAGATACTTAAATCGTTACGGGTGATATGGAGTCAATTATCCTCCATCGTATAAGACCAGATCACCTTAGCGAGGTCTGAGCATTATAGTCTAAGGTGATATTATGTGTTTTAGTCAAGGAAGAAAATAGGATGGGATCTCTCACCCTCAGTTTCCAGGGCGTTTATAGGGTACAGAAAATAAATTAATGGTCCACTTAAATTTAGAAGGGCCTGGAAGTGTGTGAAAAAGCATTGAAGGAGTCCAAAAGAGTGTGGGCGATGCGAAAAATTCTAACCAGAATCCCACAGATCAGAGCTTGCGCAATTTCTAGAGGGTCGATATTAATGCCGGTTCAGGCTGGGCGGCACAATCCCTACTTTTTAAGAAGGTAGGGGTAATGCTGCTGAATAACTTTGTCTCATTCCGACGAAAAACTATCTGAAGACTTAGGAAGGGGATTGAAATAGAAGCGGTTATCCGTCGAAGTGTAAAATTCTTGCTTCCCATAAAATTAGCATCCATTTTTGGAATTCTTGATCTCTTAAGAGTTGATACAATAGGCATCTTATTCGAAGAGGTGTTAAGAGTAAGAATTTAGGCTTTCCGGATGGAAAAGTTTCAGGTCTGGATGAAATAAAAGTTGGTGAGGAATGAGAGGGATTGAAAACTTATTTTTTTATCTTCTTTAATCATATTTTATTCCTCTTTGAGGAAGTAGCTTTAATGCCGATAGTGTTACCAAGAAAACGTGAATTATATCTCTTCAAAATTTTTTATGAAGGTTTAATGTTATGAATCTTCATCTTCCGATGGAAATGGGTATCTTTCAAGGAATAATTTATATACGTATTGAAAATATTCTTTCGAAGTAATGCCGTATTACAATTATGTATTACTATTTTAAAAATAAATATTTGCACTAAACATCTGTCTTTCATTCATTTTCATCAGTTGTAATTTGTTTTCAAATGTTTTACGCATTGATTCAACTCAAAAGTTAGTTTGGAAAGGCGAGAGTGAGCACAGCCTAGACAAAGCAAAAGGCAAGTTCATTTAGCATGTTCAGGATAGAAAAGCCAGGTCTTCTCTCTGGTCCACATCATACTAGTAATGTTTTGAGTCCCCAAAAGCTTCACTTGGGACTCGAATCCGGGTCTTTTAACAGCAGCCCCACGCTCCCCAATTACTTTCAGTATTAGCAGTGAGATGTATGCCCTCAAAGTTGTTTCCATAAATTTTTTGAGAAGTAAAATTATATTCGTCTGATTTGTTGCGTATATCCTCGTGTAGTGTCTCTTTGATAAAGATACACGATGCATTATTTTTATTCTAGTTTCAACGGTGCCAATAGATGTTTATTGACACTGTAATTAAATAATTTAAATGCTGTATACCTATTGGATATACGAAGCAAAAACACGAGCTTCTACTTTCAAATCATGTACGCACTATATTTAAACGTTGATTGGCGGAATGTAATTAACTTGGCTCTAAATATTCTCTGAGACTACAATTTTGCTGTCACACGCTTTTCCACATTACATAGTATTTACAGCCATCAAAAGCCGTGAGAGTAAGTTAAATATATAAAGTGTATTATTTTCTTACCTGCACCAAGTCTATCTTCAGTGAACAGTTTTGATATTGCTGTGATGCGAAAATTGTTTCCATGGAGTTAAAGCTGAGCGTAGTCATATGATAGACTCTTCTACTAGAAGGCTTGATTTGACAACTTGACAACCGTGCCCCAACATTGGCTGTTCGTGAATTGAAAGCACACCCGAGATTCCATCTCTAGAGTTTGATTGGCAGAGCAATCATTCACATCAGTCCCGATTTTGGCGCGTTAAACCCACGAGTGATCAATTGTCAAACCATTGTCCTCGTTCAGTTGGTAACTCTACCTATCCGCTCGAAAGTTTCTGCATCATAGCCCATGCCGAGATGTTCTTCGTATCAATTTAACGCCAACTTGGAGGAGTTGCATTTCTACGTCGCTGTGATTAATTTGCTCAAACAACCGGCTACTATCGCACTCGCTTGGATGCTGTCGTTATCGCCTCATTCGGGTGAGTTGCATTCGTGCTCAGTGAACATCGAGTGTAGCGATTGGAGTAGACCTGAGTGGATGGCAAACACTGGATGGCACCAGAGTAGGAATACGTTCTTTCTCTGGACAGCAGAAATAACTTTCAGAGTTCCAAAAATACACCTCTGTTTTTTAGGAATGTACTCGATGAACATTTTCTATCTTGAACTGGTGGAACATGCATGCTTAGTGGCATGTTTTAGTGGTGATTCTCAAGACTGAGTAAATTATAAATTACTTATACATCCAGCAAAATATTTTCGATATTGGCCCTTCATGGATCGAATGGAACAATAGTGATATGCGAATAGTGAAATGCGTCGAGCGAAAATAAATTTCATTGAAATATTGCGAAATTTCTAATTTAATAAGTATGGTCAAGTATGGAGTATTTCTATTTTATGTTTCAGCAGTTTCAGGAAAAGACCTGGATGGAGGTGCTTCAGATGAAAAGTTGCTTTAAAATTCAAATGAGCAGCGATAGGAGTAGACCTGAGTGGA
This sequence comes from Ischnura elegans, assembly GCF_921293095.1. Classification (NCBI taxonomy): domain Eukaryota; kingdom Metazoa; phylum Arthropoda; class Insecta; order Odonata; family Coenagrionidae; genus Ischnura; species Ischnura elegans. The sequence goes on along the minus strand of NC_060251.1, from coordinate 32,275,176 downwards.
TGGCAAACACTGGATGGCACTAGAGTAAAAATACGTTCTTTCCCTGGACAGCAGAAATAACTTTAGGAGTTCCAAAAATACGCCTCTTGCTTTTAGAAATGTACTCGATGAACATTTTATATTTTGAACTAGTGGAATTATCATGTATGCTTTGTGGCATGCTGTGGTAATTTTCAAGACTGAGAAAATTATAACTTACAAAATATATCCAACAACTTTATTTCCAAAATTGGCCCTTCATGGATTGATTGAAACAATAGTGATATGCGAATAGTGAAATGCGTCGTGCGGAAATAAATTTGGGAAAATATTGGGGAATTTCTAATTTAATATGCATGGCCAAGTATGGAGTATTTCTATTCTATGATTTTCCTCTAGAGATAAATTGAATGTGAGCTCAAAGTAAGTTTTTTTAAAAGGATATGTTGACTTTTTCCCCGATATCACTCGATATCTTTCCCATTTTCCATCGGGAGTATTTGATATCAATCTGAAAATAAATCACAGACAGTAAATCGTCGAGATTGTAGCATAATATTTTACTTTTAGAAGTTACCGCTGAGTAATATGCTACCTATCTATAGTTAATTAAATATTCTATGTGGTATTCCTCCGGTAAACTGCATGCGCTGTTTTTTTCTTACGAATTCCGAGGTAATACTCGGCACAGTACTCATAGAGCCTTTTTTAATACCAAGTAATTGATGATTTAGCAGGCCACGTGCCACTATTTATGAGTTTTTGGTTCATTTAATTTTATCCTGTTGAAAATTGTAGTTCCCATAAATTTATTTTCGCTTTGATCTTTCTATGTTTATCCTTTTGGTACCTCATAGTTTCAGGAAAAGACGTGGATGGAGGTACTTCAAATGAAAACATTTTTGCTATTCATTTCAAATGAGTAGTATAAATAGTTGACTTAGAGTAAATATCTGCATTATGGGTAAGAAGGGTATCTATTTTAGATGAATACCAAATTATGGTGTGCGTGGGGTTGTGGGATGCAGATTGTGTTACTTTAAGTAAGGATTATAATAAATAATTATTATTTGTCTGAGTGAATTCTTTATGCGCTGCCCACGGTTTGGGTTGCTTTTGGTTTAAGATCTTTTTATGCGATTTGAATCAGTGTCATCCACTTTTTGTCAGTTTTCGGGTGTAGAAACATTTAATAGAAAAGGAATATGACGACACAATTTTGTATTAGGTTTTTTAATTCATTTCAGTTAGGTAGGTTTTAATTTCGTTTGCGATCATTTACGGGTTAATACACAAAAATATTCTTTTCTACGTAATAAGTCTACATCTGGGATCCTGTTCTTGCTGAATGTATTGCTTCAACTATCACCCTTACATTTAAAGCGTTTTTTTTTCATTTCAGGATTTAAATTTTTCGTCATTCATAGCACTTTGGTATTAAGGAATTTTGGATAATCACCATCTATTATAAATCCTGGGAAAATGAAATGAATTACCAGGGTATGAATTTCGAGTTATGTATCTACAATTCTGTGTATTATATTCTCTCTCATTCATGATATAGACGATATTGATAATGGAATAATTTTCAGAAAATGTTTGCTCGTATTGGCATACTTCTTTTGGAAAAAATATTCAAGGGACACTCATTCTTGAGATTTTATCGAAAATACTGGACATTCTTCATGAGCCAAGAAATCAACTTTGGAACACTCTCGAAAGGAATATGATCCCATGCCGACTGTCGCTTTCCTTTCAAACCTTGGAAAATGAAAGACAAAAGGAAGGAATTCGAGGCATTGGGGAGGAGAAGAGGAAATTTTTTATTCAAAAGGAGAGAGTATTGTATTGAAAGTGCTGGCTGGAAGAGTAGGAACGAAAGGAAGGAGGGCGTACACCCTCAAGATGGAATAAACTGAACAAATGGATCGCGAAGATCGGGAAATGGAGGTACTGGCAGCCGATGAGGGGGAGGAAATAGATACCATGGAGGGAAATGTGGAATGCGATAGAGAGAGGAATGAAAAATATTTATTTCGTATTGAAAATGGAACAATTAATGAAATTTTAAATATAAAAAGGATACAACACAGCCTCATATTAGCATTCAACATATTGACACAAGTAGACCAACTATCGCCCATACTTCCGTCCAGAGCCTAAAATTCAGAACCAACAATAGGTCCATATTTAATGAAAACAGCAGCCTACCTAAAGATAATGCATGCATTTTTTTTAAATATAATAAGTTGCATCATAATAGTGCGCGAAATGCAGGAAAAATGCTGAGACCATTATTGCTCATTGCATTTTCGTTATGAGGGGGTGATAAATCAAGGGGGACTAGTGATTCTTATTTCTAAACAGAGTAAGGAACAGAAACTTGGTGAAGAAAGCGAGGTCAACTGGGTATTTCGTATAACATTTGAGTTTCCGTTGATGTCAGCACAGAACAGAGACTCACTCGTATCCCTTGGTCTCCCAGCTTTTGTGTATTTCTTTTATCAATTTCTGTGCTTAACTCTGTTAGCAGAAAAAAATTACTTGTTCCTCTTGGCTTCTCACCCCCTCGTGTAATAATAAACTACATTAAGTGTACAGTATTATATCACATTCCATATAAATTATAACTGGTTAAACTTTACATCATATTGAATGAAATAAAATAACTTTGCTTTATCCCACACTTTATTTTAAACTAGCTGACCCGGCGAACTTCGTACCGCCTAACAATCAATGAACTTACAGTTTACTTACACCATTTATAAATCAGGAGCGGGTGTATCGTTTTTAATCATGTTTAATTTATTATAATAAAATAAGGGTACAAATTCAATAAAACTACGTAAATGAGTACCAAAATTGCTTGTCAGAAAGACATTTTCTTTATTGAATATACATAGGGTGAATCGGAGCACGTTTACGCGGATTTTTTCAACAAATTTTCTTACGTTTTAGCTTAAGAAATTTTGGGCATTGTGATTTAATAAAGCAGTTCATGAAATAAAAATTATACGGATTCAGTTGTTGGCTATTTGCGTTATTAGCTGTAAAAAAATGTTTTTAGGTCCAAGTCTGTTGCATACACTTGGCCCATTCAGGGGGCAGGTTGACACGACCCCAGACCGACGCTTGACTGATGCTCAAAATCGTGCAAGAAAAGCCCCTATGAAGCAGCATTCGCATTAAATGACTTAAGGCGCGCCAGTTTTAGTATCTCTGTTTGGAAAAAATGCACTGCGTAAACGTACTGCATGCGTAAACGCACCACGGTGAGCCCTACACATTCGGGTTTAATGTCTTGCGTCAAGCACCTTCTGAGAAACAACAGTTTTTGTTTTGTTATCAGGCGCAAGATGAAGCGGATGAAGCTAAGTAAATATAGCGAAGCAAAGCAGTGACGCAGCGAGGGGAGGTTTTGGGGGATAACCCCCCCCCCCAAGAGCTTAGAGAATTTTTTATGAAAGATTTTGTTATTAATATTAGGGGGACGGATGACTAACAAACAAAACATATTTAACTATTCACACAGCCGCAAAACCCACTATTTTGAACCATTTATCTCAAAAAATGTCTGAGGGAAGTGCCCCCACACTTCCCGCTTACCTTAGCGAGTTTTCTATACCCTACAGACCCGTGGTATTAGCTGCGCCCAAAACCCCCTATCCTAGCTACGCACTTGAAGCGAAGGATGAAATACAGAGGATGGTTTATCGACTCGTGAACATAGCACGCTAAATTGACCATGAGAAAATCATGGGTTTTCATTAGCACATGAGCACAAACAACACAAAAACTGAAAGAATGACCATGCGATTTTTTAATCGTTATCACGAATGCAACACGAATTGTAAATTGGATACGTTTTAGCTCAAAAGGGCATATGAGTTGAGATCATGGAATCTACGGAATGAGGACTTCCTAACCTTTGAATTTTCCTTTGAGTAAAGTTGCGTGAATCACATTCATCACCAATTTTTTTAATGATCTAACACGTTCCGTTGGATAGTTATGGTTGGTTTAGGCTTCGAAAGATCATGAGCACAGAAACTACATTTTTCTGTAAATCGTGCCTTGGTAAGCCAGGTACGTCCAAGGACTTAAAATATTCAGATAGATAGTTGGTGATTTCGTCTTCGTTTGTTACACATTTAAAAGATTCGAATCCATGCAGAGTACGAACTATTTGAATTTACCTCGTTTTAGTCATCCACATCTTCGTTCTTGCTCGCTAAATCAACCATCTTTGATTCTTTTGGTGATCAATCATATTCTGGAACTCTTTGTTGATGAGCAAACTACTCGATTCCTCGACAGGAACACGGACATTACCGTTTGTCAACAATTGCTTGGAGATTTGTTTACAAACACGGTAGTGAAGTGTCAACTCGAGCTGGGCCACGGCTGGGCTTACAATCAGCTCGAATTAAATTTTTAAAATGTAATTTCAATTTAATTAATATTTTGAATATATTTAGTAATTAAAATGTTATATTGTTACTAAATTCAGTTATTAAAGTGGTAAAAACAAAACTAATTATTTAATTTGTAGTTTTGACCGACTTATCAATTGTTGTGTTACTATAACTCCTAAATGCATGTCCATAGGAAAGAGATGAATTTTTTTTGTGAAATTATCCTTTTTTTAATGGCCTATATGTTAACCCCGCCTGTGACGAATCCAAAGAACCAAATCTCATTGAAATCGGTGCAGCCGTTCTCGAGTTATAAGTGTTCTAACTAACACGATTTTCGACTTTCTTTTATATATATAGATAGCACGATCCGGGTTTCAACATCTAGTGTTATCATCAGGTACTATTAGATGGGTGGCATACTCTTAAATAGGTAATGGTGGGTAGAAGGTGGGAACCGGAGAAGGGGCGGGTGGGTAGGAACATTGATGACGGGTAAAGCTATTTTTTGAAGAAAGGAGTGGGGGGCCTGGGCTGGCTTGCATGGGATAAACGACAAGGTAAAAAGATAAGGAGGAGGGGTTCTCAAAAGGTTTAAAAGACATGAGGGAATCAAGGTTGAGGGTCGTAGGGGGATGTATTTATTCTGTTATTCAATTATGTGACGTTAAGCAATGGTGACTGGGAGGGGAACATATGGTCATTACAAAGATTAGTGGGGCAATTCACAATCTCAAACTGTTCCATAAAGTCCATTTTTCTCCCCTTGTCAATACAATGTAAAATCCTGGGTTCAAAATTACACCAATGGTTTTCGCCACTTAAATGTTTTGCTATTCCAGAGGATTCGTCATTATTTAAAAAACATCGTTAATGTTCTTTCATTCTTACGTTAAAGTTTCTCCCAGTTTGTCCAATATATTTAATCTAACAGGTATCACACTTCAACTGATAAACACCACTTTTTTGTAGATCGTCATACTTGTCCTTCGTATTAAAAAGGATTTTACCCACTGTTACAGGATTATAAAATTGCACTTTGATATTATGAATTATATTGCACCATTTGTATGATACATGGGGTATGAAAGGTAGCTTGCACCAGCGTGAAGGATTTTCAGTATCAAGAAAGGAAGTTATAAGATTTACATCATATGTTACAAGTGGATTGGAGGCAATACATTTTGGGGAACCTGGGGCGGAACGGGGTAAGCCATTTTGAATTGTGAAAAAAGCGGAAATAACTAAATTCTAGTCCATATCGGTGTCTATTAACTTCAGCAGCACCAATTTGGATTAGATATAGTCATTGCCGCTTGCATAGCGCCTTTTTTCGCCCTTAAAAAAATCGCCCCCGTTTTGCCCCTCCACCCCGTTTCGTTCCTGGTTCCCCTTTACGATATCTTATCCTTGTTTATGTAATAAGTAATTAAAACTTCTGCAATGGCGAGTTTTAGGAGAAATTTACCTCGCTAAAGGAAAAATTATAAATCGACATCAATCATTTTTTTCATTACTGAAGTTGAGCCGAAACGGCAATTTAGGAATGGTATATTTTCGAATTCGGTCACAAACCCTGGTATCAATGCGAAATTCGGGGATTAAGTGTATTCAATGAATGTGAAAAAATATAAAAATGAATGTCAGCTCCTTGAAAATATTTTCCCCGTTGATTTCCAGCTTGTTAAGTAGATAATATAATTGTGCTTTTTCAAAATTATTTTCATGGTTACGAAGTGTTTTTGCTTACAGATTATCTTCTGGTATAATGCAAGACAACGTCTTGTGCGAAATATGGCCCTTGTACTTCTTGTTCTAAATAGTCAATGTCCAGTGCCAGGCGATGACTCTGGGAGCCGAATCATATCGTACGCATTAAAATATTTGCAGAAAATTAAAATCATAATTAATTAAATATGCCGAACTTCCACTGCATCTGGCCTGAATAGATTAAATTGATTTTCATGCATTAAATAGAATATATTGGTGGTATCCCGCCTAGTACGCGTTAATTTATACCATTTCTGAGGTAAATCAAAGTAAATAATGATACAGTTAACTCTGTATTGTGTCATGTCTTGAAAAGTAAAGTCATCTATCTAAATTAACAATGGAACATGTTATCCTGGAAATAATTCTGCATTTATCGATTGAAAGTTATTTTGATGGAATTAATAATCAGATAAAAATTTTTTATCCGTCAACCGAAATACTTTTGTGTGATAGATGCTATTCATTTCTCTATCTGAGACACCGTTCAATATCGAAATCGGATATTTACGACCCTACCGAACGATTTTAATGCATATTGAAACTTTTAAATGAATAAATATTGGGGCGTATATCTGAGGCTATGCATAAACTCTATTTCCTATCGACGGAGGTGTCGATGACACATATCCGGGGGTTATAGAAGGTTGAAAAACGGTTTAGGTTGTTAGGTTCTAAAAACATTGCTCACGTTGCCATTTTCATCAAAACTCTTCACAAAAGGCGCAATGAATTCGGCAGGCAATACGATAACTACATTGGAGGTCTAAGTACTGTCACTCACCAATGCATGTCAACATAAGAACCTCTAATGTGAAGGAAATGTGACAATGGATAGCAATACGGGGTAGAACTTATACTTGGTAAAAAACTTTCTGTATTTAGAAAGCTTTTACGAAAGAACGTCAAAATTTGCCAAAGGATCAGGTAAATGGTCAATAATAAAGATGTTTTGAGGGAGAAGGCGGTCGATGACGGGTGCCTTATTTGGACGTATACATCTACATAATACCCCGCAAGCCGCCTAAAAGGCGTGTGGCAGGGGGTGTTAGGACACCAGCCGTTTACAGCTTTAAAAAAAAATTAAATGCTCAAACGAAGTTGGGACTAGCGTTTATTAAAGTCCTTTATGGTTCGGGGGAAAAACGAATTCGCATATCTATCCGTTCGGCAAAACATCTCTCTTAATTTATCACTTCTATCGGACCTGGAAATATAGTGTGGCTCTAATATTATGTTCTCTGTATCGCTCTTAAAGATATCCATTCTCAATTGCTCAAGCAATCTAAGCCTAGCGCGCAGCCTCCGAGTCTCCAACGGCTCCTAGCCTAACTCGCTTAACATCTGGGTAACACTGCCTGTACGCCCGTAGCAGTTTTTGACGAATCGCGCAGCCTTCCTTTGAATTTTATTCAGTTCGCGGATTAAGTCTTTCTGCACCGGATCCCATATGCTCTCTGCATATTCAAGGTGCGGTCGGACGAGAGCGAAATAGCACCTTTTCTTTACTTTCTCATCCGAAAATCTTCTCACAATACGCTTGACGAATCCTAATTTCTTCTGGGCTGTGCCGCAAATATTCTTTATATGTGTTCCCCACGTGAGGTTCGAGGTTATCGTAACTCCCAGGTACTTCACTTCGTCTGTTGCCTTTACATCAATGCCATCCACTGCATAAACGTGGTTAGAGTTGGACGAATTCCGCAAGAAATGTACCGCCATGCATTTGCTCAGATTAAGTTTGAGTCCCCACTCTTGGCTCCACAAATGAACGCTGTTTAAGTCAGATGATAGAATTTCATAGTCAGAGTGATCACTAATTTCGCGATAGATGACAGCGTCGTCAGCAAATAAACGTATTTTACTGCTAATGCGGGATCAGAGATCATTAATGTATATAATGAACAACAGGGGGCCGATTACGCTTCCTTGTGGAACACCTGATGTAACGTTTACAACATCGGAGCTAATTCCGTCACGAACAACTTTTCGTTTACGATCTCTGAGAAAGTCGCGTATCCAGTTTAAAACTGTTTCGTTTAATCCGTATGACTGTAATTTGTATAAAAGTTTGTTGTGAGGTACAGTGTCGAAAGCTTTCTTAAAATCTAGAAACAGTGCGTCAACTTGTCTTTTCGATTCACCAGATTTTATAACGTCGTGAAGAAAGAGCGCGAGCTGTGTTTCGCATGATCTACCTTTTCGGAATCCATGCTGACAGTCATGGAGGAAGTTACGTCTGTCCAAGAAAGTCATGATGTTGCTAACGACGATATGCTCAAGTATCTTGCCTGTAATCGATGTTAATGAAATCGGACGGTAGTTGCCTGGGTCATGTCTGTTTCACTTTTTGAATATGGGTGTAACGCTTGCAATTTTCCAGTCTGGCGGTAACTTCCCTTCGGAGAGTGACTTCTTGAATATGATCTCTAAATAAGTGGTAGTATATAGACCGGCTGAAAGTTTAATAAGAAATATTGCGCCGTTGCATATCAGCGGTTGGGTGACTCTTTTGTGCCTATAAGATAAACATGTATATCAAGTTATTGATTATGTTAGACGTATGACTTTTTGCTTCAAATAAGCCGTACTATATCAAACGTAATCGCCATGATCAATTTTATGGACTTCAGAAGAAACTTTTCATTGCGTATGTAAGGCTTGCTTTGCTATTTTTCGGATAGTGTTCCTAAATAATTTCAGCAATCGAAAGATAAATTCATTCCATGCCTTAGGAATTCTATTTTTGAAAGAGAGTAAGAAATGGTAGGGGAGCTGTGTCATTGTGAAAAAGGAAGGAAATGTAGAATCGATGCCGTAACACGTCTTTCTCTCCTCGGACCACCATTTTTCTGGTTTCTTGAGACGCGTTTTGCCTTCCTCTCGGACATTGGAGGTGAAAAATAATGAACTCGTCAATGGAGTGGTAGAGGATTAAGACATGACTGCCCCTAATAAACGATCCAAAAAATGTCCATCTTATGTTCAACACCTTATTTATATATTTATCATTAATACAGCGGCGTTTCCATGGGATTTCCTTGGGGTTGCCTTTGGCTCTTATAGAATTAAATTAAGATAAAATCGAATCTTTTGATAACGTATCTTTTCTCGCAAATATTTTGGAATGTTTTCCGGAAAATGGGGGAAAAAAGTGAATTTTTTAAAACATTAGTTTCCAAAGTAATACCTATTGTACACAGACTTGGTATGTTACTGCCGGAAGCTTAACTTGTAGGACTAGGAAAATAAATACGATCTTGCGATAATAGATTTAAATAAATAGCTCAAAGCCACCGTATTTAAGTCTTGAAAATCCAAAGAGTTCCCCTTGGCTCCTATGTATTCCAAACCCGACCTTGCATAAGTATATGCTATATTCTCCTTGTATTCATACACGGTTTAGTGAGAAGGAAAATCTTCCAGAGAAGTTTGGGAAGATATGGAGGTCTCGGATTTCAATGCTAAAACATGTTGGGTGAGCAAGGAAGAACGGCCAGGTGGAAATGCTTTGTGGATTGGCAAAAATGAAATCGCTCTTATGTTTATTTAACAAGTAAAGTTTCATATGATGGGCGAGATAATTTGATCTATTAGTTAAATGATCATTAAAATATGTCCATAGTATTTATTTTAGCACTTCGCCTTTCGTTGTAACAACAACGTCAAGTTAATGTTCTTGTATCAACAGTTAAAATGAATACTGTGCAAATATTGCAATGTCTCATTTAACTTAAGAACTTCCACCATATCAAGCCGCTTATCAAACAAGACAAGCCGATATGATCCGCAAAATTTCCCATTTTAACAAATATTCATTGATAGAAGTAACTCCATTTTGAATATTAAGGTGAACTAATCTTTGATTGTATGATATCTTTAATACTTTGCCTCATGATGAAAAAATTGCAGTTACTCATAGGGTAAATACTTTTACCAAACGAATGCGAGAAACGCATCCCACATTTTAAGGAAATGTATCCATGCATGTTTTGGGCCACAGTTGTCATAAGTATGGTCTTTACTCCCATTTGTTATATTTGCTGTCCAACATTGTTACCCCTGTAGAATTGACCACAGGTATGCGTCTCCATGATGGTTTGAAGCTAGGCAGAAGTGCGGAAGGAACAAAACCAAAGAGACAAGCCAAAAAAAAAAGATAAATGATCCGGAGGTCGGAAAACCCTCTGAGTGATATTGTGAGTGACAGTAGGCCCGCTTAGCCGGAGGAAAAAAATACCCCCATCAACCGTAGTCACCGAGTCTGCATTGTGTCTCGTGTGAGATGTGCCGGCGACAATGCCGTGGTTGTTAATCACGTTTCGCTGAACCCGTCGCGTAAAAGTTTCAGCGGCACTGAGTTCGTTTCCCGGAGCACTCCACCGAAAACGGGCCATCATCTGCAGGCATCACGGCTCCAGTGGTTCCAAAACACATGCATTTATTCGCCCAGTTGAACTCAAACACGTTATGACAGAAGCAGACTTATTCTAACCACATTACATTTTTTTATTTTGCGGTCTTACTAAAATTGCTAGTGTAAGAACTGTCGTTGAAAGGCTGTGGAGATTATGGCGAGAATTTTAGATTTTACCCTTAGACGTTGCTTTCAGTGAACGAAGATGTCTTACACAGATGTCACGCGGATCAGGTTGGCAGCCCCTAAAGACTTGGAAGCCCCTTAGGCTAACCTTTACTTGATAATTGCTTAAGGAATGAGTATTGGTCAATGAGCAATGAAGAGCAGAAATTTTTCAGAGTAGCAAAGAGAACATCGTGTTCAAAAGAGAGAGAAATTGTATCACCAATTGTATCGTGTTCAAAACAGGGAGAAAAATTGTATCACCAAATTTGAATCCTGGAGAGCTGATGCGAGTAGGAACCAACATTACTGGTGAATTTTAGGTAAAAAAGATGCCATTTTTAAACAATAGAAACTTAAAGCTAAGTGCTCCGATTCTGGACTCTGGACAACTCATGACTTCGAATTTTTTGCCTGCTTTTGCCTTTGCCTTTCTCCTGAGCATCCGGCAACAGGGCAAACTTGCGATCAATTGGAGCGCTCGACTCAAAGTCTCTGTTGTTTCAAAATGGTACGCTTTTGACCTCTAAAAAATATCAGTACCACTATTTTTGGTTCCTACTCCCATCAGTTATTCAGGGTTAAAATGTCGTGGCACCATTTTTCCCAACCCTGTACCTATATCCTGGTCTGAAAGTCGATAAATGAGAGAAATATTTTTTTTCTACGGTTTGGTATAAGAAATATTGTTGATATTGGAAAGGGAAAAAAATTCAGGCCATAATCAAAACATCATCATTAATCTCCCTCCATATTAGTGGCTGGTATATTCATACTAATCTCCTAATCTCAATCGTTGCAATCTTCTAGGCAGTGCGTAGGTGTGTTGAGTTTTTGTAAGATTATGCAAGCCTTTAATAGTCACTCATATTATTCTTGAAAAGGAATCATACAAACGGCAAATGTTAAAAGAAGGAATATACTGAGGGGTTTAATGAAATAAAATTCATGCCTCTCTCACTAGAACTCTGTGATATTTGAATTGTCTATAATGAAAGAATTTGAGAAAGATCCTCATTTCCTTGAGTCAATTTCTCACTGCCTCGCTTCTTTGAGTAGGTTTGAACCTGAATTTTCTTAGCGGCACACAAAAACACTGGTATCTTGTTTTCCTTGTCTGTTTTCATATGATTATTTCCTTGGCTGTTTCCGCGTAGTCATTACTCTTGTCTTTAGAGATGAGGTTGAGCCTCAGACAGCAGTGTTTGCAGATCGTTAAATTAAAAAAGAAACCTCTCTTGACTCAAGCTGTCGCCTCCTTTCTGCTGCGCATTGGAAGAATAAACGTAGGGAAATAATGCATATTTAAAATAACTCAAGAGAATGTAAGAGTGAGCAGGGAACATCTTATCTCTTCCGCTACGGCAGCGGGCGTTGAAGATTTTCAGGCTTAAGGCAAGCTCTTGTAGTGAGATTTTCTGCGTATGTATTGAAAGATTTACGGAGAAAGCAGCTCTCAAAGGATGTTGCCTGCTTCCAAATCCGGCAGTCTTTCAAGGAAGATCTCGGTAAAAGTAGAATAAAATAGTCGAGTGCCAGGAACCATCCGAACTCCTAGTAGCAAGGGGGTGAAGTACGTTTGGGGAAGGGGTTATTCTTTTCATTGGTCACGGGCTCGTTGAAGAGATTTCAGCACATGAGCTCCCGCAAGACTCGCGGTGAGTACCAAAAAATAAAAAATATTAGCCATGTTTCCAAGGAAAAATAGCTAGCCTGAAACATTTTCACTACGTATATTAGTTTGCAATGTTAATTACACTGCACAGGTTGATGGGCTTGAGAAAGTGGTTGGGAGTGAAAATAAAAATATTTGGCTTGCGTAATTTCAATCAAGGCATACGTTCAATCAAGGTCTCCCAAATTCCTAGCTATCGGCCGCGGTATAATGGGCTTACAACCAAAGTGTTAAGAATAGGCTTATCAAGAATTCTTTCAGCCCTGGAAAAAAAACATACATCAATGATTTCAAACTGCATAAATTGAGGCTACTTACAATGCACTGCGTCAGTGAGTCTTACGCAATTTGACCTCTAAGTGGTAACTGATGATTTGCATTGGGGGAATAGAATAATTATTCATTTTTTGGTCGTAGAGATGAAAGATTTCCCTGTAAAATGTAACCGATATAATCATGGCATCCAACCAACAGAGCAAGGAGAGATGAGAAGGCGCAGGCAAAGAAAATAAGTTGATTATGTCTTTCAGGAGCCTACGGAGAAGGGCATCGTAATTTTAACTTATATGTCTTAAGTAATATTGAGGCATGCGAAAAAATATTTAGCAGTGTTGAAATAAATGAAAATATGGTGATTTTTTTAGAATTAAATCAGCTTCCTGAAAATTTCTTGAGAAATAAATTATGATATCTCAGCCCTTGTCGCAAAAATCAGAGTCACTATTTCTATTATATTATTTGCACTGATTATATTGAAGTTTTAAGGATGAAACGAAGGGAAAATACTGGCCAAATAACAAATCACTGTCACAAGTAAATAATGAAAAATAACTGTATATAGCAAAATCTTTCACACATACATTTATCTCAAGCACTTGAACTCAAATTTCTCTGATACTAGTCAAAAATGCAGGGGAAACGTTTACAGTTAAGTGTCAGTTAAAATCTTTTTTTCATATTAAACTTTAATTGAAAGGTGCGAGAGTATTTTCATTCTATAGTAGTCTAATGAGGTAAATATAATGGACAATTATGATGCAGAATTGTAGGCCTAAGGCTTCAAAAAATGACTTCGACATTGGAATCTCCTAATAAAGATATGAAAATATTATTTTTAATATTATTAAAATAATACAGTCAATTTTCTCGCTCGGGGATAATTATGGGTCTCTTGGATACGGTATATTCGAGGGAAGTGCTGCCAAAAATATCCGGAAGACATACGTTAACAACTTCCTTCCTGGAAAGAGGTTTCACATTTATTCCAGGAAAAATCCTTCCATTTATCCCGCTTACTCTTCCAAAGTTTAAGAGAGAGAAAGCTTTTTCATTCTTTTTTTCTGAAGAACCCAAAAAAATAAATACGGGACTAGCCTTTCCTTTGATGCGTTGCAGATTCTTCGCTAAAAATAGTAAACAAAAATTTCAATTGAGGTGCGACGCACAGATCACCATGCATGTTTCCCAAGTCAGTGCTGCCTTCTTTGGAAATATGGAAACCCTACGCCGGTGCAGTACCTAATTTGTAATTCCTTTCATCCTTCGAAAGAGATGTATCCCCTAAGGCTTTCTCTCTCTCCTCCGTGCTTCTTCAAAGTAACTGCGAGATGTCTTATTCAAACGGTTTCCTTTTGATAGCGAAGCTCAAGCCACGTTCACTCTCTGGCCAGTGTAAAGACCTCTATTCATTTCTCCTTTCTCCCCCTCATAAATTGACTTCGTCGAAACAGCTCCTTTATAAGGTTTCATTGTCCCTTTTACATAACAAAAATGTTCCTTGCATGCAACGAAGTAATTTTCTGATTTCGCCGCCCATTAGGTGGAAAGGAATTACTCTTGAAGCCTCTTCATTTCAAATTGAGATATAAAATTGATGCCTAATGATTCAATCGCTTGTTAAGAGAATTTTTTCTTTTCATAAAGTATTTTTGCATAGCTCAGACAACATGCATGAATGTTTGTTCACGAGTCGTCACTATGTATTCATTTATGTATGTGTGAGAGAGAGGCTATGAATAAAATTTGATTGCATGTGTGTTTTTCCAATAAAGATGTGATTCATATGTTTCTTTCGTAATTAAAGAGTGACCTTTTTTCTTGTCATATTTTAAAGTTGAAGGCGAGAAATTTTCTAAAGGTAAATATGATTTTTTTGCTGATTACATTCATGTTTTATATCCGTGTGTAATTAATTATAATGGTCTCGAAAATTAATTTTTCTAAAATAGAGTCATGATGAAAATATAATTGATTATTGTCTGTACTATAATGGCATTAACATTCATATGATTGTGGCATTAAAGATGTGAATTTAAAATTTGTGTCTTAGGCGCACTACCGCGTATTATGAGCAGTAGTATCGGATCTCCCGTCACTCAAAGTGCTTGCTGGTGACACCCGGTGAATGTAAATTATATCAGGGCAAGTAAGCGTTCAGTTGTAATAGCAGCCAAGGACCCGATTTTAATAATTATCAAATTCCCTGCTAAGAATTCTAGAAACTTCACCTATTCCGCTTTTTTACTGCGAATCGCCAGAAAAAAGACTGGAAATTTACTTTTGCTAACTCACTTTAAGGGCAGGCGCGCACTAGCGTGACCACGACCTGCGGCACACGACCAGTTTTAGCATTGAAACTAATGGAGCGACGCGCACTAGGCCAAGTGCGACTCGTTGGACGGACCCAAGTCGTCCGACCAAAATTTTTGAATTTGGTCGTCCCCGACTCAGCGGTCGTTGCGGCCAGAAATTACACACATTCTTATTGCGCGCCGCGCACCGACTCCGGCTTCACTCCGACCCGACCATACGAACTGAGCAAGTGGACGGTGAATGTGTATTGCTATCGTGGGTGTGGTCGTGGTCGTGCTCTGATCGGAAGGTGTGCGACAGAAATCTGCCGTGGTCGTGGTCGCGCTAGAGCGCGCCTGCCCTAACACGAATCGTTACGTATTTTCGTTGCCCTTAACAATAAAATTTGTTTGGAAAAAACTTTTAAAAGTTGTGGCCCGGAAATACCATGGAGGAGAAAAGGGTGTTATAAATATTCTTTTGAAAATAAGATACATTAGTTTATATGGAAAATAAGGTACATTAGTGTAAATGTAATGCATTCAGCATGATATTGGGTTACTCGGTATTACTATTAATCTTAATTACTGGATCAACGTTTCTACTTTGGAATTTCACCACGCTGAGTGCAAATACTCACTCATACACCATAGTTGTTTTTTTCTTAAAAGCGTTCCCGAATGGAACATTTTGTATGCAGGTATTTACTAAAATAACCAATCACAGTCTTTACCTTGCTTTCTCACAAATTATTGTACACTCAACATTAGGAAGTCTGTTTTCACTGCCACGGGTGAACGTGGATAAGAGGGTTGCGATTCGATGTGTGACATTTCTATACAGAAAAAATCAGTTGCCATGACCGGGTTTCACTAAGTTGCGCGCCAGTTTTTCTAATATTTGAAATACCAATGTTTCATTTTCCACTGCAGAATTTTGCTATAGGCTGAGGGTAAAGGTACGCCGGGGTCTATTGCGCTGTTATTTCCCTGAACGCACTAGCGTTTTAAGCTCTGGCTTTAAGCCACGGGGCTGTGGAGCATGAGCCTGCAGCCTTACAACATTATATGTCTATCACCATAAACCTAATTTTCTCCTTTAGCCGATCAAACTCTGCAGGGGAGAAAGAGAAGTCCGGGTAGTTCAAGTAGTGAAACACCTGATGCAGATTTCATCACATTAAATGGAAATATGGGCTCGTTAAAATTAACCATAGATATTTTTTCCTAAAAGCATTACGAAGTGAAAATTTTGTATACTGATGCTCACTATAACAACTAATTACAATTTTTAGAATCCTTTTCCGATGAGAATTTTATTTCTAGCATTTGAAAATCATAGAATCTGGGTTTGAATCCCGGTCAATCAAACAATATTTGTCCTGACTGAAAATTATTTACGCTTCATGTACACTTGCGTTCCGTAAGGGTGCACCACTACTATTCCTACTGGTGCCTACTATTCCACTACTACTTTTCTTTGAATAATAAGGCTCATGATGAAAAAATATTGAGTAACGGAATATATGAATGTGAATAGAAAAATCGTTCTTGGTGCTATTACTTAAAGTGAAGAGGCGTTGAATAGATAAATGAAAGACTTACATAATGAATGGGATTTGGAAGGGGGTTTTGAAAATATGATTGCCACATGAATACATTTCCTGGGATGGAGTTAAAAGTATAGATTTGGATCTTTTTTGTGATGTGAAGATCCTGATACCACAAAGGGCGGTGAGATGATGAGAAAAGGATACAGTATGGAAGAGAAGGAGGAAAAAGTGTGACAGAAAAGAGAGTGGTAAAAATAGTTCCCACTCTCAGCTCAGGAATAAATTTGATAAGAGATTGGCGGAAGAGAAGATGAAAAAATATATAACTCGGTTCCTTCCTGGAAATTCTGAGAAATCGAGTATCTTCCTTTGATAGTATTGCTCCTGAAACATTTTTGCTGACTTGCCACGTCAGTCGAATAGGTTGCTTTGGAGGCTATAACAGAAGCGTCTATTTCGCGTGCTCGAGTTTAAACCCGTAAATTGGTGAATTAATATGTTATTCCGATCCCTGTTGGGTTGTGGTGGTGAGGATAATTCAAGAAATATATTTTGTTAGTCAAACAAGGCGTTAAGTTGTGGTCTTTTTGGTGGCTTTTGTTTAATTTGGACAAAGTCAACATTTGAATACACTAAGTTCTCCAACTAGCTTACTCAGTGTATGGAATTGCATCCGTAACTCTCAAGTTGACACTTCATATCCACAATTATCCATGAGATTTAAATACAAGGATTATTTGGTTTATGATTAGGGAGTTAGCTTCCTATTTCTAGGGTTATGTTCCAATCCAAGGGACACCCGATAGTTTTTGAAGGCCGCTGTGACCTTGTTTGTCTACTATGTAGTTAAAATATCAAAAACAGGTTTCCATCCGTCGAATGGGACGTTAGGCCGTGATCTTCTTGGTGCCTCACATTATAATTTCTACCTCAACTTCCGCAACCTTTCTTTTTGCCAGAGAAAACCATAATTATTGGTCGAGGTTTCTTCCTTTTACCCATTTTTTTCAAAAGATCTCACTAAGGCTGAGGAATTATTTTTTGATCCAGATCATGGTCCTCATAATGATATGAAATATTTTATGAGCATTGGATTAACACTAGAACCGCGGACGGGACTTTTTTGTCCCATCGCCCTTTCAAAATGTTTGCCATTCATGTATTAGGGGTTTGATGCCTTTGAAATTTACTGACTTTTACTCATTTTTTATGCTCTTTCGAATGGTTATATTGAAAATATTGTACAATGTTTGGTTCGCGAGAAAAACGACGATTTACCTAGAACCGCGGGATGGGACTTTTTTGTCCCATATGGGTAAAACATTCAATTTCAGTTTTTTTGTACACGTATTTTGTATTTAGCATAATAACAGTTTATTGCGAAGGGGATTGGTTTCACAGATACCGTTATTCTGCCAGTTTGAAGCGCAGAAGGGAATAATATGTGCACTGCACCGGCCGCCTACTCACGCAGCACTCTGCTCGGCGCGTCTGCAGGTCTGAGCTTGCAACCAACACGTCAAAATAAGTTTACCGTATTCCTAGTTATACTTAATAAAACGTTTTAAATATTACCGAAACACGTGTTTTGTCCACACAAACCACAAAAAACCGTCAATTATACTTAAACATGACAGGATCAACGTATTTTGCCAATGGGACAAAAAAGTCCCATGCCGCTGTTTTGGTGGGGTTGGAAAGTTCAGCGGTTCTAGTGTTGAATCGATAATAGAATAAGTTCCGGGCCGCGAAAACTCTTTGTGCTCCGAAGTGTAGAGAAAATGAGAAATCTGCATCCCAACTATGTCGTAAATACAAATTTATATTCAGGGTATGAGTTCGCTGCTGGGGCGAGCATTCTCCTGAACAAAACGATATCGGGATTTTCGAGGACATTTATAAGGCTTTATATTTTAAGGATACAAATGCAATTACCAAAAAGCTTAAAAAATTAATATAAGGACCTAAAAACAGCACTAACTAGTTCACTTCTGTAAATTACCCTAATTTAATCCTGTTGGGGATTTCTTGGTGCTTCAATTAGAATGAATTAATTACGGGGTATTAATTTCAGGGCATAAAATTCATGAGCACTCATGAGCCAAGTCGGTATAATTTCTTGTGGACGGAAAGACTATTTATTTCTCTATATTCAAGAAACTCGAATGGCATTAATAACAATTATGTCGCAGTAAAAAATTATGTACCGTGACTATTGTTAAAACTCGTGTAATTTGCAGTAAAATAATTTCAATTTATACAATCACCTCATCCTCCCTGTCTATAATATCTACACGCCTAAAGACAACATAACTCTTGTATTTCTATGCCCGTGATGTTTATACAGGAGAACGACGTGGCCCAGTCTTATCCCAGGCATAATGTAAGCTCAAATCGTTTCCTATTTCCATGTGAAACTGAACTTGGCACGAATGATTCATGCACGAAACGCAACAAGAGTAATAAAATCAAGGAAATGACTAACTTATCTACAATAATATATCCGCAATTTCAAATTAGTATACGTACTAAGGTCAATCAGGGCAATGTTTACGCGAAATTGTCATGATTGAGAATTCATCTAGTTTTTCATTTGATCATAAATATCTCTGTGCAGTTTCTCTCACTGTTTATTTTCTTATAAAATTATACCGAATCATATTTCAATTAACTAATTGTTTACCAGCACATCTTCCGCTGCGTGCGTTTTTGTAATTTCATAATTCTGGGAGACTGATAAATATTAATGAGGGTTCACGAACTACGATTTAGAAAGCCCAAACAATCATGAAGAGTTTTATTTATCTATGGCATTCAAGGAATAAAAATATTTATTGAAAATTATTACCAGCGATGCTATTTAAGTAAAATTTCAGTTGTCAATTTCAGATATAAAAAATCCTAACCACTATGATACAAGCTAATACTGATACAACAGTGTTTTATTTAATGTATATGAAGCATTTAATTCAATCAGATAAGGCTGAGGGGCATACACAACTAATACAAGTATTATGTTGAGGTGTTTCGTAGATTCCGAATGGGTGACATCACATGTGAAAAGTCCTTTTTGAATGCCCGTTTAGTTCTTATGCTGGGGAAAAGGGACGATCAAAAACGCTTCAAGTTTTTACGTCGGTTAATTCCATGCCGTAATAATAGTTTATTATAATAGACGTTACTACAAAGACAAATGGGCTTGTGAAAATATGAGTAATATTTTGATTACTCGAAATATGACCATGGGAAGGCAGTATTGTATTGCACAATTATTGCTTACAAACAAGTCTCTTTATTCAATTAATATCTCAAAGGTAGAAGTGCACTCAGATCGCGTGGCATCAAAAAGGCTCATACGGAGGGATCGGCGGGCATTTCTCTTTGTTTCTTAAGTTCCAATGCCCTTTCACGGCTTTTTTTAAACTCGATTCATGTTTGGATGCGGGTTTTGATGAGAAACGTACATGAACATGAAGGGATTAAGTCTCGTTTAAGACTCATCCACACAAACCTGGTAATGAGAAAAGCTCTTATACTTTACGTTGTCATAGACGCTCAAATATCTTGATGATGGTATCCACTAGGCCAAGCCTAGCCATTATCTAGTACCTACCTTGCCTGAGATGGTGCAAGGTGGTGATAATGCCATCGAGATAAAATGTCAAAGCATCTGTAATAGATGTCTCGCATTTTTAGGAAATTCCATATTCCGTTATATTGGATGGAAAAAGCTACATTGTCATTTCACGGTATATCTAACCTCCGGTAAACTTTTGCGCGTCAGTTATGCCTAGTATCCGTACGTCATAGCTCCAAAAAAAATATAATGCCATTCCTATTTCCTAGGTACCGCGGTCCCGAAAATGGCCTTGTTTTCTATAATCTCCTTTTTTCCTCACAGCAATTGATTTTGACGAGTGAGGAATGGATTTTTACCAGGATTTAGGTCATGAAACGAAATTAGCGATGTTGGGCTCTTGTTTCTGTCCTTGCTAGCTATTTATTTAGCTTGCTATTTATACTATATACCTAGGATATTTACTAGCTTAAAAATATCCAAGGATTATTGAGGTCTTAAATTTAAGGAAATGTCATGCATATTAGAAAAATTAGTTCACAGTCGTAACTTAATATTGACTTTTTTAAATCCTCAAATGTTAATGATAATATAAATGAAACGTATTCATTAAATAAATGCCTTCTTTTCTTCGCTATTAGGTAAGACCTTTAGGGTTCAGGTGCGAGAATTTTTAATTTTAGATGTTAATTCATTTTGTCTCTTTAATGCTCATTCTGTCTTAGTTATTAAGTCAACTTTCAACTTCTAGGTGATTAATCATCGGCGGACAAATAACCTGTTCAACGTCTGGGGCGGACTAATTAATTATTCCAGTCCTTGAGGGCAACAGATACTAAAATATGAAGAAATTAAATCTCGGAATGAGTGGGAATAACATTCAATCCCTTTTAGCTCTTATTCCTGCAGAAGTTTATCTTATTCATTTTAGCTCACGCCTGATTGAATTTTCTCCAAGCGCAAGTAATCCCGTTATCCTTGTTTCGTACACCATTTAGGTATATACTGTGTTTTGTATTTCCTGTACAATAAAATGTGATTTCCCTTGAAATTTGATATTATCTTTGAATAAGCCGCCCAACTAGAGTCTGATTTCCTGGAATGCTTCGGAATCGCCAAATGGGAATGTTGAGAGCGTGACCTAAGAACCTTACCTCGGATTTGATACTCTTGTTGTTTTTGCCAAATTCTGGCCGTCGTATCCAAGAAAACAATACCTCCTTGCATTGTTCATTTCCTCGGTAATTTTCATTGGATTTTATTTACGATTCATATGTTAGCCCTACATAACGGTCGTTTGTACATATTTCTTTTACTCAAGGTGGACGAGGATGACGTGGACTATAAAGTAAGTAATGAGTTGAGTGTATTGAAGAATAGAATATAGTTCTTTCTATTTTCATTCGTTAGTTATATTAGCTGCATTGTGCTTAAATTAGTGCTAATAAGTTGTTTAAAATTTTAAAATTTCCTGACGTAAGCATGCGCTCGTAATTTTCTTATCTTATCAGGCATCTCGTGAATTAGTTCCATGATCGATGATTTAAAAGAATTTAAACGCTTCAGTGGGCATAAAATATTCATGTTCATTTTGCTAACCACTCGTAATTGATTTTTTGTCCTAATATAATTATATGGTCTTATCTTTTGTCCTGAGTCCTTTTTGTCCTTGGAACAAACATTTTATTTGCAATTCATTCTTTACTTAAATATTATTTTCAATGTTTTATAATAACTGATCAATATCATTTATATTTGCATCTTAGCTGTCAAACGCTGGCCTAATTCATCTAATCTTTATCAAATCAAGCTGGCCTAATTTCTTCACTCGGTCTACTATATTTTTCAAGTGTTTACAAGGATTGCAAGCTTTACTACTTCATGTTCTGGTACGCTTTTCATCGAAACCCGAACCCAAGCATGAATCGAGTGAAAACAATAAGCCATGAATGGGCATTGGAACTAGGATAATCCATGGGAAAAGAAAACTATTTGATAACTGCCATTCAGCCGGAAAATAGTTTCCCAAAGCTCTTCCAAAATGCTGTTGAACAATGCGCCATTAGGTATGATATAACTCTATTTTTTATGGATGAAAATGGAGAAGATAAATGCTATTTTACGAACTATCTTGTAGTTTGTACAACATTTTTACGAAATAGGCCATCCTTAACGAAATTATTAAGCGAAGATTTTGAAGGGAATATAATTTATTTAACTACCACTGACCCTATACTTTATGCAAGTGCTAGTAAGTTTTCGTGAAAAAATTATCATTAACGAAAATTCAATAGGAAGACTTAGATGGGAATAAACTTTTTTATCTGCAACTCAGCCAGTACTTAAATATAAGTGTTGCTTCTGTGGGATGACTGATACATATTATTGATATCTCCGACTTAATGGTTAGATACTGGCCTAATTTTTTCAATATTTATCCAATCAAGCTGGCCTAATCAATTAACTTGGTCTAGTATGCATTTCAAATGCTTTGAATGGATTGCACGCTTTACTCCCTTCATGTTCACGTACTTTTCATCAAAACTCGAATTCAAGCATGAAGCGAATGAAAAAAATAAAACCCAGCCCAAAAAGCGTGAATGGGCATTGGAACTCGGAGAATCACGGTTGACTTTCTTTCCGTCTCTCTCTCTTCCTGGCGACCGGGATATCCTCACTTGTTCCCCCGATCCAAAACTCTCTCTCTCCCCGACAGAGCCCTGCCCCTCTCGTTGTGTTGATTTGCTAGGCGCCATGTAGATGTGCTTGTTCCCCCCAGACCCTCACTCAAATCCTTCTCCTCTGTGTGTGTTGTGTTCGTCTGACCCCCTTCAAACTCCTCCCCCATGAGCGCCCCCCATTCCTCCGCCTACCACCCGGTTCCATTATGCGTCGCATCTCCCCCTCCCTTCTACAGCGGGGATACCCATTCCGAAGGGTACGAGCCCATTCTTGGCGATCCTTTCCAAAAAAAAAGACCTTGCCCCACCACCGCCACCATCGACGTCTCCTCCCACTCTTAACTTCCATCCACAAAACCCCTTCTGCCATGTGCCCCTACTCTCGCCTCCTCCGCACCCTAGCTGCGCTTACCAACGCCCCCACCCCAGCATCATCTCCGGATCCCCCTACATATTGATCTTGCACCGACTCAGTGGGCGCGGGTGCCGAGAGCGACTCGGGGCCAGTGCAACCGCGGCCGCTGCCTCGTGAAGGTTGCGGGCGAAAGCCGGGACGCCCCGGCCGGTGAATATCGCGTTCGTTGTCCGCGGAGTTAGTCCCTTAACAAACTCTTGCATACGAATCGTCCTGCTTTTTCTCCACGTAGCGAATAACGAGGACGAGCTCTCCCACGCGTCCCATTCCTCTGTGACGGCGTGTACCGTGCGTTTAGTGTGTAAGACAGTTTCTGTCCCCTCAATTTTCTTCGGCGTGATCTCTTATTGAAATAAACTTCAAAGTTACCTATCTGTCAGTGTCCAGTCTATCTTCCGTGTAGATGAACTGACCCATAAATTTTCTTACGTGTTCCCTCATTGAAATAAACTCTCTTTTCTACTGACACCTTTGACTCCGCAGTCTTTTCTTTCTCTGTGCTTCCCAGAAATTGTACTGTGTTTTCAAGTTCAGTGATTAAAGGATCTTAAACTTGGCAAAAAAAATTTGTTGAATTTCAGGAGTCCTCAGTGCTATTTATGTGCAAAACAAAACATCTTTGTAAAAAAAAACTATCATTAGAAACTGCATCATTGGGTTCAATTGGATCCGGCATGAAAACTTTGGCAAAATTCTCTGGACAACTGGGCAGTCTGACTTTCTCCATCTTCGAAGGCCCTTGTACTCTAGAACAGTTTTATCTTGGGCCATTGGAGTCTAACACTTGCAAACTCTGAAATTCTTAGACTGTGACTGGTGGGATATTTGAGATAGTTGCTTTCGAAAGCTCTCAGTTTCTCCCAGTGTTGTTTTTCTTCATCTTCACCATCTTACTGTCCCCGTGTGTACTGCTTTCAGTGTCAATGTGTCTTCCTCACTGACAAAGGCTGAAACTTTAGGATTCCCCTGTTTTCCACATCCAAATCGACGTCCCTGCAGAGGGATTGTGTTGTGACGGACGCAGTGACCTCGTGGGTGGGTGCAAATGGGACCTCTGCCGCGTTTTCGGCGGTCCCGCCCTCCGATCCCGGGGATGCCGGCCAGCGGCGCCGGGGACAGCGGAGCGGCGAGGATTGACGGTGAGTCGGCATAGTTAAGGCGGGCACTATTCATGGAGGTATCGTAGCGGGAAAGCATCACGTGCTCCTGCCATTGGTTGTCACTTTTCGTTAAGATAGCGTGTCATTCCTATGTAAGAGTTAAATCGTGTCCACAGGGATTTGGCGTGACAGCATTTTTGCCCTAGTGTATCTCACTAGCTTTGTACTGGGGATAATTTGAAGATTCGTGTAATGTGAGGTAGTGGAAAACTATTTAGTTGTACGCCTAAAAGTATCTCTTCCGTACCAATAATGTTACCGGATACCAATAATTGCCGGATACCTATAGATTGAACAAATTTATGTTGCAATACTCCGCCGAGAGTTAAATCGTGTCAACAGCCATTTGTCGTGACAGCATTTCACACATCTCGTAGATCTAACCAGTAATGAACTGAGGACAATTTGAAGATAAGGAAAATGGTAGGCAGTACAAAACTATGAAGTTTCAATCACCTTGGATATTCGTATAGTCGATTTTATCTTTTACGCTTCAAGGTCTATTGCTCCTCCTTCTCCTCAGTTAGTTGCAACGTGTAGTTTTTGGCTTGCAATTATTAGCTCAGACTAGAAATTTTTAGAGGAAACTTCGGATACCTATGCCTGAACTAAATTATATTGAAATACTGCATAAGATATGACAGCCTGCATTGGAAATATTTCTACTTCTCACCTTGATGTAATAATTTGTTTAGTAGTGTTATTATTACTTTGTTTTTTTAGTTCAAAACCTCGAAGTCTCTTCGAATTTTTTAGTTCTTGGCGTATTACTACTAACATGAGTACGACATTCTTGTAGATATTTTTTTTAAATTTTACTCGTTGAATATATAGTATCATGTGTCTAACAGACAAGAAAAATCAGTTTTTTCTTACAACTTAAAAATGAAGACCCTTCTCCTCACTAAATAGGAGATTACTGAAGTTTAAACAGTTTTAGAGGAGTTATTCTTCGTTCGTCTTTTCATAGGTAATATGAACCGTGAATTTGTAACCATACATGCGAGCAGGCCGTGAATTCAATTCCGTATATGTAAGCCGATCGCTTTTTAAGTAAGCATGGTGGGCGAGGTAGATGTCACGTGCTCCTGTCGTCGTCTGTCACTTTGCGTTCGGCGAGCGTGTCAAAGCGGTCTAGAGCTATTTGAGTCCCTAAAGTCTCCAATTTTTTTCTATATCTGTGGATATATTTGCTGTCTTTTGTTTCTTAATAAATATGAATCGCACGTGAGCATTTTCCTCGGAAAATATTTATACCTAATTTCGTACTTGAAACCAATTGTTATTGAACTTTTCTTTTTAAGATAGTTTAACACATACATCCTTGAGTTGTTTATCCAATATCAAAATCCATTTCATCACTTGGTTTGTGTATATTAAAAAGTATATTCAAACATATACGTAATTTCTTCGATGCTTTTTCATTCTTCGAAGTTTATTCATCCATTCAGGACCTATACTTATTGGTTTTTGTGCGTACTACTCTCAATGTTGCAGTGACAATGTGAACACAGGTGTAAGATTGAGGCAAGAATTGAATGAAGTATAAGTACCGTGAGCTAAACTCATCCAATCTCCGCTTCAACTGGTGTTACAATATTATCACTTCCCTCTCCTTATGTTTTCCTCTCTTGCACTACATAACTAAATCGTCGTGATACTTTTGGAAAAGTTTCAACGCACAGTGACTTTGAAATGACCGGTATTTGATTTGTCAGCAGTATCATTTCTTAATTGTTTGATGATTTCAAACATCAACTTTGTTAGAAAATGAGTAAAATGTATTGCAATACAAAGAAGACATTTGATAAAGGACTAATACCACTATCTACTTTGTGTTTATATTTGATAAAATAATATGTTATTTATTTTTTTATTTTACACTTAGACTTTGGTATAACTTTCACGCAATATTGCTTTCTAACCTTCTCTTGACACTATTTTTTCAAACGTTCATTATTGTGGTGTCTTCATAAAAAGTGAACGCCAAGCATTACTCCTAATACTTTTCTGAATTTTATTGTGTTTTTCGATTGAGTTTAATTTTGATATCGCAAACAACTAGCAACCCTTGTATCACTTCGAGACTTTAAGCCGTCGCACCTTCTGCTTCCCTTTAAAACTTCCTCCTTTCCCCTCCTCAGATGGAACTTGAAAGGGAGAGAGGGTTGGCTCTCGTATTCTCTTAATATTGTCCCACAGAAACTGTTATTAACGGCTTTATTTTCCGCGACTGGCTATTTTACCAAGCTTTGATACTTTTCCCATTGGATTGTTGTCCCACGGTGCGATAAGCTTGATGTTGCCGCATTTATTGCTTTATTCAGATGATATCGCATTGCAATAGGTGCTAATTAGAGAAAAATCTCGACCATCTTGGACGGGTGGAATGGTATACGGGATTCCTAGCACGTGAATTCAGACATTGCGAATTTTCTCTGTTTGTTGTGAAGTGAGCTATTTATAAATAAATAAATGGCTCAAAAATTGAGAGTATAGCAAGCTCTTCATGAGAAAACTGGGGTTTGAATTCTGAGGCAAATAACATAGGTCATTTATTTCTGGCTTGTACAATTTGTTTTACGCAAAATGACTTCTCTTTTTACGGGAAATAATAGGAAGAGATATTTGTTTTGCCAAGATGGTATAGTTTTAACCACTATGGCTTAGAACATAATTCTTTATATTGGCTCTCTCAGACGTACTTTAAATGTAGATTACCTCGAATGAAGATGAAAATAATTGAGTATCCTTACTTATATCATGTATAGTTCATGTTATTGAAATCTTTTTAAGAAAAATATTTTATGAAAATCATTGGGCGTAAGGCATTGGTTAATTCAAATTGAGCTATCGTCTTATTCTTAGCATCACGTTTTGGTTAGATAACTTCGAAGAGGAAAATATTTTTCATTATATGTTAAAAATATCATTATTAAAGGCCTGTTTACACGATACATTAACACGTACGAGTTAATGTACGTTTGCGTGAATGATTTTTGTGGACCGGAACGGAACATGTACGAATGCATGAACCAAATTAGAACAGGTTCTATTTTCTGTGCATGCATTCGCACAAGTTGGGTGGTTACACGGTGCATTTTGGCGTTCATTCTCGCGTTCATACATTTAGACATTAACCCGTACGAGTTAATGTACCGTGTAAACAGGCCTTTAGATATATATTTCCACGGAATGTGGCTTCAAAGAAGTTGGAAGAAAGATTTTTTTTTAAGAGAATAACCTGCTCAATACTTACTTAGAAGACTACTCGCTGGAATAAGGAAAAAATGCTGAATAGTTTACGTATTCTTTGATAAATATTGATATAATATTCAATTGGTGTAGCAAAAGTCTTTTCAATTTGTCTATATTATTACTGCTAGTATCATATTCGGTCATTGTTGAGGCAATTTCTTACACGATTAAGGAATAGTATCGATTTGATAATGGAAATCAGATTGCACACCTATCAAGAGATGAATAGTAATGATAAATGCCGGGATCATTGTCAATCTCTCAAATTCCGCCGTTTGCGGAGGGAAGCCCACGTGTATCGCTTGGATTAGGGTTTGGAGAAGGATCAAGGAGGACAGAATTGGCCAAATGAAGTGGAACATTGAGTAGGGACGGAGGTGGAAGAGAGGGATGCTATTTTCGGTAAGATGATATGATGAAGGGCGAAGACGAGGAATGGAGGAAATTTTGAAGAGCAGTCGGCTGCAAAAAAAAAGCTTAGGGGGAACTTGGTACTGAAGTGATAATGTGATGAGTTTTTTAAGGGAAACATGAGGCGAAGTTATAAGAAATATTGTGGAATAAAAAGTATTTTTTAGTGGTAAACGGTGTTTTTCGAGCATTCTGTTCGCTTACCTTTATTTGTTTTGTATCTATTCCTTATAACTCAGTTTGCTGTAAGATTCCACTCCATTGGATGCATGCATATTACAGATATTGTTTTCACGGGAAAGAAGAAAATGGGTTGATAGAATAATAAATGATTTTAAAAATGAATGATTTTCAAAGATTATATTCAGCTTGAATTCTGAAGCTATATCTGCAGTAAAGTGCATGAACTTTAACCCTATGATGTTGAGATGCTATAAAATTCCAATATTGTCAACCAGATACCTTTCTGTTTTTTGTTCTTATTTTACTCTATATCTACTTTTACATTTACTTTTATCATAAAATTTAAAAAAATAATTTGATGGATGACAGAAGTAAGAAATGATAGCTGGTAGTGTTGCAATCGAAGAGGTTATATCTGTAGCCAAATCATTCAGATGGTATGGTTTGCAAGAGTATTTGAAAATGGCCAAGGAGAGCGAGAAAACGAAAATTCTTAAACGGCCGGTAGACAGTTCATTACGATATTGAATTGGGGATGAAATTGGTCTGTGTGACGGGCGAATTTGGAATTCTAATCACTCAAGAGGAGAAAGGTAATATCATAAAAGAAACTGAAATTAGTTTCGAATGAAAATATAAAACATGGAAGTTGAATGAGGTCTAGTAGAAATTTTTTTAGAAATGTGTTGCAGTTAATAATATGCTGATTCACTCTATGGTTTTCATTATCGTATCATTATTTTCATCATTTGAATTGCATTGATTCTTAATCCTGTGTTAAAAGCCTATTATTGCTCTCATTCGAGACATGACTTGTCATCGATTTTAGCGTATCCCGAGGTTTAGTATTTTGTACAAATGTGGTTGTGAGCACCAAATGTGCACTGAGTAAAACATGCTAACAACCAGTGTGTCGAAATTAAATTAAGATACAAACTAGATGTTGAATTTAAATACCTATATTTCAAATTGCTGAACATTAGCCATTCAATAAGCAAATTATGAGAGACATTTACTTTCACCAAATGCATGATTTTGCTCTGCATCATTGTTGAAGTAACGCTCAAAGCTTATAAAGTAGATACTGCTGCGTAATCCAATTTTCCAACGTGTTTGACTTTCCCAAGTTATGTTCCTTGACTCTCTGCGAGACCTGGATGGCGTTTTTTTTATTAGAGAAAACTGTAAAAAAATTATCCTTACAGAACTTGGTTCAAATATTTTATGCAGGTTTTTATACGGTTCCCTGCTTGAGTGTCGCCTTTTCAATTTAATTTAAGAGTTTTCTCGTGTACCTTATGCCGTCCTACGGTTTTTCTGGCAGAAGTTTACTCTCATAGACCTATCTGGTCCTTTTTTCCTCTATGCGGAGGTTAGGCACTTTTTCCCGCCAACTTTCTCGGGTTTTAATACGATGTTCACCTTTCCGTTTCCCGCTCAAGGAAGTGAAGTTTGCCAAGTTGTAGGTTATTCCCTCGTAATTTCCGTCTTGCTAATTCTTTTTTGCGCTGAGGGAACTGACGAAAAAATCGCATTTCACACCCATCAACTAAATTTGCCTTTTTAAACATTTTATCCGCGTTGAATGTGTAGCCGTTATAAAATGTGCCTAAACTTTTCGATTAAAATACATCTATTTTCAACTTATTTGTTTATTTAAATTCAAAATGGATCCAAAGGGAGTTTGAAGCCTAAATTTTCTGCGAGAGATGCATTCCGTTGTAGATTGAGAGTGATTGTGTCTTTCAATTGCTTCGGTGGAATGTATTCTCTGCAAGCGAAAATTTTCATTTGAAAAAAAGCACTTTTCATTTCAAAGAAATTCCATAGATAAATAAAAATAGTTTTCGCAGTTAACTATAAAAATAGTAGATACTTTAGCTGTGAAGACGAAGGAGAAGTTTTTAAAAGACCTCACGGAATTCATTACTTTGTGTGTTGAAAAATCCATAATAAATGGCCGAGTTAATGAGAGCTTATCCAAAACGGTTTTATTATAGCCTGTCAAATTTGGTTCATCCAAATTTGATTTTTTGGAAAAAGGATACAACAAGGCGTACATTAGGAAAAGAAAAGCAATGAAAAAGATGACTTTTATTGGTAACTAATGAGAGGAGTTTTGTGAAAAATTGCAAGGAATGTTGGTTGAGTAGTCCGATTTCGTGCGTAGTGTTCCAATAACATGCCAGTATGGATGAAGGACGATAAAAGACTAGAGGCATTATGATTGTGGCTATGGAGATGGACGGAAAGGCAAGGGAAAAACGCATGCTAAATGAGATGAGGAAACTTTTGAAGATACAGGAAGGGACGGATGTTAGATAAGTGGGCAATAAGACGAAAAATGACAGCCGTATTATTGTTAGATTGTAATATTTTGGAGAAAAATAGGTCTTACTCCATAATGTGGAAACATTCTAAATGAGGGGGAGGAGAGGCTTATATGATACATAATGTAGGTACTTTAATAAACTGTCATTAATCTGAAAATGCATGCCATAATGGTAATAAATTGGAAATATTCATGCAGCTGGTCCTTTAGATCTTGAACAAGCATAGAAAAACTCACGATTACGTTAGCTCAGAATTCCGAATTGCTCAACTGAATATTACTAATGTTCTGAGAGTAACAATTTCCCTGTAGGCAGACACGCGAAGTGGTGAAAATGCAATATAATCATAATTTTATGCATGAAAGAATCCATTAATAATGTCCAAGCTAATAAGATCTTATCGCAGAGTAAGAATTATTGGTCATGCTTGGTCATTCGGTGGTATTGATTTTGGATAAATTTGATGATGTAATACTGAAATTTATACTTGAAGTGGTTGAATATTTTACCATTTTGGGAAGCTTATTGGTGGAAAAAGTACTAACCAGTTTGTAAAAATAGGAAGACAATAGGTGTGGGTATTTTTACAGGGGTGACTTTATGCATAGTTACTTGTAACTCTTTGATCGGAAAATCCAGTCTAAAATTCTCCTTGGAGAAAGATGGCTCGAGAGCGTAACTGTTACCATGTCTGGCCGACATCGGAGTCAACGTCTACCAACTCCACAAAGTTACTAACCAAAGTCTGGGTGTACGTTGGTAAATTTTTTTCACCCTGAAGACTCAAAATTTTTTCCGGTTTGGGAACGATAAAGAAGGAGATACCTCCCGGAGTGATGAGCACGGCTAAGCTATTGGGCTAGGAAGGGCTTGGAGTGATTTGGGATGGAAGAATCTCGCCCCGGCATTAAGGCAACGCGAGCTACGAATAGAGAAACCATATTTATGGTTTCTAGAGAAAGGTACTTCTCTACTTACGGGTTGGCTCAGACAGTCTCTGACCTGCAGTTAGAAGATCTGAGTGTTCATTCAGGTTGGTATTACCGCTGCTAATAACTCAGCTAGCGAGAAAATTGGAGAATTTCGATTTTGTTGGTGAATTATCTTCGTAAGGATATAATATATGTTAGCTGTAACTTAACCTTAATGACCAAATTACCGGAAATAATTCCCTGGGTCCGAATTCGGCTAGGTTAAGTGATGTTCTCGTGGTGAATTTCCACCTTGTTGTGAATACAATTATTGGTAGTGGTTTCACACTATTTCCCATTAATTTTAGGCGATGGTATTTGCTGTTAAAAAAGTTCACCTCTCCACTTGTCGCTGATCCTATCCTTGGACTCACCCTGTCCTCTTTTCCGTTCGCACTCTCCACAGGCCGGTGGCGACTTTGTGCCCCGCTGTAGCGACACGGATAACAAAAACAAAAGCTTTTATCTCTGGGAAAACGATTTGCGCGGGGCTGCACATGTCATGCTGATGGATTACACCAGTTTCCCGGGGCTTTGGTTGGCCGCGTTTTGCCAGTTCGCGGTTCCTACATATTCCTCACCTTTTGAAATCTTTTTTTTTCCGCCCTCTTTCCGCGTTACTGCTCCGAAAATGTCCCCAGTCCATGAGCCCCTTATCTCTTCGAGTGCCGTTTATTTTCGTTACTCTTTTTTTTTCTAATTTTTTATGCCGGGCCGTGTTCACGTGTATCGCCTTTAGGAGAAGTCCGAAAAATGACCCGACACCTAGAGCTCGCTTAAAACTGCACCAGGCTACCAACCGTGTGCGAATGCTATTCTAGTGCTCTTCGTCTAGTATTTTGCCTTTTTGAAACCTCTCCTCGGCTCTGGAATTTGAGATCAGTCAGTATTTGCCCCATTTTGTGCCTTCGTGAAGCTAAATCCTTCAAAAGGAGTCAAGTTACCACGGTGTGTAGCTGTTTGATCGTCCGTCGTTCATTCCCAACGAGTACTAGGAATGCAAGTAGCATTCCTTCCTCGTCCATTGATGTTGTATCCAACAGTACCCTTAGCTTTGAAACAATGCCGTAGATTAATGAAAAAAACCTTTGCAACGATTTTAAGTCGTTCTTATTTGGAGTCTTTGCGCGATTTATTCCGTCGTGTAGCAAGATAAGAATTGGTTTTTGAAATGTTCTGACTTGCTAGTCTGCTTGAATAAAGAAATCATAATAGAAAATAAATAAAATATTTCTCGTGAGAGCTGTAAAATATTGTTTTGTAGATTAATTATTGTACCAATCATTGCATTAATTATATATGGCAGATTATGGTTAAGAATAAAAGTTTTTGACAAAAAGGCTTAAAAATCTATCGTAAAAATTGATTCTATGAACTTAAAACCAAGAATACTAATACCAACTTAAAACCTGATACCAATCAATTACGTCAACTCAGGACTTTGACATTGCTAATCCTCACTCCAAGCATAGACTATCCGCTAAGCATTTCAAAGCTCAAGATTCTTTCTATTCATAGTGATCACAGCAAGTTGCTCTGATTTTCCCATTGTGGCACAGAAATAAATGGTATGCCCTCGCATTGCAATAATTTTCCACGCTTAAATAAAATCATTTAAATCTATATACTTCATCTTTAATGGCTAGGAACCATCATTACATTCCGTCATTATATCGACCAAAGGGATTCAAAATTTTTAACCTTTAGTGGGATGGATAAATTAACTTACTTATTGCTAGTGTGATATTATCCTAAAACTTTTGTATCGGGATGCAAGAAATAATATGGCAGATTTAATCTCAATCTCGTATTTCAGGGATAGCAACACATTTTTCAGCTGAATGGGTAAAATTAAATCGAATTACAGTTAAAATCGCTTATAGCAATGACATATTTTACGAAATTCCGCCTGTAACCGTATGGGTTCTCGGTCCCTTGGACTTTCCTATTATCTCCAACGTAAATTTTCCCGAATATAACGATAACGGATTATACAAAATCCACGTTATGACGAACTATTTTTGATCTTTTGGGGAATTATTTCCTTTTTTATAAAGAAATTTTTTTTCCTTCCAAATTTCAACTAAGGGAGTTCATATAATGCACATCCACCCATTTTTTATTTATAGGTATGTGCCTAATTCGGTACATTGGGAATTCCCGTCACAGTTAGGCTCCACCATAAGTTTGGCAACCCCCCACACATTTGTTAGAAGGAAATGAATTTTTATTAACTGTCTATTTATAATATTCCGTCTTACTCGCAAAACATTGGAACATATCTGCTCAAATTTTACCTTCCATAATATATATCTCAATCCGCAATGCAGAAATCATTAATAGCTCAATTACAATCAAACATCAGCTGGCAACATAAAAGGAATATATGCCAGGAGAAAAAAGTTATTTTTTCCGAACAGCTAACGACAATGTATCCATAATAACGAGTCTGATGAAATTAGGTTGCTCAGTTAAATAAATTTGCAGAGGGTTACATATCATAATCAAAATTTTATTATAAAATGTATGCACTATGTGCTGTCATCATTTCAGCAAAACATAAAAATGAATGGGGGAGAATTTCAAGAATTGCCGTAGATTTTTGGTATAGATGACAGTAAACCGAGTCATTTTTCATTCAATTGAATGAAGCAGTTGGAATTCTTATTCAAATGTATGTGAACATTGAATTTTGCACACTTTTGGAAAACTTTCTGAAGCACTCTTAAGAGTCATCAGGTGACTCTGATTCCTAATCTTCATTGCTCGAGCTTTCACCAGCATGAGTACCATTGGTATCCTCTGGTGGCACAATCACACTTTGAACAACATCCCTCCTCTTTTCCCCATAAAAAGTTACGGTATTCATTTTTTGAAATGCCAGCAGAGTAAAAAACATCTAAT
The DNA here is from genome assembly GCF_921293095.1 of Ischnura elegans. NCBI lineage: Eukaryota > Metazoa > Arthropoda > Insecta > Odonata > Coenagrionidae > Ischnura > Ischnura elegans. The sequence continues at coordinate 32,240,739 of NC_060251.1, read as the reverse complement.
AATGCCATGTTAATGTTAGAACTTAGCCATATAACTACAAATTACACTCAATTACTTAACTACTACGACATAATGAAGTATATTTATGAAATATTAGACACCATATTTCGTTCGCAATTTATTGGCTTACATTGCTATCATTCCGTAGGAGCCCGATAAGAGGAAATCGTCACTCCTATTCTCCCTTCAATTTAAAATAATCTGAAATTTGAACACGTCACGATTGCATAAAACATTTTAGTAAACTAAGAGGAAGACGAATAAAATTTTAGATACTTATAAAATTACCTAGGAAAGGCAAAAAATAAAAGAAAAACACAGCAAGTAGACGATCTTCAACGCGGTTTGCTCTGACTTTTTCCTATCGAAGTTGGAGCTCTACCTTTCCTCGCTTGGTGTCAAAACTTATTTCTGTCGGTAGGTAAGTACTTGCCAAAAACATCAAAATGGGCAATACTGAAAAAACTTACTTGACTAATGGGGTAAAATTATTCTGAAGGTATGTGCCGAATTCGGCACACCTGACGTTAAAGGGCTAAAAAAAAGCCATCTCTTTTATGACTCTTTCGGTATCCATTTTCATTCGGTATTCATTGCCTAATTGAAAAAAATGCCCAAACAATGGTAAATTGCGAAGGAATCTCCAAAAAAGGAAAGTGTGTTAATATCCATGAAATGCCATTTTTCATCCATTTGGAACATAATGGCACATTTTTCGGCTAAAAGATAAAAAAAATGCATCGGGATATGTGACTTCATGAAAGGTGGAAATAGTCAATGTACCAATAGTCAATGTCAAACCATACCCTATTTTTATTGGCTAAATGACGCACTTATTGGTTATAAGTCTGGATTGGCTGTTTCTTTCTGGGTCTCTATCGTTGGCGGGCCCCTTGGGTCCAGTCTTGCTTTTCGTCAGGAAATCCTTTTCTGCTACGTACCCCCAGCCAATGTTTCCTTCGTTCCTTTCAATTCCGTATCTTTTCAGCCCTACGCCACGGACCCCATTCCAAAACCACTCACCCAATCCATTCCTTGAGCCTTTGATGTCAAAAATTCGAATCGAAACCCACCACCTGTTCCGATTTTCCATCCTATATATCCCTTTTTGCCTTCTTTTGCGTTCCACCTTGCCAGAGGTTTACTTGTGTTCTCGCGTCATAGGTTCTACATAGGCAAAGTCTCTGGATTTAAAAAAGAACAAAAAAATTGTTGCATAGAAACCAGAATCGACAACACTTCGTCCTCTACACTGCAGACTATCATGGCGGTTTTTTATTTACTTCATAATTTATTCACACCAGTGTAGGCATTTCGTTTTTTATTATTTTTTGCTTTCGCAGGTTGCCAAAACTTCATGAAAGCAGTAATAATAATTAACTTATCCATTTGATAAGAAGGAAATGTAGATTACCAATAATCGCAAATTTAGGAGCGGAGGAGATTCTATAAAAAATAATTTTAAAACTTTTTGCTATTCAAAAATAAAACAGTAACTTGGTTTTCATCAACAGATTTATTTTCTTTGCACAGAATGTTTCGTCACATGGGTGTGGAGTACATCGTGATTGTACGAACATAAGTTTTCTGAGGAGGAAAACCAAGCTATTGCTCCATTTGTGAAATTAAATTTCCACATCTTTGAGTCTGATCCTAATTTATAACAATTCATACATTAAACGTAACTTATAATAATTGCTGTCATTCAAACAAAATATTGAGCTTCAAGGAAAGGATACCCTTGTTAAATTCATGGTATTTGAAATGATGCGTGCGATTATTGCCTTTTATGCTACAGAACACGTCCACATTTGCTTTAACCAGCTAAAAGGCTCGAGAATCCTTTTATGGAAAAAAGACACATGCACAAAGTATTATTCATTGTTAGGTCATTTGATTCGTTCACATTATGTAGACGCAGTTCGAAGTGTAAATCCTTTGGTAAATGGTTATCGTCGACACAGTGAAGGGTAGTCCAAAACTATCCTTCACTGATATGAAAATAGTTTTTGGTCGCCCGCTGTTCCAAAGTTTATTTACTTACATAGGACAAGTATTCAGAAATTCCTAGTATTGAATTCCAAGGGTACACGAATTTCCTGGCGCCAGCCGTAGATTTTCAGTCATTTGATTGCTCTTCTTTGCTTTTATTCTCCCTTTATATCCCTCGTTAATGGCTCATCTCCGCGCATTCTTCATTTCAGAGTCAGCAGAAGAGTTGGAATCCAATTTTTATTATGATTAAAGGTCATCCGAGAAGTATACGGGGAATTTAGCGTCGTAAAATCTGGCCATGAACAGAGAAATGCTAACCCTCTGTTTGTGAAAGGCTATCACAATCGTTGGCAAAAATGACCAAAATATCTTCGAGAAATTAATTTGAGGAATTTCACAAGGGCATTTGCAAGTAAAGTACTACACCAGCGATACTTTTTATTTGGCTTACTAGCCCTTTATATTTCGCTTTTCTACCTTATTATCGTGCTAAATTACATTTCCGTGAACAGAAAATCTGCATTCCGCTCCCGAGATCTGTGTCTAGTTTCTTGCCATTTGCAGAAAGAGGCTTCCTCAATCTACCGTTTGAATTTTAATTTCAGTGGCAACGCACTATTGATTCCAGAATTGTAATTTAATTCAAGCATAATGGTTAGTTGATGCATGTAACTTAACATTACGCATAAAATGTGGTTTGTTTTAATGAAATTATTTCCCGGAATATATTTACACATTTTTTTCAGAGAATATCCAACTTACTTCCCAGTTAACTCCACCCTTTTGACTTATATTTGAATTGACATAGGTGTTTTAAAAACATATGAGCTAGAATTGGAAATGGAAATTTTTTATCTCTATCAACGCGAATTGAATTTTTAAATCTTTGGCAATGCTTTGTATAAAATTTTCTTTCATTTTATTTGCAAACATATCATTTTATCAACTAGACGATCTTCATTCTTATTAACGCCGTTGCCATAGAATTGTCGCATTCCATATTCGTACACCTTTAATTTTTTCCCTGTGATTTTCATGGACATCTTTGCTTTCTAATCACTGTCCGCCCAATTAAATGCTCTAACTTTCATTGGCATTCTTAAATACTTAATGTATTGTTGGATGAATATTGTTCCCCTCCTTTAAGTAGGAGCATGTATATTGTCATACCCCACTTTTATTTAAGGTTTCTTTCTGAAATATTTGCCAATTATAATCATTGCAAGTGTTCTATAAAATTATCTAATTAAATATTCTCATGAGATCTGGATGGTCAGTGGACTAATGCTGGCTTCCCATTCTGTGGATTTGGGTTCAAATCCCGGTGGTGTGGTCATCTTTATTTTTATTTGTTTCGTGTAATTTTGGGGAGTTTTTGAATGTGACGTTTCAATATCAATATTTACGGTATATGTGACCTTCATTTGTCTTCTGGTACTATAATGAGCTTTTCTAAGGATATTTTAAGCATTTCACGGCGTTAAACGTATTCACAGGTGCAGGAAATGTAAATGGCTCGCCTAACGAAGGCCTAGAGGCATGCGGAAGGAAGGAGGTAACGGTTAGGATTCAATAAATGCCACACGCTGTCCCTTAATGGATGCGAGCATTGCGTTTGCGACTGCGACCGAACTTTGCAAGGAAAAGCCATAAACAGCGACATTAAACTTAACGGTCACGCATTCCAAACTTTGACGCAATTTGTGAAATTCTAGGACTAGGAAACATGTCTCATTGGAATTGTCATTGGAACTGCATTCTGAAGGTTTCGACCCGAAACGTTTTTCCCGACATTCCAGAGCGAAGCCTAATGCGTGTATCTCAAAGCTCAAGACGCTACAAGAGAAAAAATATTCAGGCGTTTCAAAAATATGATGAAGAATGATATGATATTAGAATTGAATAAATCATTTTACAGAGAACAAGTACCTATATGAAAACTCAGCATTATAAAATCTAGATGTGGGCAGAAAAAAATACTATGACAGTTTCCAATAACGTTGGCTCTAAATAAGTGTCATCAAGTTATCATCTTCATGCCTGCTCTTAAACTGCAATCTCTAGTGCTAAGACTTCTAGCTTGCATTCACGGTAAAATTTATTTCTCTTCCTGAATTCTGTTTTAACACGGTTTGTTAAATAAATAACTATTTTCGTATCTTATTTCCATTATTACAAAGATCGAGACATAATTATAAATGGAAGATAATTACAAAATGAAAACTACATGCCAAATAATTCCCCTATATGCTATGATTTTTATGGAAATTGTTTTAAGGCATTCTTCGCCTGCCAATCGTCTCGACCGTACGTATTTCTATCCAGGTGGAATACTCATAGACAACGTGAAATGCTTGCCGTAGTGCAGCGGTTCCCAAACTGGGGGTCGCGACCCCCAGGGGAGTCGCGGGCCGTTTGGAAAGGGGTCGCGAGATGTATACGAATAATAAAGTGAACTATGTACTTAAACTTAGACAACCATTTTTAGGGGGTCGCGGCTAAAACGTATGGGCTAAAATGGGTCGCAGAAAGAAATAGTTTGGGAACCGCTGCCGTAGTGGATTGTGGAAGGTTTACGCCAAGCAGTATTTTTCGTTCTAAGTAAACGCTATTCCTTGCGTTTCTACTTTTCCGCACTTGAGCGGGATGTGCCATATTGTAAAAATGGTGTTGTTCGCGACGAGTTTGTGCTTCACCCGCAGTAAATCTACCTGATATACCGTATTCAGGTACTGCAACGATTTCCGTTCAAACTCCCATCGGTATTGTGCAGATAATCCTCTATCTAAAGAATGTTGATTGCATTTAGGCTAGTGGGCAAAGCTAGAAATTCTTTGAGGGCCAAACCTCGCGCAGAAAGAACCGTCATTCCAACTTTCAAGTGGAAGATAGATAAGTAAGCGGTAGTGAAGTGAAGTTTATTGACAATATTTACAACCTCTTTCTACTAATAAAGAAAGAGCTGAAGAGGTGGAGAAATATCTCGGCGATCCTATCAACAAATTTTATGAGAGGTTTCACGAAAGCTAAAAAGTGATCGAAGTACAAGGAAAACAACTAAATCAGTGTTATGAAGGAATAGCATCCCTAAAAAGATAAACTTGGAGTCTTACTAAGCTAAACAAATAGTGTCAAAACCATTCTGAGCATCTGGAGCAGCGTATATCAGCAGTTCTCTCTATGGTTTTCTGGTAAGCTGCGCCTAGCCAACCCTATGCCGGCCACGAGGCGTCATTCTGGGAAACAACTTGGATGCAGTAAATCCAAAGAAAATGTAGAGAACTACCATCCAGCACAAATTTATAAAAGCACACTTTAGTAAAATTCCATTGATGTACACGGTGTTCCCATAGATGAAAGTAAAATCTACAATGCAGAGTTTGTGTTATAGGGGCAAAATTGAGGGTGAATTTGAAGAAAGGAAATGTATTATGTATCTACCCATTTGCAACAATGAGGCCATACTTCACATTTAGTTTTCTACCGCTTCTCTTCCGAGATAAATGAGCACTAGTAGGTGGGAAATCATGAAGGTTTCATAGTAATGCGGCTTTGGTATAAATGGCAAATAACGGCATGAATGAGTTGGGGAAGAAAGAGTCGGTAATTAGAGAAGGAAATTAAGAGTGAAGAAAGACCAAAATGATAAAAAAAAGGATATTGTGTTATTGAAGAAAGAAAAAAATGGGTCTTATCTAGCGCCCATATTATAAGGCTATATTTCTGTGGTGGAGAAGTAAAACATCGTGTGATCATAACAACCACAGTTGACAATGGTCAACCAGAATTGAGAATGACCGAAAATTTATGAAAATATGCCTGACACCTACCTCATCTCCATGGTTTCACGGGATAGATTGCGTTCTTTATGCTTTTTATAGCTATAGTGTGATATATGTTCTATAAACATGATTATGACGACTCCGAATTCCTTTTGTAATACTGAATTTTTTTAAACACATAATTCAGAAATTTCTTTCTTGAAATTCCTTGGCTAATTAACACTTTCTTTAAGACTCCTGAGTTCATTTTTTGCTGTGTTTTTATCATATTTTTTTCCTTCACTTTAGGAGGTCGAGAGGTGTTGAATATTTCACCTTCCCCCAGCTTGCCTGCTCTTGAGTCTCAAATTGGCAACGTCGCCTTTCTCGCCCCCATCCCACCTGTGTACGAGTTGTGTGTGCCGTCCGTCTCGCTTGAACGCCGATGTTTCGTTCGAGTTTAATGGGCTAAGTTTAATTTATTCCGGAGGATAAGGAAGTGGGACCCGAAGAGTGGAAGGTGTCAGGTCGTGGAGGCGAGGGAGAAAGTTAAAGCTGATTCCTAGAGAGTAGGGGCTGCTCAGGTTTTCATTGATGGCGAGGGGAAGAGCCTCGGAAGGGTTGGGGAATATCTTTGGCCCAACGAAAGGATTGATGCCGAAGTTTCCGTAGCAAAAACTAAACTCATTCGACTTTCCATGGAGACTGCGTGGAGGAGGCCCAATTCCATCCTATAGAAGACTCATTTCTGTTGCCTCTTCGGTTGCATTTTAATCTGTTTTCAGAAATGTCCGCGGCGCGGTGATGAGTCCAATGCGATCCACTTTTTTTTTTTAATATATTGCTGTTTAATGTTTGCAATTTCGGGGAAGAGAATTGAAAAGTTATGGATTTGATAGATCACATCATCATGTATGTAAATTTCGGTTAAAACCCCTATTTATGCCTTATTTCCTCGTGACACTCGGATCACGTTGTACGTCAGCGTCGCGAGTGGCGAATTTTGCAATCGCATTTAAATGCACGGTGAGTGGCAGCATATTTAGAGGCCGTCTTGAGGATCCCCTTTTGTAATATTCGTACGATATTCATTTCTTGTGCTTACCTCGTATCAAATACATATTATATTATCAAGTAGTGGTATTTTGGAATGTTTGAAATCAAGAACCAAATTAATGAAAACTCAATAATTATGTTTTCTTACTTGTAATTGTAAGAAATCAGGTCCTGAAGTTTCCGCAGCAAAAACTAAATTCATTCGATTTTCATTTCTTGTGCTTGTCTCATTTCAAACAAATTCTATATCACCAAGTAATGTTTTTATGGAATATTTGAAACCAATGACTGAATTAATGAAAATTTTCATTTGTTCTAATACCTATACGTTAAAAGCGCATTTATAAATCAGTTAATGATCTTTTTATGATTTCAAAAAATCAGCAGTGTACTAATAATTAGAAGAAATCAGGTCCTGACGTCTACGCAGCAAAAATTAAGTTTATTCGATTTTCATTTCTTATGCATTCCTCATTTCAACTACGTATATTCAAGCAGTCGCATTTCGGAATATTTGAAACCAATAGCCAAAAAAAATGAGAAATCAAATATTTTTTTTACTAGCTAACATTTACTCGCAAATTTATGCTAGTAGGCAGTTAATGGTGTTTAGATCATTGCAAAATATCAACAGTGTACTAATCAGGAAAATCAGTGTAAATCAGGAAAATATTTTGCGTAATAGCAGGGTAAGTGCCTAAGTCTTAGCCGCATTATGTCAATTTATTCAATTATCATTGTAACATCTTTGTTTCAAGCACAGACACTAGGTGTAAATACGAAAAGGCCTAAGAAATCAATTAATATTCCTCTCGCTGAAGAGATGTAAACATATATTCTGAAAACTATTAATGGACCTAAGTTGTGGAATTACGATACGTGGAGATACGATAGCTATATTAAGGAATCATTGAAAATTAATGAAAAGATTATTCCTGGTGTTCAAAACATTACATACTAGAACATACAATGAGAAATAATTGAGAAAAGATATTGGGTACATGAACCGAGATATGTAGAAAGGAGAAAGTACGCTAAGTACTTCTCAAGGAATCAGTAAAAAAGAAATAAAGAAGCAGTCGGAAAGAATCTGTGGTAACAGCCGTTATATAGGTAATGGTATAAGTAATATTAGCACTGTGAATATGGCATGCCAAAAGTAGTTTCCTCATTGTAGCATATGAAATAATCCTTCTATTTTCTTAACTCTTCATCGAATTTTTCCATTGGAACCCTATCCCACCGCTCTTAGCCTTTATTTGTTTGCCAACCTAATTTCCCTGGCTCATATTGTTTACCCTCTCATCACTAGGCATTGATATAATATGTATACATTTCTCTGTGTGCTCAGCGAAACCCTCAAAGGATTCTTTGGGAAGGTCGAGTGGTAAGAGGAGAAGTTCGGGGAAGAGGTTATCATTGGAGAAGGTAAAAGAAATGTTTGCAGGGTTAAGGGGCGGAGGCTTCACAGAAGACGAGGGTAAGTCCCTGAGACGATGGGAGATGAAAGGCAGCGCGAACGCGCTATTCGTTAGCCTGGCTCCCTTGTGGATGTTCGGAAAATTTTCGCGGCCAGTGGGACACGTTAATTCGGGGGAAGCAGCGGATAACTTCTCGGACTTTCAAGTGCTCCTTAACTTGGGAGGTTGAGGATCTTCTGTCACATCTTCAGGTGTGTTTCTGCGACCAAACTTGAGGATCTGTTGAAGGAGGAAAGCAAACTTTGTCCTCACGTGCATGTATAACTTTGGAATGTATTCTCTCGGTCTTGCCCTTCAGCATGTCTGCTCTACAGTCGTTTCGCGAACTGGTTTTTTTCACACTAACCAGATGTAATTTACCCAAAGTTTTGTCGTTTCTCCATAACCTTGATGGAATTCATTTCATTATTATGACTAGGTGGTTCATTTCACCGGTCTGTTATCTTAGAAACCATTTTATACCACCCATTTACTTTCCCGATTATTTTAATGTCTATGGAGTTGCATATATTTTATACAAGATACAAAGATTACTTCTACTATAAGTTCAAGTTTTCTCCCTATTTTCTTCTCCTGCTCATCCTAAATATTAATTTACAAAAATAAAATCGCATCAGATTGCATATGGATAAGTATTTGAAGTTCCTTTTTTATATTTTTATGTTTCTTATGATAGAGTAACGTCTTCCCATTTATTTGGGTCCAACCTAAAATTTCATTGTCGCAGGTATATGATAGATGATAGCCATCTTTTTATTCATTTATTTCATCAATGTCTTTGCATTATTCAATGATGCCGAAAAATTGGTTATATTGATAACAGAAATGTGCATGAAGCTAGAAACTTTCATGGGTCAGAGAGGCCATGCTCGTCCTCCACGGTAGTGCGAGTGTCATAGCCTCCTTGTGTTAACCACAACTCTGGATTTCTGGCGCAAAAATCGTGAACAGAAATTTTGTTGCCTTAATTCTTAGCTTTTCCCTCGTTGGAAGCCGGCAAATTCTGTCTTGGCAGAAATGGGCGTGTAACGTAAGAATTCATTCAGCTTATTCCTCCGTAAACAAATTAGCCCATGCATTTTATAGCTGCTGCCAGCTAAGTCATGTAGTTAAATCTTATTTTTATTCGAACACATCGCTGACATCATCTAAATTTGCATACTACCCTGCATGCCGCCTAAATAGGCGTGTGGCGGAGGGGGTGTTAGGACAAAATCCGTAAACAAATAAAACTAACGACATTCCCCTTAGCCTTCATTACATTCATTTATTTGTTTTGGGGAAACTAAGTCTCATTCCTATCCTTTTGGCAAAATATCTCTCTTAATTTATCGTCTCTGTCGGAGCTGGAAATTTAGTGCGGTTCTAATATTATGTTCTTCGTGTCACTCTGAAAGATATATATATTTAGTTGCTCAAGCAATCTTTGCCTAAGCGCAGCCTCTGGGACTTCAAGCCAAATTCTTTGGCACTATTTGACTTACTGTGCATTACGTTTATCAAAATTTGGTTATTTTTATAATTGAAGAACAATTATGTAGCCTACTCCTTGTTCATTAATACTAGAGAGCCAAAAAACTATGCTCACAATTGGGGATATGCTTTCGAAGTTTGGAAATGCTTTTTATGAGCCTTACATGCGGCTTAATCATTTTATAAGCCATATCAAGAATAGATTTTTCCATCTACTATAGCGTTAAAGTCACCTAAGTTTTGCCGTTCCAGCTTAACCTTGGATATGTTCTGCGATTCAACTATGCTCGTCCTGAATTAGCTAGCTTATGCGATGTTTATCGATATTTATTGCGCTAATGGTTGCAGAAATTTTACTTAGCTTGCCACCTGCTTAGAGACAAAGTTAATCGACTGGTTAAGTTAATTGTACTTGGAATAAGGCTCACCAATTTTACCCAATACTCTCTCCCGTACCTAGCCGTAGATTCCTCTTGCCTCTTGGCAAAAAGCTGTTCCTTCCGCCGACTTTCTTTAATTTCTCTTGACTTTGTTTTTACACGGATGATTTTAGATGAAAAACGCTGGTTATTCCACTAATTTCTTCATTTAAAAAAATCTCCAGTCTTGAAGCGGCCAGAAATACGATGAAACTTAGTAGCTAAATCGCTCGCATAGTCTCACTGTCCGAGGAAATAACATTAAGACCATTGAAAACCTTGAAAATTTTTGAATGCTTGTATCTAGCCCCTCAACGCCGTCATGCGTACCCAGTACGCTTCCTGACCTACTGTATATAATATTTTTTCTCCGCCAGATATTGTATTTTTAATTAAAGCTAATTGCTCCATCTTTCGAATAAATGTTTTTCCTCTCCAATGAAATATTCATAGCGACTTTATGCCTTCAGGATTAAAAGAAAAATTTTGATAAAATTTCGTTTTAAACCAGCGCGTTGACGACTTTGGTCCAAAAACTCAATGCCTTCCTTCAACTGTTCATGAAAACTTCCGCCTATTCTGCTTGAGAGACGTCAAGATGGGTCAGCTCCTTTAGCTTGAGATACGGTATCTTCTAAGCTCACTGCCTTCTCTCCGTCTTCTCCTTGTTTGTCGTCACCTCGAGCCCCAAGTGTGTTTAGACCGCCTCGTTAGTCCTTAGCGTCCTAAGCGAAGGGGCCATGTGCTTCGCTCTGCATTTATTTTTTTTTATTTTTTTTCTGGACAGTAATCAACAAAGATAAGATTCCATCTAATCAGTCAGCGTATAACAGGGTCCCTTCGAGATATTTTCTCGTCTCTTGAGGGAGCTTCTAAACCACGAGCTTCAGTCCACTAGAGTCATTCATGCTGCGTGGTGTGCTTTCAGGCAGTGTGTTGAAATTCTCATCGGGTGTACTTCCTGTGTTGCGGTATTTTTATATAATTGGGGATCCTACGGAAAGGGAATAGTATTGAAAGGCAAAAAAGAGACTCGGAAGTCTGTTTGTGTGTTAGGTTATAGTAAATTCATTGGTGGGCTGAATTTCAAGGACCTGTTATTGCATCCATACCTAATGGAAAGAAAAAGCCATTACAAGTGGTGTATGAAGTTAATTAGGAGACAATTGAATGCCGCAGTCCAAAATTTATATTTTGATCACAGGAAAAACACGTATAAAAAATTGACTTATCATTTCGCGTGCCATTGGTCGAGGTAATATTTTTGAAATATCCAACGTCATACGAACTGTTTGGACATGGCTGTCACTCAATACACAATTTAGTATCAAGACTCACAGAAATACATTTCCTAAGGACAATTCCTGCACCTGGGAAGAATTCAAAGTCTCAAAGGAGGTATGCAGTTTGTGTCTAATATGGGAAATGAAGAGACTACGTGTACTGGTGTGAAAAATTTGCAGTGGGATTATGTTTGGATTGCTTCAAATCAAGTCACACAAAGCAGATTTTCTAAGTTAAAATAATTTGAATATTCACATATTGACGTTTGAATCATTAGCACGTGATTACATAAATGAAATGTACGGTAATAATAGAACAAAGTAAGAGAAATGGGCGAAGTGATACATTTTCAAGTAGGCAAAACAGGTAATCCTATCGGAAGTATCCAATCTGTTATGAAATTTTCAACCCAAAATAAGTGAATTATATCATGTAATTGCATTATTTTAATGCATGGAATATTAGAGATCTCATAGTTTATTCGAAACCAAATTTAAATCTTTCAAAACTGAAAATTTATTCATTAGTTCATAGAAGGAGATACATAAAACAATAAATATTTTTTTCAAATGCTCGAAAAATTATTATATAGTAGCGCATTATATTACGCATGTTTACAAAAATTTTCAACGATACTGATCGTGCATTATGGAAGACATAAATTATTGAATGATAGTATGCCAAAAAAGCGAAGTCATTTAAATCTCATCCGGCCGCTGAGATGGGATTCAATTAAATGCCCGCCGCGTTTGAGGGGCTAGTATCCAGTAAAGTACAAAGTTTTACACCTTTTCTTTGACTTTGCTGTTTTTCGTCGACTTGGGATGAGCCATTTATGACTAACCTTTTCGAAACCTTGGCCAACCAACCCCCTTCTAAGTAAACGATTGCCCTCATATGTGCCGAGGGCAAATATTTTCCTTGGACGAGTGATCAGACCGAGACCAAATATTGCTTGGCCGGGTACATATTTTGATGGATCACTAATAACGGATTCTCTAATGAAAAACTGTCGGGGAGTGTTTGATGAAAGTAAACAACATGCAATGAATTTTTTGTGGAGATTTTGGAATTTCGGTGAATCGAAACCACTGTAGGCGGTATCACGTTGGTACTTTTTAATACTCTTAAAGGTTAAGTGTTGACATTTATGGTTGATTGAACTTCTTTAAGTAGGTTTTATGTGATTATTTTTTTTCGTGATAAAAAATATACTTCTAGCAATAGCATGGGAGAAAGTTCCAAATTATGAAATGTGAAGTATTAAATGTTTGCTATGGTAGTGCCGCTTAGAATATGATGAGTTTCCTTACTTTGGCTTTCAATAAACTAAATTAATTTTTTCATATAAACATATATTATGCCACTTTATAGGTTTAAAGGTTCTGTTTATGAATGTGAATACTATTTACTCAGTCGCAAACTCCTTTACTTGGCAGAGGAGAGTGGCATAGGTGAATTGTGCCTTCTTTGTGCAAGAGAAATTCAGGGCGGCTATATTGTGATACATTTGTGTAAGGAGAATGCAGTAGACAGCTTGAAATATAACATGATATTAGATAGAGTGTAAAAATGTGAATTTTTACGTTACGAGTGTGGATATCCTATGAAGTTATCCTCATCCTCTATACATATTTAGCATGTGATTACGGAGAAGGACTGAGAAGAATAAATAAACACGGGATTGAGGAAAGAGAAGGTGCTGAACAAGTCATGGTGGGTAGAGAAGTTCTAAAGTAAAGTTACGACATATTTGAAGAATTTGACAAAAAAATTAGTCTGCTTGTTTCTCTCTATATAGAAACATTTTCGCAGGCCAAATTTTACTAAAGCTACAAAGTTTTTAATTTGGTTTTATCTGTTATATAACATCAAGCACAATTCTCCATCTTATCATAGGCTACGAGTAACTTTCTTTGCAGGCACAGGCTGTAACGAGGAGAAAAAATTGATATCTTACCGACGAGTCTAAAAGAGAGATTCACAAATGATCTGTATACTCAAAATATTTATATAGAGTCGTTAGCTGTGCAAAAGTCGAAGTTTCTTATAAAAGGAGCATTTTAAAATTTTTCTGGCGCTAGATATGCGAATAACATCTGGCACTGACTTGATATGTAAATATTAATTCTGGCTTATTCTAAAGTGGACAGCAGATATTTTCTCGCGCGTGGATAACCAAGTAAAGGCTCGGGGCAGAACTTGCTCGAAATTACCATAGCACTCTCCACAAACCTTACGATACCACACTAAGATTTCATGCACTCTAAACGCATGATAAACAATGTTTTCTACCGAATGACCCTACCTGTTCACTATGAAACGATATTTTGAACTGTTCTTTTTACTGAATAGGATCAAAGTGAACGGTTCATAAAAATGAACAGTTTAACCCACCTCTATAGAGAACACTTTTGTTGGATGTATGAAAAATAGAGGACATAATCGAAGTGGATAGAAAGATTAAGTCAACTTTTGTAGATGAGAATTTTACAGGCAAAAAAGTGCGAGATGAATAAATGAATTGACAAGGCATGGAAAATGTATCCACTTCAAGCAAAAAATTGCGTCCATGGTATCTCAACTGTTACTGTGCATTGAGAAAACCTAATATGAAAGGTTGAAAAGTCAAATCGATTGATTGCAACCTTATCAATCGTTTAAGTTTCTTTCACCCAATTTTTCATATCAACCTCAGCATACAACAGATATCCAAAATATCGTCGCAGTTTGGCACCTATTCAGGCAAGAAACTTTGATCAGCCATCTCTAAACCAATACTTCTGGTGACTCCATCTTTTTTACCCAACCGAAGTGGCAAGTGTGCCAAATATTTGGCCCCTTCCCAGGCCAAATGCTTTTGGCTCTTGGTTCCAGAGTTCTTGCTTTCCATGCCACCTATCATTGCAACGAAGACCTTTTCTCATTTAACTTACTTCCCGCGGCAAAAAAGTTATTCCATATTTTCATTCCTGCTTGATTCCACGAAAAGCGTCATGCTTTACACAATAGAACTCTATGACGTTTTTGATAAAATATTTGCAAATGAGGGCTGTGAAAATCGTGCAATAAGTGAGTTTTTAAGACTATCATTTTATTGAGCCAATCGGGTGCGGCTTTTTATGTTTCCATGATAATAATTCAATGCGCGCGATATATAAGAACGAGAAATTCCTTTGTATTTTGAAGAGAGGAATTAAAATCCGTTTTTATTCATAAATTTTTATGTTACTAAGACGAAATAAAGTTCATTCTAATTATGAAAGAGGACTGCAACAGAGGAAAACTTTTTTCGGTCATTTGACGCTTGATCACCTGCTATTAATACGTTTTAGAAATTTTCTCACATTTTGACCGTCTTGGAGGGAGTCATTTGACATGAATAGGTACATTTATGGCTAGGAACCAAATAATTAGAAGATGATGATTACGCCTTTATTTAGTTTGAAAATCATTATCTTCTAATGGATAAAATTACTGCAACTGCGATGAAGATAGGCCACCAATGACCTCGATAATTTTCTGATAAATAATATCAATTCGGCTATCCAATCATCTAGGGAAATGGACTTACGTACCTGAAAGAAAACCCGAGGAAAATTCGGTCAGGTGACACCACGAGGACGCGCCAGATCATTCTTCAATGTAAATGTCAGCTGAAGAGGTATGAGCTGACGAACACCATATGCAAGTATTCGCCTCATAATATTTCCCATTGCTTTCAACTTTTTTCGTCCACCAGGCGGAATACCTTCGTTGTCGAGCGTCACTTGTCTTGAGGCCTTTTGGAAATTCCGCGTCCTCCACCTCCGAATTCCGCCGACTCGGCTGCCGCGGCCGCCGGCGTCTTCCATGGTGCATTCCGCACTCAGAAGCCACCATTGTCTCTCCCGGGAGACTGCCTTGACTCTTTTGGGTCGCTTGGATGCCTGCCTCGGAGGTCTTGAAAGGTGGATGGGAAAGCAAGCATTTTAGGTCCCTCGCTGCCTGCAGGGTAGATATCCCGAGCAAGGTCGCTGCCGCAGTATGCAATATGACGCAGTGATGATATTTTAACCCTAAATTTGGGACATTGTAAATTTCTTCTTCGCTCAGATAATAGTAATAGTCAGGAAAAGTAATAGCCGTAACCTATCAGTCTGTTGGGTATCTTCATCATAACTAATCGAAAATAGTTGGTAGTAATTAACGTAAGAATGAATTTTCAATTACCAATAAATCTTGAATATACATCCCATAAATTTTCTTATGTAAAAGAGAATAAATACTCCCCCTGTAAAAGTCTATACGCAAAAGAGAGTAGGTACCATAAATGTAAAATTTCTCATGTAAAAGAGACTACTTTCTATTGCATATGGACGCCAACCACGAAGTACTCTGACAATAAATTTTCATTTTTTCTGTGTTTTCACCACGTTATCTATATTTGATTGACGACTTTATAAAATGCATCCAGGATCTAGGATTTAGTTTGGATTTATGACGTATATTTTGGATTTCCTACCTAGGGCAGCACATAATTACCGGTATGAATGAATAAAAACGTAATAACTACCAATTTCATGCTCGCTTTCTTAATATTTCCATTAATTTTCGCACTTTTTATGTTACCATGGTAAATCACCCTGGTTCCAGCATTTTAGTTATTTTTGTACGAAGTAATTCACCTTCCTTCACCATGACCCCAATATAAAGTCAAATAAATTTAATACTGTACACAAATATATGTATTTTTATATTTCCATCATTCGCAGCCAATGCGCTTTTATTTTTACGCCCTTCTCCGGGCTATACCACCAATAATAATATGGGTTAAGTCTTCATTATTTGCCTATCTCAAGTCTATAATATGCACAAGAACCCTCCTTTTGCGGAGGTACAAGACATTTTTGTAGCCGTCGTGGTGTTGTAATTTTTTTGCTAGCTATCACGAAGGTTTTTTTGCATGTATTTTATTTTTCTCAACCGAGAAACTTTCATCAAGATGCACCACGAAAGAAAGCCATGGTGAGACTTTTACATAGCACATATTCTTCCAGGCACGAATATAAAATAAATTACCTGTTGATTTTGAGACACTTGAAGATGGTAAAAGAAATAGTCTTTTTTAAGCTACCGGTCTTTGGTAAGCTAACGGTGGGGCCATCATCACCAAGGCCAACTTTGTAATCTTCATGTGTTGGATCTGCATCAACTATTTCTAAAATTGGAGGAAGAAACAGATATAATCCTTCATATCCTAAATAATTATTCAAAAATCAATTTAGCTCAATTTAGCTTATCTAGTTGTACTGCGTAATGTTTTGACTCATTTTCTAATTATTAGAGCCATACCCAGGTAAACGTAGTGTATTAATATTCATTGCATCAAACATTACTATCTTATACGAAATCCCTTTTCCTTGAGGTTTTATAATACATATAATGCGCATGTATTTTCTAATCTATTTTTCCGTATAGTCTTTCTTCTTTCATTCTACATATTGCCTATATCGCACTACCAATGGTTTTTACCTCGACTAGTCCCTCTATTAGTCCTAAATTAACTTGTACCCGTATTGGCATTGGCTAGTTTCTCTGTGACGAAGTAATCGATAATTATCACTGCAGTAAGTTCTTATTTCGATCCATAAAGCCTCTCCTCTTCTGTCGTACCATTTCATATAGTCTTTCATAATGGGCTCCAGTTTGTACTCATCTATGGATACGTTGTTTCCCTATGCTCTTTCCATTTAATTTAGCATCCAAAGTTTCCCCTCGTTCACCACATCGATAATTTCCTCATTCGAGTTTAGTTTTAGCGTATTAACCTTCTCTACTCCGTACAATTTGATACCCTGTTTGCTATATACTCAATTTTCATCAATTTCATTAAAATCCTAAATTGGGTCATATTTAAGAATAGCATAATATCCCCAGGATATCCAGGTGAAGGTTTTCTTATTATTTTTCCTTAAATCTGTATGTGTATCCTTGAATTTCCTAGAATTTGAATGTCTGTATCCTTGAATTTCCTTGAATCTGAACATATCTGAATGTACTATAAGAACTACTGAATACTTACTATGATTTTTATGTCCGTATAAAATATTACACGCAGAAAATATGAAGCATTCTTTCCTTGTAAAATTACATTTTAATGATTTTTACTGGGTCTAGTAAGAGATACTGGAACGTTTTCCATTGAAGACCTGATTTTGACATAATGAACGGCTAATTACGTTAAATTTATTCTATATTCTTCTCTCTTTTCCTTGTGAGGAATAGTGTAATAATGTTGGTAACCTCCTACAGTCGGTATTTCCTTCAAATTATTGGAGTGTTGATAATTCTAAATTTTCCCCGCCTGTTAATCTTTACATTTTTGCGGGGAAATGAATTTTCTGCTGGAGAATTTCAAAAAAAGAAAGTCACAAAATTACCTCATTTGCATTGAAGGAAGAGCATGCTATATTCCCTCAGAGCAGCCGATTGCACGCTTTTCTGTGCTGAAAAAAAAATATTATCCTCATAATCAGGGCGCTTTTCATTTTAAACTTTCCACGTCAGTTAATTTCACCGTTTTTATGATTGGAAAATGTGTTGTCATATTGAGCCTTGAAGATGTAGCCACAACACAGCCTCGCCTGAAACCAAATGAATCATTCTCGCTGTCACTGCAGTGCCTCTCGACTACACCGTGACAAAGGCCGATGTCTTTGGCTTTAGATTAGGCTCCTTCGATTTTTTTATAATGTATGCCTGGCTGCATTTCTTTCCTTTTACGTCTGCCTCCAGCCGATTTGAAAGGTTTCCGTTCCCAGTGGGAAATAAATGCATTTTTTTACCATTTCTCTCTTTGCTTTCCGCTCTCTTTTCGCATTTGCCGAAGCTATGGAGTCGGGGATGGCTGTAATCGGAATTCGATACTTTCTTTTTGAATGCGAACTTTCTTTTCCATCCCTGTTTTTAAGGTTTCGCTATCTGGAAAGGGTGGCGTTGCATGCAACCGGAGGACGCTAAGACGATCTATCACTGGGCTTCTGGGAAGAGATGTGAAGTTCCCCCTTCCTTTGAGGGCGGAAAACGAGCAGCGGAAACTTAATAGTTTTGCGCTTCGAGATGAATGATTTGTCAGGTTCTTTGGACATTTTTGGCCAAAAGAAATACTTTAATGTGAGTGAGGTAATAGTAATTTTTTTATTGATCTCTTGTGTGCAAGATCACCCCTTCTCGCAGTCACGGTGGAACAAGAAGCAAATCGTACGTTTCGGTTAGAAAAAATATGGGAACCTAATTTCTCCTTTTTGAGAATAGTCATGTAGGAATGTAAACTCGCCTGAGGGGAAACATAAAAACTACATCTATCTTCAAAAAAGGCTATTCGGGCTTCCAGCCTGGTGGTCTGCAGAATGGAGGGAGACCGCCCGGCTGGAAGCCCGAATAGCCTTTTTTGAATATATTCGCCGGGAAAGCATCAGATTTTACTTCACTATCTATCTTTTTTCAGACATATTGAAGTTGGTTTTATATCCAAAAGTGATTTTCCCCAATATATTCCTAATGCGCCATTATTAATAAGACATTATAAATATCATTGCTAGTAGAAAAACTCCTTTTTCACTTTAAAATTAATGTACCTATAGAGCCCTATTTTTTATTCAAATAAAATTGGAAATGCTTGTAGATGAAAATATATGTTTTTTTTACAAAATCGGTATAATGTTTCAGAAAAACCGCATATATTTACCTATGTAAGGAGCGAATACTACCAATTTGACGCAAATTTAAGCGGCTTTTTATTTTAAATCACTGGATAAAACTCATGATAGAGATAAAACTTCCTTGATTGGTTTATGTTCTTGCAGAATTTCCCGACGCAAGTGGCTACACGTAATACGCGGTATCTAATGTTTTATGTATTCCGCTTCCACAAATATGCAATTCATGACGTTTGAAACTCAATAAATGCGTTTTGCTCAAATCAGGGAGGTTGATAAGTCTTCCGTCAATTCGCCTTTGTAGGGATCGGACTCTTTTATCGATACTAAGAAACGGCTTAAGCAAGGGAGGATGAGAGAAACGTAATGAATCCAGAAATGCAAGTCTATTGGTACATTCGAAAAAAAATAAAAAGACCAGGAGTGCAGGTATAATGAGGGAGTTCCCGTCGAATAAAAGAGAAAAAAAGGCGAATCCCCAAGACGTTATCAAATTCAGGCGGGATAAGTGGATGAAGTGGGTAATAAGAGGCAATTTTGGTATAGAGATCCTTGTCAGAAAGAAAGGCATTGGCCTTTTCGGGGTAGAAAAAAGAAGACGTAGACGAGAGAGGTTCTAAGTGGGGCAAAAAGTTGCAGAAACTCTAGAGAATAATTTATTGAGTGGAAGTAACATGTCAGAAACTTCAAATATAGGATTTCTTAAGTGATAATTTATCATATCCAATAACTTCAATTGTACCGAGGGATACATGTTTACCATGTCCTATATATTTTTCCATTCTTAACTTAGTAGTAAAGCCATTAATAATAATGCCAAGTTCACATAATAGGAAAATTTGAGCAGATTACCTCCTGCCAGCGATTTCCTGCTTAAATTGAGAAGAATTTCATTATAAAAAAACGGTTAAACAAATGAAGTAATAGATAGAAATACACTTTAATGCGTGTTAATCTATAGTGAAGCATTTTTGCGCTTTTCTTTCGAAATCTTGGTAAAATAAAATGTTTATCTCTATTTTAATTCCTTCATTGTATCGGAAAAGGTTTCTTCTGTTAGAATTTGACATTTTTAGAGCCTGTAGATATGCTTTCAAATGACCGGCTTCCAAATTGGATTTTCGCTGGATTTGTTAAACTATTTTCATTCCATTTCCTGCTGATGTCCTTAAATTTAAACTGACTTAAGCTTCAACTAATTGAAGCATAAAATCTGTTCGCAAAAAGAAAGCTTACGAGGGGGAATGAGAGAATGATTATCGAGGCACTGTTTTGGACCAATGCTTTAGTCACGTGCCGATTTGCCGCTGACCCTCTGACCTTGTTCCCATAGCAACCTTGAAATAAAACTTCCCCTCTTCTTAATCCCTCTTACTGTTCACAGCAGTAAATATAGTTACGAAAGGTGAATAAAATTGGGAAAGAAACCCTGAGGGAGTAACAGGCAAACCAACATTGTAATACAGCAGAAAGGTAAGAGTGTAACATAAAAACATGTATCAACGGCAATACATTCAGATTGCGGATATAATACCGAATTTAATTACCCCCTGCTGGATCGTGGTGCCATATTTTAATATCTTTTTACTCGTGACTAGTGCATTCTTTTTGTAAATACATCTGTGAAACATTAAAGGATTTTCACTTTTTTCGACACAATATCTAGGAACAAATCTATGAAGATTAAAGAACACTTTCCACACAAACTCATCATATATATTGTTAAAATAATAATTATAAATAGGAGGTATATTTGTCCAGAAGGATGGTACTACCGTGTTTTCTATTTATTTTCATTCTCAGCGTCACGTTATCCTCATCTTGGCGACCCATAAATTGCTTAAAAATAACAATGAGGTAAAAAAATTGAATTTAAGGAGGTCAGCCCGTCGGAAAAGCGTGTTCTCTTTTGCTGAAACCTCTCTTGAAACTCCACCTACAATCGAATAGATCGATTACTTTGTTCACGCTGCGGTGCTTTGCTGGAAAATCCGACGCCCTGAATCGTCTATTGGGGGTTAGCCAGAACGTCTTCTAGAAGTCGAAGCCATTTCGAATCTGTTTAACACTCCTTCCTGGTTCACCACCAAGCTGGACAGGAAGTAATTGCAACCATGTACCAATAAAAATAATCAGAGGAAGGATTGATTCTATTTTTTGCGGGTTTAAAATTTTGATTGAGTCTTTAATCTCTTTCTTGGTTAATGAAAGTGTAAATTGACGGAAGTAATTATTCCAATGATAAAATAATTTTTGGAGACTGCTTTGTAAAACCAGGAAAGACGCATCACACTTTTACTCTTAGAGTCATGATACGTTACCTATGACGGCAATCTGCGTGATGAGTACTAAGATCTTGTCTTTGCATAGCTAGTGAATATAATGTGTTTATAGCGATACATTTGAGTACCACAAGATCAGAAGTTCTTTTTTGAATGCCTTAGCATATATTCAATCCGTTACTTCTGTACGTTACTCTCTAACAGCTCTTCTGGGGTTGAGGTTTTATTGAAAAAAAATCGCGTTTTAGCTTATAACGTTTTTTAAATCTCTATCGACGAGCTCGTTCGTTGAACTTTTATTGGCGCTTCTCATCGAAAGTGATATATGTAAATGCTCCATGTTATTAGTCATATGCTTCTCCTAAATGCTAGGTGAAAAGCCAAGTGATGCGAAATATATTCAATCGCAAAAATCGAGAGCCATTTAGATTTTTACATTTGATCGCTCTGACTACTTTGAATTCAAATTATGCCTGAGGGCCTTACCATAACCTCCTTTTATTAAAGACCTTCCTGTACGCTTTATTAAAATAAAATACCGGCTCTTCTGACTCCTTGGGTTCTTTTTCCAATACCACCATGCGAATAAAGGTTCTGTTAACAGGAAAACCTCGATTAATGGAATAAGAGATTAAATGTGGAGTCTTTGATAAAAATATATTATTACATATACTTGGCTTAATTTTCGTTCACAACTGCGACGTTATATACCTAACGCAACTTCATGCGAATATGCGAAATTGATAGCCAGCGCATGTAATATATAATGTCACATAGCAGAAAATATTATTTTCCTTTACATCAGATAGATTCCAAATGAATGAATTATTTCCGATAAGACGATATTGAGGCAAATTATCTAAATGCCCAACAATATATGTTCGCATTTTAAAATTTATTTTGTAATTCACTTTACCTGGTATAATGTTGTAGAATATTAGTGCGAACTAGGAATAACTAATAGTTATTTTTCATTTATTACATTCAGGAGCAATAGGTTCTCATGAAATTAGAAATTTGAAGCCCAACCATTGTTGACACTAGAAAGACAAAATTATCGGAAAAGGGATATATCAGGGGTTGGTACGAAGACTTTGCTCATCAGGAGAACGAAAATCACATTATTCACCTTAAATCTCTTTAGACTTGGAGTACTTATTAAGAAATGCATCTCAATGCGAGCGAAGCCGTTACAACGCGCCATTTATCCGTCCGTGTCTTTTCAATACGATTGCCTGGTTGTAGAATCATTAATTTAAAGAGTTTTGAGGTACTTTGCCATTAAATTTATTTCTTTTGAATTTGACAATAAATTTGGATTCCGTAAAAATTCTAAAATAATATCATCATAATATATGGCCCCAGATCTTCCGATTAAATAAAATCCTATATTTAGCTTACAAAGCCACAATTTATGAACTCAGCGGTATTAATGCTAATTTATAAAAATCATTCGAGTTATGTTGTTTATGTGGTTTTGATAGCAGAGCACATATTTCATTTTTTTTTGTTTGAGATAATTCATTTATCCCATATATAGGATACCTGATTATGTTTTTCATCCAAAACTCCAATGCACATGTGCCTCCCTCATTTTCATTTTCCTTCAGTTGCTGTGAATTTTCTCTTTATTATTTGTCTTTTGGAAACGTTCTAGAATGTATTAAACGCACTGAAACTCGATACTAGCTGCATATTTTAATCGCGTTCAAATAATCCAGTCATCGTTAAAGGTGGAGTCAAATCATTAATGCATTGACTGAACGCGAGTCATTGTGAAAAAGCTAGCAACCGCGTTTATAATAAAATTTGCATCGTAAATGACAAATTCCAAAAGCATACAAAATAATGGCTTTGAGATATATTTTACATTTAATTGGATCGTTGTGGAATTACTATAAGTAGTTGTCCATTTTAGTTTCCCTGTTTTAGTACATTGATAATTCGTTTTATTATTATAATTTTTTTTCATTCACTCTTCAAATTTATTAACAATAACACCATTAAATACATAAAATTACGGTTAATAAAGTGATAACATGGTTTACTTGGCCCTCTGTAACCTCCGTTCCCAACCAGCTTCCTTTTTTATGCTATTGTAGTTACCATTAGGCCTCTGGCGTTATTATTTACTTATTTTTATTTCGGAATATGTTTATTACTGACCCCTTATTATTTATTCCCTTGCAATTCTCGAAAACGTTGAGTGTTCATAACATTCAGGATCGGTGGTAGCACCTGTTTTTCATGTGATTTTCGATTTGTTATGAGTTATAGATGACATCTCTTTTAAGTTTTCTGACATCTTTGTGAGATAATTATAACTCCGAAAACTTTCCTTGGACTTTTTAAATTTCCCGTGTCTATGCATTGCATTTCAAATCAATAAATAGGTAAAATATTAATTGTTCCTTTGATGAACTTGAGCAAACGTAATCATTACGTGGATGGGTATTGTATATTAAAAGCATTCCACATGCCATTAGCTAAGACTTGTAAAAATATAAATTATATGAATACATAAAGCATGAGTATGTTCGTGAATGATGAATGGATGTCACATTAATCACCGCAAAACGATTCATACAGCAGATTTTTACATAATTAAAGACTCATAATTGTGCAAAATTGATCCATATCTCTTTGATAACCTCTCTTTGATCTTTCTTTCCCCATGGACTGGTGTACTATAATTATACCCTGCCTTAATTAACACCGCTTCTTTCTGCCCCTGTCTTACAAATGATTCAGTACAAGTGATATCTTTTGTAATGTGACCTCCTCGAGAAAATCTCGCGCGACATCATTTGCGGCATATTTGTTCTCTTTCATCGCATTTATTTTTCTCTATTTTCTTCGAATAGCAAGTCCTTGAGATTCGAGGAGGAGGACCCGTCTGATGGAGACGGGAAAAATATATGGTGGCAACGCCCACAATTCGACCGTGTGTCGAATTCCCAGCAACAGAAATATTTCGCCGCTCCGAACGCGCTGAGGGCGTGGCAAGTGATTTCACATTTCGTGGAACTTTAGCATCTCTCCTCTGCTACGCTTTCTATTTCGATTCCTTGTGGCATATTTATGCACTCAACACTTCCAAAAGGCCAAAAATAAAATGAAAGAATGCGTTTACGATTTCGTCTTCTATCATAGCAGTAATGAATTTGATAGTGTGCTAAAAATTTAGTAAATGTTTGTTTCTCAACTTAATTGATCAAAATCACCTTCAGGCTCATTTGTTTATAATTTCTCTTGTACTCGAGGTCAGAGGATAAATTTAAAATTTATTATTCAGCCAACAGTTTAAATATTTTTGCTTACTATCATTGCCATCTCAAGTCATAGTTTAGAATTTAAAAAAAATCAAATTAATGGGTAAGTAGTATAAATGAATGAAGGGTGTTTTCAACGCAGAAAATTGTCTAATTTCAACAGATGGACGGATTTTTGTTTACATGATGTTCCTTTTCAGGGTTGTGAACTTGAAACTGAGTAGCTAGTCATAAATAAAGATTTTTAAAAATTTTATTCATTTCGTAATTGTTACTTATATTTTCTATTCTTAATAATATTGATATTGTGCTTGTATTCTTAATGATTACCGTTTTAACTCATTTCGTTTTACTCAAAAGAGTCCCCAAGAGTCCACGTCTAATCTGTTCCTACTCTGGGTAAGGTGACAGAGAGCATGGACTCCTATCAAAGGCGTAGCACTATGACAGCTCGTACATTTTCCGCCCAACCTTTCCTCCTGGGAAAAGGCTGAAAACTCTCGCTCTGATATTGGATCCCACATTGTAAACCTATCAGGGGACTGATTTTTATTCCAGATACCGTGCGACAGAGGGCGAAGTCTGTAAGGCAAAGAGAGAATTAGGTCAGACGTCGAACGTCGTCCGCCAAAGGAGAAACCCTATTTTGTGTGAATTTTCCCCAACTGCTCTCTGTCTGTTTTTGAATTGAAGATGACGAGGGTCTCGGGATACGTTTAAATCACAGTAACTTGCATATGTCTTTTTTGAATGATTAATTGACGATTTAGGAGCGATTTGTTAACAATGTTACCGTATTGCAATTCAAATGAATTATTTTTTGCATACGAAATTGACGGAGAATTTCTGAGTAATTTTTGCAAGATATATTAATGTACTATATTTCTGTTCTCATTTTCTTTGTTATACTTTCATTTCTCAACCATTGTAATCTTGCACATGTTGTGAAGGTTAATGAAAGTTTATTCTAACTCTTTAAATATTTAATGGTAATAAACGTGATTTCATGTTAACACTGTTTCCTTTATTAACAATGCCTCTATTTTTTAATCCTAATTCACTTCATATATTGTGTGGTTTTTCTGGAAATTCTTGATTTTGCAATCGTATATGTTGTGTTATATATTTATATATTTTCATACATTTTAAACATTTTTAATTTTTTTGCATGATTACGTATAATATAAAAATATCTAACTGCCCACAAATATTTTATTCAGAGAAGGGTGTCTTTCGGCGTATCCTTTCATTATAGTTTCCCTATCTACTTTAATGTTGTCTCGAACTAGCTAATTCAATACCAGAACATCATCTCCCTTAGCCTTTTCATTTAAAAAGTAATCAGTTTTGTAATGACAGGCCACATATGACATAGTGTTTCTTTTCTCTTCTTTAACATTAACTATTTTAACAGAAACTGGAGCTCGAGATAAATTGATGCAATTGTGTGTTGTTGTCCGCTCAACAGATTGCTTGTTCAACTTGAATGAGGAATATTTTATCGTAAGTATGGTTAAATAAAGTTGATTGAGGCCACTTGCTCGCGTTTCCGCGGAAAAAAAAAACTTGAAATTAATGAATGCATAGTCAATGATTTTATTTTTTCATAAAAAAATTCAACTTCAACTTTTTGCTCTATGCATTGGTAATCGGTATCCTCGCTTTTTTTCAAATCATCGCATTAAAACTTTTAGGTAACCTTTATGTTGTAACCTATATGCCTAATGTAAGGTAAAAGTTACCTAAAGTTCAAACAATTGCTTAAAATACGGAAAAACCATCGCAAAATATTAACATTACAATTTTCCATTCCATAAAAATCTCTTTGATCATAAATGCTTCCCGGAAAAATATTAAGTTTTTCGGTACGCATCAGTTTTATTTGTAAGAAATTGAAAACAGGGCAGTGTAATATATTTCTTAAAATCAGCTGCTTACTTGTAGAAATGCATTTCTATGAGGTTTACGAAAACAATAGGTAATTTTCCACAGTAAATTTTATTAATCCATATTAAGTTGAAAAAAACGCTTTGAAATTTGAAGTGATTTATTCTAGACTTGGGATAAAATAATTTATAGGTCTCAATTTTCTCAAAGTAATTTTATTATTCTTTTTCAGCTGATTTCGGGGGTATAAGAAATAAATTTAAATAAAAAATAGAAAAAATGGCATGTTTACTTGCTGGTCCCTTTTACCTATTTATTGCTAAATATTCAATGTTTCTCATCTCCCCTCATGGAGAATGAATACAAACAAGAAAGCATATAAATTATTACAACCATAATATTGCTACTATTACTTCTGTTTAGTCTTTAACTCACGTACGTGCCATAAAAGTTTTGATCGCTCAAATATCCTAATTATAATAGGAAAATTGGTCTTCCATAATGAAAGCAAGCTTTGAAATATTATATGTGTTTCAGTTAATCCCAAGTAAGAAATTACTTTTTAAGCCACATCGCTGAAATTAAATTAAATAGAATTCGCATCAATACACTAGTAACTTGTAGCATATACTTGCCTCATAAAACTGCAAAAATTGAGGAGTTATTCGAATAGTATAACTATATTGTGCTGGGGTTTCAAAAGACCCCAGGCAGGTAAGGAGAACTATGGAGTCGCACCCAGGGGTCCGCGCGCACATTTTCCGCATCACACAGGCGCTCGATGTCTGCTCTCAAACTCCCTTCTCTCATGTTTTTTATGCACGAAGTATTTTTTATACTGCCCGCCAGAGGGATACACGTGTGCCCAAAGGCCATCCAAAAGGACATTCCTTCGGCGAAGGCGTCGTGCCCTTAGGGTGCGCAAATGCCCCTCGGGTATTCCCAAGACACTAAACCACTCCCCTCCCCATTCTCCGTCCCGAGAGACCTCTAAGAGAGTAAGGGTAGGGTTTCTTTTTCTTAGCTATCCTAGCTAAGGGTTTGCATAATTATTCGTTGGTCTGGGTCATGACTTTGTTGAACCAATTCATATTGTGTGAATAACTTCTACCTTTTATTAACATATCGGTACTTTCTTATTTTTATGAGCTAATTTCCTATGTCATGATAATATGATAAGAATCATGATATTTGACATCACCATCATCATGGCTCCCAATGATGAATTAACGTTTAATATCGCAATTTGGTGACCTTGTTAGCAGTGTTGTCAAATACCAAATATTTTGTTTGATAAACAAAACCAGCTGAGTTTTCTTTCACGTTTCATTAAGATTTCTCTGTAAAAATTCAGTGCTTAGGTTAATTTTCTTCATTTCTTCCGAATCAACATTCATTCAGAATGTTTCACTACATGTCGTGGAGAAACGTGCCGCAGAGGTTGATGGTAAATAAATTATAAGAATACTGCAAAACAATTAGCCTTCAAGGTAACAAAGTAGAATCATAGAACACAATCAATCTAAGAAATTGCATGTAAAGAGTTTTCTATTAGTAATTAAGTGTCACAAATATTACGTAAGATATTACGTAAATATTCATATCTCAGAAAATTATTTTTTATTTGAAATACGCTGCAATCAGCGTATTGCAGATAAGAATATGTAGGCACTATAATTTACAATATTTCTTATTCACTTTAAAGGTGATACAAGTTAACGGTTTTTTATGTACTCCATAGTGTGTGTTTTATTAGCCATCATCCATAAATGGTTAACTGTCTGTAATTCAAATCTAGGCACCGAGCATTTGCAGCATTTTTGATCCTGCAGTCAATATTTTGCAGAAGGATTTTTACTGGTAACGATGGGAATGATAACTTTCACCTGATCGGAAGGTCACGTGACCATCGCGAATAAAGACGCGTATTTATGCGCTCTATCCCTTCCGCCATTCTTACAGATAAGATAGCTCAGGCCTTTCCGCAATGCATCTGCGTTTTCTATGGGAGGATTTCCTTTGGGAATATCTTTTACGCCCACCGCGTGTCCCAATACACGGAACCTTCCACCTGCGCCGTCCCATGCCCCTGCGAGGTAATGCGGGGAAAAAGATAGGGATGAAAGGATTCCGGTTTATGAGCACTACATGCTCTTACCCTCGTGCGGTCACGGCCGAGTGTTCCGGAGCTTACGAGAGCATCCGCAGCGATACGAGGACCCCGCGTACCTTTACTGCATTATTCTCGAGAGAGAGAAAAGAATATATATATGTACGAATAATACGGGTGACCAAAGGTCAAGAACATCGACCGATGCGGTATATAAGAATGGGCATTGTTAATCGAAAATGCAGCATTCTCTTATCCCCTAGTCCTTTTGGTTTTGTAAGTCCCATCCATTACGTAATCGTATGTATTTCGCACTTCTATTGTTGTTGCGAAACGTGCCGAGACTTCAGTCAGTTTTATCACGGTCCCGTTTTATGAATTTGGGTATCGCCTCAAGTCTATTCTCATTAAATCCTTTGTAGTCTCGACCGCTAGTTCTGTATTATAGTCTCCAATACAATACATCAAATAGTCTACAATACGAGATGAAGAAGTCTCCAATATCACGGAAGCACTACGTACTCTGAATATCAATTGTATTATTCCCTTTCCAGTACCTTCCAAACCGAAATTTTTAAAAACAATAAATGTTCGTGGTAGTGAAGTGAATGGGATGGGTATTTAGTATCAATAATTTGGGTGTAGAATTTGGTTACTTATCGCGTAGTTAGTTCATGTATCAGCAGGCATCTAAGGACGCTTTTGAAGTGATTTCTGCAATATTCCAACATCTGTAACTGAACACTCTTTAAGCGTTTAGATACTCCACCGTCACCTGTAAAAATCAACCTTAGGTTTAAATCACTCACTGAATTATTTCCCTTTGCAAGCACCTTGCATTTTACCTTTACTGCAGTAATCCCGAGAGAAAGAAGAATACTACGGCAATACGAATATTACGGGTGACCAAAGGCCAAGAACATCAACCGCTGCGGTATATAAGAATGAACATTGGTAATCGAAAATGCGCCATTCTCTTATCCCTGAGTATGTTTGGTTTGTAAGTTCCATCCATTTAGTAATCATATGCATGTCTCACTCCTATTGTTGCCGGGAAGCGTGCCCAGACAACGTCACCTAAAGTAAATTATCAAATTGGTTTGGTAGTTGGTACCGAATTTTTCAGGTAGTTGTAACAGAATTTTTCATATGGACAGAAAATTTTGATAAATTTTATCAGAATTCGATAGTTCTAGCTAAACTTTTTTTCCGTGAGGGAATGAGAAGGGTATTCAGTAGCAATATTGTGGGTGTGGAATTCGGTTACTTTTCGAGTAGTTCAGGTATCACCAGGCATCTTATGACGATTTTGAAGAGATTTCTGCAATATCCCAACACTCTGTACTTTAAGTGGCGTTGGCCGAGACATAAGTCAGTCTTATCTCGGTCCCGTTTTCTGAATTTGGGTATCGCTCCGAGTCTATTCTCATGAAACTTACTCTTGTCTAGAACGCGAGCCTTGTATTGAAGTGTACAATACAATATATCAAATAGCCCACAAAACGAGATGAGGAAGTACCCAGTATCACGGAATCAGTACGTACTGTCTTGAGCAGCAATTTTAGGACCATTACATCCGTATTCCGTAAATAATTTTATAATATTTATTTTCCAGTACCATCAGCCTAGATATGAAAAAAAAATTGTGGCGGTAAATGGAATGAGATGGATATTAAGTAGCAGTATTTTGAGTGTAGGTTTTTGCTACGTATCATCGAGGATTATATGTATCAGCTGGTGTCTAAGGACTTTTTAGAGAGATTTCTGTCATATCCATACGCAAATGTGTCAACACCGCGAGAGTTTAGGTACTCCACCCTCAAACTAAGGGTTAAATCACTTAGTGAATTATCTCCCTCGGGCCTTTTTATATCAATGAAAGCTAGAGAAAATACATTAAGCTTATAATCGCGCTTATTTCACTGAGAGATATTCTTTGCACAATTCCAATATTCTAATAATTTATTTACCAATATTATCCGTTAAATATTTATCCTCTGCAATAAATTCCTCACCGTCCATTTTACATTGGCATTCAGCCTTATGTATTTGCTCTTTGGCAGAATAGCACCTCTTATGAATGTTGCAAAGTAAAATTAGGTTTAGGTAAGGTTTTTTCTTTAATATTTTATGGAGTATATTTTTTTTGAGCAACATGGACGTTTTTATCGTTTACATTATATCGCCCATTCTAGTACCTTCGCCTAATGTACTTATATTTCTGCCAAGCTAATGGTTATTCCATACTACAAAATGATATCCATTTCATACTTTAAAAAATTTTACGGGATGACATGTTTCTGTACAAAACTGATAAACTGTATCTAAACAAGTTTTCTCATGAAATGTTATTGATAGCGTTTAAGGAAATCAATTGCAAAGTAGGAAATAGCATTTCATTAAACAATACATTAAGGATCATATCCACAACGTCAGCTGTGGTACTTTAAGTCAAAAATATGTATTCTTTTTGCCTGAAGTTTTTCTATACAAGATATAAGACAATAATATTCATTTTATTTCCAACTATCCAGCATTTCGTTGCAATACGTGTGATGAATAAATCATGAATAATACCTTTGAGAGGACTTCTTGCTATTTCGAACAAAAAAAAAACAGGAATATACAGAATAAAAATATTTTACACATCTTTATCAAGTACCTCAACGGTTCCATTTTTAAATAACCTTGTAACGATATCTATGTACAGGATTTTTATGATAAGTTTGTTGTGCATGCATTCTTTTATATATAGAGAAGGTTATAAACGTACTTACATAGTTTTCATTCTCTTCTTGATGGCAAATTACATTGATACCAAGAGATAACGAATGCGTTACCAAATGTTGTCATGTTATAAGTACATGTTTGTGCGATAGGTGTTAACTTTTTACGAAAAATAAAAAGGATTTTCCACTACGTTAGAGAGTAAGTGGTGTGAACATGAAGTCTTGATCTTTTCCGCGTAATTTTAGGTAAATAAACTAGATAAATAAGTAAAAATAAAGACCATATGACCAAAAAATCGTAAAATAATTATGAAGCATTTGAATGGATGTTGTGGTTCATTTTCTTTTAAATTGAAATCAAAAGGAAGAGATTTAAATAGGATATAAACCGTTTATTACATTTGTCGTTGATTAAAAATAAATACTATTATAGCACATTACTTAGCATGAGGTAAATTGGCGAAAAGAAAAAGGACACATGTACAGCTTAAATATAGCTTTTGCATGAGAGTGAATGTAAACATGCATTGTATAACAATCTTTAAAGTTTATGCAAAAGTCAATGTTTTGCTGCAGGAAAAAGTGTTTTTGACATTTGCAGTTCAATATTAGCATATGGGTATAAATTCATCGTTTTTAGACATATTTTTCCATCGAAAAACATCATCTCTGATGTGCTATTTTTTTTATTTTCAACTGAATTGTGGAAACTTTCGGCGGTGATTTGTGTGCTAGTTTCAAGCATACCAAAATTGTGGTCATGACTTTGGTCACACCCATTCATTGAGAGCGAACTCTGGTGGCCTGAATTTTTTCTCGGATCATATTGATTACTCCATCGCTAAGGATTCTTTTGGTCTCCCAAACTTGCGATAATCTCTCACTCCTTCAGAAGTCAACCTTCGTAAGAATGTTCACCCTCCCCATTGTGGTGATCCATTACGCCAGGGCTAAGACAATGTCACGAGGCTGAAGCAGAGGCCATTAGTGAGCAAAAGTTTCCCCAAGTATGAAGTTGGCTTTCCATATCGCCTCTCAGAAAGTTAACGCTGCCCAACAGACGAGCTCCGAAGAAGCTAACGTTGCTTTGCAGTAGTAGTTGGTGGCACTATGACTTCGGAAAGTGCTGCCAAGAAATTCATCCTACGGTGGCGCCACGTGAGCGCTCGTCAGCGGAGTGGCAATTATCTGAACTTCGGATTTTCGAGCAAGCAATTACCGGCTTCAAGACGAAGGAAGATGGGTGATGCAAACCCAAAATTCCACGGCAAAGCCCTTAAAAATATCCAATTCTTTCTTTTTGTTCACCAATACTGAGATAGTCCTTGACTTAGTTCCCCTTGTCCAATTGGAAAGCGTTCACCTGAATCTCTAATAAGAAATACTGATGGGAATGATTTTCGTTTTTATTATCCTGTATTTTAACCCTGTTGGCGAAAATAAAGCAAAAATCAAACTAAATGATCAAATTAAAATGATTTGTTTAAATTGATTAAAATGATTCTGGGCTTGGATTGTCTATTCGAATTTCACATGTTTACCACCAACCCTTACGTAATTTGCTGATGCTCGTTTAACTCGTGTTCTTTTGCTGATCTTTCTTTCTTATTGGTAAGTAATCTACTTCAAGAGAGAATGATGTAATTAAATTGTAACATTATAATTACCTCTATATTGTAGCACGATCTCTAACGTCATTATTCGTGTAACAGGCGGATTCCAATCGTACGTACTTGAAATAACGACATCTCATGTCTTGAAGAAGACCAGTTAGGTGTATAATGTTTTCCGTGGATTACGTAGAAATATGGAAGTGATTCACAATAATGGACTTTGCACAACATGAATGTTAGAGTTTTAATTTTCAATTAGTACTTTTATTAAATATTCATGCTGAAGTGGTAAACCTACGAAGATAAAAACTTAAAAACGTTGCATAATTTACAATATCACAAAAATTGTAAAAGATGACACGTAATTATTGCAGGGTAGACTAATTGAGATCAACAAAGGGAAGGATATATTTTTGTTATTATATTTTGATATATTAGTATTGGAACTGCATTGGGTGGATAACGTGGCTCCCACGATGCCCTTGTACAACTTTTTTCTCTGATGATCTTACTTTAAGAAATGGGTACTGGGACAAAAATATAATAGATGCTTACTAATTAATTAGATAAGTAATTTATATTAATAAAATTAAATAATTATAAAAAATCTAGATTGAAATAACAAGATAATTTATTTTTGGTTACTCATGCGTCGCCATCTGTTACCATTGATGAATGATTGCTATTTTAAACTTACTCGTTAAACTTGCATTCAAGAAAAATACAAAACCATGCCATTGTGTTTTCCTTGTCCTGATTAAAACTAAGCTTTTTTTTCTCTCTTTCACAGACGATGTCCAACTTTAGTGCCATGGATTTGGCAATGAGAACTTCAAGGAGAATCAGCGATCAGGAGAAATCAACCAGCCACCGTGAGTACTCACTGATTAATGTAGTTTTGAGCATGCCGCAGAAGAAAGGTGAAATCAATTAGGAATTTTAATGGTTACCAGTATGTTTTTGTCAAACATTTACTCATCCCAGTACTTCCATTGCAACCTTGGTATATATGTCATTCAAGCGATGGTAATTTGATTCCGCGATTGGTTTTGTGTCAAATTCTAATCAAGCTCCTTTGTTGAAATCCACAATATTCCCCGTCAATTCTCAGCGTGCGACATTATTTTGTGTTGACGATCTCTTGTATGCTGAAACTAATTCACTTTCCTCTATCCTTCTACTCTTGTAAGCTTGGCAATGCAATTAATTCCCTCTCCCTCTCTCAGCTCGAATTTGCATTTCATTTGAAGAAGCCGGCTTTCTAAAATTAAGCTTAGCAGTTTGACTTCTCTAAATGAAGATAGTTGTTTTATTCCTAAAAATGGCAACGATTCATTCACAGGGAAAGCCATGATTTGTTTTAGATTCACCCGCATTATGAGGTACTCACAATGAGTAAAGCAGTCATCTGGACTTGAATTAAGTAAATATTATTTTTCCAGGAATATAGTGTATCGCGATTTAAAAATCTTGAGCAGTAGCATCAGATTATTCCCATTGATCATGGCATGCAATTATTTAGCATGAAACTTAACTACTAAAGAAAAGAATTTGGTCTTCAGTCTAAAATACTGAAATACGTAAATGATACTATTTTTCAACTATGCCTCGCCTATTTCAATTCATACAAGAGAAAGACAGAGATAGTTGCTCTACCTTATCACATTACTTCGTCCTCCCAGAATATCGTGGAGTTTAATTTCCTTTATATTAATTTTTTGATGAAAATTTCTGATTAAAATTCCATCCTTAAGTAATATTTCAAATTGAATCATATGAAAAGGGCCCATTGACGGCCGTAGGCCAGTAATGTATGATTACAGCCAAAATTGTTTTTCAAAAGTTATTAATGAGATGAGAAAGATTTGAGGGTGTCATCAGGTCTATTGCTGCTTTTGGTGCGAAAGATGGCTTGAAAGCCTATATCCCAGAGCTTCTAGTGGCTTTTATTGACTTATAATGTCTCAAAAGAAGGTGATTAGAATTTATGGCTTCCTTTGGAAGGAGCAGAAATTTGTCGATATCATTCCAAATGTCCTCTTCAAATCTAAATTTTATCGTTGGATTAAACGTCTAAGTTTTTTATACTTTGATGAAACTTATCTTTTTCAATGGATAAAGTTTTTCGTCATGCACCTATATTTTTCTGAGGAGGAATATTTTTCATGAGAATGCTTTAAATCAATATGTTCCTTGATAAAATAAGTTTCCTTGGACACAAACTGTGATAAATACTAAAGCTACTAATTTTATTAATCGAAATAAATGAGGATTAAGCATCATTAGTTTTGTATAAATATTTCATGCCTCGTAAAAATATTGTTTTGAAAAAATGTTGACTACCTTATTAGCTATTTACACCATATTATTTTACTCAAAAACATTCTCTTTTTTCTACTTTTTTTCATAAATTGTCAGAGTGCTAAATAGTAACTCTGAAAAAATATGTGACCAACGTACTTTATCATTAACTCGGGGAGCTACACGTGAAGTCAATTCAATGTTTACAAAAGTACAGTATTTGAAAATTGGAAATAATAATGTGCGAAAAAACAAATTTCAGGAAAATCGCCAAGATAAATTAAAGGGTAAACTTTATAGTATACCAAACACTATTTATAAAAAAGAAAAACTCCGCCAGTTTTAACTTTTTCAGGACATTATCAGTAGTTGAAGTGAATTACAACAAAGTTTACCTTTTATTCTATCATGTTACGGTTTCACTAAGTGAACTCGCAAAACGTTTATTTCATACGGATAATCGCGAGTAGGAATTTTCCGGACAGTATCTATACACAGTTATCTCATGTCAAGGTTAGGTTTTGAAGCATGGAATGTACCCTTGTAAGCAATTATTTCATTTTTAACCCTCCAGCAGGCGCGCTGTGGCACAATGTGCAACATTGTGCCGCTTCCCTCTCACGTTGTTAGTAGTAGTTGGTCAGTGAACCAAATGCACCAATTATTCCTTCTTTGTATCACTATGAAGATTTCTGTTTGTGATTAAAGCACGTGGCTTCTCGAATTTCGAAATAAAAAGAATAAGTAGACCTGAAAAAGTGTTTATAAATGACGTGAAAAAACCTTAAGACATACAAACTGAGCTTTTGGCATTTCTTTAAAAAAATATAATAAAAATTTTTGAAATATAAAAGTGTTTTAAAATCTGTACTGTATGTGTAAACTATGTAAAGTTCTATTAAAATTGCAAGGCAATGGATGTACGCTTCTTTATTCGAGTTTTTGCGATTGATATCAGCGGAAAACCATGTGTTGCACTGAGTGCCACGCGCGCCCGCTAGTGTCAGAGAATATGGCGCGCCTGCTGGAGGGTTAAATTTCAAATTATGAAAATTAAATTTAAAAAATCTTGTTGATTAAATTGAGCACCATGCATAAAAATTTTGTGCTGGCGTAATACGTTTTAAAAGTATTCATGCTAAAAATTACCGGAAATATTTACAGACCCAATTGCGCTCTCCACTTAAGTCTTACAATAACTTTTACGCTAAAATTTTCGATAAGTAAATGAGTAGCTACCAAATATTCTCTAAAAGTCGTAAGTGGTATTCATAGTGTTAAATGGTAACGATAAACAGAGCCAGCGTAGTAGATTTTATGTTATCTGTAAAAAAAAATAGTTCAGAAGGTCCCCGATGATTTCCCTATACAGGGAAACGCGTAGGTGACGATAATAGTATTTCAGGAGGAATGCTAAATTTATTCATACCTGAATATGTGACACCTCTACGAAGATAAATCTGAACTCATCATTTTTTTGCGAATAAATATTTGTGTTTTAACTATGCTTGAACCAAAAATTGAGAATTAAAAAAAATTAATAACGATGGCGCCTCCACTCTTCACCACGTTTCACCGTTTTCCCAAGGGAAATTCAAATTATCGGCCAGCCTTTTCGCCTGACATTTCTCGTACCCAAATTCTCTCTTGAACTTTCCGTCCTCAATTTCTCGGCAATCTGTAACGTGCCGGGAAAAATATTGGAAAATATTTCCGCTATCCGCAGCACGTATTTTCTAGCTTTGATAGCAGATGAAGAACTCATAGTGTTCCAGTTTTTTTTTTTTTCATTCCGCATATTTTCGTCATTTCCATGTGTTAAACAGGCGTTACATCTTCGTTATTGAATTTATTTGCGAATGTTTTCCTCCAGTCTAAGGTTAAAGCCAAAAAATAGGCTAAGGCAAATTATATCGGCAAAAATATTAGGCAAAAGCCAAATAATATTGAGGTGAAAACTCTCGCTCTCATGGTTTATCCAGTGTTCGTTATTATCTGTAACAAATGTTACTCATGAACCCATAATGAAGAATTCTTTGACTAAAAAATGAACAATTATCGTGGAAAAAGAGGCTCATTATTACTTAATTCAAATTTTATATTAAGGATATTAAAGATTGTAAGTTATGTAGTTGACTGTAAGGGTTGGTACAAATGACATTTGGAGACATTCAGAAGTAAGCCAGTAATGGTGATCTACACAGTTTAAACGCAGAACTGTGTACATAATTTCTAACAAATGTAAAACATACATACGAGTAAAAGTGATAATGTCTTAGTACATTTGTAGTTAATGCAGACATATGAAAATTCTGATCCTAGAAATAGAGAGCCAAAACCTCAAATCACTTTTGCTATCCAAGTTTAAGTTTTGTTCCTCGTGCGTACCTGACTCAATAAAGGCTCTTTGTAGAATATTTCGGACTTATTTTTTAACAAAAAGGACTCTGAATCTATATGGGTGCCAAAGGAAAGTACACTTTGTTGCTCTCGATAGAGGTGGGTGTAGTATTCACAGTGTTGATTAATAATTGCAAAATAACATGCGATCGATGTATTTTTCCTTCTGTGTGAAACGATTGGCTCGAAAAATCCTTGATAATCGCACTACATAGTGAAACGCGTCTGGAACGATATTAAAATTTAAAAAAGAACACTAAATGCATTCAAACCTGAACACGTAAGTCTTCTAAGTAGTAAAATCTAAAATCATCAATTATTTGCGAAAAAAATATTTGTTTTTTAACTACGCTTGTAGCAAAAACATCAAAATAAAAACATCTGGCAAACTATCTTGGGTAGATGTCGCCAGACTGTAGCATAGTGATGTTTCAGCAGTTTTTTAGCTATCATATGCAGAGTTTCTCTGAAAATGAGGATATTGAACTAGGGACTGCTTAGATTAGCTGTAACAGGAGTTTAAATGCGTGAAAAAGCATTTAGGTTTAAGGTGAGAAAATATAGGTGATGAGGAGACAGAGAAAGTGTATTTAGGGAAAAGAGACGAGGGTCGCGGCATTTTGACGTTCATTACTTTTATTTCGATTCTCGGAGCGTAGCCTGGAAAAATTCTTGAGGCGAAGAAGAGGCCCCTTGAAGGTTTCAAGGTGGGAGGGTGACTAAGTGAAAAGGGATGAAAGGAAAACGCGAGAGAATTTAAGAGGGAATTTTGGGGGAAGTCGGTGAGAAGAGTAACGCACGTTGGACTAAAAGCGAAGAAGGGTGAGAACGCTAAGAGAGGAAGGGGAAGAGAAAAAATATTCATATTTTCCCTTTCTGATTTAAAAAAAAGGAAATTTCTCGCATCTTTGCGGAAACATATCTTTGCTCATGGTAACTAAACACTCATTGTTTCACCACAAAGAGACGTCATGGAGGGTGTAGTAAATCATATTAGGCCATTGAGGAGGAAATGGGTAATACTCTACTTACAGACATATGAGAATAAGATACAAGTGTCCCAAATACATACACACTGCCTCACCAAATTAATCGCCTGTGAGTCTTTCCTATGTCTAAGCCTC
Source organism: Ischnura elegans (assembly GCF_921293095.1). NCBI lineage: Eukaryota > Metazoa > Arthropoda > Insecta > Odonata > Coenagrionidae > Ischnura > Ischnura elegans. Next base: position 32,201,852 of record NC_060251.1, on the reverse strand, counting down.
TTTCAAATCACAGGTCAATCAAAATTGCATCTCAAATTGTCAAATATTTGAACGCTGTTGCGAACTTGTTATCATCATCATCACTGGTCAACAACCCTAGGATTGGTTTGACGCAGCTCTCCACTCAGTTCTCCTATCAGCTAATCTTTTCACACGTACGTATTTCTTCTCTTTCACAACGTATTTCTTCTCTTTCACACGAACTTGTTATAAAATTAATAAAACAAAAAAAGTGAAAAAAGACATCAAATATAATAAAATTTATTATTGCATTTAAAAAATTAACAATAATCAGTTGTTAATATTGAACAATTGTATAAAAAGAGCTATAATAATAAAATTTTAAAAAATTAATGTTTCTTCATGAGTTTCCTCAAGTTTTATATAGTTTTTAAGTTTCATCTTCACACAAGCAAGCACCACAGACGACAGCAGAACATCTCCCTACGTCGTTTTTTGTACCTCCGTTTTCTGACTGGTTGAGGTCAGATTTACTCACCAGCACAGATTGAATATCCGTGCCTTCGGTGCTGCCGCCAGTCAGTGTCACTTTGAATAGAACCTTATGTCAAACGTCGGACCATTTTCTACCTCTCTTTGGTCACGGATGTATAAATACTAAAGATTACGGTTTCATTGGTATGAAATTGACCATATTTTAAGCGTATATAGTTTTTAAATCGGTTATAAGGTTTTCCAGTTTCCATTGGAGAACCATGTTCTTTCTCTTTCTCGTCACGGATGGATAGATACCGAAGGTGTCAGTTCGATTTTTATGATATTGACCAATTTTGAAGCTAGAAGAGTTTATAGATTAGTTCTTAGATTTTCGAGTTGACTGAAGCGGTGACACACAACACCAACTATTGGATCTTTAAAGATTGATAGATCATTATTTCCACTCCCAAAATTTTCCTATGCTTTCCATGGAGGAAACGACGGCTACAGAATACTTGGTCACCCAACTCTGTGATTCACGCTCGTTCGGAGACCAAGACTTGGACGTACTCCGTCCTAGAACTCAGTTTGCTGATCAAATTCCTTTCATCATTGAACTACATCTCCTTTTCTACCGCATCTAAGAAAAGGTACTCCGTCCCCACTCAGAGGGTTCTCCGATGCGCAGACGTATTTCAGTATCAATGTCAATTTGGTACTTCTTCGGTTATTCGTCTCATATCTCATAGTCCTCTGCAATAACTCTTCTTAACTTTCCTCATACAAAATATTCGTTTAATAAGTGATTTAATTTTTGAATCCGTGAATGCAACGTTCTTCATTATTTTAGAGAGAAATGAGGAGACTGTACTGCCATCGAAGTATTCCCGGTTTTGGATTTATTTATTGAGTTAAACGTTCATCCAACGTATGAATACATCAAGATAAACGCATAAATCAATCTCAAGTTTATACAGATTAGACAATACATCTTCTATAAAATAGAGTCAGAATGTAGTCACACTGCTGATGTAGATACATTATTTTGATTTACAAGTTCAATTTTACCCATCACGTCCGAGCAAGTTTTATTTAATACTGAAATGAATTCAGATCTTTACTTAGTGTATAAAAAGAATTACAAATTCTATTTAAAGGAGCATATTTACAACACCCACTTTAAGTATTCATAACATAAAAAGTCCTCTCGTAGATTTATTTGCTATTTGGAACATTCATGCATATTTTAATAATAATAAAGGTTCCATTGCCCGAAAATTAAACATAGTTACACTGATTAAACAGTGAAATTGAGCGCACAAGAAGATCCAGTCTTTTGTAGGAGTTGCCATTCAACGAAAATAAGACGGTCCTCGGCAGTGCATAGCAATATATTTTAAAACAAAAGCAGCTCATCTATGATTCAACATAGAAATAAGTGCCCCTATGCAATTAATAAAATGAATGAAAATCTGAGAGCAAAACCCATTACAAAATACCATCAGAATACAATAATAAGATTTTGTTATCAAAAAAAATATTTTGATCAAATTAAATTTAAAAATAAAACAGTATATATAATTAACATAGCTAGCCAGATTACTACGTTCACCATTATATATATTGTCAAGGAGAACACTAAATCTCTTTTTAATCTCCTTATACTTACTTTTTTGATACTAAATATTATGGGTGTATTTTGGTTCGTTCCATCGTTCCCTAGCTTCCCCTTTAGCTGGCAACAGGAGCCGTGGAATCAATATAGGCGATTAGCGACGCCATGAAATCCCATTTCACTCCTCCTCCTCCCTCAAGGCATCGAATGGAAACCAAACTTCCCCCACTCCAATTCACTCTCCATATCCACCCCCTGCCATCCTCCTTTTGCAGCTGCCTTCCCTTGCCGCAGGACCGCACGGCAAATCGCTTTCCCGTCAGCCAATTAGGTCGCCCGAAATGCTTCTTCCGGGGTAGGAACGGAGAGAAATGGGTAGGATATGCTTTAGAGTTTGAAGAAAGCCCAAGTGTATAATGAGAGGTCTTGGGTAGGCAGTGGTGAAAAGTACCCTTCGTATCCCTATGGAAAGTTCTTCGAGGCCATCTCCATTCGTGCGAGACGAGAGAGAGAGCAGTTACCCTCATTAGGTACAGTTTCAGCTCCTGACTCTTCTTTAAAACGCGTTCCGCAAGAAAATACGTGCCCATTCACGTCCCGTTTGAAAAGTTAGATAAAAACACTTGAATTTAATTAGGTTAGGTACACCATTATATCTACTGATTGGTGTGCAAAGAGAAAATGTGGTCTAACTGCTGTTATCCCGTCAATTCAGATGAATTTCAAGTTACATGTATCACATGACTTCATTACATGCTAGTGTAGCAGTGTGGTAGGTAATTGATAATATTCGATCTTGATATAAATTTAAACGTCTCTCGCCAAAATGATGCAAAGAACAATTTCTTTTATCCTCAATTACGAGTACATTTTGACAGTAAATGAATAATAACAATAAAATAAGAATGCATACTTTGTTTATGCACCCTAATATTCTTTATTTCAACTGTCTTCTTTAAATTTTTTGGTATTATCAATTTCTATTGTCGTGTAATTTTATTCCGCAAATTTAAATGGAGATAAAACTGTACTTGTGAGATGTCTGGATAACTTGTAAGACGAACATGTATCCAAGTTCAAACCAAACTCAGTCATTGGCTACACTTAATTGCACAATGACATCAGGAATTTGTGCATGCAAAGAGTTACAATAACCCATTCAGTAATTTTAGAAAAATATGTTCCCGATGCGCTCATGAACAGCAAGGAGTTTATGAGAGGATCGTTATGTAAGAGTTTAAAGAAATGGCTTCTGAAGAGTCTGACCTGGATTGCAGTCCTGTATGGTGCGGGAACGCGGAGGCATAAAGAGGAGGACGAGATAAGATTGGAGGCATTCGAGATGCACGGAGAAGAATGGAGAAGGTGAAGTGCACAAAGAGGAGGAGAAGCGACGAAGAGCTGGACATGGTGGGTGAAGAGAGGCAGCATCTAGATGAGATATTGGGGAAGCAGAAGGTGTAGAGCGAGTAATGAGCGGGGAGAGGATGTTAAAAACAGTGTTGGAGGGAAGAATGTTGGGAAAATGAGGAAAAGATTAGAATTTTTGTGTATAATAATAGGAAGTAGGCCTATTGTGTATTTAAAAGGAAAGTCCATGATGGGAGGAGAGACTGCCAGAACACTTCTTGAAAACTCCGCGAAAACCTTAATCGGTATATTACTTTGTAATTCGAACTAATAATAATAATTCGAACTCCATCTGATATTAAGATTTCCTATTCTCACGTGAAAAAAAATCACCACAGAAGCTACTTCGGAAATTATTACCCGCTAAGACTGAAATGAGGAGGTAAAATGCACTCAAAAAGATTTAACCGGATCTTCTCTCTAAGCTAAATATAATTTTTCGTGCACTGAAAGGGGTGCCTGACGAAATATTGAGTGTAATGAGCGTATGAGGATTTGCAATATCGTAAGAGGCGAAGTGGCGAATGTCTCATGGCGCAGAAGGAAAAGGCTTATTATATACGGAAGTGCGCCTTTTCTCGGTTTAATAAAAAAGCGAGGAGAAATGACCATCCCAGCGACTAAAACGACGAAAGCCGTATACTAACCTCCAAAGTTGCCTGCTAGATAACTTTAATAATGACAATAGTCAATTATTCAGCACATCATATCAGGATTTTAGATTTTAGTCAATGCTGAATGCCAAAATGGACATATAATCAAGTTGCAAATATTATTCACCAAATAGTGGGCCGGGTATGATCGGATAGTGTAGGATCGGGTGAATTTTCTTCCCTAGCAGCCGAGCCTAATCCTTGTATACCTTTATGATAGGTGAATATTTCCAGTATGTGTATACCAGCAATTTTAAATTCATGACGCAGTATCATAAAATTTAAACTCGAAAAAAAAGAGAGAGATAATATTGCCCAATCTCATCTCAGTAGAAAATTAGAATAAAACCCGAACTCTTTGCATAAAAAAATTAGTGACAACTGAGAAAAATCAAAGGATAATAATAATGATAATGATAATAATAATTAATACTATTATTTTGACTGATTCAGTCACAGACACATAAAAAATTCATAGGTTAATAAGGTTAATTTTTTTACATTATGAGTCTTTCTGAGACATATTTGGCTCATCTGAAGGTTTTCTTTCTCACATTTCTCCCATTTTCATTTATACCAGCAGGTACAATAAGCAAATAATGTTATACATGAAATTATAAACAAGACTTCTATTTGTTTTCCAATAGTTAAAAACTATAAACTTGAAATAATAATAAAATTTCCTCGTTATTTTACAGATTTCAATAGAAATTTATCTTTTTCTTAGCCGTGAATCCTTCCAACATCCCAAAATACGGTGTCTGGAAACAAGCCTGAATTGGAATGCGACGGCGTCGGCGGCGCGTCCAACGCTTTCCCTTTTTCCATATCTCCCCTTCTCTTCTAACCTTTTCCACCTCTCCTTCCCGTCCCTCATTTTAACGCCTCGCACTGAATCTCGGCGAAGAGTGCGAGGGAGTGGTTTCGTCGCGATGAAAGAATTATGACCCTTCCTCCTCCCTTATATATACTGAGTCTCCTCCATCACTTTCCCCCTTTGTCCTCTTCCCTTCTCGCCCCATATCTTTCTCTGCACGCACTCTCCCCTTCATTTTTCCTTATACGTACTCTCCTTTTCGCATTCCTCCCTTCATCTGCCCTCTCCACCTACATATCATCCATATTCCCGCCCTTCTTTATTTTTTTCACGGTCGCGTATCCCGCGTCGTCGTCGCTCGGAGCGCTGAGTCCGTGGGTTTGTGAGTCGGAACGGAAGCGCCGGGCCACGTAATGCACGACCCGGGGGGCGAAAACCCGAGTGAGTGCCAGCGCGTGAATAGGTGCCTTTCCTTCATTTGTTTTTCCATGTTTTTTGTTGCAATTTTTTCTTTTTCGATCCGTGAGGGGACCGCCGGGTAGTGTGGAATTTTTAAAATGATTTTCGTCGGGAGTTCATTTATAAGCGACAGTGTTCGTTTTGGACGAGTTTCGTGTGATATTTCCGAAACGAGAGAGGTCTCACGAGAATTTTTACCTCTTCCCCACCCACATAATTAATATCCTGTATTTTTCAGCAAAATATGGTTAAAGTAAATCATAATGATGGTCGTAATAGCACATTTGCAATTTGAAAATTTATTGATATATGCTTCATTAGTCGTCATTCTATTGAGGTGATAGAACACTTTCATTGTTGAGTTTAATTTCATAATTAGCCGATAATAGTCGACCAATCAATGTGTTAACTTATGATAGTTTAGTTTTAATACTCTTTATCTTTTGATTATTCCTAATAGATTTTTACAGTTCCTGTTTATGCGTGTATATTCGAGTCTGAATTCGTATATTCGTATCACGGAAACACGCACCCTCAGACGTATCAAATCGTTTTAGGTTTGACTTGGTTGAAATGAGATATATCCATGATAAAATGCAAGCTATGAATGGTAATTTCTACACTTTCAAAGTGTGGAAACTTTATATAAAAAGTGGTAATTACCAGTTCTGTTTTATATTTCATTATGGATCAAATCCTCGGTTTTGAAAAGATTTAGAAACGCCTATGTGAGTTAAGTCTGACTAGAGTTAGCCCATATTTATTTAAATTGTAATATTATTAATATCATACACATTTCAATTAAAATATAAGAATTTATTAAAAATTATTGCCGTACTTTAACTTGAGATTTTATTTTTTCTGTTACTCGTGGCAATAATTCTTACATTTTCAAAGTTGATACTGCACCTCCGTGCTGCACTGCGGATGACATAACTATCTATCACCTCCAGATCACTCTGCTTTTCTTGAATTGTCTTTTGGCTAATAAGAAATGGGACACCTGCTTCTATAAAACTTGATTGTAATTCCGTAATCCTGGAAAACAGCTTCCGTGATTTGTACCCTTTACTTTCGCCTTTTTCCTCAATCCTCAGTAGCTTCTACCATGCATATATTATTTTTTACCATGAAAGGTAGCATTTAGATATTGTAAGGATGGCAAATCTGCCGCTTGACCGGTCTTAATCGTCACAGATTACTCGCTTAAATCTTAAGTTATCATGCGAGGGGGCCAAAGAAAATAAATTGGACCCTGCACTGGATGTGTGACATTAGATGCTGCCCGCACATCACGAGGTGATCTCTAGCCTCGCCTATCTATACCAGCCATTGAGTGGAGTCACTGAGGAAGTGATACTTAGTTTACATCGAGGTGGCATAATAGTAGTCTAATGGTCAGAGAACTTGGCTGTTTAATCATCATCACTGGTCAACAATCATAAGATTGGTTTAGCTCAGTTCTCCACTCAATTCTTCTATAAGCTAATCTTTCACACCTGCGTATTTCTTCTCTTTCACATCCTTATTTACCTGTTCCATATATTTCATTCGTGTTCTTCCTTCCCCGTTCATGCCATCTACTTTACTTGCAATTAAGCTCAAGAAACAGAAAACAGACATTTTGGAAAACCCCTTCCTACATAGTGGAATAAATGATTTTAACGACCAAAAGGAATTTTTAAGATCTTCCCCGCAAATACTAACATTTTTAAAGAATGAGTGCCCATAGATTCTTGTTAATGACATTGTGGTTTATTATGGGAAAAAAAATTGGGTTATTTGGGTCAATCATCATTTCTTAGTTGAATGATATTAAAATTAATGCATTTTCTGTTTATTTACTTTGATATTTGATAGGTGGACTTCATGTATTTGTTTAAATCTAATCCCGCCACCAAACAATAGCCTACTTGAAGTAATATGTAATAAATAAATAAATAATGCCTGCTACTTGTACCTCGACGATTGTCTTAATCGGGACATAATGTCTTAAGATGTGGCCTTTAAGGTTGTTCCTGAATCACTTTTGATTTTTTAAGGTATTTACACTTTGCATTGTTATTATGTGAAAATTGCATTCACATGTCATTCCTTATTATGTTTTTTTGTTTAACTATTTGCGACTCTTTTGCGTAAATAAAAGATAGCGAGTACATCACTTGACTTCAACCGATACCCTAACTACCATAAGCACTTAGTGAGTTAGCAAGCTTCCTTAGCTGCTTCTATCCAGCCACTTCTTTGGCATTTGCAGTTTTTTTTCATCATTCACCTCTAGCATACCGTTGCAATAATCGGATTCGTATGAGAAGAGGCATCTTTCGAGCATTTCGCTCGCTCTCCTCCCGTTCCCACGTGCTACGGCCCGTCCATTTAGCTCACCCCGCAACGCTTGGCGCCGCGCTAAGTTATTTCCACGCGGTGGTCGAGAATGATGGACTCTTCGCGCTCGTTTCTACAAAATGAGCAACCGCACACGGCGCGAATGAATTGAAAATGGCACTCTTCCTGATAGCAAAGCTCCCGAGGCCCCAGTGCCACTTTGTGCTACAGCCGTCGCCTCCACTGAATCACCACGCACTTCGCGTACATTCGCCGCCACATTATACTGCTCCTCACCACGCTGCGAAACATTTATTTTCCTTGCATGAGTTAAGGGAACCTGAAAAAAAGTGCAGAATGGCCAATGAGTTAACGTGCTTTAATTATTTCGTGAATAGAGCTACTTATAGCAATGGTTTCAGGCTAGTGAGGATATACATCCCAAATCGCTAATCGATATATTTTTATGTGAACACACGATTATAGACCCTGTATTTGATTCATGTCACGTAGAGTATATAACAGGAATTTATACTTAAACGAATTATATCACAGCAGGTAAAAATTGGTAGATATGTTGCGTCGAAAATTGTATGAAACGGATAAAATAACGTGTTTCAACTTGAGTGTATTATCTGGTCTGGTTCAAATGACATTACAAAACTCATTATCATCACAGGCTCGACCACAATATTGAACTGCTGAAGTTTTGTAATTATTGATAATACGTTTTATCCAGTCGAGCTCAACAGAACTTTGTTTCGCATGTTTAGATTGAATGAGGGAAATCGTTATTTATCGTTGTCTGTTGTTTATTCCACGTAGAAAGTCCTTTTTATCCTAGTAACGAATATTTGAGATAAAATAAATAATTTTCAAAGAATTATGTGGACTTTTTCTAAAAATGTACCCATGCTTCATAGCATTTTTTTCTTATCTCTTCTAAAGCTTACCTCTACAATGGCATGTGCATTAATTTTTATTCTTTTCGAGTCACTAGAGAAGCTTGATAAGCTTCAATCCGTCCCCTAAATTCCAAAATTCTTCCAATGTTGTCTGCTTTTTTATCCTCTCGACCTACTCTTGGTTGACATTCCCCTAATCTGTTCTTTTGAAGTGGCACTTTAAAATTCGTGGGCGACACTTTATTGCATTTTGACTAAACATTCCTGAAATTTGGCTTTTGGTGATGACTCTGTAAATAATGTGGAAGTTGGGAAGTGAATCTCGGTCAGCATTAATCCTGTCCAGGTATTCCTTTGATCTAATGAAAGAAAATGGATGGCTTACAGAATAGTGAACGAAAGTATTCATTACTCCATAAGCTTTGGTCTTTCCGAGGATATTTAATTATTTATATTCTCATGAAATATACGTAGATCATTGGCAGTCCATGAGGCTTTCGAGGTTTTCTCGTTTTCCTTCATATCTGAGTCACAAAGCAGGAGCTTTTAGCTTCAAAAAGAGTGGCCTGTGACTTTTTTGATCTTGAACGTCATTTATGTTCCTCAAAATTCCCATTCAGACATCAAAGTGATTAACTTAATTTGCATTAAATTAGATTACACATAAGATTTTCATTGAACCAAGGAATCCGGAAACCAAAGATAACCATAAATTACTCTGTAGAAGTGCAGGTGATCATACTTCATCATTCCTTGTTCTATCATTCATGAAATATCTCCAATAAAATACTCTTTTCTTAATTAAAACATTCTTGCCCTGAAACGATGATGTATCTCGTCCATTTTGGGTTAACACCGGGAAAAAATTATTGGGATTCCTTGGCTGTTAATTTATATTCGAATTGTTCTTTTTCCAACTTCACTTAATTAAATGCGTCGAGGAAGTGAGTAGAATAGTTGTCTCGTTATTCTTCAGCACTAAGAATTTCCTAATGAAATGATCTGAAGTTTTAATTTCTTCATTCCATTGTCGTTGTTTATCAAAACAATCTGTTAGAGCGTTATTGCAAAAATATAGCGATCCTTTAACTTGAAGGGAGCATATACAGTAGGGTGGGCCGAAAAAAGGTTTTTTTTCTGATCAAATTTGCCCTATGCGGGAAAGTTGCGATATGATATAAGGATCTTGCACACAAAATTTTGTACAGTCTACCTACACGTATATGTCGGTGACTGCGAGGAATACTTACCAGTGTTTACTCTTTACTTACCTGCCATGCCAGGTCTATTCAAAAATATATTCGTGGACCAGGTTCCTTATTTCTTGAGAGGCATTAATGACAACTCTACCCGTCTCACTCAAAGAACTCCCTCCATTGCTATTTAGAGGAAGCTTTCCATCCCCATGAGCTACAAATCTTTCTTCCAATTATCTCTTATGCACTCTGGTGGTCCAACCTAAAAAGGATAGATGTCAAAGATCGAAGCTGATTTCACCTGCGCCTTATAAAATTTCTAAGTCACCGATTTTTGTTTCCAATATCACAATACATTATTGTCGGAATGATTGCTTGCCTCATTTTTTTAGAAAAAAGTTTTACATGGGAACATTTGCATGCTCTGATGTTCTTCAAAACGGATTCCCTCCGGAAATACGTCGTGCCGATTTAAAATACGATGGAAAACGCTTTAAGACCGGTCTTCCGCAAAGTATTATTATTTTTAAGCGAGGGTCTACTATACTTCTGTCATAGACTTCATCCAAAAAAATGCTGAAACTATATAGACTTCAACCAAATGAGCTTTAAAAACTCATATCGAATAGGAACCGTCCGCTGAGCACGGGTGTGGTCCGCGATGGCGAGGTCGGCTCGGTCCTCAAGTAATCAACATGCGAAATTCTTGTTGAGATTTATCATCAGCAGCATCCAAGGCAGAGGAAATGAAGACCAAGAAGGTAAAGAATGAAAAATCAGAAATAAGTGTAGGGACATGGAATGTGGGGAAAACGATGAGAGCGGGAAACTAGAAAATAATTCTCAATCTAGTGTTTATGTATGCAACATTAGATCCATAAGACCCGTGAAAATCAGAAAGCTGAAAAAAGGAACGTGGAGGCCTGAAGAGGACTACGGAGGAAGTATAGGACACTAGTGGATAATTTTATCCGGTAGACTGGAGATGTATAGGCTATAGAAGTATGATAGATAATATCGTAGCTGCAAAAGTCATAAAAAATGTTATAAAAAAACTTGATCCACTGATTTGAAAAACATCTCATCCGTCAACCAAAGCTCCCCAAGCCGCATAACCTAAGAATAAGAGTCAGGAGGGGATAATGAGAGTCTTTCGATATCTTCTATAGCATGCAAAGGTTTTCGCCTCCTTCGAGTATATCCCACAAACTGAGGGATATGTGGTAATGTTGTCGTTGGTGGAGGGTTAACCCATTATTTTGGGAATATGGTTGTTCACTCAGAAAAAGGAATTCAATTCGTTAAAAGAATTTGGTACGTGTATGGGAAAGATAAGTCGCTAGAAAAACAAAAATCATCCTCATTTAGCCATCTCCTCGTTAATTTAAAATATAAAAACTCGAAAGTTGCCGCCTACTTGTCCTGAGTTGGTGACGTCATTAATGTTTTTTTCCATCAGGTCTGACCTTTTTCTTTATTCCTCCTTCATTGACCGCCGTCTCCCCTTTCCACTTCTTACGGCTATACTCGTCGTTATGAGGATCGCAAAAGTTTCTTTGGGTCGTCCTGCGGGGCAGAGTTCAACTTAATTCGCCTCGGAACGTTTTGTTTTTACCCGAGAGGGGTATTAAGGAACCTGAAGAAGAACCCTGATTCAGAATGTCGAGGAAATCCCTCGGTTTCTACGTCAATTGGCCGAACTAATGGAGGGACTTTATGGCCACAGTTTCGACCAGAATAAAACGCTTTGCCGTCCTTGGTTGTTAAACAGTTACCCTGTCTTGATCCTTTCTCCACTCGTTTTGGTCTCTCAAACCTACAAACACCCTCCCATCATTCTGACCTATCGTTCTGGCAATTTGGAGAGGAGTTTGTCTCCATCCTTGTTTTCGCAAAGCTTACAGAGAATGCCCCCTACGTCCATTCTTATGTCCTCTCTTTTAACGACTTCATCTTCTTAGCAGTTCACTCGCTTTATGGTACCGTTAAGATTCGTGCCATTATCGCCTAATTAATCCATACTCCCTCGACCCTGCTCCTTCTCCTCCCTTTCTTATGATTTCTAAAATCTTCTGGAATTATATATTTTAGAATTTTTAGATTTAGAATTGGATTTTAGATTTAGAAACCTTATAACACTTTTATATATCCAATTATTGATAATTTTATATTTGAGCTAAAATATAATATATATGGAAAATATGAAGATTGAATGATCTTTATGTTTGAGTGATATTTCTTCAATTTGTGTTAGGTGAGCTAAATTTTTACAATGCAAGGGAAGTGAAGCGTATTTTTTAATACAATTTTATATACTAAGTAGTATATTTTTAACTAAAAGGTAATACTGAAATAACAAGAATTTGCACTTTTCCGCAAGCATATTAGTTTATAATCCGAGAAAAAATTCTTAACCTTTATATCTATTGCACCGGAGATAATTATGTCGCGAAGATGACAGATACTGCCGATGAATTTCAAATTCTAGTATCTCCTGAGGTACAGTACTAGGATGGTACTAGTAAAAATGAGTTTTTTTAATCGAAAAAGTATCATGGAATTCTATTTCAAAAGCAATTTTGGTCTACTTAAAAAACTTTTGAAATATTTTTACCGTCATGCAGAATCATACAGTATCAAAGTCCACATCACCAGGAATTCCCATATTTTGACTATTCATTCCGGTCAAATTATACAACCACAGTTTGATTTATAAAACCGCCATAAAAATTATCATAAAATCAAATTTATAACAAAGCTGTGTAGAAGAAACCATTGCAGCTGATAATTATAAATGCATTTTTAAAATATTTTTGTAATTTTGAAATGAAATGTCAGAAAGGGCTTTATGCTCCATTTGTAGTGAATACTTGTTTAAAAATAGGTACTAGCAATCGATCTAAAATGGAAGAAATTTCCTTCCTCACCGCAATGAAACTTAGCAATTTCCTCATTTCCAAGTTTTTTTGTTGCATCTCAGAGAGGAATTCTGTGTTTCTCCGGCTGGAAACTCTTTAGAAACTCACTTTCCTTCCTTTGCTAACTCACCCTGGCCCCATCACATTTACCCCGGTTGCCTTGAAACGGTTGCAAGATGCTCCCTCGATCTGCATTAATACTGCATGCGTCCTATCCTCCTAAGGCCCTAAGGGGCTACAACTCATCCAATCTATTCACCAGTTCTCCCTTCATCCATACAAACTAACTGCGCATGAATCCACTCCTCTCATTAGATTAATTCTTAGTCCTTGGTCTCTTGATGCCCAAGTTATTAACTATATTAACCCTCGAGCTGGCGTGCTGGCGTATAAAGTACGTCAATCTCCAAAAACCAAGGATTTCAACATTGCACGTACATTCTAGTCTACAATGGCCTCGTGGATTCTTACAATGTACTTTGACTGTCCATAGTGCGAGTTTTCAAAGTTCGAAGTATTTAATTTTAATTATCTAATTTAATTTTCGATCGGCAAGGGGAACCGACACCCGTAGCGCACAAAGTACGCCGCGCGACCGGTCGTGTACCTCGCGCTTTGCTTTTCTTGAATGGCCTCCAGTATTATTATAATGTTATTTTGACATTCTATGGCGTGAGTTTTTCAAGCAGAAAGTGTTGTAGACAATTTATTTTTAGGTCGGCAAGAGGAATGAAACCCATGTACGAAGTACGCCGCGCGACTGGCCGTGTATGTATCCATACCACATATGTACCTTTATATATGTATCACCTACAAATGTATAAGCTTGAACTAATTTCTTCAAATTAAGATAAATTTCAACAAAATCATAGAAATGCATTCATCGTGGACAAAGTGCGCCACGCGTCCTGTCGTGTACAAATCTTAGTTTTTTTAACAATATCTGCAGTTTTGCTGTGAAATTATGTAAAAGTTTAGTTTTCGGTCAAAAAAATTTGAAAAAAATCAGGATGGTCGAACGTAATTGTATTTACATTTTAAAATCAAGAAAACGATTTTACAAAAATTAAAACTGGAGATATTGTTAAAAAAAACTAAAAATAGTGTTTCAATTTTTTTGTGGGTTATTATCCATTGTTAAGGCCTGAAACTTTGGGGAAACACGTAATTTTGGATGACTTTAAGAGTATACTTTTTATTTTTCAAAATATCTGAGGCCACTTTTCACCATCTTAACCTGCTAGACCCTTTATTCAGTTTTGTGGGTTTCTGCCTTCCGAGTGCACGCGTCTACGCGCTCGAGTATTTTCTGTTTCGGATGACGAGGCGCTTCGGTGGAAGAAAGAAGAATCCTCGCGTCGAGGGAAGAACTTCTTTTAGAAAATGAATCAGATGCAGTTGAGCGTCGTAACGCCGCAACAAAATTCTGGAAAGCTGTGAAGACGAAGGGAGGCTGATGTGGGAATGAGAGCAACTACGCTCACTACGAACGAAAACTTCCTCGTTTTTTTTGCCAGTAAGTCGCGAGGATTCTTTCTACATATTTATTCAATTTATTAAGTTTGGCAGGTTTTCGCCATCCGGGAGTACTTACGCGTTTACGCGCTCTGAGGTTTTTTTTCGGATGACAGGGCGTCATGGCACAGGAAAGAACAATTTCCATCCTAAGGGAATTCTTTTAGAAAACTAATCAGATACGCCTAGCGTCGGGCATAAATAATTTTCAGCTCTGGATCATCCATAAATAATTTTCCTTAAGAATAATAAGATATGTGAATGCGATTGGTGTAGTATTAATTGCACTTAACTGATGTCACTACGAACGAAAATTTACCTTGGTTTTTTGCCTGTGACTCGCGAGTTTATCTTTCTACGCATCAATTAAATTTATTCAGAAGAATCCTCGTGTCGAGGGAAGAACTTCTTTTAGAAAATAAATCAGATGCCATTGAGCGTCGTAACGCCGCAACAAAATGCTGGAAAGCTGTGAAGACGAACGGAGGCTGATGTGGAAGGGATTGCAAAGGGTTTCTCTCTCGGGAGACGACGATGAGGTTATGTGGGAACACCCCTTTGTTTTGCCAGCGCATCTTTCTCGCGGGAATAACTCTCCTGACTCAAAACGACGTTCGCGGAAACCGCTCCCCGAGTGGAGGGATGTCTTGGAGAGATTGGAGAGAGGCGGCGCGGCGGCGGCTTTAAGGGTGCCGGGTGTCGGAGGCGAGAAGCGCGGTTAGGCGTTGAGTGGATTCAGGGTGGGGGGAATTAAAGCGCTTCGTGGGTGCGGAGGAGAGCTGGATATTCTGCCGCAGGCGCGTGATGGAAGTAAACCGACGACATTTAAAATATGCGCAGATAAGGAGGGACCCAAAGCATTGCATGCATGTGCTTGGCATGACTAACAACGAGCTCGTAGTGTGGGATGGTGTTTTCATCACATGGTATTTTACCTATGTAGCATTAGGACCTTTTCATCTTTAAGAGTATGGGTTTAGTTGTAACTTCCTCGAAAAATTAAAAAACTAACCCCGGCTTCTTTGCAACGGCATATGCCTTTGTCAATTCTTTCGCGAGCTCCTAATCGGGTCAAAAAATCCTTTTGGAAGTTTATAATGAATTCTTCCTGTAGTCAATATTATGTTTAGTGCTTATGCAGTTTTATGCCTTCAGTTTATTTCAAATTTGCTTGCGTAGAAGGATGAACAAGCAGATTTAAGTTTAGTTCCAAGGACAAATAGAAAAATCACAATTTTCATTAAATTAGTAGCTCTCCGTTAGGTGGTGACTCGTGGAATCCTATGAGAAGAGACTTTTTTTCCTTGACACCCTACAAGTAGTCTTACTTTTAATGTGATTAACGGAAATGGATTTTCATCCAAAAACTAAGCATGAGTCACTTTATGCAAAGACTTGGAAATTTCAAGATTTATGTACTCGGGCAAGAAAAAACTCTAAACACAATTATACATAATAATACAAGTGAGAATTAGCGTGGACGTGGCATATAAGATTGCTGGATATCGTATTACGATAAGGTAGAAATGAAATTTTTATTCTTATAAGGGAAAATTTTTCATATCTTATAAAAACATGAGCATGCGAGAGTACATTTTGACGTCAGACGAAGTGGTTGCTACCATTGGCAGTTACCGTAAGACGAGAAGAAGCTTTTGTTGGGAAATAGAAAGTGGAAAAAGTTACTGGAACATTTTTATTTTTCATTTTAGCCTTTTGGTAAGGCTTATTCTCTATATGCGAGAAATCTCAGGAGAGATATGAAACTCCCCTACTTCCCGACGGAATCAACGAAGTTGCTTGGAAGCATTTCTGGGTGTAATACGAAGGGACTTTCTCCAACCGTTTTCTGAATGTTTTGTTTGTATCCCGTTTAACCCCCAGAGTTAAAACTTCCCACTACTTAGTTTCCATGACTAAACTTTGAGACTAAGGTTTAGATAATCCTGGGAATTTAAGTCTACGCCTAGACTAGAAAATTACTCTGTATCTTTGACTCTAATTTGCAAATACTTCCTTCACTAAGATGTTTAAGTAATTCTTTGAGTTACCATCGCCTCTATCTTAATATATGATTAGCAGTATTGCAATATACACTTATCATTTATATGTTACCTTAAACCAAGGGCTTTTAACCTTTTGCAAACGGTTTGTGTTTAATGAGAAATATGAAGTAGGCCGCCATCATCATGTTAGAATCCGGTCTTCAATATTATCACCTGCAAGTATGGCATGAATTTTGAAGTGAGCAGACTAAATCTGATTAGTAATTAGTAACGTTACAATTTCCATAACCAATGTGTATGTTAATTTCTATTTTGAAATTGCTACGTATTTTCCACGTGGTGTGATATTGTCGCATTGTTATTTATTAAGCCAAGTACACTAAGGATATTCATAGAACTTTAAAAGTTGAAAACAAACTTTCTCCACTCTTGCCGCACCTAGTTTCTTTACATTGTCCTGTTTCCTTCCTTTCTTTACTGCTCCGTGATTAAATTGCAGTGGAATAAAATTTCAGTGATTAATATTATTTTCAACCCCAATGGTATACAGTATCAAATAAATTATTTGATGAGTGAAAAGGGCATTTCGTTATCATATGATATGTCACACTATCACTTGATTAAAAGTACCTTATTTAATGAAGCCACGTAAAACGTACGTAAATTAATCAAAAGAATTTTAATTCGTGTTTATAGATATCGTCTGGTTATTTTCAGAATATATTTAGCAATATGAGTTGAAAATCACCCGAAATAAGGAAGATTCTAAAGGGAAAACGCGGGAATTATGCGTCAAGATACAAAACTCGAATCGAGTCGGGAATTGGTCTGGCAGAAAGTAGGGAAGCTGACAAGATTTGTGTCTTTTAATCTCGGTGCTGCGTGACCGACACAGGAGGACACTGCGTTACGACTGCTAATAAACTCGCCGGAAAGGAAACTTCCTCCTTCATCTCCAACGCTCGCTCCCCTTCATAACGGATGACGCGAGAATAAGGGTCATTTCATCAACTTCCCGCGCCGTTCTTTGTGAAAACTTGCCCCCGTGGGCCCCACGAGATGAGGAAATGAAAAGCATTCGTGTGCACTGGATTTGCACCTAATCCACCGGTTTATTTTGGGCACAAAAAGAGGGATTATGGAAATTCAGAAATGATGAAAATGAAATGACACATACAAAGTTACTTACTATTTTCTCCAAGTTGAAAGCTCATTTATGATTTTTCTATTCTTTTCTGAAAAATTCGAACTAAGAGGACTATTCCGCGGCAGTCGAGATTTTATGCGAATTCAGTAACATTTTCAAGTCTTTCTGAAGAAATTGTGTGCTTTTTTCATGAGTGGTGTAGTTTCAGTAATTCATAGGATAGAATAAGGGATAGGATGGTAAATATTGTTGTGGCTGCTTGAGTTCCTTAAGGAGGGTACTTCTAGTGCAGCACTTCGTCCGTCGGATGGAGCGTTAAGTGTTTGTCCCATGGGCTTTTTTTGTTAGGAGTAAATTAACCCTTCCCTGACTGTGCGGGGTAAATAAGTTACCACAAATTTTGTCGATGTTGTATATTTTTTTTTTTACCCTTTGATATTTTTTGTATTTGAGCTCAACCACTTTGTCGTTATTTAGGCGACGGACGATATTTTTTATATTTAAATTGTTTTTGAAAACTTCAATTTTTATTGTTTGGTCAACCGAGTTACCCCACACAGCTGTTAGTGGGAATAAAAAAAACTTGTTTGTTGTTGTAGTGCAGGGATAAAAATTGAATGCAATAAATTTTATTATATTATAGCTTCTATAACGCCAATGTTCTACATGATGGCACATTTTGTACATTTTTTAGCATGATAGTCAATGTACAGTCAGGATATTAAAATACAAAATATTCCTGCCATTTCGCACTAAAGTCTAAGTAAAAGCCTCTTTGTAGCCTAAAATAAACTACACAAAACAAGATATCATATCAATAAAAAAGTTCCATGAAGTTTAATTACAGGAAAGAATAAAATACAACACATAATTTATGAATTGTAAATGGGGCACCTGAGATACTCCACACAGTCGTTTACGTAAGTTTTCCAGACACAGTCACGGAAGGGTTAATGTCTATGCAAGGTCTCTCTCTTGTCGATTGGCAAAGGGCGCACACATTGAAATTCATAAATTATGTAAAAAAAAGCTGTTTTAGACGACAAATTTGCAAAATAAAAATCATGAACTCTAAATATTCTTTTTTCGACTGCTTTAAACCATTTCAATTTTCAAATGTCAAAAGCATACTATTATTTTATGATAACTTCGTATTTCAATTCCTCGAAAGATTGACGAGTGATGGCAAATTTACCTCTAGCTGATAATACTCGATTATTTCAAAGTGGTCGTTTCGTCACCGCCCTAAGAGGTGTGGGAATATACTTACGTACTTTACGACCAACCGCCCCGATACTAAAGAGACCGACTTGCCATTGCTGGCCTCCACACACTCTGGAGAGGAGAGGAGATTAATGTGCCTTCATCGTTTCGGGCGGGGGAGGGATTTTTCTTCATAACGTGGTGCCAAGTGGCATTCTGCGCCTCATCCCTCCCCTTCGCAATGCTTTTCACCTCTCCCTTCTCCGCTGTACTCTCAGCGTTCCATTTCCCCCTTCTGGTCCTTTCCCATTCCATATCCACATCGATCCTTTTCCAAAAAATGTGTTCCAACAGATAATAATAATAACAGTGCTTGAAAACAGAATATTTAAGTAGACATAATCAAGTTTCAAAAATTATCCACCAAAAACTGGCCTACCAAGACAAGTTAATAGATACCAAGACCCCATACTATGAATACCACCCCGAAACAGTGCTTGGAAAGAGCGCATTTAAAATTTACTACGATTTGCCTATCCAAACAGAAAAAAACTATAGTTAGTAATAGACCAGATATAATGTTGATTGACAAGAAATATAGAACTTGTTAGGTACTTAGGTGATATTGCGGGGCCACTGTTACATAATATAGATAAGGCAATAGCCGGAAAAATAAATAAGGACCTAGAATTGGCAATAGGAATACAAATAATATGGAACAGGTTTATATAGCTCCAATTGTCATCTCTGCTACCGGTATCATCCCAAAACATGTACAAAACAGTTTCGAAGTACTCAACCTTCATCCAAATACATACATCAAATTGCGAAAGGCTGTAATAATTTCAAACTGTCATATCATGAGAAAATTTCTCAACGCAATTCAACACTAAATAGTTACCTTGGTGAGAACCCGTGCTCTTTACACTAAAACAACTCAGTGAAAACTGAAGAAAATTTAAAGGAAAAATTAATAATAACAAATTTATTCCAACCTTAATTTTACACAATTACAAAGTCTTAAAGGTATTTGATTGGAATATAGGTAATAATATCTTATAACACCCGCAGCCCCATTGATTAAAAAAACCGCGTTTGGGCCACCGAGTCCAAGCCAAAAATAAAGTTCAGTTGCACAGAAGAATTCCAGTTGCTGTTTTCATCGATATTGATTCCCAGGTATTTTATATGGCTTACTTTTTCAATCAAAACACACTTATGACAATACAAATAATTAAAATTAATACAGTTTGTACACAATAATATATCGAACTGTCAGATTATTTAGTTGCATAGAAGTGTGAGGGTGCTGTGTCAACAGCATAACACAGAGTTGCTTCACTATTATTGATATTCCAGTGACAAAAATTCGAAAAATTCACTTTATAGTTACTAGTATATTTCTCTATCTATCCTTCAACATAAATTCCCGAGTCTACCAGAGCTTATAGGTCTGATCTCCTCATCATTACGATCCTTAATGTTTTTTGAGTAAATTCACGTCGCAGTTAAAATTTCAACATTTTATCCATGCTTCTAGTGACTTATTCAGGGCCAATGGTATGCATAGGTTTGCTATCTATTAAATGAAAGTACAGTCTCAGCATATCCGTCGCCGTGCGTCGTGCGTCACTCAGAATCGTCACGAATAAAAAGGCCAAAACAGAAATGGTTGGTATAAAATATTTCGTGGCGAAAGTACAAATATGTAAGCGTGGTTTTCAGTTTACTTTTCTGGAGAACAAAAATTGAGACATTATGAAACATATCTCAGAGCAGCAAATGAACGTAGGTATATATAGCTATTATAAATGAGATAACACGGATGTTATCTAACGACGAACTTTTAGGTTAACCCCCGTCATTGTTTAAATTTCAAGGTTTCAACCACGCTTCTATGTTCATAATCAGGGCCATTGGCGTGTATCCGTTTTCTATCAATCATACATGCTCAGGATATGAAATAGAGATCTAAAGGTAACATTTTTCGGTGTAAAAATACAACGCATCTTTAAATATAGCCAGCCGGAGCTAACGAACATAAATATAGCTTTTACAGAGATGCAACGAATGCATCAAACCTACATTTGAAAATATTATGCACGCGTAAAGTAGATAAATATTTTATTCTATTTTCCACCTAATGAAGTGATGAGGGCATTGCTTTTCCGCAACATGCAAACTGCTCACATTTTAGATTAGGCAACACAGACAGGGACACCTGATGCTTATATTGTCTGCTTATTTTTTCCATTGTTGTCTTTTTTAATTCCTAGGTACTAAATAATTTTTTACTAAATTAATACTCAATTCTAAAACAATTATTTCTAGCCACTGTATACTACTTAGTTAAATGGATTTCGTGAGTTGAGAAGAGTTGCGAGGGTTTATTAAATGAAAGTTTGGTAGATAACTAAAAAAGAATTCAGAAATATAAGGAATTTTATCTCCAAGGTGAACGGTAATATACCGTTAACCAAGTCTTGAAGTACATACTTTTTCCTTTGAATTTCACCCAAGGATATTTTGACAAGAGCCCTTGATTACTTACTTAAAATTATGTTTATTTTCATGATGTATAGTTCTTTTTCTTTGGCATTCACTTTAATGTCACTCGTACGTTAATTCCTTCTGCAAGATTCCCTGCTACAAATAAGTATACCGAGTGTAGAGCAGAAATATATTGGAAGTATTTAAAAGCTAGAAGTGGAGTACCTGAAAATATTTTGGCACAGGTTAGAGCCACTTTACAATCAGGCTTTGATCAAGCAATTGTATGACTTGAAAACTAGGGTTGCGTTTGGTAAGCAGGGTTTGCAGTAAAAAATTATAAATCCCAAAAAGATGGTATTGTGGCCAAATAATAACGGACAAAGATATAAAATCCTAATATAAACAAAGAAGCGTCTATTGAGCTTGCTTCGAAAGAAAAATCTAAATTACAGTCTTAAGTAGAATTTTATTATAAGAATATAAGGTAGCGTAATAAAATGATTTATTGTCGACTTTTATTTGAAAAGTCATATTTTCCGAAGATTTAGTCTAAAATATTAATAATGCTTAAATCACAAAGTGCCTCGATCACGTCATAGTAATGTAACTTCATGTATTACTATTTCAATATTTGAAATTTTCTACGGAAATGTACTTAATTTGGAAAACTTATTATATTCTTAAACTTTCTGTAATATTTTTCCTAAAAGGAAGGTGAATTTCTCCTAAATTTCCTGCTATAAAGTGACTTCCAAGGAAAAACCTTGCACCAATTTCATGAAAAGTTTTTCTTTCTCCAATGGCTTCTATAAAACTTGGAATCTGAGTTTCCGTGACAATTTTCCAACACATTTTCCTTTGCTAGACCAATGACGAGATTCCCAGCCATAAACGTGTGTCTTGTTTCATGTAACGCCTTGAAAAATGGAACGAGGAACATGCAAAACGTTGTTGTTGGAAGTCCGACACTGTTATCAAGGTGAACAAGTGACTGGAGCATTCTGGAGATAATTAAGAAGTGGTTTTAGCTTACTTCCTTTCGTCGCTAAGACACTGCGGCAGTATGAAGCATCCCTCAGCGCCTTCTTCAGCCATCTCCTCTCCCACCATCCACGGTTACGGAACTAGTTCGTCATTTCTCCCTCTGGAGGCGCATTTGTCTTAACCGTGGGCGCTTCTAGACCCGTGATGAGGGCGGTTAAGTGTTCCAGAAATTCGTGAGCTTTCGAGCTTCGGTGACTGCACTGCGTGGATGAATAATCCGATTATTATATCAGCACTGCCGCTTCAAGTATTCTACGATTGCGTTTCTTTCATAAGCTCCATGCTCAACGCTTTGCTTTGCATAAGATCATTAAAATTATCTTAAAATTCACCCATCACCATTAATATTGACTTTTAAAATGGAGGGTATGAAGCACTATATTTCGATGATGATAACATTTGATTGGGACTTTAATTGCTTATTGTTCGGCTATCAAATCGGATATTTTCGCATTAACTCCATTGACGTGATTTCAATAAATTAAGAATTTTTTAGAAGTTTAAACATGCTCTTTAAAGCTGCTCAACCCATTTCAATGCGTTTCCTTTTCAATCCAATTAGCCTTTTCATTCTTCCTTTTATTTAGAAAAAATTTCTTATATAAAAAAACATGGCTTTGATAAAATTTTTCAGCTTACTTATTTTGAAGATTCCGTTTGTGTATTGTGGTACATTTTGTGATCTCTAATTCCTACTCTAATTTTTATATTGCCTACTGAATTTTCCTGGCAGTAACTTTAATGACGATTTTTTGTTGACCATGGGTATTCGCACCCGTTGTAATATCCTGAAAAAGAGATTTTCGAAATTCAGATTGACTTCAAATCTAGCTACCCAAAAGGTCTTATTTATTTTCGAGGGAATCAAAAAAAGTATACGTCTCATTAAAATACTGTCACATTTATGGCGACCCTCTTATCATTGAAGAGCATCCTATACTCTCAAGTGAGCAATACCCTTTTGTTGATAATTAAACATTCTAACATTAAGAATATCATTTTTTTTAATAAGCAAGCATCGAGCTGTGAATTTTCTATGGCATTCAAACATAACTATGTTTAACAAAATCCTATGAAGTTTGAAATCATCTCTTAAATTTCATTTTTCAGAATATTTCACATTTAATTAACAATAAACCGTTTCGGAATACGTATCTACTGTCCACGATATTGCAATAGTAATTGTATATTATAGAAGTTATAAGTAATAGTGAAAAGGAACTGTTTTACAAAGCCGTCAAAAAACTTTAGGTCACCTGTCCAGCAGGAAAATGAAAAAATGAAACTTAGCATCCATCGTAAAATATTATCGACATGATCACCCCTCTCTTTCCTTCCGTTGTGGTGCAAAAAGTGGGTGCGGTCTCGGAGGCGACGCGTCACAGCGCTTGGAAAGGGCTTAAATGAGGTGTGGTGCGGGCGGAAAAATCCCTTGCTCCGGTGGGTGAGAATTTTTGAGAAATAAAAAAGAAAACGTGCGGTGCGAGAAGAGCCATACGGATGGAGGAAATTGAACCAAGAATGATGATTCAGGGCCCTTTCAGCGACCCTTCATCACTCTCCCACGCGTGAGGCAAAAGTTTCATCCGATTTTTTTTTATCGTTTCTCTCGTCGTCTTTCTCATTGCCACTGGGAATTTTTCCGCCCATTTTCCACATGGTTGCAAAAATTGGACTTAAGATTCATTTAATATTTCTCATCTAAGCAAGTTTCATTAAATATAGCCTTTCACTTGGATAAGCTGCAGGGTGTCAAGAGTCTCTTTCACTTCTGCTGTTGAGTATTAAATCGTTGTTTGGGTTTAAAGTAGCGTTGCTCCGGTATATTTTTTCATATGAAATGATTACACAACTTCCGAATCTCTCCTTTCAGAAGTTACAGACACTTAGGATTAAAATTAGCATTTTCACCTGAAAAACCAAAAATATTAAGAGCAATCATCATTTTTACTGTTTTTCTTGGATAATTTCATCATGAACATCAGCCTCCAAGTAAAAAATTGAAGCAATATTGACTTAATATGTTTCATCTCAACCGGCGTTTCAATTATTTCACTAATTTCACTATGAAGACGTTCAAGAATAGTCAAGAAATTTCAAATATGACGTGGTTTCTTTTCCACGGTTAAATGTGAAGTCTAGGTCTGGTTTAGTGCCTCATTTCCGTGACATTGAATAACTATGAATCCATATTGATGCACAGTTGCAATTCTTTCCTCACAATTGTGAACGCACAGCCTCTTTTTTACCAAGAAAAATAAAGAGACATGACCATTCATCATTATTTATTCCCGAAATCCGTGCGGCATAACTCAGATCAGTCGCCGAGTTAAATATATTAGTTTCGGTTGTGCCTAACTACGTTATGAAGTAAGGCATAATCATTTAATTAAATGTATCATTTCATAATTGGCAATTCGAGAAATAATTCCTATTTCATTTATTGAGTTAACAATGCGATAAATAATTACTACTCTACTAGGAATATTGTAGATTTCCAAATACATCTTACCGATAGTATTGGCTGAAATTTCTTAATTAGACAAATATACATCGCCCTTGTTTGTATTATGAAGATTGAAATTTATTTAATTTTCAGTCCTTTGAAATTAACCACATGAAAATAAATTAATTGGCATGAACTATTAAAAAATGGAGTTTTAGAATCTTACTTTATAGGCCATTACCTTAAATAAACCGAGAAGTTTAGGAAACGACCAACGGAATATGGGATGTTTTGAAGATCACCATGTACCATTATATTTGCTTGAATAAAGATCAAATGGGCAATCCATATTCCTCACTCAATGAACAGATTCTGACCACCATAAGTTAAGGTTTGGTATACTAATTTATTTATTGTCATTAATAGAGTTGTTTATTTCCCTTGGCCTCAAAGTTTAATGGTGATTCAAGACCTATTCTCCAAGACACTGAATCAATATTTATAGTCATTTAAATAAATTTATCGCATATAATCAAACTCAGGTCATCCTTTGCTTTAAAATAAAAGTTTGTCCTCAGGGTAGATAATGTTTGTGCAATTTATTTGCTACAAATTACAAAATATCGCCTTTTCATTTCTGTGAGATTAATTTTTTTTCCAATCATAGAGTCGATGCACCGCGTAAACATAGTTTCCTCCAATGTAATACACGTATAATATCAACTGATTAGTTTTTTTTGTATAAATTCTGCTTGAAAAGGTCATTTTAAAGCATTTATTTAAGTTAGAAACTCCATTTACCATGGACATAAAAATATTTTATATCCATAAAATTATATAACCCCTGATACCTAATGCAATTATTTCCTATGGAATACCACCCGATGGAAATGAACTCTGAACAGTGGATATCCTGGTAACTTCAACAAAGACACGGTCAGCAGTAATAAGGCATGGTGAACATAAGGCGGGAATAGTAGCGTTAAAAATATTAAATCACACAAATTTTCAACCTGTTTAAGTTATTTTTACTCAGTAGTGGCGATAGGTAGGAGGTCCGCAAAAAGTTTAGAGGAGTCGACTTCGAAAAAGTTTGGTCGTTTCAACCGCTTTTATAATGCTTCACCTTCTCTTTATTTTACGTAAGAGCCAAATACGTCTGCATTATTACTCTCCCCAGACTGACTCACTGCGCGGCAAAACTTTTTTGTAAATGGCCCGTGAGAATGGGTGGGTTAGGCGCATGAGTAAGTGAGGTGAAACTGGCCGCAGGAAACCGAGGAGTCGTATATTTTTTTCCGTCCTGGCGTGTACCCTGAGCGCTTGGCTACATATCTCTTTGTGGCCATTTGGCACTGTTTATAGTGGCATCGCCGCATAAAGAAGGTGATGTGGGGGCTTCCTCGTAGAAAGTTGTATGAAAATCTAAAATTCTCCTTCCTTGAGTCGACTCATTTTTTGTTGTTGATGGTTTTGGCTTACACATGGTCGAATTTCAAGTTATCCTCAGTAGTTTTTTCCTGAAGTTTCTTTATGTCCTACTATAGAGTAAGTATATATATACTTACTCTATGGCCCTACATATTCTATAACTCTATTTTTCGTCATCATTTATATAGGCCAGCAATTTATAGATTGGCTCATTTCTTGCTTCGGCGAACTTTTGCTATATATGCACGCATTTTCTAGAGTATGAAAATTATACAGTATATACTAGTGAGTGCTTTGCAGGATGTTGACATATGATCCACTTAAAATTGAAGGTATCATAATTGTATGATTATATCTGAAGCTATCATGTGATAACCAGTTATCTAGCAGCTCGAACCACAGTTGGAAAGTGATCTTTCTTAGTTACATTACACGATGTGAGAGTGAAGTTATTAGGAAAGGAAAATTGCAATGTTGGGCGGAAATGTGAATTGCGTTTTATTCAGTGGATGATCGACGGCAAAAAGAGGGTTTGAAGATGGTTAATATACGGAGGAAATTAAAGTTATCTTTCCTATCCTCCTTATGATTTTCCGTCACTTTGATGCAGACCATAAAAAAGTTAAAGGTAGATATCGGGTGAATGTTGGAATGAAAATTGGTTTTATTAATCATATAATGCGTCATAAATAATGCACAAGTAACAAATCCTAAGATAATATATTGTAGGAATACGGTATACATGAAGATAGTATGATCATAGTACCCATTTATTCTCCTTTCAAAGTAAATTAAGTGTTTGTGAGCTAAAATAGTACCTTAAATTAAAGTCCTTGTCTTTGATCCATAATCGATTTTACCCGTATTATATTTTTTAAATGAATTCAGAGATAGAAATGTTTCATCGGTAGTGATGTGCATTTTTCCATCGCCTTAGCCTCGTGTCCACAACAATCTTGCGCTAGGTGCATTAACATTATCTCCTATGGTTTGCAGATCTGCGGGCCAGAATGATGTCTGCTGCATTGCGGATGTGAATGCATGGACTAAAGGCTAAGGTGTTGCGGTGAGGATGCAGACGTTGTCATAGCAGTAAACGCATCTCTTGTCAGTACCTGTGCATTATCTCGGGGGAATCTGGTCATTTCGCAGATCCGCGTTAGCTCTTCATTTAGGTGGCTGCACCCCAGTTAATTAGCTTTAGTGTAAGGGATATGCCTGTTAGTACTTTGAAACGATCAAGTTCTTAATTCCTCTAAGCTTATTGTTCACTTCTCTTTCCAACAATTTGATCGATGTTTTTTTTTTATTTATGGGAAAATCCTCTTAAATCACTGGCACAGTAATGGCTTTGCCTGGTTTCGCTATGTAGTTGGGCCCTTTTCACTTCTATAGCGTTAAGGTGTTTTACCGCGTCCCATCCCTTCCAACCCTTTCCCTACCCCAGAGACGTCGTCTGGCTCCTATCGCGGCGGCGCCTCTTTCCTTGCTCCTTCCTTTCCAACCCCCTCCCCGGGTGATCCGGCGAATCAGCACGATTGCTGGGTCCCGACCCCGCTGCGTTGCATCCTCGCATTCTTAGTTCACTTCTCTTTTCAACGATTTGATCGATGTTTTTTTCTCTTTAATAAGAAAATCCACCAAAATCGTCGGCGCATTAATGGCTGATGCCGGGTTTCATTATTTAGTGGGCCCTGGTCGCTTCTATAGCAGCGAGGGTATTCCCCGTCCCTCTCTTCCTTCCCTATCCCTATCCCAGAGGCGTCGTCGGGCTCCTGTCGCGGCGGCGTCTTCTCTTTCCATTTTCCCTCCCATCCAAACCCCTACCCGAAATCGCGGGCGTATAAGTTTCTGACTTGTACGCCGGCCCCGGTGCGTTGTAACCCTCAGAGGACCCACCTTGGGTCCTAATCTTATTGTTCACTACACTCATCCACGGAAAATCGTTGAAATTTCCTTCCTCATAGTAATTTTTTTTCTTTCTTTGAAATATTAAATCATGGTTTCGCTAGTAGTGGACCCTGGTCGCTTCCATAGCGGCGAGGGTATTCCCCGTCCCTCCCTTCCATCCCTATCCCTACCCCGGAGGCGTCGTCGGGCTCCTATCGCGGCGGCGTTTTCATCCTTTTTCCTTCCCTTCCACTCCCCTCTCCGGTAGCGCGGGCGTATTTGTTGTAGTACTGGGTCCCGCCCCCGGAGGTTGTAACCCCCATTGGGTTCTCATTGGTGTTCACTTCACTTCTTTTTTCACTTTCTAGTCACGAACTTTTTCACTTGTTTTGACTTTTTGCTTTAGTTTAAAAATTATCAAACATTTTCTTCCTCCTATGCCGTTAACAGAACTTACCCCATGTTTTCACCACCGACATGCATCTATCCTAAATAAACACATGAGATTTTACAATAGATATGAAATATGTGGTAAATAGCCAAATATATTCCTTTGAGTTGCCACTTTCTAAACATTAAATAATAAAATAGCTAGGATTATTACCTTGTTGCATTTATGCAAGCGTGGCCGATATGCATTTTCACGGTACGCTCAACTTCTGTATCTAATCATCAAATCCTAAGTCTAGGCTTCACTTCAAAAGTTTTAGTGTTCATGGACTTAGTTGATTAGTTTGATTAGAATATTATAAATGAATAGATTTTCCGAAAAAGTTGTGATGGAAGTCAATGAGCTAGGAAAGTTATGGCTGCGTGAATTGTTCATACATTGGTAGTCAGTGGTCAATTATTGGATGGTTGTTAAATCGGTAAGTTAACGGTATTTTCGAATGAGATTAAGAACCAATTTTCACGGTTTTATTATTAAATTTATTCAAAATAGTCGGAAGAAGTTTGTCCCGGATACGTATTAGGTGCGCTAAACATCCCGAGAATGTTCCATTCCCTACCGAGAGAAAAAAGGCGAACTCAAAATTAAATTGAAAGCTTTTGGAGTCTAGGTATGGAGGGCTATCTAAAGACTGTTGCTCAAGCATGAATCTGAAGAGTCAAAGTGTACATAGTACATCAGTAGTCGACGTGGGCGGCAAAAACCTATCCGTCAGCCGCGTCGGCCGACCGTCTTCCAACCAGGCAGCGTATTCGGAATTATCGGAGTGAACCTCTGCGTCGCTCATACTTTGCTGTGCTATACTTTTATACCTTGCTTTCTTACCCCAAACGTCGAGAGAATACGTGAAAACTGTTCAAAGTTCCCGGAAAAAAATGTCACTTTTATGTTTTAGCAGAAAGTGAAAGTTTTACCCTATGTTTGCCGTCACAAGTAGTGCCATCATTTTGTCTTTTTAAATATTACTCATATCCGATGTCAATTTTCGTTTATTCCTTCGCTGCGTTTTGTTTCCTTCTTGGACCAACAAAACAAGAGTTGCTAAGGTTGATTTAACAAAGTAAGAATTTAAGAAAATATTTTTTTGGCCCACAAGCCTAAAGCTAAGTTATATAGCTCGTTCGCTATATCAACTTGAATGCCATGAAGATTCAAGATCCTTCAAAATCTTTGATACAATCTTTAGCAAAAATTCTCATAGTTCTCAAATATTGAAATTTTGTCAAGAAAGTACTCGTCTAGCCACACGAGTACAGAAACCAAATTTTCTGCGGGCAGTAATACTGTAACATGGAGACATCAAAATCTGCTACCTAAGCATGTAGAACAATTGGTTTTTCTGCACGAGAATTTGAAATGATCAAATATTGCATGATTCATTTACGCATTTTATATTTATTACAATAGTGCAAATGTTTTAATCAGGGCTCTTTAGCATATCTCATGGCTGTTTAGATACATTTATAAATTGAATTGACGACAAATTACTTGAGGTTAATTCGTTTCGATTTTACTTATGGAACTATGTAAGACGTCAATTTTCATTCATCTCCTCATTCTGACACAATGACTATCAAAATTCTCATTGTCTTTACCTTTTTACATCAAGATTAGCATTAAGAATAGAAAATTTGCAAGGGGATTGGAAAAATGTGTACAAGTTCGTGCCAGAAAGTTATTGCCAGATCCAGAAATGAGCAAACTCGATTCGACTCGATACTCGCGAGTAGTTTTCAACGCGACTCGATACTCGACCCGGATCAAAAAGCACTACTCGCTAGGCATGGGCGGTACTTGAAAAAGTACCGGTATTTTTGTGATGAGTATTAAAAAGCAATAATAGTACTTTCCCGTTAGTACCGGCGAAAAAATACCGGCATACCGGTACTTTCATAATAAAATATGTTAATAAGTTGAAATTTAATGCTTGTCATACCCTAATTATCCGGTATTTCGGCAAATTAGCGTAACATACACAAAGAATACACTGAAAATCTCATTACCTGGATTTTTTTACGAAAATTTATCGGAAAAATACACGGAGGCTAGATTCTCTAAGGGTGATAGCGATGAAGTTTTTAAAGGCAATGAAGAAACAAGAAAGAAACTAAGGAAGGAGGACTCATGTTAATAATTAAGAAGTAAAATTATTCTTTTATTAGTCTTCTTTTGGTGGTTCACTTTATTGGTTGTATGTAAAACAAACTTCAGTTTAAATTAAAATAAACAAATGGTACTATTTTTAGTGTGCTTAAATACAAGGTGTGCACTTATTGTATAAGTCTGCATCTACATTTTCTTGTATCTTGTTATGATTTCTTGAAAAATATCCTTGGCATTAATTAAATAAACACTTCTTGCTGAAAGCCGTTGTGAATTGGTGTTAACTTCTTGGAAATGGCCGAGGAGTTTTAAATACATTGTACATTTACAACCTCCTTGGAAATGGCCTACTTCGCTTGATATATTATCAACACTCAATTTTTTAACTAGCTGTGTATGCTGGGTAGGTAGTTGATTGATAACGCACAAGATGGCAGCGCCGTCGAAGTACCGGTATTTCTAGTACCGGTACTCCGGTAGTACCGCTAAAAAAATACTGGCCGGTACTACCGAAGTAGAAAAAAATAGTACTCGGTACTACCGAATACCGGTATTTTTTGCCCATGCCTACTACTCGCACATCCCTATTTGTTAGTGCTTTAAACTTATTCGAAAGCAATTTAGTGAAACTGATGCGATTTTTTCAATCAAGTTCAATGCATCCCCTTTCTCCCCATAGTTTTAATAAGCGCAAGATTAATTCAGTATAATGTGATCGATCTAGATTCAGCTATTATTATCCGTTTGCCTGGTTGTTTTTGTTATGTAATTGTATTCTTCTGTTATTTACTATAACCTTTATAGGATGCAAAAATTTTAGACAAAAATACCCATACCTCCGTGCTTACATAAACTCAGTAGCGTTCAACTCGATTAATTTTAAAGGAGAAAGGTCCACAGCTTTATTGTGATTTGAGGAATTTCTTATCTAGCTGTTTTTCCCCTTTCCAATTTCCCTGCTTTGGACAGCACAAGTAGATGTAAAAGTATTAGCTTCGAATAGGGAGAAATGGGAGAGGGCTGTCGCATACCAGTCTTAGGATTGCAATTTACACTTCCTCTCTGAAAGACCAGCAGAATAAGATCCCTTAATACTAAAAATCATCTGAGGACCCGCTTGTATTCCAGTAGATTTAGCTGCTTGATCACATCACTGACTTGAAATATGTGGAAGTGCCCTGTACTTAACCCTTTTGACGCGTGCTCAAATCGTTCCGTACAGCGAAAAGGGAAATAGACCTTAGGCCGGGCCCGAGGTGAATAAAAGGAGCCGTGGCTCAAAAGTTGAAAGGGAAAGGAGTGGAAAGGGAGCTTGAGAGGCAGCAGTGAAAAAGGAGCAACCTTTTCTCAGTGAGAAGAGATATAGGGTAGGGGACTTAGATGGCCACTGGACGCTAACTTTCGTTGGATATGAATAGAAGACCAGCTCTCTCAAAGGCAAATTCCTGGGTAGGGAACGCCTGGGAGGCCATGAGAGCCATCTATTTTTTTCCAAGGGCTCTCATGGTAAGAGTATGGTGACCGTATCAAAATGTATCCTCTATTGAACCCGTCACATAATATTTTTCTACTTGGAAAATAAAACCGCTTTTACTTGATAACATATTTTTGACCGGGTAGGTGTAGTCAATGCAGCATTAATTAGTACAATCGGGGGCGTTCGCCGTAAATGAATAAAAAAGATGGTAAGTTTTATGTGTTTCTTTTTTACAAGCATATTATAACTCCACAAAGTGAGACCTAGCTGCATAAATTACGCTGGAAATATTTTTAAGAGAAAGCAAAGGGGCTTTTAAAGTTCTTTTTCATGATATTTAAACTGAAATATCATCACTAATAATATCCATTTAGCTTAGTATGATAAAATGTTATATACAGCCATGACTCCTGAGGTAAACCGTTTGACTTCTTACCTAAATTCTTTCCCAGTGACTTATGGTAGGTTTTGATAGATACGAATAGTGCTTAGACAAAAGCTAATGCAATTTACCCTTCCATTGTAGAGCAGCCACGTCCTTCTCATGCATGCACAAAATCGTTTTAAGGTTGGCGTAGTGAAAATGCGATATATCCTCGGTAAAATATAAACAAAAAAATGGTAATTCTTCGTTAAAACTTTCGCGGGTGCTCGTCATGTTGAATTAAAACTTTTGGGCTATGTCGCCGCGTCAGATTTTGGGTGGCCCCAACGTTTCCCGACCGATGCTGGTCGCTTTCTCAAGGGAATCTGAAGAGGTGGGATTTAAAATTGGTATATATAGGTATACGTGTCAGGTGGTGGGGGGAGGGGAGTGAGAGGTTGGAGGAGTAGGTTGTCGATTGTTTTTGCCGATTACGGGTTGCCAAGTACGGCTGATTTTAAGGCCAGTGTCTCTGTTAAAGTTGTTTTTCTCCTCTTTAGATATTTCTATTGCTTCTCTTACGAGTCTCTGTTTAAAGCCTTTCACTCTCGCCACAATTTTTGCTTCCTTAAGGTCGATTGTGTGGCCCAGCGCTGCGTGTTCGGCTACTGCGGACTTCGTTGACTGCCCCAGTCGAATTGCTCTCTCGTGCTCCTCTAGACGTGTTTTAACCGATCTGCCAGTTTCGCCGATGTAGTTCTTCCCACAGGTCTGGCAAGGAATTCGGTATACCCCTTCGACTTGTAATGGAGTTCTATCCTTGACGGTTTTCAATAGATGCTTTATCTGTACGTGAGGCGAGAATATTGTCCTTATCTGGAATTTGCGTAGGATATTTCCTATTCTGTCAGTCGTCCCCTTAATGTATGGCAGGAAGGCTTTCTTCTGGTCGCTGAGGTCATTAACAGAGGAGTTTGCTGCTTCTGCGGTGTTGATTTTGATCTCGTTGTTCTTTCTGATAACTTTATTAAATGTTCGAGAGATAACTCTGTCGTCGAATCCATTTGCCCGTAGAATGGCCTCTAGCTTCTTCCTCTCTTCGGCAAAGTTGCTCTGGTCGCTTATTTTGTAGGAGCGGTGAATTAACGTGTTGACCACTCCATTTATTTGCGCTGGATGATGGTGAGATAAGGCGTGCAGGTACCGATTTGTTGCTGTAGGTTTTCGATACACTGCATGCCCCAATGTTCCGTCCTTCTTCTTTTCCACGAGGACATCTAAGAATGGAAGTTTTCCGCCTTCCTCCACCTCCATTGTAAACTTTATGTTGCTGTTGATCCCGTTCAAATAAGTAAAAAATTCCTGAAGCTTTTCTTTGCCGTGCGTCCAAATGATAAAAGTGTCGTCGATATATCTCACCCAAATCTTCGGCTTGTAGGGGGCGTTCTGAATGGCTGTATCTTCTATGTGCTCCATGAATATATTTGCAATTGCTGGGGAGAGAGGGGAACCCATCGCTGCTCCAGACGTCTGTTGATAAAAATTATTCCTCCACCGGAAGAAAGTGCTCTTGAGGCAAATCTCTGTCATCTTGGCGATGTTTTCTCCGAACCTGTCTTTTATGATATTTACCGCCTCGTCACAAGGAATATTTGTGAAGAGCGATGTTACGTCAAAGCTGACTAGGATGTCTTCTTCTTTGACCTTGACGCCACTAACGATCTGAAGAAAATGTTGTGAGTTTTTCACGAAAGATTTAGCGTCTTCTACTGCGGGCTGTAAGATCGGTGCCAGATATTTCGCTAGTTTATATGCTGGTGAGTCAATGGCGCTGACTATGGGTCTAAGGGGCACTCCTTCCTTATGAATTTTCGGCAGGCCGTAGATACACGGAGTTTTCGGATCTTGTGGGTTGAGTCTTCTTCTATCGGCGGGATCTGGTATATACGTCTTGATTATTTCTGTCACTATCCTCTTGTATCGGGCGGTTGGGTCTCTGTCGATCTTTTGATAAGGTCCTTCCGCGAGTAAATCTTCCATCTTCTTGTCGTAGTCTTCTTTCTCCAGGACGACCGTCGCGTTGCCTTTGTCGGCTGGTAAAATCACGATGCTCTCATTTTCTTTCAATTTTCTAAGGGCTTCTCTCTCCGCCATGGTGGTGTTATGCTTCTGGTTTTTGCTTTTCATTCTGAGGATTCGGCAGGCGTCCTGTCGAACTATTTCAGCCTCGCTGGGGGGCAAGTGGCCAATGGCGCTCTCTACTCCACTGATGATTTCTTCTACTGGAATTTTCTTCGGCGTCAGCGCGTAATTGAATCCTTTTTGAAGGATCGACTGGGCGGCAGGGTCCAGGGGAAGTTTTGAGAGGTTGACGATGACCTTTGCCTCGCATTGTGGATTGTAGGGTTTCTGCGAAATTTCCAATCTTGTAAATTTCCTCTTCTGCTTCTCCGTCGTAGTCTCTGCTACCGCGATCATGTGTGATGCTGTCATCCTGTCGAGCCTCTCGAAATCTTCCTTCTTCATGGCATTGGCGAGAATGATGTGAATGTTGAAAAGTTCCTTGCCGACGTGGTCCAGTTCACGGCGGGTCTCTTGAATAGCTGCTCGTAGTAATTGTTTACTGGCGTTGTGAAGAATCCGGGGGTGTGCGTTGAGAGCGAAGATGGTGACGTAGTCTCAGGAAATTTGGCAGAATCTGCTGGTCTCGGCAACGTAGTAGAAGGGATAGTTGGCACAGAAGCGATGACTTCTTGGCTCGGAGTTTGTCGAATTTCTTCGATCGATGTCGCAATTCCTCCCCATAGAGGCGTCGTAATTCT